>NW_027185363.1:3567500-4247500 GCF_022577435.1 Embiotoca jacksoni | reverse complement strand
GTTTAAAGCACCATGTTTACTTGGCCTCGCAGCACCGGGCTCCAGTGTCTCGCGTGCGCGCGTCCGAGCGTGTGAAGTGCGGCGCGGGTTGACCAGGAAACGTCGTGGTGGATCCGGGCTGCTCGGGGGGGGAAGGCCGCGTGTAGCCGAGGCAGCTGACCCGTTTAGCGTGGTAGCTACCAAAGTGTTTGGAGGTGGTGGTGTTACCTCGCGTCGGGGAGTTGTGACTTTAAATGTTTTTTTTTGTAGGATATATGACGAAAACCCCGTGTTCTCTTGCGGTGAACTTAAATAACGTGTCGACCTGCGTCTCCCAACGGCGTGTGTAAGAATGGCGGGTTAGTTACGTTGGAGAAAGACAACGCTGCTAGGTAGCGCGCTAGGCGGCTATCGTGCTGGTGTGGCACCAGCATGCACCGGAGTGGCACTTTTAACTACAACTCTGCTGTCATCTTTCAGCACAACTACAACTCTACTGCCAACTTTTGTTTTGTTTTTATCCGACAGGGAGTATGTAGAGTAATGTCAGAGACTAATGTCCAGTGAAGGGTTCGCATAGTAAGTGTTTAACTGACTGGTTAGCTCGCTGCGTTAGCCAACGCAGTACTGGCAAGACGAGATTTGATTTGCTGCTTCACCTTCCTGAGTTAACGATCGTAGCGAGACGACTTCGACAATATTCAGCGACGTTACTAATTTAATATTTAGTTTGATGTAAAAACAAAAAAAAATTTAAATAAATAAAAGCATCAGGATGGGCCGGAGTGGTTGATGTTGGGTTACGTTAACGTCAGCTCACGTTAACGACACGTTCGCGTTTAACGGTGGACTCAGCAGCGTTTTACTCAAAAGGTAACAATCCCGACAACTTCACATGAATGTAATGGACTTATAGTAATGGACTTATAGTAATGGACATGAATGTAATGGACATTTCCTCTGCCCACCCGAGCTACTTCCTGCTCGTCAAGAAATCGGACTTAAACCGGCTTATAGACGTAATGTTGCCGTGGATATCTTTTTGGGCATGTGGCAAGCTTTTAACACGTTAAACATGTTTTGTTTTTTTTAATTCATAACGTGATGTAAACTGAGCATGTCAGAGGTGTCGCTGTATGTTAACACGGGTCCGTTTATAAAACGTGCGGGAGAGTTGCTATAAATGTCGTCAACTCCACACCAGTTGCTGTATTTATTGCTTTACCAGCAACTCACACGTGGCTTATCCAGTCTCCCATATGGTCAGTGGTATTGTGATCCCACTGTCGCCTTTTGTGCCAGATATTTAAAGAAGCCTAATGAATGCATAATAATAATAATTAAAAAAAAAAGCTTGAAGTATTGAGGGGTGGGGAGTTTTGGCAGGGGATACGTTCACGCAAACAAACTAATCTTGTCGTCATAACATGGTTGTTGTTGTTGGGTTTTTTTGCACCCTATTTATTGAAGTAAAGGCCACATCCGTTGTCAATTCCATGTAAATGACATGCCCTCCTTGCAGGCTGGGAGACTTCCTAAAATAGCTTTAGCAGATTGAAACTGTAGACTGGTTGCGTGCTGGTGGGATGGGCTGTATGTCTTGAGGAGCTGGAATACATAAAAGCCAGTAACGAAACCTTAAATATTTTTCCAAACACTACCGAGCATCCTTATGACATGGCAGATTGAACATTTACACAAGCTGTTGACATTGTTAGTATATTTGTGAACCTATTTCAAATCTGTTTTAAGATGATTGATTCAGTATAAAGTAATAATAAACAATAAGTATGTTCCCCTCTGATATATACAGGTGAATTTTCAAAGGTGCAGGACAGCACTGATGTTGCACAATTTTTTAGTAATAGTATAATCTTATTTTTCTAGTCAAAACATGCAGAAACATGTTTTTAGGGAGGTAAAATAATACGGCTAATGGTTGAATCACATTAATCTGAAAGTTAAATCGCAGACTGCTAATCTTTAGAGTAAATGTTTGATAAGCAAAAAAAGGACACGTAACTACAAATGATGGATTTTGTTTGTGGTTGCTTGTAGAAATGTGTGGTACTAATCTTTTTCCTCCCTTTTCAAATTTGTAGAACTTCAAGGAAGAATGGCCGAAACCCAGACACTTAACTTTGGACCAGAATGGTAATTGACCTGGCTTTAATTAATGATTAGTGTGAGGGGAAGTGATTTTCTTCTTTTTTTCTTTAGGTTGTGAAACTGCTTTTCTTTTTTGTGCCTAGTGCAGCTTTTCCATACATGTTCAGACCTGCCAGTTCCACCACTTCCGCTTCAGTGTTATCTGCTGTCCGTTCTGCTATTACTACGGTGTGCGTCTCTCTCTCTCCGCAGGCTGCGTGCCCTGTCCGGAGGTGGCGGCGGTGGCGGCAGCGGCGGCGGCGGTGGCGGTGGTGGTGGAGGAAGCAGCAACGCTGTGGCCTCTCCACCCCTGTCACCTGTATTGCCAAAATACAAACTCGCAGACTATCGCTATGGGAGAGAAGAAATGTTAGCACTTTATGTAAAGGATAACAAGGTGGGTGGGTTTATAATGTCTGCACGTGGTCTACGTGATTTACATACGAATGATGTTAGTGCTGAGATGAGATTCTCATTTCCCTCTGTGTTATAACACAGTCTTCCAAAGCCTTAACAGTGAAGCCGGTGATTGTTTCTTTCTCTCGCCCCAGATCCCTATAGACCTACATGATAAAGAGTTCCTGCCCATATTGCAGGAAGAGCCGTTGCCACCTCTGGCACTTGTGTCTTTTACAGAGGAAGAACAGGTAGGAGGACTTGAAAGAACCCAAGACACTGTCGTGGTGTTAAATGATAAGATCAGAAACTCTCTGACTTATCAACCGGACCAAAATGAATTGAATAAATGTCATATTGGTCTCGGGCCAGATGGCGCCTTACTGTCATTTCTTGGAATGTACAGGAATTTTGCTAACTGGGCTATCAAATACAGAGCAGGTGCAAAGATGAGAGCTGAGAGCTGGCTGTTTGTCCCCCTTGCTCCCCTCCCCCTGTTTGTATTTGCAGAGAAATTTTTCCATGTCTGTAAACAGTGCAGCTGTACTTCGGCTGACAGGGAGAGGAGGCGGACCGATAGTAGGGGCACCAAGAGGCCGAAGTACTTCAAGGGGTAGAGGTAAGAATTTACCTAAAAACATACAAGAATGTGTCACGTTTCGTTTTATCATTGCAAGAACAAACCGGCTGCAGGAGCAAGGTTTTGCTGTGCAGTCAATGTGGTGAATTTCATTTTGAAAATGAGCATTTGTTTTAGCCTCAGCTGTTCTGTGTTTGCGGTACAGCTCAGAAGAATCACAACAACTGCAGATACTTAAGATGCCTTTGAAGAGCCCAGCAATTTGCCCACGATTTGAGACAAGGGGTGTAATATTAGCACTCTAGAGGTGTTGTGCTTACTCGGCATACTTTATCCTCAGCTGCTTGAACTCAGATTATATGTGCCTTAAATGTGATAAACCCTCTCTGAACACAGAGTTCCATTTGCGCAGACACATTCAAGACCCCCACCCCCAAAAATATACAGTATTAAACCGTTTGTCAACGTTAAACTTTTAGAGCTCATGCACTTATCGTGGGCCCATGTGTCGTGTTCACTGTCTTGGTACAGAAATGAACTCTTGTTGCTTGAAATGAACTCTTGTTGCTGAAGAATAGTGTCCTTCTGTTTGTCACCACAGAGTCAGACCTGACTTTTCAGGGTTGTTACCAATTATTAGCCACGGCAAATTATCCTAAAATCAGAAACCTTCTATTACAGTTTAGAGTTGCAGTTCTGAGAATGTTCTTCACCACTTAATGTCCTGTTCTCTGTTGTTCACATGCTCAGATGTAGGGACCAGACTGTGAGAAGAGTTCAAATTTAATCAGAGACATCTCTTAAGTTATATATACCGACTTCTGCGCGTCTCCAATGAACTGTGTTGTTCGCCACATTCGTCATGTCAGACACTCGAGTTGTGCATCGAGCTTCACGGCATCGAGAGTCATGTCATGAAGAGGGCTTTATTCAGGATCGGAAGAAGTCGCAGATGCAAGAAATCAGATGTTGACAGTCGTGCACAATATTGTTATATACCCAGATGATAAAAAAGTGCAGCATACCAGACTGCATTGTCTTTGAAGGATATTGTCTGTGAGTCATGGAGAGGACAGATTCAATTAATACCCACAAGCACCTGCTTATTGTCCTCTGGGTGAAAAGGAGAGTGCAGCATCATGATTCAGCACATGTGAGAAACCGATGATGGTCATTCAGTTATATGTTTGTGTGTGTGTTATTGGTAAAGAATATATTAATCCCAAGGCAAGTTCGTACTTAGAAGCCGGCACATGGGAATCACCAACTGAATCTCACGCGGTTATTTTAGATCGTATCAACTTGTGATTGTTTTCAGGGCGGGGAAGAGGAGATGGAGGGTTTTACCAAAGAAGTTTTGATGACGTGGAAGGTTTTGGTCGTGGAGGGAGGGAAATGCATCGGTCCCAAAGCTGGGAAGAAAGGTATTAAAATAGGCTTTTTCTGACCATATGCAGATGTTTATAAGTTTTTGTTGTAAAGCATCTTGACTTCTGACTTGATGTCTGTTTTTCTCACCAGGGGAGATAGAAGGTTTGAAAAGCCAGGTCGAAAAGACCCAGGTTGGTGCTACATTTTGTTGACATAACGTATTGTCTGAATACACTGGCTTACCTACTTTCTGCTCTTTATGAACATAGCAGAAGCTGTTCCAGGACATTTTCAGATCAATCACAGTAAGTGTGCTTTGTAAAACATGTAATAATTGACCTATTGAAAGTTGGGATTTTTTGAGTAGACGTGAATGACGCAAATTACAGTCTTGTGTATCAATTCACTGCATTAAATGAGTTTGTCAATGTCAATTGTTTCACTATGAATAAAAATCCTAATTGCTCCCTCTTTACCCTCCCCCACCCCGCACACTACGTTTTGCAGTCCGAAGCAACTACGAGGACGTTGGAACAGGACTACCGAGGAAGCACGACTTCACGCGCTCTGAGAGTGAGAACTGGCGTACTTCTCGTGATGATCAGAATGGTGAGGATGATGAGGGGGGCTGGCGCCTGTCGGGTTCTCGACGGGACAGTGACCGGTGGTGTCCCCCGAGCCCAGGTGGGCACTGCACTGACCAGATACATTTATCTACGATAAATGTATTTGTGGTGTACTGCTTTGTTTTGCGGCCTTTTTCAGAAAAAGGTGCATTTTCATTGGCGACTCCTTTATTTACCTTCCTGGGCTTTTGACCTGCACAGCTTCTTGAACATCGTGTGTTATGATATATAGACGCTTTTTGTTTACTCCTGGTGGGCAACATTTTCTGCATCGATTTAATTCACTTGTATTTATACAGTGCCAAATCAGAACACAAGACATCTCAAGGAACTTAACATAGTAAAGTCCCTAGAGTAGCACCTCACAGCATTCAAGAGAGGAACCCAAGAATTCAACAATTCCCACATGAGCAACAGCTAGAGAACTCTCTTTTAACAGGGAGAAAACCTCCAACAGAGCCAGGCTAAGAGGTTGGCATTCATTTGCCTCGACTGGTTGGGGTGAGGGGAGAATATAGGCTGTTATTGGAACCAGTTACTGTAGTCCAGAAAGTGTGGCTTCAAAGACGGAGATACTTAGATAAGTGCAAAACTACAGGAGCTAGACGAACTGCATAAAGCAACAATAAACAAAACTATGAAAGGGTGATGGCATAAAGATAGTGAGATGCAATGGTGGTATATAAATGCATGGAGAGTGAAGGAGAGAAGAGGCGCTCATTGCATCATGGGAGGTTTCCCCAGCAACCAAGGCCTTGATTAAGTTCTCCTATATTATGAGAATAATAGTTTTACAATTCTAGCTATTCTGCCATTTTTCCCAGATGCGCCTCGGTCAGCAGGGTGGCGGGAACTCCCAGATCAACGTCGGCGGTTCCCATTTGATGCCAGAGAAGACGAGCGTGGCTACAGGAGGCCGCGGTCAGGCAGCGGCAGCCTGGAGGACGAGAGGGACAGCCTGCCGGAGTGGTGTCTGGAGGACGCAGAAGAGGAGGCAGGCACCTTCGACTCGTCAGGAGCCTTTCTGTCCCTCAAGGTAGTGGAGTTTACATGAACACCAATATACTCTCCCACTATTACGGAATAAATTATTTATCCACTTGGTGATCGTCCATTTACAAAGGAAAATGCTCAAGTTCTTTGATTGTGTTCGTTCTTCTGTTACAGAAAGCTTCCAAGGAGCCTATTCTGGAGGAGGCAGAGCTCGACTTCAAACCCTTGGAAGAGTGTGAAGAGGGCCTGGAAGAGGAAGACGGTTGGCCCAAGGAGACCAAAGAAACAGAAGCACAGGCCAAAAGAGAAGCTGACAGAAAAGGTCAGTCACATCATCACTGAGTCTTGATGTATTGGTTTCTGGCCTGGATATATATAGTCAAATGATCTTTGTGCAAGAATTGGATTTCTACATTTTGGACCAGTTTACAGGGCTTACGTCCTGTTTCTCTCTTGGTTGAATTTCCTTAGGCCTCTTTCTACATCATGGTCACAATTGTGAGATATACACAATAGAGGTCAACCAATATGGCTTTTTCAAGGCCGATAGCGATTATTGGTAATCAAGCAGACCAATAAACCAATATTTGGAACCGATATACAGTTGCAGTGAAAATGAAAATCTTTCCGTCAAAATTTTGACATATATCCTAACACAAAACTTAATTCAAATGACTTTAAATTAATGAATGCTGCCACTATGTAATCTTATTACAAAGCATACCGCAATGTGGGGTATTTATTGTAAAAACAAAGAAGTCCGTTATCGACGCACCAGCAGAATGTTTGACGCATGATTTTAACATGATTTTGGGGTTTGTTCATTGACAGCTTAACTTTGGGCTTTTATTGCGCTTTTTTTTTTTTTTTTTTTTTTACAGTCGCGTAAGGAGTGTAGTTGTTATCAACTCCGGTAACATTCACCTGCGTCGCCTCTGTGTTCTTCCTCGTCTGTTCTGCTCTGCTGTCCTTCATGATACACGGAGAGCGAAACAGAAGAGCAGCAGCACAGAAATTAGCGCGACTTTCAGTGACAGAAAAAGGCACGCGCGACTCTCAGACTGCGCCGAAATGAAGCGGGAGCACAGGGACTCGGTAAATAACATAATATGTTGTTCTGTTCTGGCGGGGCAGGAGGTCCCGTCGGCCGGGCTGCTTCTCCCCACACAGTGGTGGGAGAAACACGGGATAACGAGTCGCTGCGGCGTTAGACAAACTTTTATAAACTCTGGAAACAGAGCAAGCAAATATGACATGATTGCGTCAGCGTCGAGGACTGTGGTGTTTTTTTTGTTGTTGTTGTTGTTTTTTTAATGACTTCTGCCGTGTCCCCTGTCTGACCTTTTTTGAAACAGTCCTCTGAGCTGCTGAGAACTTCTCTGAGACAGAAGCGAAGCGAGCGCCTTCTGTGGCAGAGACGTTCTCTGCGTTTTTCTGACCGTTACTCATGAGGTGTAACCGATCAGATAAAGCTGCGGGTGGGACATTGCTCCACACAACAGTGGTGACTAGAGACTTGAGAGAGACGCTGCATCGGAGCCAAAGCAGCGTATTTTGAATTCATTCATTTTATCGGCGATTGAATAAAAAAAAAATACAGATACTGATCATTGTAAAAATGCTAAAATATTGACGCCGATAATCGGTTGACCCCTAATAAGCAACATCATGGCATTGGTTTGATTAATTTTCTCACCTTCGTTTTTAGAAAATTTCTATTTCTTGGTTACTGATATCTAAGGACAAAAATATTGTTTGTCTGGGAAAAGTTGTATTGTGTCATTGTTGCAAGGACACAAACAGACACAATGGATTTGTTTTCAGATGCTGGCGACCATAAGATGACTAAATCAAAAAAAAATTAAATAACCGAAAGCAAAATGATTTGGTTATGATGCAATCTCATGACATAATTGTTTATTTCAGAGTTGGCCAGAGCATCAGAGGACGGTCCACCTGTTGCTCCTCCAGTCTCGGACCTCCAGGCTGCTGCCCAGTCTTTGTCCACAAATCAGCTCAGCAGAACAGAAGAAGCTGAGAGACCAGCTGAGCGGCAGCCCCCCCGGGAGCTCCTCCCAGAGCCATGCAAAGTCCCCCTGCACGTCCCCATGTCTAATAGCATGCTGGAGTCCCTTCCCATGTCCCACATTTCCACTACCCTCGCAGGTGGGTTGTGTGCCTTCAGTTTTACTGTAAATACAATTTTTTTTTTATTATTATTTTTTTTTTTTTGCCAGATAGTTCTATCTACCGTAAAACTTAATATCTGCTTTATCTCATACTGTTCCACGCAGAAGTATCTGCTCCGTCACCCATTGTCCAGCTACTACCACAAAAGCCCATAGAAGTTCCTGTGGCGATGAACAATCCTTTATCCTTCTCTTCAAGTATAATGGCACCTATTGGCAGGCCCATCCCTGTGCCACACGACACTGATGAAGACGAGGGACTAAAACACTTTGAGCAAGTAAGTTTGGAGGCTTTTAGCATGAAAATGTGTCAGTAGGGCTGCTGTCCTCAACTAAAATTCCACCAGAAGTCATAACATCTAACAGGGTAGTGTTAATATTATGAGATGTGACTTCTCTTTTAATCTCCCATCAATGATCATAAAACAAGTTTTCGACCACAATTTTGTCCAGTAAAGCCCAACAGCCTGTTGATTTTTTTTTGTTCCTGTGGCCGTTGACTTGTCAGCAGAGAAGAGGCAGCCTTGTCACGTTAGGTTGTGTTGACTTCATGTCTTTTAAAATTCTTACCCAGGAGGCAGAGAAGATGGTAGCGTACCTGCAGGACAGTGGGGTGGATGATGACAGACTTGCAGCAAAGACTTCAGAGAAGCCCAAACCTGCAGGCCTGCCACTCACCCATGAAGCAGCTCTCAAGTGGTTTTACAAAGATCCCCAGGGGGAGATACAGGGTGAGGCTGGAGCAGGTTGTCTGCGCTGGAAATGCAACTTGAACAGTGAAAAGTTTTTCTTGAAAACAAACCCATAAATTTCCTCCTCTTGTCTTGTGCTCTTTTAGGTCCATTCAGCAACCAGGAGATGGCCGAGTGGTTTCAGGCGGGTTACTTCACAATGTCTCTGTTAGTCAAAAGAGGATGTGATGAAGTATTTCAGCCTCTAGGAGACATTATGAAGATTTGGGGGAGGGTACCATTCACGCCGGGCCCCGCACCTCCACCGCTACAGGTACGGATGGTGCAAAATGTGCTCAATTTGATTCCCCATATCCATGGTTTGCTTTGTAAATCATTACTAGCCAATGACCTGCAGGTGGCGCAATACTCCACTCGTTTTACCAGTGAGCTGTATTGGAGGAAATATTTTTGTCCGCTGTGGTTTTTCAATCAAAAAGCTCAATTACTTGTTTAAAAATAATGAACACCTCTTCATTAAGAAAAATCAGCATCTACAAATGTGAACTTCAACCTTTGGATATAAAATGTCTCCTGCATCACTGAAAGTCCCTTTTCATTGTCAGTGCAATGCAGGCTTCAAGTTTACAATGTCAATTGGACCAAGAAGTGTTTCCAAATTAGTTGTCGTGTTCCCAGGTATTCACTTTTAAGTTTTTGGTGAGCTCAGAGAAGCTTTCCACTTTTAGTAGATGATTTTCAATCCAGTCTTTTCGTGTCAACCACCACTGCAGTCAAAGTCAAACATCCAGCAGAATTTGCATTGAGACGGGGGGGCACTTGAAGTTTCTCGTCTCTCTGACTTTGTGGATTTGGAGTAAGGTTTTCATTTAGCGGTTGCGATGTTTGTTTGGCTTTAATGATTTATTCTGATTCTTGTCTTTTTAATGTGTTGCAGAGGGAGGGCGATCAAGAGAGGTTGAAAAGGCAACAGGAGCTCACAGCTCTCAACCTCTACCAGTTACAGCAGCTCCAATATCAATACCTCCTAAGGTATGTTAGTGCTCAGATCCACAGACATCACACAGCTCCCTCTGGAGTCACAGATTCCCACTGCTCTTTTGGCATAAGTAGCTTTACTCCTCAAAGCCTGTAAACAAACTTTGGTGTGTAAAATTGGTAGCTTTCCACTTTCGGGTTCAAATATCCTAATAGACATTTGTACGCTGTGATGCCTGCGGGAGCTGTAACTGTGATGAGTTCTGGAGGTATTCTTTACCTTAGAACCGAAATGACCCTCCCCACTTCTAGTTTTAACTCCTCAAGAAGTGGGATGGGATTGAATTGCCCAACACTCAGTGTAAATAATGAATCCACTGACATCCATTCACATGTTTGCTTCCCTTGTATCCCGTCCCGCTTCATTTTCCTCATCCACCTGTCCCCCCCCCCCCCTGCAGGCAGCAGTATGCTCAGGCCCTCGCCCAGCAGAAAGCTGCTGCTCTCAGCTCAGCTCCTCTTCAACAGCAGCAGCAGCACCAACAGCAGATCAACCTGCTTCTACAGCAATATCAGGCTCTAAAGATCAGGTCAATAACGCTCACTCTATTGCACATGTCCGTACCGCCCTACCTCTCTAAATCTGCATTTAACGACGTTGACTTTTAAGAGCTTGAGTGTTAAGAAATCTTACCCGTCGGTGTCATCAAGGAGGCATCGCATTTATTCATGTTTATTTGCCTATGTTGTTGTAGAGCATCCGAGAGCCCCCTACCTCCTGTCACCCGATCTATGTCTGTACCAGACTCTGGTTCTGTGTGGGAAATGCAGAACCCGACCTCTCAGGCTTCCTGCACACCAAACCTCCAACAAGTTCCTCCAAGCAGTGAGTTTCTAACTAGAATACCCTGCAGTGTTGGATATTGAAAAAGTCTGTATTGCGTTACAGCAGCTGTAATGCATCATATTCTATCACTGTCAGCAGTGTGGGACGGCAGCAGTGTATGGGATTTACCTATAGAGTCCATGGCACAGGCTCCAACTATCGAACAGATGCAGCAGTTCGAGAAGTCGAAGTCTGCAAAGGTAAACAGTATTTCTTCATCTTGTGTTTGAAGGCTTTTTTTTGGTGTTTTTTGGCTAAAACAGCCACAAGGAATTGCCTCCTAATTGATCAACAGTTGTGTAAGATAAAACTGATTACAATAAAAGTCTGAATTAGACCTCGTATTTCTGCACAGCTTGAGTTGGAGAGGCGCGAGGCAGAAATGAGAGTCAAACGGGAGGAAGAGGAGAGAAAACGTTTGGAGGAGGCTCTGAGAGCTCGACAGGAGGAAGAACGGAAGCGCCTGGAAGAAGAGGCGCTGGCGCGGCAAAAACAGGTCCATCATTTTAACAATAACAGTTTGACGCACTTAAAGCCTTTACGCTACTGTCCCACCGAGGGTCCCTTTGATTTGATGGCTCTGAGACTGATGCAGTGTTGTATCTCTAGGAGGAGGCACTGAGACGGCAGAGAGAGCAAGAGGAGGCACAGCGCAGGCAAAAAGAGGAAGAGGAAAGACTGGCACAGGAGGAGGCTCTCCGAAGATTAGAGGAGCGGCGGAGGGAAGAGGAGGAGAGAAAGAAACGGGAAGAGTTCCTCCGCAAACAGGTAAGTGAACTAAAAGACCTCATACTTTTGCGTTTTTTTTTACAAATGTCTCGCTAAATGCCGTTTTGTCTACGTCACCAGGAAGAGGAGCGCAGAAAGCACGAGGAACTCGAGGCCCTGAGGAGGCGCGAGGAGGAGAAGCGAGCAGAGGAAGAGGCCGCTGCAGCGGCAGCTGCTGTAGCTCAACAACAGGAGGAGCAGAAACGGAGAGAGCAGGAGGCCCAACGGCAGCAGGAGCTGCAGAGACAGAGACAACAACAGCAGGAGGCCCTCCGGAGACTGCAGCAGCAGCAGCAGCAGCAGCAGCTCGCACAAATGAAGGTGAGCGCACCGGAGATTGGTCATCGAAAACAAGGCGCCACAAAAACCGAGACGAAGCGTCGATTTAAACATGTCGCCCTGCTCCGCAGCTTCCATCCTCTTCGAAGTGGGGCCAGCAGTCAACCAACACTTTAAACCAGACTCAGAACGCCCTGTCTTTGGCCGAGATCCAGAAACTGGAAGAGGAGCGAGAGCGACAGGCGCGGGAGGAGGTAAGACGGCGACCAGCTGATCTTCAAGTCCCCTCGGTTTTGTTTGGTTCCTCAATTACCAGCAATTAACTTCTCTCGGGGTATTAATTAAGTACCAAATTCGGACTATTCCTTGGAATTATTGAAATAAATGCTTGTTATTATGTGTACTAATATATTTCTCACCCTCACAGCAGCGACGTCAACAGCAAGAGCTCCTGAAGCTACAACAGCAGCAGGCCCTGCAACAGGCTCAGCAGCCCCACGCCAAGCTGTCGGGTTGGGGTAGCGTGGCCAATCAGCCAGCCGCTACCAAGTCTCTGCTGGAGATTCAGAGGGAGGAAGCCCAGCAGATGAAACAGCGGAAGGACCAGCAGCAACCGCAGACGAACCCCGTCGTCACCCAACAGACCCGCCCTCAAAACAGAACTGTACGTTCTAGAAGTGACGATAACGCGTTTCTCGTTGGATTAAACAGGATAAAAGTTGCATGTTGAATTTTAGTGGAGGCAGCACGACAAGCAAAATTTCAACATTAGAAAATCAGTATTGGTATGCAAATTGGGTTTTTATGTCGTTTACAGTTGCTTGACGAAATTACAGAATAGTTGTGACTCAGCATTTCTCTCATTCTTCAAATTTTAACTCGACAAATCTGCCGCTGGAATTTTCACTTTACTCCTTTAATTCTAAGTACATCATATGAGCTTTAGCAGAAGACGTTGGGTTGAAACGATTAGCAGATCAATTTGACAACTATTTTGATAACGAGTCAGTCATTGCAGTAATTAAGGATGTACTGCTTTAAAAAAATTTATGTGACATCATGTTCTATTCTTTCACCATTTCCTGAAACGTTATAGATCAAACAACCTATTGGTCATGAAAGTAATGGGCAGATGAATCTAACGGTGCCTCGCTCTCTTCACAGACATCTCTGAGTAACTCGGTGTGGGGGTCTGTAAACACCAGCACCTGCACTAATTGGGGTTCAGAGTCCAGCAGTATCTGGGGTGACACCCACAACTCAAACATGGGCTTCTGGGACGAGGCTGTGAAGGAGGCCGTCCAGCAACCCCCCATCACCAAGAAAGGCAACACGCAGAAGAACAACAAGGGCAACGCCAACCTCAGGTATTTATTTAGAAAGCCAAAATAGAAAAATGTCTTAGTCACAGCCTCTGAGGAGAAGCATGCCTTTCCGTATGAAGGATATGAGCAATACACTGAACTTAACGGCTCCTTTTGTCTTCCTCCTCCATCGGACTGTGCACGTAAAGTAACTCTTTGAGTGGGCGAGCCAATAAGAAGGTAGAAGAGGAGGAGAAGCTGCTAAAGTTGTTTCAAGGGGTCAATAAGAGCCAGCAGGACACCTTCATGCAATGGTGTGAGCAAATTCTGCACACCCTCAACACAGCCAACAACCTGGATGGTAAGTCTTTATAAATAAGTTGGAACAGTCACTCCACCCAAAGCCATTGATGGGTCCTCACAAATATTCTCGATCTGTCCTTCTGCCAGTTCCTACGTTCGCATCCTTCCTGAAGGAAGTGGACTCTCCATACGAGGTGCATGACTATGTCAGGGCCTACCTGGGGGACACTCCTGAGGCCAAGGACTTTGCCAAGCAGTTCCTGGAACGTCGTGCCAAACAGAACGCTAACCAACAGAAACCGGCACCTCAGAACCAACAGCAAGGTCTCAAGCAGCAGCAGCAGCAGCAGCAGCAGCAGGTGAGTGACTCCGTGAGACTGAAGTGATGACGGTTATTTGAAGGCTCAGCATATGAATACCAAACGTCTCGGTCCCTGTTCTGCCCTGCAGACCCACACAAGTCTCGTAATGTGATCGAAATGAGAAACATTCTTGTCCATTTCACTCCCCCGAAAATAGCTTTTGCTCTGGGGATTTTCTGCCTGGCCTCTTCGGCTCAATCAGGGCGCGGCGTGTCTGTGACGCGGCCGATGCCGTCACGCTGCACGGCTGCTGCTGTTATTTACATTTCTGGTGGGAACGTTTCTTGCGTCGCACTTTTGGATCGGACCCAAAAGATGCCACAGCAAAGCTAATCCCTTATTTCTTGATGTGATTTTGTTGCTTATGAGACCCAAGTGTTGTACTTTTTTTCCTTTTCTTTTTAAAACGATGTTCTGTATTTTTTTATCGTGTTTATAGAAGCCAAAACACATTGCAGTGTACAACATGAAATCAGCCACCGTCGTAGAGGATTGTGTCCATATTGTCCGCTCCTTGTGTCTACACTGAAACATTTGAAGGCAGCAGTGCCTCCATCAGAACTTGCATGAACTGTCAACATTTGATCTTTTATTCATTAAACACACAGAACGCTGAGAAAACTTTCCCCAAATTGAAAATATTGTTTGTATGTAAACACGGTTTATTCTTACAATAATATGGCCGGGCGGTTTTCTCGGAAAACACGTTGCGTATCCGTCAGTGTTACTTTAAACATATATAATGCATATTTTAAGAAACTGAATGCTGCCATTTCTATTTAATCATACCCGAAATGTACTCTCTGCATATTTAAGAAAAATCACAGAGTTTTAAACAGTTTGGAAAAAAAACATTTTGTGAAACATTAATATTAGCTCTCTCTGCCTGTGGCGTGGCGGCCATTTTGAGTTGCTGTAACTTCTTTGTACATATTCCTTCAAACATTACATCTTTGATAAAAGTCCCGCCCCGTATGGTAATATTCGGTCATAGTAATAGCGGCCCCTGCTGGCGACAAGACATATTTCACACTTTCACATGCTTCCGTCAACATCAAATCGGGTCAGCATAGCCTTAATACATTGAGGATGATGTAGAGAAGCCCTTGTTTTTTTGTGAAAGGGCATCGGCAGGGTCTCGCAGCAAAGTTTCATGTCTCGCTGTGACACAGGAAGTTCGTGTTTAAAGTCAAAGGATGCTTGAAACCTCACAAAACTTTGCACATGCATCTGGCGTGGTTAACCCTGCGGCCGCATACACCTCTGACCCACTGGCTCTCTGACGTGCAGCATACGAGGGCCCGCATATCACTGCTTGCAGTTTTAATTACCACCATTTTCATTCAAATGTATTGTCAATACATTGAGTCAGACTAAGAGAAAATATTACTGCTTATGTCAAGAACCAGAACTTCACGTAGCAGCTTTTTATCCAGCGGTTGATTCAGTCTTTCAAGTCCACATTTTTCCTCTTCCCAAGGACTCTGTATGGGGGGGAACTGTGTCTTCATCACTCTACCAGTCCAACCATACAAGTGGCCAGCAGCAGCGCTTCGAGACCGTCACCTCAGGGAAGAAGAAAAAGAAGCAGAAGATGGTCCGGGCAGACCCGAGCCTTTTAGGTGAGAGCAAACCGCCATCTCCTTAATCTGGAAAATCTGCTTTTTATATCCCGCGCGCTAATTGGATCTATCTCCCCGTTTATTCCATTTTCAGGTTTTTCTGTGAATGCGTCATCTGAGAGATTGAATATGGGCGAGATTGAGACTTTGGAGGACCTTTAAGGGACTGCAGCCAAGCAAACCCCACTGACTGTATCCAGTTTGAACAGCAGCTGTTTTTCCTAAACCACTGGCCCCGACTTCTTCCACAACTTTCACCTTTATTTCGCAGTTTCCCATTTATCAAGCGTCCTCCAGTTATTTCTCATAAATTCCAAGTAGTGAACAAACCGTGATCTCCAAAGTTGGGTGGGTTTTAATGTTGCAAACGGACATGGACTCCGACTAAAACCTTCAGGAGAAATGCGCTGGAGCAAACTGGCGAGCGAACCATTGAAGCCGCCAAGTGAGCAGTGAACCCGACTGTCTGGAGAAAGTCTGCAGAAGTGTCGATGTCTCTCCGGCATCAGCAGCTCGATCCATAATCATGTCATCTTGTTCGAACTCACGGTAACAACAGATTTCCAATTTGGCTTTCATTGTATACGATTTTTTTTTTTTTTTTTTTTTTTTTAAATGTGCGGATATATGGATGGGGTAGTATGGGTAAGGTTTGAGAGATTATATCCATTGTTTTTGTTTTATTTATTTAAAAGTTTTCCCCTCTTCAATCCTCCCTTCTCTTTCCCTCTCCCTCGTTTTCGGCTGGGTGTTCGTGGATAATGACGGCAAAGTAGAGCCCAAGGATTCGTGCCCACTTATGTCCTGTTTTAAGGACATGTTCAAAAGTTCCAAGTAGTTATCTATTTCTTGTAAAATACTAGGCTGTTAAAAGAATAAACTTTCAATTCTGCATCTGTATTCTAATATATGAAAATTGATCTACTGGAGTCATACTTTTTTTTTTTATTGCAGTATGAAATAATAAAACGGTCTGATGTGTGGGCTGTTCACACCCGTGTCTGAACCATTCAGAAAAAACACGACTGCAAGATTCAGTGGATTCACATTCATTCACCCGGTCGCACAACAGAGCAAAAAAAAAAAAAAAAAAATCCCATTATACAGAGATCCTATTAAGACATGTAGAAATGAACATTATTCACTGGCAGGTGTTAAAGAAGACGTAAATGTATTCACATATCAGGATTTATAATATAATTAAATGTAAATCCCTCCTAACTGTGACATAATTACAAAATTGAAAACGAGTTATTGCATCGCACCATTTTCCTGATAATCTGCTGCATATATTCTATATATAGTTATGACGCTTACCCTCGTGTGTATTGACAGCTTGAGCCAACATGTTTTTGTTTTTTTGGCCACACAAATGATTGATGTTTGAATTGGAATATGCAAAACCTCAGGCTTTATTCTCGGGAAGACACTCATGACCATTCAGGAAGTAAAAGCTCATCCTGTGACCTTTGGTGAATATATTTAAAAGGTTAGATTAGTAATCGTTTCTTTATATCTACAAACGGGAAATGAAACCCACTAATTCGTTCTCATGAAAAGGAAAAACCTATTTCTAAGCACGCGCTCGGATCGTTACCCTGCCGTAGCAAAAAAAAAAACCTTTCAAGCCTTCGCTGCGCGATGTGTGAAGACTCTCCAGAAAATAACGGGAAGTGGTGCAGATGAGCTTTCCTTAAGTGCTCCTCAGCAAAACATCGATCCCTTTGATCTACCGGCTAGTTTCTCTTTAGCGGCTTAATCGGCACTGTGTGAACTCTTTTGGTCTAAATGTAACCGACGTCCATTAATCTGTAAAAGTGCCGTGCTATAGTTTCAAGTACTTTTTAAGATACTTGTATTTTACATCAAATGCATACTTTTTATGACGCGTGATACTTCTGCGCGGGCAAATACTGTCGTTTTCACTACTTTAATTTGAGAACTATATAGTAACCTCTTAACCTCGCAGACAAAACAGCTTGACAAAACCTCACCTCGACCAGCTGCAGCGTTAAAGGAGACCGCCGACGATTTAACGCGTGCTCTCGATTTGACCGGTGACGGAAATGAACACGAAACAAACCCAGTTTCAGACCCCTGACAACGTTTCGACCAGAAAAAAAATTCCGTTTCCAGAGCGCGTTCCGTGCTGGAAGCGGAGATCGAGGGTGCCGCGTCGGTCCGGCGTAGGTTGAGGGAAAACCAAACAATGGGGAAGATCGTATCGTTTACCTGCAACCTTTCCGCTTTACTTCAGTCCGACCGAGCCACTACGAGCTCCTACAGGGCCGTATAGAGTCACCTAAAGTACTAAACCTAAAATTCTATTTCTATGAACGACGTTGAGCTCGGTACCAGCCGTTTCCCTCGGTTAGAGAAACAATTCGTCATCTGTGTCATTAACAATGACTGCATCCTCTTGCTACACTGCCAGCTACCTACGAAAAACAGTAAATGGCCTACACTCGTATAGCGCTTTATCTCCTTAGCGTTCTCAAAGCACTAACTTTTACATACACGCACTGATGAGGCTGATCTGCCGTGCAAGGTGCTCACCCACCAGGAATACATTCGCACACCGGTGGTACGCCATCGGGAGCAACTTGGGGTCCAGTGTATTGCCAAGGGACGCTTGGGCACGTGCACTGGAGGAACTGGGGATCAAACCGCCTAACCTTTCGATGATCGGGCAACCAGCTTAGCCACAGCTTCCCCAATGCCGGGTGAGAGTGACGTAGTGGCACGAGTTGCAGAAAACAACTGACACGTCTTTGATCGAGATGAAAAGTGAGTTAAATGCTCCGAGCAACGGCTCCTGTGTCGTCTGAAAATGATGTCGGTGCCACAGTTGCGTCAGTACTGGCTGCTCGGGTCTGGACAAAACAACTCGCGTCCACACAGCAAATCAACTGACGGGATCTGAAGGTCAGACCGGACGAATTAAGAGAATCGTCTTGGGCGTTCAGCGTGCGTATCAGAAGTGATTGTGGGTAAATGTAGGAGCAGCATTTAATGGAGCTTGACCTTTTTATAGATTAAAAGTCAGCATATCTCAGAACCTGCTGCTGTGATTTTGACTATTTGTTTGTTTTTTTTAATCTGTCTCTTGAAAGTCCCCCAACTGAACTGCTGGAGTACCACTTATTTGCTCCACAACAATAATATACTAATACACTGAAAGAAAAGAGTGTCTATAATCGTAGTGTTACTTTTTGTTTCTTTACATTTTGCTGCTAATACTTCTGTTCTTCTACTTTAGAGTAAGTTCTCATTACGTCCTCCCATCACTGACACCTTTTTGGTTGGACTCAGAAATTTCCTTTGATATTTGAAGGAGTAAAAAGTCCGGCAGAGATCTCTGTGACGTCACCCGACCACGGTCAGCGGCCACCGAATGTTTACCCCTCACGCCCAGCTATGTGGCCGGAGGGGTTCTGGAGTGGGTGGGTCCTGCGATGATGTGCTCACAAAGTGCACACTGTCCGGACAGTCCTGTGCACACCTAGTCCCACCCCTTCCCTCACCCCTAAGCCGCCTACCTTTCTCCCTCCCGCGCTCCCCTCTACTCATTCTCCTGCTCCCCTCGTTGGGTCACTTACTCATTCGAAGTCATCTGCTCCAGGAGTTTCGGAGACGCTCATCCTTCGCAGCCACCATGGTTCGCAGCAGCAGCAGCAGTGTCTGCAGAGTCGTCCTGCTGGTGCTCCTCAGCCTCTTGGTAGCCTTTGTACACACAGGTAAAACCTCCTGTTAGGTGTGTTTGACATTTATTTTATTTCTATGGCTGGGGTAGTAACAACTGCGCCTGCCTGTGCCGCAGGTAATTGAGGTGGAAATGTTCCGAGAAGGAAAGGCATGTAAGACTGAAGACTGATTTATAGACACCATCTGGCTGATGGCGATGCAGGGAAAGTGGCGTTTTAACAAAGACGGCGACAGTAAATTGTATCAAGACATTCAAGCCTGTCGTTATGGAAACATTTGTTCTTTTTTTTTTTTTTAATTATCGCTGGTCTTTTTTCATCCTGCCGCTTTGTTCTTAAAATTTGTGAGACATTTTAAAGCTTATAGTCTTTCATATAGTAAATTCTGCAGTTGTGTCCTGACGTTTCCTCTTTAGTTATCAAATCAAAGGTGTGTTGGTGTCCATCTTTGCCCTCTTTTCCACACACACACTCAGGCCTGTGTGTGTGTGTGTGTGTGTGTGTGTGTGTGTGTGTGTGTGTGTGTGCTGGCAGCCTAATGTAAATGATGCAGTTGTTGAAGCTGTGCGAGCTGTGAAAGCTGCCCTTTGACAAACAAGATGACTCGGTTACTTTCATGATGCCTGATGTTCGTATGCAAGTCTATAAACTGGCTGCCCTCTCGCTCGAGCTCCGCTGAAGTGATTCAGTGTGGCATTGGTTTGCATTTTAGGTGCTGTGGAACTTCATTTCATTTACGGGAAGAGATTTTGCAGATGAAGTTTTGTACAGTTCTTCTATTTTTTTTGTGATGTAGTGAGCGTTCACACCTGACGCCAACTGGTTATCGGAATAAGTGCTATTTAAGATGTCTCATCGCAGCTTTTTATTTCACTTTCATTTACTCCTGTGTGTAATTCTCCGTTCCTCTTTGTGATGTCTCTCAGATCCATTTGAGAGAATATCTGGACACAGTATTGCAGCTTTGAGGCCCAGAAGTCAGAGTCGAGGTTAAGAGGGCAGTGGGACGACAAGGGTGTTACGAGGACAACAATGTCCTCCCTGTCCTGTATAGACAAAAACAAAAAAAAAAGGCTGAGAACTCTCTCTTTTTACCCAAAACCAAAATTGTGAACAAAGGCTTTCACCTTTTCACCTGAAACATCAGGGTTTTTTGCGGGTGGTTGTGACTTCCCTATACCGTTCTAAAAACATAGATCTTTCAATCTTTATGCGTGACAACACTGGGGGACAGACTTTAGTTTGATCCTGGAAACAAACAGAAGAATCTGGAAAAAACAGCCAAGAGAACTAGGACGGCGTGTGTTCTTCCTGGCTGTACACTGTCTACTCTGCAGACTTATCTTATTACACACATTTGTTATGAGTGTCATGGTTGTCATATACTGTATTTTCTAGTGTTACAAGTCCTGACCACAACACCGTCCCACTGACTGCAGCAGCGTGACACGCAGCCTCATCGGTTGACTCAGCATGGGAAACACACCAAGATGTGTCAAATAAGGAGTTTAAGCAACACAGGATGATAATTACTCACCAACTCTTCTTGATGTTCTTCATCAAGTGGTTGATGATCTGATCGTGTTAGAGTCTTGTCCTACAATACAGAAAAGGGTTACTTTAGTTTACTAGTTTTGAATGAAATTGAGACCAATTCGAGCAACTGAACTTCAGTTGCTTTAGTTATTCAGGGCTATTCCAGCCCTCCTCTTTTCAAAGTAAAATCCAAAACACGCCGTTCATTTCTCAAAGATTTGAACTGTGGAAAATGTGGCCACCATTTATGGAAGTTAAAGAGGGTGAAACAAGGGCACACATCACCACCCATGTCGCGTTTCGATGCTCTGCCAGGTTGCTTTTCACACGCACTTGTCTGCGCGCTTTGTCATCTGTCTGGCCGGTGTGAAATCCTGACCGTGGAGGCCTGAGGTACCAACAAATGGTCTTCTGTGTTTTTACTGTCTGAAATGAGCCTGACTTACAGTCTGCCACACTTTAATGAGTTCTGGACGTTTGTAGTGTCAGAGAAGGAGGCTTCTTGATTGACATCTGGAGTTACAGCATGTCTTTAAAAAGTGTGACGACGAACCAGAGGTGCTCCTGCTGTTGACCCAGGACACACAGCTCCGCCAAACCCAAGCAGAAAAACTAAACTGTCATCAAAATATACAGCACGTATATCCATATATTTCTTTTGAAAAGGAAACACACAAGATTAAAATGTGATACTAATCTTTACTAAATCTACAACCGAGCTGAACAGCTAAATTGGTTCGCTAAAAGACTGGGTGAAATATGTATCTACAAATAATTGGATACTAATTCTGAAACGGACAAAAGTAATGAATAATTGGTTGAAATAGTAAAAGTGATAAATAAACAGTTGAGAAACTTGGTTAGTTAAAAGTAATGGACTCTTGAGACAGCTATTGAATAAACAATTGTTAAAACAATGGAAAAAGGTAACTTGCTAAACTCATTAGCTAATAACTAGTAGAAATAGTTGGCAAATGGAAGAAATAGTTCAAACAGAAAGCCAAAACTTAATCGTTGAAATAATCAACAACTCACAAATAAACACCTGTATTTGTTAATATATTAATACAGTCAAAAAAAACAATGAATAAACAGAATAATAGAGTAATAGATAAACAATAAAGATAATTCGAAAATAAAGAATTACACTCAAAATCCTGAGGGTTATGGATAATTGGTTAAAAAAAATCCAAACAAACTCCAACACTGTACTTGTACAACTGCATAATTAAACAAAGCAACTACAGTTGTAAATATTGAACAGCCACCTATGAAAAGACATTGTATAATAACCACTTTAATAAAAACTAGAGTTTTGTTATCAGTTCATTCAAGCATTGTTGGCTGAATAGTCACACGACTGCGGTTTTTCAAAAGCTTTTGTTTCACTGACAGAGAGGAGATAGGTTTTGTTTCTAGAGGTTTCAGTCATGTATATCCCACTGAACAGAAATTAGCTTGAGTAAACTCCTCCCCATGGAAACAAACACCCAACGGAAAACATCATGTTATTATTTTTTGCCTTCTTATTAAATCAGGCTGTCCAGAAGGCACAACCTTTTACACACAGGGACTATTTAATAAACAAGTTTGTTTGACATCCAGTGCCCAGCCGGTGCCTGGTTTGGGCCCGGCCGGTTGTTACTGGTTGCAGCCTGCCGCCCTGCGTGACCGCACAAGCTGCCTTTTGTGCCCTCGGCTGAAGGCCTCATTGATGGCTGAGCTGGCCACGGGCCCAGGCCTCCTACCCTTCAGCCAGCTACGGGACGGGAAGTTGCATACGCGTCAACACTGCGAAATACGCACATCTGAAGTGCATATCAGGGCATTATATGTGACGACTTGATATGATATCACAGGCACTGGTTTTTAGTCATTTTGTCATGTTTTTTTCCCCCCATCCGTCGAACACTATAAATGAGGTGTCTGTAATAATGACAGAGCGGCGAAAAGATGTGAAACGGGGTGAAGGACTTTACTGAGGCCATCACAGGCTACAAAGTAAATATGTTGCGTTAAATAAGCTGAGTGTAAATATGTTTGGATTATGGTTTAGTTGGTATGCATAGAGTTGAGGACAGGATAAGTCAATCTGTGAGTGTCTGAATGGGTGGGCCTGTGCATGAAGAGGGTGGTTTTTTTTCAGGAAAATGACGATCACATTTTTTTTGCCATGTTCCTTTGGATTTCTGAGAAGAAGCGGATCGATCACTAGAGACAGTAGCAACCACAATCACAGAGTGAAGTGGTTTACACTTTTTCATTTCCAGGGGGTGGGCTCTAAAAGTTGAGTTAGGAAACACAAAAATGTGGCCCAGAGTGACACCTTGTTTCCCTGGCTGATGCAGAGGTGTGAAAAGTCTCAGGGTAACTTCACGCTCAGAGGAGAGGAATGTCGGACAACAGCAATTTGGGATGGAAAGAGAACAGACGATCGAAGACGAGAGCGGAGAGCTTTATGCACAATCAGCAAATCACTGCCTCGCCTACAGACTGTTTGTTTGTTCTGTTTGAAGTTTGCTTGTGGAAAAGTGAAACATGTTGCGAGGGTACCTGTAGCGCAAACGGACAAAATGTCCATCCTCTACAAAGACATCCTTATACCCAGACCTGAGCTGTTAACCCAGGGAGACAAGAGAGAGGCTGTTGGAGTCGTTACAGAAGGGCCCATGCACTCAGCTCTGCATCCCCGAGACCTCAGCGTCCCGAGAAAAGGCAGACAAGCCCATTAGCAAAGCCGTGCGCCCTGCAGTGAAATGACAGCCTGAAGAAAACACTCAGTAAGTTGATCCTGCCCAGCAGCCAGTCAGTGTCCGTACAGGGATGATGTGAGTTTATGTCCGCTTCTGGATCAGTCACGTTAAAAACATGCACAGGTGGTAAAGTCTGTTTTTGGTTCTAATGTAGAGACGGTTGCAGACACCGTCTCAACAAGCAGGGACAACCAGGACACCATATCTGGAGACCCACCAAGTGACATCACCACCAAAGACCCTTTCCAGGAGCAGCCCATCACCTACGACTACGAGGATGCCACACACTCGCAGGCCTTGGACGTGGAGGAAGGTAAAACTGGCATGACTGACCAATTGAGCATGCTCAACCACCAGTGTTTTATGTTCTATGTTAGATGTCAGATTATTGAAACAATGTGAAAGTGATTGTATGTCTGTGTTTATGTGTGCGCAGGGGTTCTGGGGCCGGGGGCCATCACAGCCATAGTTATAGCAGTCTTCCTGGGAGCATCTGTCCTCCTCGCCCTCATCGTCATCACACTCAGGAAGTTCACTGCCTCCTAGAGTGAACACGTCTAACTATGTATGTGTGTGTTTGTACAGCATGAGTGTTTTTGTCAGTGTTCCTCTTTTGCTTCTCAGTCTCTAAGTTCCCAGCTTCCCCCCCCTTCCCGTCTCTTTGTCAAAAATGAGCTGTCTTTTACTTCACTGTAGATGCTGAAAATTGTGGCAGGTCCCTTATTTGACTATTTACAGACTTACTTCTGTAAACACTCAAATTGTTGCGCAACATGTCCACTTGTTACCATGGGAATAATCGAAGAAACTGGCTGGCTCTTCCAGTGCAATTGTAGCATGTCCATGTCATTTTAATTTTGCTCGGCTTTTTACTTTAAGATCTTGCATGCGTGTAGTTTTTTTTTTTTTTCTTCCTCCATCCTACATGTCTTTGCCTTTATTTTTGGGAAATTGTTTGTTTCTCTGTCTTAAGTTTTCCATTTTCCATTTCTTTTCCATTTAATGAGAACTATATATGAGATTAATGGGCCTGCACACAAGGTTATTATTAGTCTTTTAGAATGATGCCAAATTATTTTTTTTTTAAATATTCCCTTGGTGTCACCCATATACACATTTTGACATGTGTATTATTCCATTAACAAACATTTGTAGAGTCAAATTAAGAAGAGAATATTTTTAAAACGGCTTCTTCAGTGAATGTAAACAGTAGTTGGGTTGGATGTACCTGCAGAGCAAATATGAAGTTAAAGCTTGGATGATTGTGTTTGCACTCAACTCAGTGTTTAGTTGTTTATTTTTGTTTTTTTCAGGGGAAATATTATTTTGGTAAAATTATCTTGTCTTTTTCTAATAAGCCCCACAGTCATCAGCCATATAGCTGGATATTGCCATGGTGATGTCACTTGCTCAATTTAATTTGAATAAATAAATAAATCAGATGCCAAATGTCTGAGACTACCGTGTGTTATCTAGCAAATGATCAGTGATCAGCAGCGATAAAGAGGAATTATTTATATTATTATTAGAACCATGTCTTTAAACACTACTGTACTGTATGACTTACAGTTTTTAATGATACAAAATAAAAATATTAAAAAAATTCTCTATAGATACACAACATATTTTCATTTCCATCTTTTTGCAATCTTTTCTTTTAGTTACTATAAATCAAAATCACATTTTTACACTACAACTGTAGTCCATTTATTTCATTGCTGTTTGGGTAAAATTTGCTTAAATCTTTACACTAGTGCAAAAATGCCAAATATTGATTTTGAAAATATTTGTGTTTCTAATGACCATAAATAAATAAATACATTTAAATGAGGTCAGTGGCTTCACTTCACTAACAACAGTAGGTGGCAGTGTGCTTTGCACCTATATTTTTTTATTTATTTATTTTTTTTCCAAAACTGAAAGTAACATTTCACACTCATGTGCCCTGAACTTTTTCTGATTTATTGTAGTTTAAAAATCTTTCTCTGCTAACGAATGCAGGTGAGTAGAAACTTTCACCTTACAGCTGAGAAGAGGCCTCGACAACATATTCTCACACTTTTAATTCGGCCAAGTCATCTCAGCACCCGAAACCAGGAAACCCAGCAATTTAATCACAGTTTAAATCTGCTTCTGCAGCTTCTCACACACTTGAAAGAATAAACTCTCAGACTAAAACCAGCACTGATACAGTAATCATAGTATTGGGCTCATTGAAATGTATTATTTGTTTCTGCCAGATACTGTAAACAAACAAGTCATTGACAAAAACAAAATAGAGAGCCAATACATACAAAAAGTCACAAAGTCCAGGCCTTTACTGCATATATGTTTTAACATGTTGATTATTTTTAAGAATGATTACAAAAATAATCCTGCCCAACAACAGTTTAGTAAATTTACACTCACGAGGTGCAGTGAACGCTCACAACCTTTGTGAGTTCATTTCAATAAAGTGGTGGAAATTCTAGTAAGAGGAAACAAACCACAACCAGAAACTACCACGAGAGACCTGCAGAATTATCCAATACTGTAGTTTCCTCAATTTGATTGAATCCTCCTTTGATTTAGTTTGTGTATCCTTGTCATATTAGGTTTGTGCCTTTTGGTCTTTTAGCTCATGCTAATGTCGCAGCACTTGGGATGGTCTGTCGGTCAGCAGATTGTTTCACTACTTTCATCCATCCTTAAATATCTCCACAACTTTTGGATGGATTAAGATAAAGTTCTGTACAGACAATTTTTGCATCCGGACGACGAGTCCTACTGAATCTCATGGCCTTTTGACTTTTCCTCTAGCGCCACCATGAGGTTGACATGAATGTTTTTTGAATGCAATAATATCGTAGTAATTATAGGACAGATTTCCATGGACGCTGGTAGACGTTACTGTTAGCCTCAAGTTGAATTA
This sequence comes from Embiotoca jacksoni, assembly GCF_022577435.1. Lineage (NCBI taxonomy): Eukaryota > Metazoa > Chordata > Actinopteri > Embiotocidae > Embiotoca > Embiotoca jacksoni. The sequence continues at coordinate 4,221,120 of NW_027185363.1, read as the reverse complement.
GCAAAACTTTGGCAATCCCGTCCATAACTTTTAATCTAGAGCCACCGTCAGGCCAACATTTCAATGTATCCAGTGCTTTGGTATACAAACAAAAACTACTGACAGTGCCATCAGCTTTATCTGTACTTAGTGTTTTGTGCCAATTAACAAATGTTCGCCATGCTTAAACTCTAAATTAAGATGATAAACATCATTATGGTAGCATTGGGTGCACGTTAGCACGGTGCAGTAGCACTTAGCTCAAAACACAAATTATTCTTGCTAAATTATACTTATCTTTTGTTTAAATATTATTAAGGATGTAACTAACTTTGATTATGTCAAATATAGTTAAAGGGTGCCTGTCAAAATGTCTCAGAAACTAGGGTTGGTGTCTTTAAATGTCTTTTGTCCTTCCAGGCATAAGAGGAAAGCACCCCACACTTCACAAATAATGACCTCATCATCTCAGTGTATCGCTCAGCACTTCAAAAAGTGAGAAGTTAATTTCTGCAGATGTTTACACATACAGATGAATTCTGTTCTGGCGGTTTGCAGCGATCGGGCATACAAGTGTCAGCCAGAATATAAGTATAAGACCTACTGGACAAATTCGTGTCTGTTTTTATTTTAAGCAACAATAATGCAGGTCTTAACACACATGCATGATGTGTGGCATTACTCAGGAAGTGGTGATGAAACAACAAAGGTACAAAAGCAGAAGTCTGTCTGGCAGAGCTCAAACAAGATTCAGTGACTGAGAGACTACGCGACGGGCATGAGGTAAAAACACGGCTAGATTTCACACTTTCCACTCTACAGCTGACACGAAAACAGTCTAGACTAGACTTTTCAAGTGTTGCGGTTAAAGGTAAGATAAAAAAGAATTGAAAATTAATGTAGCTTCATTAAAATGTTTCAATTACAAGCCAGATTTACTTGCATACTATAAAATAGAAGTACGAAATAAGTCTAAAAATATTTTTTTTAAAAACACCTGTTACTTTTTATTTTATTTGGAATTCCTTTGGCCTTCATTTTGATCACTGTAATAAAGTTTTTGTATTGACAGTTGTTTATTACATTTTTAACGTGACGATAATGTTGTGCATTATCTTCTCAATTGACAGCCACAGAGGTCAGAAATATATTTTGTTTTATTCTCTATTTTATTTATATTTTACACTCCTCAGAATGATAAGAACTTGGGCTTTCTCTGTCACACGCTGACGTTTGCCATGAGCACAACTGCATAGTATTTCCATGTTTCACCTTATTATTTATATTCAGCTGCATTTAAATCAGTAAACACTCAGATTTTAATGGGAATCTTGTTAGTGTTTAATTAAGGACAGATAAAGTGAAAAGGTCAAAAAAAAAAAAAAAAAACATGTAGACAGTGAAAACATATGACTGAGTTGCTGCTTTCAAACCTTTTTAAATCTTGTGTCATTTTCAGTTACATTAAAGGCCCAAATAAATGACCTGTTACTTCAGCCTATACCGTACAAACGTTACTATTACTGCCAACTTAAACTTACATTGAGAATAAAGGGAATATAATATTCAAAAACTTCTTTTGGTATCTTTGGCATTTACACCAGAAACTTAAAACACGTTTGCACCTTCTGTACCCACAAGACCAGGAGGTTTCAAGTAGCTTGGCACGGTGTCGCGTGGTACTTACGCTTCTGTGTGGGAACGAAACAAAGAGTAACGACAGGAAAGACACATTCTTTTCACAGACACTTTTACAACTTGAAATCTGCTTTGAAATCCTGGCTGACACTGTTGAAATCACATCAAACTATTTTTCTGCAGTGACACCATGACAACCAACTGCACCTTTGATGGGGTGGACCACCTGATGAGATATCTGGAGCTGGTCATCTACATGCCCATATTCCTCTTCGGTGTGATTCTCAATGTTGTAGCACTCTTGGTGTTCTGTGTCTTCCTACGGAAGTGGACAGAGTCAACTATCTACATGACCAGCTTGGCCCTGATGGACCTGCTCCTCCTCTTTCCTCTTCCTTTCAAAATGCACGCCACCAATCACCAGTGGCCCGCCTCCCTCCAACCACTCTGTTCGTTCTTAGAAAGCCTGTATTTTGTTGGAATATATGGCAGCATCTACACCATTGTGTGTATAGCTGTGGATAGATGGGTGGCTATCTGTCACCCATTCAAAGCCAAGCAGCTGCGTTCGCCCAAAGCCGCTCTGGGGACCTGCGTTGGGGTCTGGGGGCTGGTGCTCGCAGCACTCTCTCCAACCATCTACCGATTCAGAGAAGGGGGGCAGACGGACTTCCACTGCTTCCACGGGTTCTCGCAGAAAGGCTGGAGCCCTCCGCTGATCATCTGCCTGCAGGTGTTTGGCTTTCTGTTGCCTGCACTGGTGGTGGTTTACTGTTCACTTCAGACTATCTGGGCACTTCAGCGGTCGGGCCAGCACAGCAGCCAGAGCCGGGCCTGTGTGAAGATCATCTACAGCAGTCTGAGTGCCTTCCTGGTGCCTTTCACCCCGAGCCACTTGGGCATCCTCCTGCAGTTCCTGGTGAGATGAAGTGCAAGTTCATTTTAAGTAAACTTTTAAGGGAAAAGAATGACACTGGTTTCAATAAACAATCAGTAAAGGTGACAAAGCTATGTCACCTCATGGTCCATTTGGTAGCTGTGTTGTATCACAATCTCCAGCCGCAGATCTAGAAAAAAATACATATTTAAATTTCTAATCTCCTTCTCACCAACTTAATTCCAAAATGTAAAATATATGTTAATAAATCAGTCTGAAATGTCCCAGGCAATGTCTGAAAAATCTAATTTATATATACATTTTTACTTAATTTTTTTAAATTTAAAAAAAAAAAAAAAAAATTTAAGTTAATGATAAAGAAGACAGATTTCCCAAAAACTCGAACAAAACGGGGGTTTTTTTTTAGTCTATGCGGTTTAAAAAAAAATCACAGGCCGTGATTGATTTGGGAATTAGGTCGTGTTTGAACTTTAGAAATACTTCTGAAATGCTGTCTGTTTCGGTTAGAAGAAAAATAATTACAGTCATACTATATTACGGGACAGTTCTTAGATGAGAGTCATTTTTCACCCATTGGGCATTGAAACAAATATTTTTAAAAAAAAAATTTTGTATCACACGTCACTTGTGATCTTTATTTCAGCCACAAAAAAAGGCTGAGGAATCATATTGTATGCAGCCTCAAGATCTGACTCACTGGAGGCAAGGGATGAATAAAATAATAAGTTAAACTGAACACTGTTGTCGAGAACACACATGTCCTCATTGGTATATATGACCCTGAGCAGTGAATATAAATTGTATTAAAATGTTTTAGATATAATTATTTAAAGAAAAATAGAATTGCAGTGTTGAACAAGTACAACATTATGTAACAATTAGTGTTGATTTATGCTGAGGTAATCTTCAAAAGGCCTGATAAAGACCTGCAATAATACAGCAGAGTTCAAACACTGCTGTGTTTCCTCTGCTGTCACAATAAGATTTTTAAAGCTGAGTATTGGGGTAACCCAATAGGCGAGTGGTTAAAACACATACCACATGGGTGTAAATGCTTTCAGCAGTGACCCCTGGTTTGATTCCCGGCCTGCTGGACCTTTACTGCATGTCACTGCCTTGCTCACTATCCCCCTCATTTACTCTCTGTTCCTGTAACCCCGCATACTGTCAGGTGCACCAAGGAGTGATTCAGGACTGCGACTCCAAGATAAGGATCAGCCTGTTCATACAGATCGCTATGTGTCTGTCCAACGTCACCTGCTGTCTGGACGCTCTGTGCTACTACTTCATTGCCCACGAGGTGAGGAGCACAAAACACACCTTCAGGATGTCAATGGTCAGCCAAAGAAGACCCACCTTCAGCACTTCAGAGGTGTGAACATGGGGCAAAGCCGATTCAAGTTCAGCTGTAGTTTGTCCCCAGAGGACCGCTGGCAGTGATTGCTTATTGATCTGGTTGCTTATTTTAGCAGGGCAGTGAAACTGAAAAGAAGCCGGGGTTGTTGCCTGTAGCTGGTGAGCAAGCGTGGCATGCACTAAGAGAAAACGTTGGAGATAAAGCAGGTCAGAGTGCAATCACAATTAACCACTAAGTGGAAAATAAAGCTGTGTGATTTGGTCCAGCAACAGGAAGCCCGCAACACCTCTCTAACTTTAAACAGCTCTGATACCCAAAAGATGCGCTGCAAAAAGAAAACCCACCAACAAGCCGCAATGTGACACATTTCTAGAATGATTACAGGGAGACAGGGAGACAGCTCTCAATCTTTCAAACTGACCAGTGAAACACTGACATGCGGTATGATTCCTTTGAAAGAGCCAGCTGCAGAGACGTGTCATTTACATTCTCAAGAACTGAAGTGAAGGATATGTAAAAGCAGCTTTTACTGTTCTAAAGCTGTCATTAAAGATCACCCATTATGATCAGGGACGATACATGTCAGACATATCCATTTCAACTGACACACTTTGTAAATTATTCAACATATTATTTGAATAACACTCATTTTTAATTCAAATAAGATCTGTAATATATAAAAAGTAAATTTACATAAAAAGACAACTTGAAATAAGTAATTCAAATAAATTTAAGCTATTAAATAAGTTAAATTTACATATTGATTAAAATATGATTTCCATATTTCCTTATTGAGTACATCAAAAAATGATGGTGTGTTAATCACCCCAACTAGTTGTCATTTTGAAACACATGCATGTAATAAATAATTATTCATTAAAAACATTAAAAAAATATTAAAATGATTAGTAACTTAACAACAACAGAGTTTTGTAATAGCATTTTTAAGAACTTAATTATTTCGTAAAAATTATTTGGTTCATCTGCCCATTGTGACTTGTTAAGGATACTTCCTTGTAGCAAAAGTGATTAATAAATAACTCTGAATATTGCATCAAAATATATTAACTCATAAATTCGGGGTATTATGTCTTTTTTTTTTTTTTTTAAGAATTTTATGTAAAAATACATTTTATTCATGATTCAGTCCTAAAAATCCTTATACAAATAAAGCTTCAGGCTGAGTAACAAAGATTTCCTACCTGTATAGTTTTAAAATGTATTCCTGCCCTTATTAATGCAAGCCCAAATAATATTCATAATATTCAATACATTAACACATTTGTAGCATTTGTCTTCGGAGGTCTGCTTACAGTTTTTACGGCTGCAAACTGACTGACTGTTTGTTTGTGTTTATTTGTACATATCAATTTCAACTTAGACTACAGTATATGTTGTTAGTCATGACATAGGTGAATATTGTTAAAATACAATTGACCTTTCATTTGCATTTTTTTGTTTTACTTTTATAATGTAGCCTTAAATGTGCAATAATGTTATTAAAATTGCGAAAGGCGGTCGGCCTCCGCCTCTGTACTATGGGAGTGTTCATAGTGCTGTTTTGATGTTACTGTAGTGTGTTTACACGGGGACATTTGATTTATGTGAATGCAGTCAAACTTAAACTCAAACGGAAAGTTGTATATGAAGTACATTAAGCTGCCGCCAGCCTTATATTGCTGTTGTTGAACAGTCGTGTTGTGGTAGCAGTTGGAGGTGTTTTTAAGACAGTGCTTGTCTCATGCTGTTTTTACTGTACAATGTAATCTCTGAAAAGCTCTTTTATAAAACCAAAAACAAGCCTTAAAACTGTTATCTGCTGGTTTTCTGGCATTACTTATGTCTCCATACTTTCATTTTCAACCAGCAAGATTTCTTTCTTTTTAAAATAATTTTCTTTCTCTTTGGTTTTAAAGTGAAATATCACAAACCAGAACACATACATTTTGTAACGTATGTAATTTACCACAAAAAAGTTCCACCACAATTCACAAGTAGTTAAAACTGTTTTTGTTCCAGTAATGTATGCGAGGAAGTTTACAGCAGAAAATGTCACCTCATTTCCTGAACTGCCATTTTAGAGTTTACATGTTGTCTGCATTGTTTATACAATCTCCATTTACGCCAACCTATAATTTACAGACTGATTAAGCTTCACTGAAAGTGTCACTGAAGAATATTCAAAAGACAAAAAAAGTTTGATAATTTATTCTTAAAGCAGCAAGATATTACACGAAAATCGACTGCACAGCAAAATTAAGTATCCAGAGACAATGAAACATGTTCACACATTAGAAAGACACCCCAAAAGTTGGGACGAATCAACATTGTAGAGATTATAATGCCAAGATAGGAAGGATTGGAAACTGGCAAGAGCTAAAGACAACAGGGAAATCTGAGTGAAGAAGAGGAGGAAGAGCAAGACAAAAATGAGTTATAGTCTTTGATATCATCTACAGTAGCTGATCTAAACTATAACCCATTCTTCATGAACATTTCATCTGTCCTTAGCACTACGTTTCGCATCACTGACTGCAGACTTTGGTTCCTTCTGTCCCTCTACAGCACTGCTACTAATTACAGTCTAAAGCCATTTAAATCCAAGGAGTAGGAAAGTGTCATACTAAAGAAATAAGAGGCAAACCATAAAGAAATGATCATTCACAAAACAAGTCGATTTCAGATAAAAATCTATGGATGTAACAATATTAAATTGAGAAGAAAAATCAATTTCAGTATATATTGCTTAGGAACAATCAAAGTTATGTACACCATTCATTAATGATACAAACCAGCAAAAAAAACATCTTAACTACATGAGGTATGTTTTGCCATTTTTGGACATTCAAACAAAATAAAATAACAACCAAGGAACAAATATTAACACGAATGCACAGTGCGAGCAGCTTCCAGATATTCTTACCATCACCCACAGTGCACTGACTTACTAACAAATACAAGGACAAGTCTAAAGTCAAATCAAGTCCTCTGATGTAAATGTCACAGACACACATTGACATAGTCTGCATAACATGACAAGCTACAGAAAAATCCGAACATCTGTAAGTTCATCCAAATATACAGAGGATTTGAATAAAAAAAGACATTAACATGGTACATGACCAAAACAAAGAGAGCATTTTCAAGTTGAGACGAAAACATTAAAAGTGAAACTAAAACTGTTGAACAAATACTTGTTCTTAAAGTGCAGTTTAACGCCCAAGGAATTCAAGAGGTATGGTTTGAAATTGGCTTCAGATTTGGATGGCTGTGATTTCCGCCTCAGATTTAGAACCTGTCGCAGATGACGGTCTCGACCACAAAAGTGTTTTCAAAGTGACGGATGTTGTGGCACCTCTTTGTTTCGCGCCTCTCGATACCTGGAAGAAAAAAGAACACACGTTTGAGAATCTGTGCAGCGCTGGAAAAAAGGTATGTTCATAGCACTTCTCTGCTAGCAGGCCTACAGCATCCATTTTGAATCAGCGGTGGTGATCCCCACAAACCACATCCATATATGTACTCAGGGGGAAGTTTGTTGCATCATTGCTGAATCGGACACGCCAATCAAAGGCAACGACGACAGAGATATCACTCACACGCATCACTGCCTCCTCCACAGTGTGTGGATGTGTCCACTGCACTACGAGTGACTCACATAGCAGGAAGTTCCCTGGCCGTGCCCACACACACACACACACACACACACACACACACACACAACCAAACTGACATGACAATCAGGCTGTTACAGGAGTAGCTTACACTGCAGACGCACTGTCTGAAATGCTCACAAGGAAGCCCCTATTTGGTTCTGGTTGTATTTGCTTTCAGTACGGTGACTCTCATTTTGCTCCTACACACCGAACCTGAACACTGGGCTCCCTGTGACTCACTGGAGGAACAGTTTCCTCCTTGGATACAGAGAGATCACAGTGACCCAGCAAGCGTCACATGACGTAACATCTCACAGGAGTTGGTGCGAAAGACGGTGAGATATAGCACAAGCGAACGAGCACATATCACTCATGAATTAGCATCTCATATTGGCTGAGCAGATTGGAAAAGGGAGCGGATGTGTTCACTCACGTGGGCGCTGGATGCGGCGTCTGAGGCGGTAGGTTTCTTTGCCGTAGCAGAGCCTGTGGATGAACGGGCCCAGCTGCCTCATGCTCCTCACCCTCCCCGTCACCACCATCTCCTCCTGGATGATGTAAGTCTGAGGAAGGTACGTCCCTCTCTGTTGCAAAGAGACAAATGAATCACTGAGTCAGTCTGTCTGTGGGAGGAACGCTGCCGACAGGAAGTCGGGAACACACTGTCCTTCGCTCTCTCAGACGGCCACTCATCTCTCACGATGCTTTTACAACAGCTTCACCAGTGGCCTTGGCAGCAGATGTAGTACGTGTCTCACCTTGACATTGACAAGCAGCTCCCACAGGCTCCGTGGAGGCATCACCAAGGTTGTGTTTAGCTCTGTGATGTAGCATTTGTCCAGGGCGATGTCATGATAAGCTGTGAGGCCCTGCAATTAATGAACAGAGAAATAATGTTCAGCTGTAATGAAACACTTTAACAGGAACATTTACAAGAGGAAACCACGTGAACATTAAAATGTGCTTAACCTACCCTCTGAAAGTCGTGGATGATATCAGCAGGGTCGCTGCCTCCAAAATGTGGCACAGGCACACTGATCTGTTCGTAGTTGTCGTCAAGGTAGATGCCGACATTCTCCTCGAGTTCTTGCCGTCCCCTCAGAGGAGCATAAACCGAGTCCTCGTAGATGACCCGGCAATGGAACAAGCTGTCTTCTGGTGTCTGCTAATGGGACGCAGCAGAGCTGAGTTAGCATGTGACATTTACTTTCACGTTAAACCACTGGTTCGGGATGTGATGTTAGAAAAGAGAGGTAGAATTAACTAACCTGAGGTATAAAGTAATAGCGGTACGTGTAGATGGAGGCCAGCACCAGTACTGACATGAAAACCACTAGGCCAAAGGTGAGGCAGCACAAGCCAGTTGGAAAAAGCTTCTTGGGCCTGACAGGAGGAACAAGATGCTCCTGTAAAGAGAGAAGCAGACTCGTTAGACAGCAGCTCAGACTCGTCAAGGAGAACTTAATCTACCAAATACCACCGATCTTTGTGACGGCAATATTGGGAGTTTAATTTTCAATTCGAATCAAGACCCCAGGTTTTTCAATGATGCAAAATATGTGCAAAGTGATGGAGATTGTGTAACTGTAGTTGAAGTCTTTTATTTCAGTTTTATGTCAACTGAGCAAAACCTTTAGTCTAAATCTGAAGCGACTTAAATATTATCTTCAAGTGAACTACATCCAGTTCTAAGATGGACTACGAGTGGACATAATGTCCGCTCACACTGCCATGACTTCCTATACAAAGCCATGATCGTAACAGAGTTAATTCTGGTGGGAGGTGGTTGCCAAGTCAGTAGTCATGTGAGGAGATATGGTAGACGTAGGATGGACTGGGATGAGGCACACCAGATGCCCACCCACAGTCTCTCAGTCAATCTGCTGCCTCTCCCTACTACTGTTGCTATGGAGAGCGGAAGCAGGGATGAACAGCTTGTGCCAGGCTCTGACGAAGATGCTGGCACGTGGCCGTCTGGGTCTATTCTTAGAGGCCTACTTCCACACTCCATATTTGCAGATATTAAGTCTCCCTCTGCGGGAGGCAAGACGAGAACAATAGCGTGGAGCAGGAGTCCCTCAGCAGAGGTGGACATAATTAATAGATCTACACACATTGACTCTGACGCCTGGCCTCCAACTGCAGCCAATCAAAATCCACGCAGCCTTCTGTTGACGTAACAAACAGGCACAAAAGTGTCTTTCCACGAGTGACGGATGCGTCATAAAGGGGTGTTCACCGTGTCAAGTGTGTTGGTGAAAAAAAGAATGAGGCGGACGTACGCACAGTGTGCCACATATCTAATTATGTTTTACTCCTGGGTAGCAGTCCAGAAAGAAAGCTAAGAAAAGCTGCACCTAATGTGACAGACCTGACTTCCTATAAGCAGTTAACTATGAGCTATTCTACAAATGCTGGTCACACTAATGTCCAAATTGTTTAAACAATCCAGATATGATCATCAAATCCATCTATCTATCTATCTATCTATCTATCTATCTATCTATCTATCTATCTATCTATCTATCTATCAGAGGTTTCCTCGAAATTCTATACAATCGGTGCAGGAATTAAATTAAAAGAGGGGTAACTTTCTTATTTCTGTTTATTACAGATACCAATTTGCTCTACTGCTAATTTTCAGAGAGCATACAAACCTAAACTTCCTTTAAACGATACACACTGTCTATATGCACACAACACAGTGATCCCGGATTACATTACCACTCATGCTCGCACTACCTGCAGGATCCACGTGGTATGACACCTCGTGACATCACTGACTGGTGCAGTAACCGCATCTGACACCTGTTGTTATTCTCTAATTTCGACTAAATTAAAACACCGAGGCTGATGTCGTTCCTGCAGTGAGTTTGATTGATACGTGCATACTTTATGTTCCACTTAAGGTAAAGGTGTCCCGTTCTGCTGAAAGCAGGCACACTTACACAGGACTACCCTCTGGAGTGTGTGCCCTCGCTGTGACCAAACAAGGTGACGTAATGTCAACATCCCCAGGCTGGGGTGGTCTATACGCTCTTGTTATTGTATTACTGTACAATAAACTATTATAGATGATAAGTAGTGTCTTGATGTAACAGCTACAATAATAAAAAAAAAAAAATTATATAATGCAACTTTTTAGCCAATAAGTAGTGTTTTGCTTCTATTAAAACACAGAATTGCAAGATATTACATTAAGCATATATTATATTTTGTTCTATTCATTAAGATGTTTGCATTTTTAAAAAGCACATATATTAACCGTATACAAGTACATTTCATTCAGCGAAATAATGATGCACGGACAAACAAATGGAGACTATCATTAATCTACTTATCCACAGCCTATGCAGAGTGCCTACAGCCTTCTCGTGCTATACTGAGACACAAGACAAATGCTACTGCATGAAACAAAGAAAGACAAAGTGAACACACTCACATGAGCCAGTGGTATGATGATCTTGTCCACATCGATGTCTTTTTCAGGCTTCTGCACCGACACTGTCTGGAAACTGATCTTCACCATGTTTCTTTGTTCAGTGTATGTTTGCTTTTTCTCCTGTCTGGTTCAGTGCGCTGGTCTCCTTCGCCGGACCGGGAAGATTATATAGCGCCGGTGCAGGCTCGCCCCCGGGGCTCGGTGACCTCAGAAGAGCGTCTTCTCTGACGAACAAGCAGTGCGTGGGACAGAGGGAAAAGCCGCCTCGACGCTGTCAAAATAAGAGTCCCTATATCGGTAAGACTAATAGATCCAACAAGAAAAATCACAGTTCGTTGTCCTATTACCCTATAAGTAAATAAACTTAAATGTTTAAAGCTGTTGAGGATGAAAAAACTAATTTTATCTCCCTTTTGTGCATATCAAAATACGCTGTGCCCTTATTTTGAAGGGTAGTGCCCGATATGGTAAGGCTTTCCGTGTTTTATTTAAAGCTGAATCTCCTCTTCTCAACACTAGCATCCGGAAATGTTGTGATGTTTAAAATGGGCTCAGCCAGCTACTATACTGCAATAAAGTTATCAATAAGTCACTTCTAATGGAGAGTAGTAGTAGTAGTAAAAATAATAATAAAAATAATAATAAAATAATGAAACACTTTTCTATGGCTTTATGAAGACATGTAATGCATACAGTATCATAGAATACACCGTGTACAATTAATTAGGTATGCCTTGGTTGAAGTATTTAATGAATAGTAGAATGCAATTAGTGTAGTATAATACTGTGAATGGACCTGAAAGCAAATCGTATATTTATAATGTGGTTACAACGTGGACTTTCAGGGCTATAGATAACAGAATTAAAAATATTTTACAAATCAGGCATGAAGACAATTTTGAAACCCCACTATAAAATGAACTAATGTAACCATTCAGTTTTTTTCTGTCACTAAACTAACTAAAGCCTTACAGCCACCTTCACATCTGGACACCAAGCAGCCTGTCTACCACCTGTGTAGTTAAACCACTAACAGTGGACTAGGGCCGCAAAATTAACTGTTCATTATCGATTAATCAATTAACTGTTTAGTCTTTCAAACGCCAGAAAATGGTGAAAAATTCCAATCAACAATCCATAACCAAAAGATATTCAGGTAGGTCTAATTATCATGGACAATTACAGGAACCACAAAAATATTTACCTTTAAGAAACTGGGATCAGAAACATTTAACATCTAAGTCTATTTTTTAATAAATGACTCAAATCGATGAATTTATTTTCAAAACAGTTGGCAATTTTCCGTGGATCCACTAATCGAGTGATCATTGCGGAGCTACAGTGGATGTCACTGTCAGCCAAACTACATGTACATATTTTACGCACAGCTCTCGTCACCATATGTGAATCGTCATGATAGCGCACATGTGACCCACTGCAGATATAAACGACACGTGTCACATTTGGACAGCATAGGGACATGTGAGCAGATGATAAATAATAAAATAAGCATTTTCTGCAAAGGTCAATTACACTACAACACTGTAAAATCCAAATGCAGGGATTATATATATATATATTTTTTCTTTCTGCAAGCACAGAAGGCTCCTCGCTCTTTAAACGCTTTACAGATTAACATACTTAAAGAACTAATGATCCAATGTGAGAAGTGGCAGATAAATGGCCTTTGGTGGTGAGCACTCTGTCAAAGAAAGTACTTAGCAATGCAACAATCACCCCAACAAAACCCTACAGTTCACTTACAGTTCAGCTCCCAATTTGGGTTTGAGAGGCAGACACACCCCCGGCTTTCAAAACTGAGGAAAAGTTGAAATGTTATTTATTTTTGCAAGATGAGCTTGCTAAAATAAATAACGCTGTACTATATATATATTTTTTTTTTTTCCAAGATCAAAATGAATAATTTATCGCATGTCCTGTTTTAATACTGTTTCAGCAGAAACTACTACATTATGTGGGCAGTCTTTTGGTTCATGTTTATGTCGAGGCCTGTGGTCCCGACAGAAGTGGGGAAATTAGCCAACATGACCATTAGGGGTACGAGCTTTGCGCGCCCTCGACGCTTTGTAGGCAGTTTGGCTATTCACATGTAAATGACCCGAAATAAATAGCCAGCATATGCCCCCTCAGAGCAGCATTAACAGCCCATACTCTGCGCGTCCTGCCGCGGGGATCTCCCGGCCATCTGTCCCACTGACGGGCTTCTCTCTAACAGCTCTTTGGACTACACCCCGACCCTCCAGTCCAGCGGGCTTAAACTTTTAACAACATGGCCCCCTTCCGCAACAACACAACCGGAGTGGACAGAGGTGATGACTGCAGCGGGATCAAATCTGACAGAAAGGTAAGTTAATGCCAATATTGCATGTTTTGACTGAGCTTTGCAGCTGAACGACTAACTCTATTGTGCTTCTTGTAATTTTGGCAGATGAGAAAACCTCTGGTGGAGAAGAAAAGAAGAGCTCGCATCAATGAAAGTTTGCAAGAACTCAGAGCTCTCATCGCGGACGCAGACGTGAGATACTTTGCTTTGTGTTGGCGTTGTCCCTCAAAAAAATGAACCACACCGATAATTCACCAGTGAGCTTGTGTGGCTTGTAGCTCATGTTTCTTGTCTCCCCCCCTCTCCCCGCTGCAGTTACAGTCAAAGATGGAGAACGCCGAAGTGTTGGAGATGACAGTGAAACGAGTGGAGGCCATCCTACAAAACCGGGCTCAAGGTAAACATGACGCGTAAACGTGTTATTTTGCATTTACTTGAGACTACGCCGTTGGGCAAAAGTTAAATACATGTTTTACTTGCGCGAATACTTTGACCTTAAACAGCATCCTACTTACGAACCACTCTTACACCGAGCAATTTCGTTCTTTTAAACTAGTTTAATTAAATTACGGGTCGCGGATTAATATTCTAATTAACTGCTCCGCGGCCACAGGTGCGCGTCGACCGCGGCTCCGCCAATCAGAGCAGAGAGTCAGACGTCGGTTGAGTGTTTGAACCGTCTAACGGTCGTTTTTTCCCGGTCTCCACAGAGGTGGACGCTGCGTACCGGGAAGTGTGTGAGCGGTTTGCGGCCGGCTACATCCAGTGCATGCACGACGTCCACACTTTTGTGTCCACCTGTCCGGGGATGGACCCAACAGTAGTCGCGGAGCTGTTGAACCACCTCCTGGAGAGCATGCCCCTGAACGACGAAGACCTGCTCCGGGTGATGCTTCCGGACGTGGCAGAGAATCCCGGATTTAACAGCACTTGGTCCCTGTGTGACAGCACCCTGTACTCCGCGATGGCGTCTCCGGCTTCCTCCACCACTTCCAGCGATGACTTCTGCTCTGACCTGGATGAGACAGACTCGGAGCAAAACCTGGTCTCTTCTTCAGAGGAGACAGACAGCCAGGATTTGCTGCCCGGTTTGACTTACTCCAAGTCCGTGTGGAGGCCCTGGTAGGGCCTTTAAAGTGCAGCAGCACGTTTTAAACCTGTAGATGATTTAATGATGTGTGTTTAGGATGTTGTGTGGGATAGGCAAAAACACTGCTGAGATGACAATTGTTTAAATGCATCTGAGAAGCTCTTTGTAAAAGAAATATTCTGGAACTACAATTAAATGTATTTAATAAATAAAGTATGGAATTAAATCTGTTTAGCAGAGGTCAGTGACCTGAGTGGCCTTGTCTGGGCCTGCCTTCAGTGAAGGGGCTAAATGCAAATGTAAATATGTACTTGTTGCATCAAACTGGGCTGTGTAGAAAATAGCTGTCCCACTAGAAAATCATTGATAGCTGTGTGTAAGTTATTTCCTTTTTAGGATGTCTTTTAACGTTTGTATTTATACAAATGACTGGTTGTAGGCTACCTCATCGGATTTGTCAACTTTTCAATAAATATCTTTTTAACAAAAGACTTGTTGTAAATTGTGCAGCAGACTCTTTGGGAAAAAAAAAAAGAAAAAAAGTATTATTATTTCACGCGCAAGGATCCCACTAACCACCCACCCACTGCTGTTTCCAAGATATTCGCTATTACTCTGCAATTGTAGGCCATTTGTGTGCATTTTCTCTCTCCAAGATCCCTCAGCACATCGTAGGCATTGTGAGGTGTGAAATGAGAAATCCACTCACTCCTTATATAGGCCTGGCTGAGAACTTGGCAAATGGGTTTTTATAACTGCAACAGCTCAGCTTTTTTTTTTTTTTTTAAATGTTTTTAAATAACACAAGCAGTCATGACTGTGGGCTCCAAACTGTTCAGATCTGTAGTTGTCATAGTTTGTATATTGTACAAACATATCTGTATTAACTTTGGAATAATGAGCAGTAAACATCTGTAGTGTACATATTTGACATGTATAAACCTGTCAAATCTGTGCATCTTATGGCAGCAGGACAGGCTCAGCATACTGACTCACTTTCAATGCTCAACCTCTGGTCTTGGTGAGAGCCACAGACACTGTTCTGCCTCTGCCTCTCCACATGAATAAGAAAAGACAGCTCTCCTGAAAATCAGTCTTCATCCACTGATCTAGTCAAGTGTCGCCTCTGATGTTCCTGTGATCTCCACTCAACGTGTCATTTCTAACAGGTCCCGCAACCTTAACACCCCCTCCTCACTCAGAGGGACCCTTGGTAATACGATGAGAAAAAGATTAATACAGTGAGTGTCGGATTATGGCAGCGTGTTCCCCGTGTTTAGCAAACACAGTGCTGGAAAGTAATTAATAAATGCTCAAGTGCCGTGAGATGTTTGTGCTTGATTTGTGTGTGTACCTTACACTTCCACCCACCTACACTTCAGAGAAAAAAAAACTGGTCATACCACCACATTTATCTGGCAGCTACAGATACAAAATATGATTTGATTATTAGATATCAAATTACCATTTATGCCATTCAATACTTTTTTTTCGACTGTATCAAAGTCACAACTTTACTTTTGGAGGCACAAAATGCATTAATTTTTACATTATGGTAGCCCACTTCTACTTATAAGTAAACAATGTACTTCTGTATGACAACATATTCTCTTTAACAGAATGAAAGAAAGAAAGAAAGAAAGAAAAGAAAAAAAAAAGAGAAAGAAAGAAAGAAAGACTAGCATGTAGGATGATGAACTTGATTGAGCACGCTCATGTGACTCTGCCGACCGGATTTGCGGATGCTCAGAGGTGTAAAATGGTCGCTGCAGGAGGTCAGTTTGTAACGTTTGACACCTCGTCCTCTATTTGAAATACATGAAGGTGTGAAGAGCGGAGAATAGGAGGGGGGGGATCGGGTCGCTTTGATCAGGAGGACTTGCCTGTCTGAAGAGCAGATCAGAGCAGTGGGCGGACACAGACATTTGCATCAGGAAGGTGAAAGTCATGACTTCACGGTAGAGAAGTTTGAAGGTCTATTTTAGATTATTTATTGCATTATACCCCGATTTATATTGATCCCCACTAATTGTCATGTGCAAACTCTGGAGAAGACACGTTTCACTTTTTCACGAGCAGCTTCCCTTTTGAGCCCTTGACAGTGTTGAAGGTACATTTTTACCCAGCCAGCAAAAGTCAACCTGTCCCTCCTCGTTACGTGTCAAACATCAAACAGCTGCTCTCTTCAGATGAACCTGATGTGCGCTGCCTGCTGCAGTGCGAACGAGCGCTGACTCGTCAAAACACGCAAAGATGCAAACATTTCGCGACACACTTCATTGTAAATTAAGCAGTCATTTATTTTAAGAAAATTTAAAAAACACAAGAGAATACTTTCCATTAAAAACAAACAAATAAAAACACATAGGTGCTTTATGTCAGTGTCTGTTCAAATACCAGAAAGACAAATGACAGTAAATTAGAGCATGAACTTCAAAGTGAAGGAAATCTCTCCGCACAGCCACTTGGCATCTGTCTGAGCTGCTTTATACCCGTGCAATAACCCTAAAATCAGTCTGAAGTGACCATACGTTTGTTCTGAACGGTAATGAGCTTCAGTCCTCCATATCCATCAGCCATCACAAGCAACATACAGCTCTGTGGTTTGTCCTGATGTCCATCACACAGCTCATACTTTCAGAATAATTTATAGTAAATCCTCTTGGTTCTGTTTTTGCTTCTCAAACTGGATTATGCATCATAACTTAAAAACATACAATCATCATTATACAGCAGTGATTAATGTACAGTATGTAAAAAATATACATATATAAGCTCACAGCCAGAGACTGTTACAAACATTAACACAAGCTTTGAAATTCATGAAACGATTCCTTTACGAGAGGCATCGAAGAAATAAAAGTCAAAGTTTCACAGCTGATACCGAAGGAAATGCTGCACGTTGTAAGAACCCCACGAATGAAGTTATGCTCAAAGAATAAGAATGTGAAGCTGCATAAAGGGAACGTGTCACAGAAACAGCTCCAAATGACAATGTTCATCTGAAATGATAAATACCCTGAAATCATTTGACACAATGGACTGATGTATCTCACAGTATGCACTGTGCTTTACTATCTTTTTGTCAGTGCGGTCTCAAATGTTTTCACCACCTCCATTGTGTGTGCGGGGCAGTAGACTAATGTATAAAATGTCCTTTTGGGCCACATTATATTTCTACATCACTGCATTTTAGAGGGAAATATTGCACTTCTTTCACCGCTACACAGCTTCATCTGACAGCTGTGGGTAAATTAGATTTTTAACCACAACATACAATCAGTTTTTGAACTATAATAATTCCAGTGGTGGAACGTAACTAAGTACATTTTCTCAAGTACTTTGAGTACAAATTGTAAGTATTTGTACTTAACTTGTATATTTCCATTATATGCACCTTCATACCACTAAATCTCAGAGGTAAATATTGTAGTTTTTACTCCACTACATTTGTCTGACAGCGTCAGTTATTTTTAGGATTACAGTTTTTCATAAATCTTTCTGTCCATTGAAAACCATCTAACTCTGAATTTGGTGATTTTGAATTTTTATAATATACTGAATGATTAAATGTTCCTTTATGAGTTAGGAAAATTCTCCTATTTTTAGGCTAAATAAACTTTTAAAACCCACTTGGATAAGCTGGAAAATGCACATTAATGCAGCAGTAATGTTTAAACAAAAACACATATAATGTAAAACACTGACAGGGAGCATTTACTGCATAGTGTGCACTTTTAATTTAGATACTTTAAGTATATTTTTCTAATAATACTTTTACTTAAGCAAGGTTTTGAATGCATGACTAACTTATTGTTGAGCATTTTCACAGTGTGGTATTACTACTTTTACTTAAGTAAAGAACATGAATACTTCATCCACCACTGGGTAATACTCCCATCAGTAATAACTATCCAAAAAAATTATACAGCATAACATTCTGAAATCAGTTTTTCTGCATCTTGAATAAAAGTGAAGTACAAGTACCTTAAAATACCTTTAGTTATAATGTTGTGTTTTACTCCTTTCCCATAAGTGAAACTGGAAATGTGACTGTTTTCATCACATGCAGCGATGGAGGTGGTAGAAAGTGGTGGTAGAAAGTATGTGGGAACATGGTTGTATTTTGCACTTCCTCCTTGTGACTTTATGCATCACCAGAAATGGATTTGCGCAAACAGACATGCTGTGGTCTCATTCATGTTTTTCCTCTTCATCAAATGCAACCTGCAAAGTGCACTTGTGCTTATTTGGTGCTTGATGTGTAAAAATGACAGGAGTGACTGGAATTAATCTGACTTTAAAAAAACCTCCACGTGTTCTCACCACATGCTGACGTAGCGCAGTGTTGTTGTAACTGAGGAAACGTCATAAAATACTGAATTCATTCATTAACAGCAACGGTTACAACAACACTGAGCCACTTCCTGACATGTGAACAAAGCAGCACGGTGATGTTTGTTTGACCTCTACTGTGCTGTGTGGTGTTTGAGCACACATTGCATTTCCCTAATGGGGCCACTGCATCACTCAACAGCCCGGTAATCCCTCCAAGCAACACAGCAATCCTGCCTGGTGTAGATTATAATTGTAGTACAATAATAATAATAAAAAAAAACTGTCCAGTACATATATTCACATTCTACAAAAGTCAGGACTGATTAAGCCTTTTTTCTGTGGTGTCTAAACAGGTAAAATTCATAAAACAGTAAGACAAAAACAGTAAGAGCCCGTCTAAGCAGGTCTCTCTCCACAGTTCTGCAGAACAACAGACGGTTGGGTAATGAAAGTCACTCTAAAAATCTTGAGCAGCCTATTGTCTCGCTGGTTGCATCTGGGGGCCAGAAAAGGGCTGCGGCAGGAGATGACGACAGTGTTTAAGAGCTCCCTCTTAGGGCCTCTCCTGGCAGCTGACATCCCCCATCTCTGTATCACAGAGGTCCAGGTCTGGCTGATCCTCCGCTGCTGCCACTGCTGCTGCCTCTGTGGAGCTGTCACAGCAGGAGCACATCTGGAAAACATGGCCATGGTTAAATGAGGCTTTGAGGTGAGAGGAATAGTGTGTGGTGAAATAGGTATTTCACTCTACCTCGATGATGTCTATTGCCTTGGGTAAACCTCCCTTCTTGATCCAGGGGTGGACCTCGATCAGCTCCTTCTTCTGCTCCTCTGAAAAGTGGGGCTGGCTCTTCTGCAGCTGCCTCAGCTTCTCGTTGTCCTCTCTGAGCACTCTCTGGATGTCACTGCAGACACAAGCAGACACACAAACACAACGCTCAGTAAACATACAATCAAATCTCCTCTGATGTTACAAGAGTTGGGTTTGCAAGAAGTGGGCTGGGTGATACAATCAATATGTTGGAGGATCACTAAGAGTGACAACAACAAAGCTTAGTTCCTTCAAATTATCTTGAGCTTTTGAAATATTTGTCATTGTAACTTCTCCACTGATGTAACTTTGCTGATCTACAGTCATCTGCCTACAGCTTCTCGATATCAGGCTCCTTCACTGACTGTGTTAATGTGAGGGTGCCATCTAGTGGTCAGAAATACACATCGATTCTATTTTTTGACTACAAAAGAAAATTGTGTTCTCTGTTGCACAAATGAGACAACTGGAAGGAATCACAAAAACGGTACCAAAACATTTGGTATCACGGTTAATTTGACTGTTCACTCTGTGCATATGGGAATATGTGGAGGTCTCATGAAACAGAAGTAAGAAGGGCTTATCAGTATATTTAGTGGTACCATTATCAAATGTCTGTAGCTCAGACAGGTTTCAAGGTGACACTTTGACGTGTGTGCAGCCAAAGGTCAGAAAACAGACAACAGCACTGCAGAAAGCTCAAAGAGGAGCCTCTGTATTGGGGATACTTGTGATATCTTCCACCCAATTGGAAGCATAAAAAATAAACCTGATATGTTTGCAGGATGTGTGTGGGCCTCCAAGTGTATGGTTTGATAATGCGCTGAAAACACAGAGAGCTTGTTGAACTTCTACTAAGAGAGTGGTGTCCACCAGTTGGTCTCAAAGTTACATTTAGCAATCGCATCATGATTAACTCGACAACAAGATGTGTTTGAGCTCTTTTTTTCTTCTAAAAATATATACTAAGCTGTGGATTTTAATAACTTGATAAATCATTTCCTTCAGAAACTTTTAAAGGAATAAAAGAGGGAGTAAGGGTTTTCATAGTTTTGCTGAAGCGACCAGTAAAGTCTATGTGGACTTGCGAGATTCAAATTTTTCTGATAAATGTAAAGCAACTGGGTAGAACCTCCATGCATAATGTTTGTTATCCAGAGTCAATTGTCTATAGTTGTCTGTTGTCCTGCGCAGTTGGAAATCTCACCTGCCGAGTGACAAATGATGGAAATTAGCTAGTAGCTAAATGTGGTATAAAGTATCTGTCCTTTTTTGGATTTTTTTTTTTTTTAGATTAATGTATTTTGTAAATGGTGTCTGTCATAAATAATTTTAATAAACTAAACTATACCTAAACCAAACTAAAACTAAACTAAACCCAATCTACAGTACGCCCTATCCTGCCCCCCCACGCCCACCCCCAAAAGTAAACTGTGTGCTGTGGAAAAAGTCCAATACATGTTTACTTAAAATCATTTTACAATCCTCTACCCAGTTGTTGACTTAAGAGAAGATCCTGACACCTGTGTTTTCAGTCCACTGTGGCATCACGCACACTCCACTGTCTATAAACATGAAACCAGTCTATTAACGAGGAACAGAGGACAGTTTGCCTGAATGCATGCCCTTTTGGCTTCCGTAACAAACAGAAGGTTGATAAAATATCAAACCACAGTTTCTACAGGGGGTCACTATCTTACTTTGCTCTAGCTGCGTCTCCCTCCTTTGACTCACCGCGAGGGTAGCTGATAGGTCATCATGACTGTGTCATCTGTGTTGGCCGTGAGCAGCCACAGCGGGTCCTGCAGTATATACTTGATGAAGTGTTCACTTTGCTCCATCTCGGCCGGCCTTCCTTCGCTGCTGCTCATGTGACCTTTGACCTTCTGACTGTTCTGAGACGAGTCCACACTGCCAAAGTACTTACTACTGTTGTTACTTCCTGAGAAAAGCCAAAGAAAAGAGTGTTACCAAGTTGTTTTTACATAAAAGACAACGTAGAGACAACACACAACACTAGGAATCGAATATTAAAATGAGATCAAATCTGATTCAGATTCTTGATGTTTTCTACTTCCCATTTGGCTGTCTGTGTTCAGTTTCTCCTGCTCATTTACCCATGAGGATAGTTAACTTCAGTTTATAACATCCATAAGATGTTGAAACTTGTGTGCACACCTGTACCACTGCCTGAGGTCCCGCTGCCAGAGGTCCCACTGCCTGACGCTCCGCTGGCTGAAGTTCTACAGCCGTTGGACCCTGAGCCCACGGATCCCGAGGTGGCTGAGCCGGTGCCTGAACAGGAGTCCTCTTGGAGAATAATGTCGAGCATTTCGCTGGATAAAGAGTTGGCATCACTGTTGTTGCCGTCGCCACGTGAACTTGTCTGCAAAAACACAGATAGTAAAGAGATACCATTAAAGATGAGATTGACAACATACAGCAGCTCGCTCTGGCCCTCATGCTGTAGAACGGCCTCCATCGGCTAATTCTTTATAATACAGGCGGGTGCAATATCACTGGCTGCTTTACATCCTGCCTCCGAATTAAAAGACTCAACCGAGAGTATATTACTGCTGCATCATGATCACCTGGTCCTCAATAACAAACTATTGTGGTTAAACGTAATTAGATACATAACAGTGACCCTGATCCTTGAGCAGCTGATTTAAAGTAGGGAAAATTCAATACCAGAATGGAGGATATATTTAGAATATATGGAATGGAGGATATATTTGGAAATGTACAAATGTACAATTTAGAAATGTATATACATTTTTATACAGCTTTTTTAGAATCAAACATTGGGAAGTGATATTGCTGTTTCTGTATTATATTGTTTTGAGATGTGACAAGGAACACAAAAATTTAATTGAATTCAATTATTTATATATATATATAAATAATTGTTGCAAACAATTACATTTACATTACATCAATGTTTGATTCTAAAAAAGCTCTAATGAGGTTGATTCAAGCCTGGGAGGTCTTGCATGTAAAATCACAGTGTCTGTGCAGTGGTACAATAAGTAGGTGAGCCCTTTGGAAGTAAACACATTTATCTTGTATACATGTATCTTAAAGTATGGTCAGATCTTCACCTAAGTAATAGTCATCAACAAATGCAATCTATTTTAACTAATGACAGATTATTGTATAGGTCTTGTTAAAATTGAACACGTCATTCAAACAACAGTAAAGTGGAACCCAGATGCTAATGACATCAACAAAACCCGACTGGATTCAGGAGTCAGCAAATCTGGAATCCAGGTAGTCAAACAAGATTGGACGACATATAAAAAAAAACTTTAAATATTTACCGTACCCAAATTATTGAGCAAGCAAGGTGTCCCTGACAGAAAAACATAGAGGAGGCTGCTGTGCAAAAAAAGCCTCTGAAGTTTGCCAAGGAGAACCTTAAAATTCCACAATGCTACAGTGACTTCAAAAGAGCTGTTCACACCATAAATAATAAATGCTGAGGAAGAAAAGTGGTCCAGAATTCCTCTGAATGTTGTGCAGGTCACCTGTGGTTGAGGTTAATGTTTCCAAAGGAGGTCTAGTTATTAAATCCAGTGGTTTACTTGCATAAAGGTTGTGTTCGATAAAGACACTTCAGATTATTTGTGTTATTAGCTTAAGCACACTGTGTTTGTTTGTACTTGTGACTGTGATGAAGATCAGATCACCTTTTATGACCAATTAATACATAAATACAGAGAATTCCAAAGGCTGTATGTATGACTGTATGCGTCCATACAAACTTGTACGACACTAATCGAGTAACATAATACACCACGTGTTTCCTAATCCTATTATTTAAAGGTTTTACAGACTCATGCTTTAATTAGAAACCAATATCAATCTTGGCAATACTTTCTGTTGGATAGACAACAACAGTGCAGGTTAAAAATATAAATCATAGGTCATGAAAAGGGAAAAAGTTGCTACCATATGGAATTGGGGCGGAATGGGATTTGAAAAGTGTGGAGGTTTTCTGATGATTTGCCTACCTCTCTGCTGCAAGCCCTCAGCCTAGAGCACACTTTATCCCAAGACAAACGCTCACAGACACAGGGTGTGCCCTCGAAATACAACGGTCCAGGTGGACCAAGGAGACTGAGAGATGGCTAAAGGGTGTAAGGGATAATAACATCATGTATTAACACCCTGGGCCACATTTCATTGCCAGAGTCTTGACTGACTTGACTTTACACATGGCATAGCAGTACAATGTTAAAAAACTGAAGCAGTTTACTGTGAATATTTTGGATCAATTACTGCGACGATGGCATTAAATCCCAAAACACCAAGATACATGAGTCAACTCTTGGCTCTTGAGTTGGGGGAACATGACACAGCCCAATCTAAGGTGGTTTTAAACCGCCTACAAATCTAAAGTTTAGTGAGGAATTGTTATTGTATCCAGACAGTTTAAGAGGGTTCAAGGGCAAGAATATAGAGTCAGAGGCGGTGGGAGAGTTGGGAAGAAAAAAGGAAGGAGAAAAAAAAAAAAGAAAAAAAAATGTGTTTCATTGTTTACCTGTTTCAGCTCCCTCTCTTTGGCCTGGATGCCACTTGCTGCTTTCTCCCTTTCAGCCGTAGTGGTCCCTTGTCCTCCACAGGAGAGCGCTGCTGCGTTGTCCACAGACAGCTCCAGTTCCAGCAGGTTGAGGGGGGAGCTGCAGGGGGACTGGAACAAGGGTGGCGATGTCTGGCCTCCATCTCCACCAGACTGCGGTGTTGAGGGGCGAGACTGACCCTCCATGGGTGGCTTTGGAGTTTCGGAGGATGGAGGGACGTAGAACGACGGAGTCAGGAAGCCTGCTTGAGGAGGAAAGTGGTTCTGGGCATGGAACAGATTCTGACAATTGAAGGAAGGTGGAGTCGTGAAAGCGCCCTGGCCCGGAAAGGCAGCCTGACCAAAAGGCTGTGTTTGGGTGGGGAAGCCCCCAGTCTCTGCTTGGTACACTGGCTGTGGTGGTGGAGGACTGGGGCCCATTAGAGGGTACAAGTAATTGGGTAGCACTAGAGCCACAATGGGGGTGACCATGGGGGAGGGGTAGGGAGCAGCATGGATGGAAGGTGGGCAGGGAGGGGCTTGGGCACCCAGATTGGCCCCAAAGCCTTGTAGAGAGGCATCCGTGCGAGGAGATATGGAATCGGCTGTGGGGTAAGCCTGGAGAGGGTAGCCTGGCATCACAGCTGGATAGGCCATGGGAAAAGTTGACTGTGATGTCTCAGAGGGAGACCAAGAAGTCTGGTTAAGGCCATGGTTTAAAAAAGGTGGCCGCGGCCGCAGCTGCTGTCTGTGTGGGGACACTGTGCTGTCTGAGGACTCGATCTGCCTTGGTCGCTTTGATTTGGTCTTCTTAATCCGTGTGCCTCGCTGTCTCGTCGGCTTCGGACCTGGACCACCCTGTTTGCAGGGTCGAGCAGCAGGTGAAGCTAGGGGGTCAAGAATATAAAACAACATTTATGATTTTTGTGATCGTTGTTGACATTTTTAAGACAAATATAGAGCTTACTAACTTACTTTGGACTTAAAACAGATCAAAAGTTATGAAAACACTGCAGTCATTGAAACCTGGGAACATGACAAAAACTGCTGCATCAGAGTCTGACCAGGTGGTCCTTAAACTAGGAGTCTGGACCATCTTGATGAAACTGTCTCTAAACTTTACTTTTATAAAACAGTATTGGTTCAACCTCTGGAACAGTTATTGAAATGACACAATATATGCAGTATATAGGAAACTAGTTTGTTTGTTATTCTCTGTGGTCAGTATGAAAGATTAAACTTGAACCAGGGGCTTTGTCTATTAAATGTGACAAAAGTTTGAGAAATAATGTTGTGTCCATTTTTTCTTCCAAGTAAGCTAAACTAACTTTGGGGTCAGTGTAATAACTAACTGTGTGCCAGCTTGTGTGTATTGACAAATCTGAGCAGATTGATGAAGTGATGATGTTGGTGTTTAGCGGTACCGTTGCTGGCGGTCTCTTCTTTCTGGCGCTCCAGGTACTTGGAGCAGTTTGCTTTGAGGGCTGAGAGTCCACGAAGCTCTTTCAGGCGGTACAGAAAGGCCTGCTCCTCCTTCTGTGTATGGGCTGCCAAAACCTGTTTCGTCAACCCCAGTTTCTTGTAGGACTCCCTCTCCTGACTGGGAGGGGAAACCTTGCAAGGAAGAGCACCAGGGTTCTGGCTGGGTTCTGTCATCTCCCCTGCACCAGGTATGTCCTCTATGATCTCTGCATGGATGACACCGAGGAAACAACTTCAATATACAGTTGAAACAATGAAAGGCAAGCATTGTAGTAGCTTGGGTTGGAACATACACTATAATGGATCCTGTTGAAAAAAACAACAACTTCACAATAAAAAAGAAAAACTTTCAAAAGGTCAAAAGTGGAAACCACTTTCAGGGCTATCAGATGGTTCAATGAAAAGACTGTGTATTAAACAGTTATACACTTGGTTTGTCCAAAGCACAGGGTGGGATTGTTCATTTCAGTGAGTCTGACTCACTCACTGGCTGCAATGATTGCTGCAGTACCTACAGTGTTTTATATTTGTGATTTGTAGAGATTATTTTAGTTTTTCTGTTCAACATTGTCAGAAAGCTAAAATAAAAGTGCACTTTGGGTCAAAGCTGTGAAACATAAAAGATTAAGGTGGTGTGTAACTGTTCATTGATACTGTATAAAGGAGCAGCCATTGATCAATCTTCCCCGATGCTCGCAACATCATGTTAGCCAATGAATATGCAGGTATGTGGCATTTTCTCCAGAAAACTGATTTCAAATTGTATTTCAGCAGTTAATGCCCTTATTGCTGCTAATTTGGTGCAACCATTTAATATGTTTAAGTGGCCAATACCTTTTTTAAAATAAATAACACGTTTGTTTTTTTTAACATTGTTCATTAAAAAAATGAAATGATAAGATAAGAGTATGTTACTCAGAGGTCTCTACCTGACTCGGGCTGAGGTTTCTTGTCCCCAACATGCACTATGGTGCTACTGTAGCTACACTGGCTGGTTATGGACACCACGCTTTCTGGTTTGTTTGGTACAGGTAAGGGCAGCGAAGTGCCCACTACCGCTGAGGTTGCGTCACTGGACTTTTTGTCTTGATGGTCCAAAGCAGAGAGACCAGACCGATCCTTCAACAAGGCCGGTTCTGCCAAAGAGAACAGAGAACAAGAGCTACTGACAAGGAACTGTCATTCTAGAGTCTGAGAGAGAAGTTTAAAGGGAAGAATGCCTGAGAAGGCCATAGTTTTGTAGTGTGATAACTATACCAAGGAAAATCTAAAAGTTCAGACTGCTCTTGTTGCGCGCAAACAGAGTGCATCAGTAATGTGCTCGAAGCAGGGGAAACAAATGCCCTTTGTGATTAAGTATTCCAAGTTATGCCACTTGATCAAAATCAGCACTACATGTTATTGCAAGCAGTGGTTTGGGAGCATTTGCGATTTCACCATGCACATGAGCAGAGGGTCCATATCAAATTTTGTGTCAAACTTGGGAAAGCGGCAGCGGAGACCCTAGAAATGCTTAAAAGACTGCCAGACTGTCAACACAGAGTTGAACTCTAAGGTTATGAGAAATCTAAAGAAAAACAACATGTGCCAACAGCTTAAACTGCGGCACAATGGCAGTTTGGTTCTCCAACAAATGGACAAGTGTCTTGATCGTAACAATACAATCACTACTCTCCACTACCCCAACTCACCCGCTCTCTGCTCAGGTTTCAGGTGCACTGTGAAATCGCAAATACGCACGTACCAGTGCTTACAGAAACGCGTGTAACTCCGGTGCTGATGTTGATCAAACTACGTAATAGGGAATACTTACTCATGACGGTTAAAGCTTCTCCTTGCTCCGTGCACATCACGGTGCCGTTAGTGCGCAAAAGGAGCAGTGTCATAACTTTTTGATTGCCCCTCGTACTGTATGAACTGAATCAGTGCCACGTACCTTCAGAAACCAGCATGCTGTTGGATCCTTTCTGTTTGTCCTCATCTGAGTTAGAGGACGTGATGTTAGAGGAAGATTGACACTTCCTCTTCATTGTGATGGGAAGGTTACAGCTCTCCAAGTACCTACAGGAATCATAAATCATATCGCAGGGAACAGTTTTAGCATTTTTACTGTCCGTTTTTTTTAGTTAGTTGTCTGCATGGGTAAAAAAAAAAAAAAAAATGCTGAAAGTGCACAGCAGAGGTTCATTATGAACTCAAATGCTTTCTGTTGGTTATTTAACAGAAACATTGCCTTTGTAGCATTTCAAGTAGATTCTCTGGTTTGCCTTTACCATACTTATCATATATTACAGGGCGGAAAATCTTAAAATTTGGAGAGAACAAGTCTGAATGGAAATTCCTCCTTCATAATATTAGTCATGCCCATGGCGAGCATTCTTCTAGTCATGTCAGTCTCCATCTCTGTACCTGATAACGCTGTCCAGACAGCTGATCTGCTGGTAGGAGTAGACAGTCTGATCATTGAAGATCAGCTCCTCCTGGAAAGCGGATCTACTCTCCTCCACAGTTGACCCAGTTTCCCCCCTGTTAATAGCAGCGACCGAGTCTTTGGGCCGCACCACCCCCGGGCTCTTATGTACAGACTCTGCTGGAGAGAGGTCAGGAGTTAGGGTTCAAGTGGAGGAAGTAAATGTCACATTTTCCCAACAAGTTGCAAAAAGACACTTTAACAGTCTTAGGTCGTTTGTCGCACACACACATATTCTCACAAACACAAATATGAAGACCATTTTCAGTTGGACTTACTGCCATTGCTCTTTTTACGGTCTGGTTTGGCTGTTTGCTGCTCTTGACTCTTCTGAAGATGAATTCCCTTACAGATTTCCTGAAAGGTTCGCTGTGTAACAGACACAAGACTCAATACAACATCTGTTGAAGAAACCTAGACTTCACTGCTGTTTTACTAAGACTTTTAACGTCAACCAATAGAGTAACATTTAACATAGTGGACAAAATTCAGTGGTCACAGAAACCTTAATATGAATAATAATAAACATGTAACTTTTGAGGCTAAAATGGAATTAGCCAAAATCAGATCAAACATGAAGTTACTGTTTGTAAGTTAGACTTTTAGTAACTGTTATTGCCATGTCATCCAGTCGAAGCAGGACTATGTGGGCTGAAACATACAGTACTGAACTGTCACTCTGTGGCTGAGATCACCCCCTTGTTCAGTCATTCACTAGTCCCTATATAAAGGACACTCAGAGGAGTAAATGGAGGTTTGAGAGCATTTGTAATCATTATCATTTAGCATCATGAGATGTATTAGTCATACAAGTGCAGACTAATAACCATTTACTACACAATAAACAGGCTGTGATTATACGGTTTACTTACAGGTCTGGCTTTGCTGCTAACATCCTCTTCCTCCTGTTTCTTTTTGCTGCTGGTGCCGTTGTTCAGGCTCTCACTGGAGGAGGTCATGCCCAGAAGGTGGTCATTGCTGTTAAAACTACCGTAGCCACTGGATCCACTGTTATGAACCGGCTGATTAAAGATGAAGAGAGCAGAGAAAGAGATGAAAAGGGGATGAAGAGATGCTGTTATAGAAGATGTAGAGCTGCCTGAAATCATCCAGTGTTATTCTGTGTTCGAGTTAGATCTTTAGTCTCTTTTAACTCTTGGAAGTCTTAAGGTTGCTCTTTCTTCCACCCTGTTGCCTTCTGTTGCAACATTTCCTTCTAGCTTTGTGATTTATTTTATTTTATTATTTTATTTTATTTTTCTTTATTTTTTATTCTCTCTTACCTGTAGCAGGAGCCGATGGATCTGCTCAGTAATCTCCTGGATGTCAGAGTCCATAGTCTTCATCTTACTCACAGTTGAGACCGGGGCCACAAAAACATCTTCATTCACGGGGCCCCTGGTAGACAAATACATCACCAGATTAAGATACATCACACACCTTTTAAACCTGACTGAAAACTTTTTTATGCAACATATTTTACAATCTATGTAATTTATTCATACAGTGTTTTAGTGATCTACATGTATGACAGATGGTGTATCACAGGACTAACACTCACATGCGGACTTTGTGTCTTCCAATAACAAAGGAGACCTTGCGACTCCAGGGGTTGACAAAACTGGACCAGCTGGTGTCTATGATGACGTATTCTCCATTTCGTGCACAGAACCGGATGGACGAGTGGTCAAAAGGTTGTCCTGCACACTGAAGGACTGCAGATGAAGTCAAAGAAAACAGAGTCAGGTCATGGTGGGGGCTGATTTCATGCGCAGATACTAGATATTGATTCTTTATCTCTTTCACTCTGTGGACTCACTCTTTTTGTGAATGGCCAGCATGATTGGGCGGTCATTAGGATGCAGGTGGAGGAGGACTGGGGTACCAATCAGGTCCTGGGGGAGGTACCCGAGGAGAGGAACCGCCCTGAAACAAAACACATAACATCTCTGCTAAATACAAACAGCACAATTTGTATTATCCATGTAGAGTTTAGGTTTCTTTGAGGAAAAACTGAAGATTTATCTTTTATTTATAAAAAAATATATATATATATATATATATATATATTTTTTTTTAGCTCCTCAGTAAAATTCTTCATGGCTTACCTCTCATCCACATCCTGGAACACACAACTTGGAGTATGTGTGGTGGTGAAGATGCGCTTGTCCGTAGGAATTCTGGGTGCTGTGGGGATTTCAATTCAAAAATATAATTAATGACTTGTATGTTGTCCCCAATAAAACTAGGACTGTTTTTAATCTTTCAACAGTCAAGAACCTTTAGCAAGAGCAGAAAACAAGGAAGCTCTAAACACACATTCAACATATATTTTCTACTTTAAATTAATTTATATTGAAGTTCAAATTCTGACTGACTATTTAGATTTTGGTAACAACGTATGATAATAGTGAGCAAATAGTATTATCATTATTATAAGTAACAGTCAGGAAATTTACATTAAAAAAGCAGATGTGATAATAAACAACATTTTTCCTTTTCTGTGGTTCTTCTTCTGGTTATTTTTGTCCAAACCTGCAGTCAAGTTCTTACCATTGTAACCGGAGTGAACCCTCTCAGCCAGGAGGAGGCAGCAGAACTGGTCTTCAGCGTGCACTGTGTCTTGGACCTTCATCAGGTAAGGCGTTATGCGGAAAGGATGGTACTGCAGGTCGCCCTCACACTCTTTACCACCACTGGATATGAGATAAGAGTTAAACTAAACTAAATGATGCCAAGATAGTGATCTCTATTAAAGTATGCACAAATATTCTCAATCATCATCAT
Organism: Embiotoca jacksoni; assembly: GCF_022577435.1. Lineage (NCBI taxonomy): Eukaryota > Metazoa > Chordata > Actinopteri > Embiotocidae > Embiotoca > Embiotoca jacksoni. The sequence goes on along the minus strand of NW_027185363.1, from coordinate 4,190,267 downwards.
CATCATCATCATCATCATCATCATCATCATCATTATCATCCATGTATGTTGAATGTCAGGTTCTGGACACATGGGGGGGGCACTATGTAGCTATTTGCATATCCATATCTGTGTACAATTAATGGGAGTGAATAAATGTTTCTTAAATTTCCGGGTTTTTTTGTTTGACGGTAGACATGTCAAGTGTAATGACAAATGAGACATCTTTACATCCGGTGAAATTATAACGTTATCAGAGCTTCTCAGCAAATGCAATGTGTTTTTTATGTGTAAATGTGTCTGTCTATCTATATGTATAACACTGGCCTGGAAAAAGCATCTGATTACAGCTGTTACGCATATGATGTCACAAACTAATTGAAAATCATCTGGACTGGAATGAAGGTATGAATAAAAACTACAAACAGCTACGAGCGGCAGATGGGCCGACGGCATGTTTGAATCAACACCCACCCACCTGATACGACAGAAAAAAGACTTTTCCTGCATGCAGTCAGGCGGAGATGAATCTGTAATGAGAAGAGCATTTTTTCTTTTATTCAAAAGCAACATGATCATGAACGGAATCATGAATGGAAAAACATGAACGGAAAAACATCATTTTGATGCTCAGCCCTGCACTTATATACAATCAATATAAACAGTCCCACTATTACCTTAATGCACTAACCAAAGTACTTCCAGTCTTTTAAGGCACAAATCACAACAGCAAATGTAAAGCTCTGGGTGTGGAGTGTAGAAAAGCTTTAAAGCAGAGCCACTAGTCCTTTTGGTCATTATCAGTTCAACTGGAGGATATTTAATGAGCTCTCTGAGTTTCTGAAAACAGGGTTTATGATCTCAGTTCAGACGGTGTCTACGACAAGTGTGTATTTTTTCCTCTGTGAAATTGAACAAGCTTCCTCCTTCAGTAGCTCATTATACTTTCCCAATTATGCAACTGAGACAGTTCGGTGTGTTCTATCCAAAACACCATCAGTTCTATGAACAGCTACAGTCAGGTCGACTTAAACTTAATGCTCCACGTAGATACAGTAGCTGGCTGTGTTTCAGTGACTGGTTATGAGGCTTCCATGGTACTATCTGAGACTCTCAATCAGTCATTTTTGCATCTTTTGCGCAGGTTCTTATGTTTGCAAGCATTTGCCAGAATGATTGAAGACAATGCAAATGACCCCTCTTGGTATGTTAGTGTTTATGCTCCTGGAAGCTGCTTGTGTGGTAAACATACTTCACATACAGTTTGTTTCACTCAACTGTTATTTTCTCTCCTTATTGTAATTGTTTCCTGTGCCTACTTCGTAAATACAGCATCTATCAAATATCTGTCTGTGCTGCTGGAGAAGTCTCCTCCGCTGCTCCTCCTGACTTTTCTCCCTTTATTTTTCATATCCAAATTAAAGATCTAAGGGTGTCATCTGCTGCAGGGACAAATTTGTGATTTTGTGCTACATAAATAAGATCGGCTTCACTTGTCATTCTCATAAGCGCAATTATGATCAAATATGCCGTCAAGGGAATTATTGATAGTGTGCTTGCAGGGAGTTTATACCTGCTCCAGTGCACATGCTCCAGGAGGGCAGGCGGTAAGGCGTTGTGAAGCTGTAGAACACGCTGACATCCTGCGGCGTCAGAAACTCTACAAACTTGGTGTTCTTGAAGACATCTCTCTTGCAGTTGAGGATGGAGGCAGCCTGATCAGAAATGTATACTATCCTTCCTGTGATCAGAGACACTGCTACTGCAAATATGTCCTGTTTAAGACACAAAAGCCAGATTGAGGGATGAGTGAAAAAACTGCTGAAACACATTCAATTAAAATATTCTTGTTCAAACCCTACATTGATCAGATTTGATACAAACTTCAATTATTTGTTTGAAAGTTTATTTTAAGGATTACATTATTTTTTAGGGTGTATTCAGAAGTGATGCTGTCTATCTCCTCTATCGTATAGGAAGACACATCCAGGCCTGAAGGCAGACTGTCATTGGTCATCAGCAGCTGGTAATACTCCTCATTGGCTGCAAGACAGAAAATACAGTGATCTTGTCAGAATTTACACAGTGTTGAATTAAGCAATTACAGACCATTAACCATACAGCTGCCAACAAAAATGTTCCCTCTCGCTCAAAGCTATGTCTTTATTTCTCTTTTATTGGTTTCAGCTTCGGCTATTTCTTGAATTCCATAGAAAATAATTTTTTGTAAAAGAAATATCAAACAAAAAAAAGCAGGTTTGTAGAGGTTCATGGGAACACAACAAGACAGAAGCATAGAAAAGGCATAGACTGCTGCTTTTTTGTACTACATACCTTCCACCTGTTTCACACAGCGAAGGGCGTACTTCATGGTGTTTAATGTGGTGGACTTGTTATTGTTTCTCTTCTCAGCAGGCAGGTGAAGCTTCAGCTCTTTCAGAGTTTTAATCACCTCCTTCTGGGTCTTGGCTTTGGCCGACTCCTGACTACTGCAAGTTGGACGAACACATATGTGTAAAGCGGCAAGTCAGATATTTAACAAGGAAAACAGTCCCTTGCTAAATCATTAAATAAAGGCCTAATTGTTGATTTTGAAAGGTTTATTTTGTAACTTGAGTCATTTTGTAAGCTGTGATACTATCAGAATTAGAATATTCTGTGACGTGATGCACTTGGTGATACAACAGTGGTTGGTGCACTAACCTGCAGCCGCTAGTTGAAGGGTTGTCCTGCTCTGAGCTCAGCAGACTGAAGGCGTTTGAGCTGCTTGGAGGAGACGGACTGTGGGAGTTCGAACTGTGCAAGAAAAGGGACATTTTAAAATTGCTGACGGAACATTAACAAAATATAGCAACATTTCTTAAATTACAGCAAAAATGGGCACAAAGAGAGAGGAAGGGACTTCCCCATTAATTCTAATCAAGTCTGATTTTAAGTCCTCCATGCATAAAAAATAAACAGCAGCGGACTAACTGGGTACAAAATCAGTTTCTTCTACTCTAAAGCACATATTTCCCACGTTTCATACATGCATTTAAGGTGCTCAAGTCACCTAATAATAAGAAGAACAAGTACACTCAATCTCACAGTATGGGGTGTTATTAATTCAAGCTAAATACAGATCAGCTGCTTTCTGCCTTTGTGAGAGTGAATGGGGGACAGTGTGCATGCAGCTTCACATCAGCAGGTCTACAAAGGAAACCATACTCCAAATCTGAGGTCGATCTCACCCTGAGGAACTTGCATTAATCTGCAGCTCAAGGGGTGCACAGCAGGAAAGCACCAATAAAGTAAGAATTCGGGGTCAAAACACAACTGGGAGCAGTGGCAGCAGAAACTTTGGCGCTGTTCCTTTGGTGGACAGAAAAAATAAAATAGATAATATATATAGCACCTGTTATTTTCTGACTGCGGCCACCTACCCTAAAAAAACTGCATCCTAATTTTAGTTATTTTCTTGACCCATTCTATTCCTCCCACGACTGCACTGAGGCACTTTCTCTGTATATAAGAAACCACAGCTTTCCTCAGCCTCAGTGTGTTTAATGGGCATGATAACTTTTGATGTCATGATATCAACCACCGTGAGTACCACACATTATGACATGACAGAACTTCCATACTTAGGTTTTACTGAACGCCTTTCATCTGCTGAGAAAGATGAAGATCCCCATCAAAATTTGTAGAAAAAACTATAAAACAGATGTTGAGTTAATATTGTTGTCAAATTTTACAGTACAGGTTTTAACATACTGTTTCTGTTTGGTGTTGGTGGTGAAAACACCAGTGAAGTTAGACTCATAATGAAGGCCTGCATGCAGCTGAAGAGTGTGTGATTAACCTACAAGCTTACCATTGCACTAATACAATTAGGTGAACAGTCCTTAGAGACACTGACTCACTACAACACAGCTTACTATGTATAACAGGTTTACCTGGCCAAGAATAGAACTCACCTTTACAAATAGACTCTCCAAGTAAAGGTCTGTCTCTAATTCGACCAAATATAGCCTTCACAAAAACGCAACAGCTGCTTTTAGACCGGGCAGACTGATTATGTATTAGCTTGTGAGACTTAGAAACAGTTTAGCACAGCAGGCTAATTGACAACCTGGTACATCCTAAGTCTGTATGCCACCATGTGTGATCACCAAAACAGACTGCTAAAAGAAGCACAAGCTTCAGTTTTAGTTTCTACTTTGATCAAGGTGACCTCCTGAACAGACCTTCACCTTGATTATTATTAACAGCTGTCCTAGAAACCGACTCACCTGAACAACAACTCCAGCTCCTAAAAATAACCAGAAAACATCTGAAACAAGAATAGAAAATATCTTTACAAATAGCCTCTCAAGGCCCAAATAGGTATCTAATTATATCAAATATAGCCTTCAGTAGTCAAGAATGCAACAGCTGGTTTTAGACAGGAATGTCTGAACATGCATTAGTTAACCCAAATAAAACAAGTTACAAAAAGAGAATGTTCAAAGTTGCAGGCAACCTTCTATTCTGTGCAGAAACCTGCGTGTGTGTGTGTGTGTGTGTGTGTGTGTGTGTGTGTGTGTGTGTGTGTGTGTGTGTGTGTGTGTGTGCGTGTGTGTGTGTGCGTGATGTGTCATGTGTCATTACATGAATAGGGAATAACCTGCATATAAATAAGGCAAACAGAAGCTTAAGTCTGCTTCAAATCTGACGTGTTTTTCCATTCTGTTTGATGACTATAAATGAAGTACACAATTAGTGATCAACTTGGAGAAAATTAATCATAACAAGTAATGCAAACTCAAATTGTGTCAAAGATTAAAAAAAAAAAAAAAAAAAAAAAATTCAGATGAAATAGAAACATTTGAAATATTCACTGACCTTAGAAAATCAGTCAGTGTGTAGGCTAATTATTTTTGACGTGATGCTTGTTCATTTCTCATTTGACGAGAAAAGAAACCCCGACGTTGAGCTTAAAAGACAATTGTAAGTGACTGAAGAGAAATTTACTCCGTTTGATCAACAGCTCAACAAAATAAGTCATTCTTCAAAACATAACGTTGCTGTGGCAGAATCTGGTAAAGTTTGCAAAAATTTAGCCTTTGAATTCCCAATAAGTGCACGGTGCAACTCAAGTTAAAGTGTACAGAATGCAGCCCTCTATATTAGCCTGCAAGCTTGTCAGTGCACTAATGCACTAAAATCAGCAGCACTCAAGAGACATGACTCATCTCTTAGTTACAACAAGCTTTTCTCTAAATAAAAGGCTTAAGTGACTTCGTAACAGTGCAATATTTCCAAATTGATATCCAAGCATGCATGACCTCATTCATCAAGTACACCGAGTAATCGGTTTAGGATACACCCGCACTTTTAGACTGTATTGGGACCATGATATAACAGCAACTTGAGAGAGAGAGAAGTCGAACAAAGTAGAGCAAAGTTTGGATGCAGGTGAAAAGCAGAAAAAGTCAAATATACGGTATAGAGAGAGTCAATTTGGAGGTTGAGGGAGCGGTTTACAAAAAAAAATGGGTACAAAAAGTTAGTTGAACCGAAAAGAAGGAGGGGTGAGTAAATAGAGAAACAAAGCGAGTAATGGACAGGAAGACGTCAGTCATGGCGTCAGCGGACAAGGGAGGGAGTTGGTACGTGTGGGATCGACAGGAAGAAGATGTGTTCTTTAAAAAAAAAAAAAGGTATTTAAAAAGATTAAATGAGGCAAGAGAGGCAGGGCTGGGAGTGACGGAGTAAGAACGTCAAAGCGTGCAACTCCGCTAGCTCCACCCAGTGACAAACAGATACAAACAAGGTGTTGTCATGGCAATATCAAGGAGTTGGAGAGTGTGTAACCCATCTGGCTTTGAGAGAAAGCCAGCCTCCAGCATGACATCAATTCAGATTTGCTATTGGAGCTACAGTCATTTTATTCTTTCCACTGCACAGCTCCTGAGCAGGCCACATTGTGTTTGGACCTATTTTAGGTCACGCGATGGTCACGTCCGGACGATTCTTTGGGAGATTTGGAGAGGTTTTGTTCACGACTCAACCAAATTCCTACCTCTGTACTTAAGTTGATATGCTGTACAACTTCAAGGAGCAAAGGATCTGTCTGGCACATTGTTAACACTTCAGCTTTCTGCTGTTTACTTTAGAATTTCTGACACTAATAACTCTTTAAAGAAATAGGTTCAGCAGTCTCAGTGAGATTTATTGCGAGGTCAGAAAAGTGGGATTCGTGTGCTTGAGCTGGGCTTCATGACAAAAACAACATACACCCAAGTTTACCTTTAAAATCTGGCAAGGACACAAGATGAATGTCACCAGAGCTATAAATTGAGCTCACCTTATCCCCTCACTGACTGCCAACACTAACAACACAAGGAAAGCACTGGCTGACAAACTCTGTTGCTGGAAGAAACTAAAAATCTGAACATGTACGTAAACAAATTGCCATAGAAATCACTTCTTTGTAATGCTGACGCCAGCCACATGGTAACTCTGTACTAGTGTTACATTAAAACATTTGCCCCTTTAACTTCTCTGATGGTGGAAAAGTCAACCGTGAAAAAAGGTTGATGCTTTTTTAATTACTGATTTAGATTCAGAAAAAAAATTCACATATTCAAGACACCATCATAACTGATATGAAGAAACACAGGAAATACTCAAATTCATAAAGTGGAACAAGTAATGTTTGACATTTTTGCCCAAAAATGTACTGCTTTACTCTCTACATCAAACACCAACCACTCAGCATCCAAGTAAGTGGGAGTCTGGTCATGGTTTGCAGTTTTGGGTGCTTTTGATCCCACATTCAGTCAAAACAACAACTCATATTTTTATATCAGGTCAACCTAATATTTGCTTTGCCCTAAATACAAACCAGATCATGTTTACCATGTTTCCCACTTTGATCACGACAAAGAAAAAAAAAAAAACAGGATTTAATACACACAAGCTACAAACTGCCAAAAGCAACCACCAACTGATCCGACCAGAAGCGAGAGCTGACTCACTTGCATGTAATGTGAGCTGGCATCAGATCTGGTTTAGAGGGTGATAACACGATTATGGTAAAAGTGAATGATGTTAAATGAATCTTCATTTGTCAAAACTCCTAAAGTAAAATGTTCTGACAAGCAGGATGCCTGGTGGGCAGGTTTAGTTTAATGTCAGTCGAGGGAAGTGCTCAGCTGGCAGGATGAGCGTCACTGAAAGCAGCACCACTTAAAAGCTATCATTCAAATCAGTGTCTGTTTAGGTTTTTAGCTTTGAGGACAAAATGCTCATGGTCAGAGAAACCCGGCAGAGCAGGTTCATTTATGCTTCAAATGTGCTTCCGGGCGGAGAGCTCAATGGCCATGACTGAAGCCTTCGCTCACTGGTCTACAGACAGTCAACGCTGACAAAAACATCCGACGCTGACAGCTGCATTCATTATGAATGTAGAGAGGGAGGCCATGATTTCTCATTGTCACAAGAGACGTCAGTCTACTCTCTGTGCATTATTATTAGGAAAGAGCGGTTTCCCAGTACTTCTTCTATTGTGGAAAAAATGCATTATAATCAGGGAAATCCAATTTTAATTTGTAAGAAAAGTGAATGTTATACAGGGAAAAGGTTAAGTTTTTTTTGTTTAAAAAAAACATAATTGGAAACTACAATACAAATCATTTTCTTAAATTTACTACACAAACTATATGTTTTAATAAATAATAATAATAAAACATTTTTGCCCTTTCCTTTGCCAGAAATGGCTACCTTTCTTTTTAAATACTGTCGTGTACGTTACATCCATGGAGCCCAATGAATCCCACATGCTGTTTAAAGGTGCATATGGTTCGTCCTCATCGTAAATGTCATGCTAAAAGAGGGCCTACAAGATTTGAATGGGATTTGAATCCGGTGAACACGAGGACCAAGTCATCATTCTATCATCTTTGAAGCCTTTTCTGGCTAGCCAAGCAGTGTGGAGTGTTTGGATGCATTGAGATGGAGCACTGTCCTGCATATCACGGTTGTCTTGGTTCGGACTACTTCTTGTGCCACTGTTGGAAGAAATAAATCTGTCCGAAACTGGCAGAAGTTTTTTGAGTCAATTTAAGTCCATCTGCCATTCGAAAAGGTCCAACCACTTGTTGATGATAGTAGCACATATCATTACTGCTACTGAGTCAAACTGGTGCATTATGTCCATGAGTGATCTAGCAGAGGGCCCACCTATCAAACAAGTAGTTTGATCCCCTGAAAGTGATTCCACACATTCAATACTGAGCTTGATATGATTTAGAGTTGGAAAAATGTTCTTGAACATAAAATTTGACCGTACTACTGTACTGCAGTGTGACATCCTGTACTTACGGTTTAGGAATATGCCAAGGTTAACCATGCCTTTAAAATGAAGAGAGCATAAATAATTCAGCCAAGTTTTTCCCGTCCAAGAACTTGTATTGCCTTAAAAGTTCAGCACCACTCCAGTTTCAGAATTGTAAATTCAATTGCAGCAAACGTTGGTATTTTTTCGTCATCGGGGTTTGGACATTCATTTGTCAGCGATGGCAAGCAATGATTGCTGCTATTTGGATTTAATTGCCGTATCCATCTTTTCTGTTGACCTACTGGCAGATGCCTGGCTTAAAAAATGTAATGCCAACAAGGGGAGTTTCCCTCTCTCTCTCTTTTCTTTACACTCACATTCATGAGAAGCATGACATCATCAAAGCCGACCATCTAACGGTTCAATAATTTGCAGAATCACCACTAACCTTTTATTGCTCTCACAAGAGTCTGCTCGTGCAGAGTCTTTGCTGTTGCCACTGGAGCTGCCCAGTGACTCATGGCCGTTGCTCTCGTTGCTGTGACTTTCACTGCCATGCGACTCGGTCCCACTCCCGCTGGACCCGCTGCTCTTCATCTCCACGTCCTCCTCTGGGAGCGATCGGGAGCGGGCGTTCTTGCGAAGGTTGTGTGGCGAGGCGGGAGGGTCCTGACCACTGCTGTCACTGCCCTCTGAGGGGAGGCCTAAGTTAGGCCCACCCTGGCTGTAGCCACCCATCCGGTGCAGCTGTGCCATGGAGCTGCACCCTGCGGCCCCCATTGGGATGGATCCGCATGAGGTGGACCCACTGCCGCCTGAGGCTCCATCCTGGTCTTCCAGCATCGGGAAGCAATAGGGCTTGGAGTCTGAATCTTCTGACATCAGGAGGAGTTCTACCCTGGGCTTGTTTCAGGTTAGTTAAGTGGATGATGAAAGAGCACAATCACCCCATCTTCACAAGGGTGAAGCCGGAGGAAATAAACGAGGGAGGGGACTGATCTGTGGAGAGAAGGAGATTATACATGTTAGTAAAGTGACACGTCTATTGCAAATTACACATGTAGTGAAAATTTAAGAAAAGTATGATTAGATATACTGTGGAATCCACTGACTACATCAAACAAATACCCCAGCTAATTTGTGTTTAAGTGAAAAAAGAAATATATTGGCTCAATATAAATGTATGCATCTGTTTTATTTAATTATAAAACAGTTACAACACAACTCTTACTGAACAGAAGACAGAAACAAATCACCAAGGAAGTTTTAAAGTCTGCGCAGGAACTTCAATTCTAATGTTAACATGAAATGAAACCAATAATTGCCTGGAAGGCAGGACACAGCTGAGCTTAATATTTGCTTTTGAAAATGGTTAGTGCCAGAGCAAAGTATGTGGCATTTGTATTCAATTAGTAAAAACATGCAAAAACACCAGTCGTCATCCCTAAACACAAGGATGTATCCGTTCATTTGTGCATGTAAACACCCCCAACACACACTAACAAACACAGTTAAAAAACTTTTGAGACATAACTCAATACTGCACCAATCCTTCTTCAAAAAGGTGTCTCATGTCTTTTGTCTGGTGTGATATCACAGCTCATAGCAGGGTTTAACCCCTGACCTCTGAAGAGCCAAGTACATGTTTCTCTGATGTTCAAACAGTGTGGCCTTTAAGAGCAGCAGGTCTGTCCTTTCTGAGCCCTTCAACCCTTTCAAAGGGTCATTCAACCTAGAACACATAAAACACTGAACACCGTTTATCTGAATGCCACCCGAGGTTGCCAGCCAACAGTGTGTAACTTTGCCATGTTTTCTATGGCCTGAAGTTGGCAGGGTTTAGACACACTGCCCTGTATAAAACCAGTAACAATTTCGATAATGGTGCCTACAAATGGCAGGTTTTGAAACAGAGTTGGCTGGAAATACCTCCGATAACTTAAAGTAACAAATACCATATTTTTGGGCGCATCAACAGTCGCATGTTTGGATTAAACACAAGGGAAACAGGTCATTATAATCAGAAGAAGAAGAAATGGAAACTTTTTAAACAGACCATCTATGAAAAATGTAATTTTTGTTTCTGAAGGGATCACAGGGAAGTGCAGTTCAAAAGAACCACAAATTTGTGTATTCTTAATTTTGGTTAATGACAAAAACAGAAACAACAGAGAAAAGGATTGGAAATTTCCAAGAGAATTTCCAAAGTAAAATCTATCAGTCAAGATACTCACATGGAGAGCTGAATGTACTACATGTGCAACAGTTGAAATGAAAAGGTTCAGTCCATAATGATATAGAATTATGCTAATTATACCATAGTGATGTAATTTACCCAGTGGTTTACATGACTGTCTCGGTGTGAAGCACACTTTCTTTACTTTCGCCTGAAATCCTTTGTAGTAAAGTATTGAGTTCACTAGTTGTACATACATATTCCAACTGTGACCTGTTAATTACAGTCAAACTTAAGATTTAAAATAAAATAAAATATCAAATGTTAGGACTTGCAAAATCCTGTTTCTGGGCTGCATGTTGAGATCAACGCCTAAAAGTATCAGTGTTTAACCTCCAGCCTGGATGTTTTACAGGGAAGACCTGACTGAACACCGGCATGTCTTTCCCTCAGCCGTACAATGGTAGATGTGTATTTTCCACTGGGACTAAACACTCACAGCTGTATGCCCCCCCCCCTCCTGAAATCACCTGAGCTCTCTATGGATGTGTATTTAGTCTCGCCAAGTTAGTTTTGTGTGTCAAACCCATGCCTGCACAAGCACTTTTACGTGTGAAACTCATGTTTGTTGTCTGTTCATCTGCTAAGGATATGCTGACAGCTGAGTGAGACTGTGTATACAGTGTGGGTCTATGTAATGTTGGAAATGCAGCAGATGGAAAAGTTGATGGCTAGAAAAACTCATGTCCAAATGTTTCATGTTGTCTGTCCGTATTTAGACATATCTGAAGCCATTTAAAACACTGGATTTATCTTTATCTTTACTGTGCCTGTATTGAATATTGATATTTTGATTGAGCATATTCTCTGAGAAACATTGCAGAGTACAGTTGAACAGTTCAATGTCCGTGTCTACCTTCCATTGTCTGTGTCTTATTTACACTAAAATACCAAAATAACATTGGCCAAACTATACAGACTGAACTCTCAAGCAATCAACAAGGAGACAACAAGGAGAGACTTGACACCTGATCATTTGTTTATGACACTATATATACATATATATATATATATATATATATACATATATATATATATATATATATATGGCTAACAGAGCAATAAATGAAACCTAACACAATTACGGGTCGCCTGTTAGTTTTTGTAGATTCTGTCAGCCATTTTAATGCAATCAAAGGGTTGTTCTGGACTATTGGAACATGTTGCTTCCTTTGCCTTTCAAAATCTTCAGGGACTTTAAAAAGAGACAATTTAGAAGAAATCACTTTCTAATTGTGAAAAGGATGGAACACTCCTTTCAGATATGGCTTGAAACCATTAAAGCTAAGGTTGTAATCAAGGTGGGAAATTAAAATTTGATTACATTTGTTGAGTTTCTCAGCTCTGGCCACTGCGGTAGTGGTGAACACGTGTTTTCTTAGACTGGTGGAAAGACAGCCTGTGAGATATTTCCAGTAATCTTCGTCTGTCCCATCCTTATTTTCCAACGCGTTGCTCTCGATCAGCAGTACCAGAAAAACAAATGGCAATCAAAAAGTTCTAAGACTTCTACTGTGGCACTGTGACATGTTGCTTTCACGTGCAACATGAACAGTTGGGATCAGAAAGATGTAGTTTTTTTTTAAAGGCAACTCCATTTCAAACTATATTTTCACTTGCTAACACTTACCTCTTTTGTGTGCTGCTAAGCTGCTCATTTCTTTTTGCTTTACTTGATTCTTTTTAAACCCGTCTTTTCCGGAGGAAATGACTGGGGCAGATTATACTACTGAATTAAATAAACAAGACCTAGAAATCCATTCATACTTTAGGCGAGTACTACATCATCACCCAATATTTCCATTCTCTTTGTCAGATGTAAAAATATGCACACGACAGTGCTCGGATCATATTATCTAACTTGTCCTCTCAAACCATCTTTTACAATAATGCTGGAGTAGATGCACTTTTATAACTGTGGATCATGTTAAAGGCAATAATTTGACTAATTACAGAGTGCAGTTCCCATATTGTACAATACACTCCAATTTACTGGTATGCTGTTGAATGCAAAGTTAGAAAGTGAACTTTGAACCTTGGCTTCAGAAACTGATTGCAGCAGGGCATCATTTTTTAATTCCAAAAGTTAACACTGACAGCTTTGAGAGATTTTCTAATGTTTTGTATTTAGGTGAAGTTCTTACATCACCATCTTTTAACTCTGAAAATCTTTGCAAATAAATATTTATACTTGCAAAGTAAGGTGCTGAAAAAAAAAATATTGCTTTAGTGTTAATAGGAAACTTGAATATGTAATTAGCATAAACTGAGAAACCTTGTCCTGAATTGTTTTTACATTGTTATTATCTGTTAATCACCTTGAACTGCACTAACCGGTAAGAACGGTGCTTTATAAATAAAGTTTCAGAAATTGATTGATTGCTTTCACATAATGGCAGCATTAACTTCCCATTTAGTGTCAGAAAAGTACATTTTAAAAAGCTGCTGATGACACACTTTACTTTTCTGAAAGAGGACTTAAAACATGACTCCTGCAGGGAATACATGTAGATTTGTTGAAGAATTTCTATATCTAACTTATAGATAGAGCGAATGAGATCTATATTATATTATTTTCACACTTTTAATGTAATTTCTCATCGTAACCTGATTCTTTTATGCAAATATAATCGTTACAATTCAAATCTTAGGGCAACAAATGCGGTGAGTTCCTTCACGTGCAGACATGACTGAGGTTTCTCTGGCATTGTTTCCTCATGCATACATCTGTCTTGGGTGGCATCCTGAATAGAAGTAATGAAAAAGTACCTGCCTAGACCACCCAAGACTCTATCCACTTTTAGCTTCAGTTCCCAGACCACCAGAGTTCAATCAGAAAACTGCACATAGAGCAACATGCTGACAAGAAAAGATATATTCTGTGCTACAGTGTCCACAAAAACGGCCCCAAAGCTTTGGCACCTTTCAAATTTGAGATCCCACTGTGAAAAATGTCAGTGAGAGAAATCATACATGTTGCTGAGCTGTCCTGTAACATGATCTAATTTGTCTGACATCAAGTAGAAAAAATTAATTGGCAAGCTCTTCTCCTCCGGCACTGCAATTGTGGGAGGGAAAATTTGTACAGATGCCCTTTCGCTGATTGCTATAGTAAGATACCAGCCTTAAATGCATCCGTCATCCTTTTTACCCTCTTCCCAGTCACAAAGGGCAAGCTGAATATGGCCACATCAGACTTGCTGCTGCTGCATGTCTATCTCCCACAAGATTCCTGCTAAATTAAGTTCCATGTTTTAGTGTTATATACTGCATGTCACTGTAATTGCATTCTACATTAATGACAGCTGTTACTTTATTATCTCGCCAGTTTCCCTTTTAACAACGGCTGAACACTGATGTCAAACAAATGATTTGAATTAAAAGTAAAGGTACAATATCACAAAATTGTGTTGCAGTCGTTGAGTAGAAGTACTTCCCATTGAGTCACAGACAGCACATTATAATGAATGAATGGTTGGAAGAGACAAAGTATCTTACATGTAAATATTGTTTCCCTCATAGGCAAAACAGCCTGACTCAACACGATGACAGCCTCTTTGAGGGAAACCATAACTCACATCTCAGATTCTCTATCCGGAGTTGCATGTGAAGTTCTGCCATGTGCAGCTGCAGTAGACTCTTTATGTAAGGCATTATGCCGGAGTTTTCATGTGACAGTGACACCACAAAGTAAATAAACAATGAGCCATATGTCTCCCTGACATCCCAACGATTACTCTGTCAACTCTAATACTCGGCAGTTTAGCGATGAGTATCAAATTTTACTGCATAATGCATTTACTCATATATTTATATAAAGTTCCTCTCAGCGCAGATTACTGGCGGCATTTCCGTTTACAGCACGTAAAGGTTATTCCCACGCGATCGGATTCAGGTTCCTACCGTGATGTGGGTCAGGGCCGGTGTCCTGCTGGATTCTGCTGACCGAGACTGGCCGTGTCAGTAACACAGTTATGCAACTTTCGCACCTCGCGATCATATAGTGTTATATACATAGGCGATTCAGAGCAGCGCTCCTTAACGGCGGGTTAAGCTTCATCCCACACATTTTAAAACACACTGCAACACTAACGCTGCACAGTACAGCTCGCACACACACGTAAAACTCCACCAACCTCACACAAGGCAGATTCTTTGCTGATTCCCGGTGTCTCCGCGAAATTCAAAGCCTGGATGTTGTTATCTGGTTGTGGTTGTGTCCTTTTCGAGAGATAACCTGCGGGTGTCGCGAGGTCCCGGCTGGATCTCAGAAACAACACTCTTCGTTCAGATTTCCACCCGCGCTGCGCTTCTGCAGCCTTGAATCTGCAGCTCGGGAAGGGACTTCATTTCGACACTTCTCTATGCGCCTCCTACAGCTCTGTGATCATTGGTCAGAAATACTTCCGTCTCGACGTCACGATGCACTGAACCAATCAGCAGTTACCGCCTCCCCGGGGGGCGGTCACGGTAACTGCCGCCCCGCTCCGCGACTGGGCCCCGGTGCTGTCAGTCTTTTTATATAAGGGTTGTCACCGCTTTCACGTGGAAACCCACGCTTTCTGCCGGCGTGTGTGAGGCGAGAGCAAATCACTACGACGCAGCAGCTGCGGGTGAATGAAGCAGGGGCGATGGTTGGCTCACAGCGGCTAAGCACGGGCGACTGTTATCTAAACAGTTATACAAGTATGTGTGTGGCCGGTGTGAGTGAACTGCTCGCTGCGCAGCAAGTTCCTTCACTCCTCTCAAAATGTGATATAACTCAAGGTGGCTTTGATCGAGGCGGTTATCTAATTTACAGTAACTCTTACATAAACATGTGTGCAATGACGGGATTGGATTTAGACTGTGTAATACAGGCTATGTGGTGATACAGGGCTGTGCAAAAGGTTTAGGCACTAAGAATAAAATGAGGATTATTTGTAAAAAAAAAAAAAAAAAAAAAAGTGCCATAGCTATTTATCAGTTACGTTAATACAAAGTACAGCAAACAGAAAAGAAAGTAAATCAAATCAATATTTTGGTGTGAACCCTTCTCCTGTGGTAGAGTTGCACCGTTTTTTTTAAAGTGTTCTGCAGGCAGGTTGTCCCAGCATCAATTCTGCCTCTTCATATAATCTAAGCCTGACAAGATGATACTGAGATCAGGGCTCTGTGGGGGCCATAGCCAACTATCTCTGGCAGAACGCCTTGTTCTGCTTGTGTCTTAAAATAGTTCTTTATGACTCTGGCTTCATGTGTGTCATTGTTAGAACTAATTTGGGAACAATCATGTACCTCCTGATGGTACTGAGTCATGGACACAAATCTAAATATCCACCAACAATGTGTAATTAAAGTTAAACTGCAAGCAGTGATATGCGGGCCCTCGCATGCTGCACGTTGGGGATCCAGCGGGTCGGGGCCGCCGGCTCCCCGACCTGCAGCACATGAGGGTCCGCATATCGATCTCGTTCCTTATTCTTCTTTAAAAAAAAAAAAAAAAGGGCCTTTTTTGGCGGCTTTAACATCTTCAAAAACTCATGAAAGTTGGTGCCTGACGCATGTGCAAAGTTTTGTAAGGTTTGGAGAATCGTTTGACCTTAAACATCAACTTCCTGTGTCATTGTGAAGCATCAAATTTAGCCGCTGGCTATTCAAAATACTATATACTATTTATGTTTTTTAATCACTTTTTGGATGCTACAGTATGGTTTTTTTTTATCACTGTTTGGAAAATGAACTTTTTCTGAACTGACTTGCATGCCTTAAGTGGGGATTGAACCCAGTTACTTCTCACTGAGGTAACTGCTCTAATCACTGCACCACTGTCATCCGAAATATGAAAAAAAGTCATACTTACATAATGGGATTTTGGGGGATATAGTTTGTGGTAGTTCAGACAGAAATCAAAGAAGATTTAGACACACCCTTTATTTTTTTTATTTTAGTTTTGTTTTAGGTTTTATTTTGTACTGTTGTTGACCTTTGGTATGACTGCGTTTACAACGCAAACCCACAACCGTGTGGCTCACCCTTAGGGGGACTAGCTATCCATGAACAGTATGGCTTACCCTTAAGGGGACTCACCCTCCGTGAACTGTTTGAATTACCTTGAGCAGGGCTCGAACCCGTGTCTCCATGAGGTTGTCTCTAGCTCTGAAGCGGCGTTGTAGACCGTTGAAGTCGCATTTGAAGGAATATTTGTGGATGGTGGAGTTATAGGTTGCAGTCACAATGCAGACTATGTCCTAGGAAGATTGGTGGTGCAGTGGATAGCACTGTTGCCTCTCAGCAAGAAGGTTTGGGGGTTTCGAGCACCCCCTTTGTAATATCTTTAAAAAAAAAAAAAAAATCACACTGTTGCAAAATGTGACCCAAAAGTCAGTTTTGGGTCACTTTTTGGACGACATGCTATATTATGACCTTTTTTTCACATTTTGGCCGCAACGCCACAGGCACACCGATCGACAAAAACAAATTCTTTTGATAACTTTTACCTTGTTAAACGTGCACAGACTAAATTTCAAGTCGGTCTGACAAAATCTGTAGGAGGAGTTCATTAAAGTACGTGTGAATCGCCAAAAATGGCGACTAAATTTGAAATGCCGGACTTCCTTTTGAGTTGACGTAATGGTGCATTGGAACATGTAGGTAAATGTAGCTGCCGGGGCATCTGTGTAGGGGGCGCTAGCGAGCCATTTGGCCACGCCCACTCGCGATTCCACTAAAATACGACATTTTTCGCCGGGAGAGACACGTGTACCAACTTTCATACATTTTTGAATATGATAAAGCCTCCAAAAATGCAGTTGTTTACGGAGAATAATAATAATGCGGAATAATAATTCCTTGAAGAACAATAGGACTTTCGCAACAATTTTATCATCACAGAAGCATGAGACATGTCTAAATTCTCTTCTGAGGAGTCAGCCAAAAGTCAAAGTGTCCCCCGAGTGGCTGGATTTGGACTCATGTCAGTGTTAAATGTACGTGTTAAATTTATGTCTTGCCTCTGGCCCTAAAGGTTTGGTGATCACTGCCACCACCCATTATCCCAATTACAGTCTGAGATTAATACATTTAACATAATTACATTTACCAGATTTTGTGGTTGTGTTTATACTTGCATTATGACATTATTTTCTCCTGTCCTATGTTTGTAGTAATGTAGAAAATGCTGCCTGGGGATCAGTGGCAAGTCTGAAAAGTGTGGCACTGGAGCATTTGCTGCGCAAAGCACATTATTTTGTTCTGATTGACATTAAGCGGTGTGTGTTCACTTAACTAAAGCCAAGAAACATTTTCACTTTGTAGCTTGCCACATATTAATTTGTGGGGGCTTGTTGACTTACTGAAAGCTGTTTGTTCACACTAACTCTGTATGTGGATGCCTAAAATGGAACAAATATAATATATAAATATATAACTTAATGATGCCTATTTATAACTTTTGCAGTGTGGATCTCTGTGTGATACTTATGTAAAATAACAATTCTAATAACAATATTAGTGCTTCATAAAACTGCTTCAATGCATTAAAGTAAAACCAGCAGATATCTTTCATCTTATCCATAATATTTTTCCAAACCCACTCATGCCGTTAAGAGTTGCGAGAAGCTGAAGCACACCACAATTCACCCTGGACAGGTTGCTGGTTGATCAAACACATACGACAGACCACCACATTACACTTACACCTACAGACAATTTGGATTCTCCAATTATCCTCTATTTCTGGACTGCGTGAGGAAACAGGAACAGCAGATGGAAACCCACACAGATGCAAGGAGCCATCAGAGAAGCCTGTCTGGCGAGCTGGCTTCAAATCAAGGAGCCACTGATAACCACTGAGCCACCATGTAGCCCTCCCTAATGTTCCTGTCATGATAAGAATAACAACATCATCCATCATCCACTCTGACAAACTAAAAATGTGACAAACATGTCTCACACACTATACGGACTTCTGATCTCAGATTTAGAGAGCTGCTGCGACACTGTTTTGCCATCTGCCCTCGGCAGAGACATCTTGTATCAACTAAATATCAAGAGGAAATGAGAAATGGAAAAGAATCAGCTGTAAGAAATTATCACTTCACAGTGATCACGAGATGCAAATTTTACTTCATTTGCACTGATCTGTAAATGTGATGAGTTCCCATGCAGCTACAACTGGAAAAAGTCATTGAGAAAGTTATGATATATAAACACTGATGGTTTCAAAATCGGTGAAAATGTATTGATTGGTGAACAAAACTTCAAATTAAAACAACATACTGTATCCATATGAAGTAATACTCTTGAAGTAGTGTGGTTCTTTATCGCTGAAAACAGTACTCATAGAAAATAAGCAAAACCAAATGGTTGTTGTTTTGATTCTCTAATAATTGAGTTCAACATTATTAGGCCCCACAGAGTTTAAGCTGTACTTGCACAGAAAAACAAATTTCCATCTAAGGAACAGAGCACCAGATGGCAGAAAGGACTAGTCAGTCTTGACTGGTGCAGGTTGCCTCATGCTCTGCGTCAGGCTGAACCGGTAAAAAGGAGAAGGTGAGAAAGCAGCGGAACATGCCAAACATGCGTAGCCCCAAAAACGAGACAGGTGCACGTATGTTTCACCTCCCACACGCGAGTCGCCTCCTCTTCCACTCCCACATTCATTTACGATGAATATAGATGGGGTCACTAAATTAACAAAACAAGATATATAGTGAGCCAGGGTTACAGGCAAGATGTATGGATCTATAAACAGATGTATGGATGTATAGAGAAATTGATTTTGCCATTGCTCTTAAACTAGGCTATACACTCAAAGTATTCCCATTTAACACATATAAACTACTGTTTCTGAAGTAAGGGAAAATATTCAGTGCCTCATTTAGATGTTTGTTTTCAAATGAAAGTGAGGTTGTGTCAATAGCATAGAGAAAAGGCATACCCATTTCAGTTTAATTAAATGACATTCATTAAAAGTGACATGCAGTGCGAAAGGTTGCTTTTGCTTCACATACTAAAGTATATCGACATTTTAATGGGGGTGATGAAATCTTATCGAACTAGAAATACTAAACACGCTGATGTATGAAAAAGGCTCCTTTTGGTGAGTACACCATTTGACACACGTAAACCTCAAGTAAACCATGTGATACTGTCAATAGAATACAAAAAAAAGTGCATTGTGTCAATACTCTGAAGTATTTTTTCCAACTACAATCAAAAGCCTGACCCAAAACCAGCCATCAGCCTTTAACAAAAACAAAACATGGAACAAATCAGTCAAAAACACTTGTTTCGAGAGCCACAGGAAACAAGCTGCAGAACTACAAAGCTACAGCCATTCAACACCTACACAGTCAGTGACGCAGACATCCCAATATGTCACTGGACTAGGATTAATAATATCCATCGATGGCTGACAAACATGATGAGACATCGTGATGCAATATAAGCATATTCCTTGTTTGGTGACAGTATAAGTGTGAGAGTGACGCAAATCCGCTGAGTATTCCATGTTGTTGTCAAGGCCTCCATGAAGAAAAGGGCATCCCCGGTGTGAGTGGGAGTGAAATAGTTACCATATATGAACATTACTCAGACAGCATGCTCAGGCCAATTCACAGACAGTCGATTGGGGTCATACAAATTGGACCGTGTCATAATCATGTGGTCAAATTGACAGACACAAAAGAGATTTAAAGGCTTTAAAAATATGGAAAACAATGTCAGACAATGAAGCTCAGTGAAGGTCCATGAGTCACATCAGTTGTAGCCGTGGAGGGTACTAAGCCTCAGGGTCATGCATGTTGAAAAATATATATGCGGTATTCTTCAATCAGTTGGCAGTTTATTTAAAACATTCAATTTCATTGAAACGTTCTGCTATTTACAGGACACACAAAAAAATGTCTTCCTAATCACCTAATTTCACGTGCATTTTTGAGAATAGAAGCAAAGTCACGTTTCGTTTTCCATGCAGAATATAAATTATATGTTGGGCACTGAAATCTTAAAATTGATTACATGGTTTGTGGTAAAAACGTGTTATGATTTTTTTCCACAAATATATCAAGGCTGAGCATGCGGTAGGAGAAAGACGCATACAATCCCCCAGGATAAAACAATCTGCAGTCCTCCTCCCACTCTGATGAAGTGATGCTATTTCCACAGTAACAGCAGTTTAAACTACGTCACAAGCACAGATCCAGGGAGCAGAGGCAGAAGATGTGGGATAACTTTCCTTCAGGTTACATTCAGAACTCAAGCAGTGCCATGGGATGGACTGCTGCCAGCTCCCACTCTTTCTATTTTTTGTTTCAATGGTCCTCACACTTGAGGAAGAAAGCAACTGACAGTTAATCAGAAACTGTCTTTTCAGAACTACAGAAAAGCTGACAGACAGAAGATTTGAGAAAGCGTATTGCTATTCAGTTTGATGGCACTAAAAAAAAAAAAATCATGATTAAAACAGTAAAGACAGAACAGAAAACTTTTGAATGTTAAAAACTCAGGAAATTGAGCCAACAGGGAGACTGACTATCTCAAATCCAAAACAACAGACTTCAGATGAGAAAATGTCAAAAGATCTCATCATCCCAGCAAAAACATATGAGCAGCTTTGAGTACGTTTTCCAACACGAATGTTACTTTCTACGATCTTCTTAGCGTTTCTGTAATTTTGATTTAGTTAAGTTTGTTTTTGTCATTTCATTTCATTTAAATTGAATTTCTCTGAAGACCGCGTCCAAGTGATCATAATATGCTTAGTTTGTCTAAATTTATTTGAAATATATTTTTTAGTGTAGATGCTGTGAATTAGAGGCCTGGAAAGACAAAAATGTATCTTGAATTTCAAAATAAAGTCTCAGGTTTGTGACAACCTGAAAATGTGTCCACATGTTTCAGGTGTCCGTTTTGCTTCCGACGTCTCTTCAAACAAATGTGACCAAACAGATGCGAAAGAGCTATAATGTGTGCAACACAATATTTCTGACATTTTAAATCCATCAGAGCAGCTGAAGCCTGTAGGATACATGGCACCACAGCTGCCTCTGAATGAGAACTGTCCATTTCATTGAGGATAAAAGAACATCAAGTGGACACTAATGCATCCCTCCACAAACTAACTGTCGACACTGTTTTGTAAAACGCACGGACAGTTTCTTTTTCTTTTTATGTTTTTTCTTTACACTTTTTAAATATCAGCAACCCAATCCAATCGGAAGTGATTCAGTTCCTTCATCCTGTGGGCATGGAGGAATCTCCCTTAAACCCGACTCCTATTTCTGCAGAGAAAACATGAGCAGATTTGTTTTGTGTTTACAAAACAAATTTGCTTCGTAGGAAGTATTTGGGACTGTATGTCGCATTCAGTCCAATACAGTTAAACAAGAGTAAGAGTTACTTTTTGGACAGTGAACATGGTAGCTAGCCCCTTATAGAGCTTGGAGCCCAGGCTGCCTCCGTCTGTGAACACACTCCCTCCCACATGCAGCTTGTCACTGTGTAGGCGGGTGTCGATACATTTATATAGAAAATATGGAATTCTATCGCAAGTGTGACGTTTCTCACAGATGGCACCGTCTCTCCGTCACAAGATGCATTCTAACTGTTTCCCAGCGCAACTAAATTTGCCTACCAATGAGAAGCATCAGCCAAACTAAACCAGGTGACAGCTGATACATCAGACTGTAAAAATGGACTGTGGAAGTATAAGAGCTGGTACGAGGAGTACAACTCGCCATCATTTTGTCAGTGACGGAGAGCGAGAAAATCCAAATCTGGGCAAAGGTGGTGGTTCTGGGTGGTGGTCACATGGTTGGATGGCAAATGAAAAACTACAACTGAAAGAGTCAGTATCAACACTGTGCCAAAAATTAGGAGTCGGTAAATTAGTAGCTGATACCTTGATCGTTTATTGGGAAATGTAAAGTGTAAAAGACATTCAGGAGAGAATCTGGGGATTTTCAGTTAATTATGACTAAAACCTAAAGCTGTATTTTAAGACATTTACACATTGGTTTCAAGAGGCAGCTCTGGTGGTTGCTGGTTGGCTAAGTTAAATATAAATAAAATATTCCTCTTTACATTACAAAGCACTTTTCTCAAATGAACGGTCAAGTTTAGAAATTCTGAAGATAAATGAGGAGATCTTTTGTGCAAAAGTGTGCTGAAAATAATGAGTCCTCCATCAAGGCTGTCTGATTTCCAAAACAATTTATACCTTAGAAAAGGTCACCAGTTCAGAACAGTATTTTATTATATTCTTAATCCGAGTGATGTTATGAGACCAAGCAGGAACATTTCCACTGTTCACATTCATTTTCTAAACCAGTGATGAGTTATCATTTTTTGTTATGCTTTTTTAGTCCCAAAAAAATTCCCCTCTGTGCTTCTTACAGGATCCTGCTCAGAGCCTGGCTTCTCAAAAGGTCACATTTCCTGCATGAGACTCATTCACATATGGTGGCAAGATAAATGACAGGATGCCTCCTTTCTGGCTCAGTTCCTCTCTTTGATCACTTCAGGCCAAGTAAAAATATTTCCATATCTACATCCTGTAAGGGATTCTACTCAAAATATGGTGGAAATTTAAGATATCAGTCAGCCGGCTACAATCACCACTTCACACCTTGAACTATTCAGCCCCTCTTCTGTTACAAAAAAGAATGCATGCGCACCATTTCTATGTACTTCTAAATGAAGTAGTATGGTGAATTAATGTCATCAAATGTTAAATTGAGTTTTTTTTTTTTTTTATTAGGTCTTAACAGCTGTTGAATGATTAATGATAAACTAAAGATAAATACACAGTTTCAATATATTTGATACGGCCAACAGTTTCCACCACATCTAAATTGATAGAGGAGGAAATTGTTTTCTTTGGCACATGGAAAACACTTTTTAGTCAGCTACATAGAGAGCTAAATTATATTCACAAGTTATTAGCTTGCTTTTTTTGAAAATGGACAAATGCAACCTGTATTTAGAAAGTAACTAACACAAGTACCAACGCAAAGGGCCAAAGTGTTTTTATTATTCACAGTTATGTTTTGCCTGCAGCAATTCCTGTTCTCGCCCATCAATCACAAACCAACCAGTCCTTCTATCTTTCCACTCGTGGGCTTGCACATAAGAGATGGATAACACTCAACACGCACCCAAACTATCAGAACAGTCACTATTGCTTCTTTGTGATTTTTAGATGTAATCTGTAGAAATGTGTAGAACAAAAAAACAAAAAAACAGACGCAGTCCCTTAAATCCTAGAGGCCCATGTTTCTTGGATGGAGCCAAATCTGCCCGCATCTGTATTTCCCTCCCACATGCCGTTTGCCAGTAATGTGTAGGCAGGTGTCAGCACTCCTCTGTACAAACTCATGGAATTTTCTCTGACCAAACATAACATATGCCCCGAATGGTGCCAACTCCTCATCAACAGGTATAGTCTCACAGTTACCACCTTTCCTGTGCCAGAAGATATTTTTGCATCATTCGGATACTTTTCACTGCATTATTACTAATAAGTTGCAATGATGCAACAGGTCAGAGATTTATCAAATGGAAAACCACGTTCTATTGTTCTTTTAAAACAATTTGTGGCATTCGCAGCTCACAAACACTTGTGAAACAATGAGCTTGTTCAGGTGTCCCTGGTGATCCGTTCTCAAGTGGACAGCTCTGAGTACAAGTAAGCAGATAAGTCTGCGCTATCCTACTTGTGCCCAAAGTACAGATTTAAATCCAATGCAGTTATTAATGCAGACAATACACCATGAGCCCTGTCGAGGCAAACTTTGTACAGCCACTACCACCATAACCATGATATCGGGGATATAGCGCCCTCTGCAGGTTCAACAAGCAACATTAAAGTTTACTTAAGCCTTGCTATAGATATACCAAACTGGATAGATGGATACAAGAATTACTTTATAAATTACAAGTGTCTGATGATTAGTTAGTTATCAGCAATAGGCCTTTGAGGTAGTACAACAATTAATACAGTTTTTGATGAACAAGTTAAAAAAAAAAAAAAGAACAAAGTGCAGAATATTCAAGAGGACAACTGTGATCACAGCACTTTTACAAATACATGACAAGTTAAGCAAGAGCACAGGCCAGATACTAATGAAGAGGAAACCGAGGAACTTTTTTCCTTTCACTCCACTAAATGTGCAAATGAAACATTGCATGTCACGATAGCCCGATCTCCACGTGATGACTCAACACCTTAAAAACACTCACTTTCCCAAAAGTCTTAATAAGAAAAACATGAACTGTGTAAACGCAAAGTTTGGGTTTAATTCAAGTATAAATCTGGGGTTTTGCAGTATCAGTGTTATACTGTGATTGACAGTTGAAAGGTTCGGTGAATAAATGGGTGGCAACGGGCACAGTTGCATTGATCAGCAATAATAGATTATGGTTGTTGATGGATTAGGAGGTAGGAGTAATATTTTAGAGGTCTGTAGTGACCACAGGAGTGACGCCATGAACGAGCAATGTCGGTCCAAGGTCTCGACTCAACAGTTCCACCTGATGCAGGTAGGCACGGTAACAGCTCGCGTCTGCTGGAGGGTGCGGCAAATACAGGAAACGCACAGCTGGCTGAGGGGCACCATGTCGGCAAATCAGCTTGTTGACAGCACAAATATATTCATCGGTCAGTTTAGAAGCATTATTGGGGAATGTTTGGATGCCATCTTCCTTCTCGTCTTCTCGTGTCCTCTTCTCCTCATTCTCTACAGACTCCACCAGATTTCCTCTCCCCCGGCCTCCTTGTCTCTGCCAGTGCAGCGTCACCACCTGGTCCCATGTCACCGTCCGCACCTGAGCTGAGATCCTCAGTTTCTTCAGCATCAACTGGAGCTGCTTCTTCTCCTCCTCCTCCTCCTCTTCCTGCAGACTGCAATCAGCCTCCACACACAGAAAGAGGCGGAGTCTCGTCTGGTTCCAGGCCCGGGTCTCTTGAACCACGCAGGCCAGCTGCAGCAGGAACAAAGAGCAGATGTCGACATAACCGCTGCTGTCTGGTTGAAGTAGATTCAGGGGCCACACCTCCACAAACGGCCCCGTCCCACTACCCTTGCAACCAATTTTTCTTCCTAACCCCAAGACTTCCTCCCGGTTAAACTGGTTGAAGTAACGAGCCAGTGTTACATTCTTTCCCATTTCCACAGCATCAGTTATAATGGACACATATTCCTCCTCTTGAAGGTCTTTTGGTACTTCAGCACCCCGCACACTGGGAAAGAAGGGGGGAAATTTCCTCCCTCAGGTCTTTGGTTGTCCCGAATGCATCCAAGCCATGGCTCCTAGACAGGAGAATTTGACCTTGGAGGTGGTCTTGAGGGGTGCAGTCATCATAGAAATCCAAGACAACTGTGTTTGGCCTCATTCCACCTAGATGCAAACGGATGCATGATGCGTCAGATTTGGATAAGAACAGCAATAAGAATTGTAAGATCTGTAACTGGGATTTGTTCAATGATAGAAAACTGATGTAATCGTGCAGCAATAAGGTAATCTTGCCTCCCAAAACCTGAGATGAAAAGCAGACTTTGAACTCCGTGTCTGACAGAGTCAGCCAGGGTAAGGTTGACGAATGCTTTAATTTTTAGATGATCCACTAAAGATAGCCAGGAGTCATAACAGCTCTGCAAAGGATCAAAGGGCAACTCATCTGCAGAATAACACACAGACACAGAAAGTTATGTGCGTAATAAGGGACATTAGACCTCCATTTGGAAATGAGAACCATCTCCTTCCTTCAGGGACCGCATGTGTTTGTTTCCAGTAACAAATGTAATTAGCAGGGTGCAGTGTTACTGGGTGTATTTTGGTACATTCACACACCCAACTAGGCATGAAAGAAACAGCCTTGTAAATATGCCTTAGCAGCCCTGCACACACCATGCATATTTTAGGCCTTGAAAAAAGTATATATATTTGAACTCAAACATACAATAGCTGCAGTTCTTGTCAACAGCTATAACTACCAAATTTTAAACATCCAACTCTTAATCCCTTAATGGCTGAGTATTTGATATCAAACTAAAAAAAAAAATCTGTGTCCTGCATGGACTTATCTTACCCAGCAAACCCAGCTTTACATGTCCCAGCACATAGAGGCCACTCTTCTTCAGATCATTAATGAAAGTCAGGAGACCTGTACAGCTGCGAGGGTTTGTAACCATCAATAGCACCTGGGGCCTCCAGAACTTCACATGGTCCTTACGCCCATCCAACATCAAGTACTTGCGCACCTGAGTGAATGAAAGATGAGGTGAATGAGATAAAAGTACTAAATATAATTCATGCACAGTTATGCCACATTGGTGACGTGTGTGTGTGTGTGTGTGTGTGTGTGTGTGTGTGTGTGTGTGTGTATGTGTGTGTGTGTGTGTGTGTGTGTGTGTGTGTGTGTGTGTGTGTGTGGACCTGGTGGAAGATGAGAGCCTGGCTGATGTAGCCCCAGTTGCTGATGGGGCCCAGGTAGTGGATAAGCATCAGAAGGAGAAGCATACAGGCAATGCTGGCAAAGACATGAATGGCACTGATCAAGAACATCATGACCAGGCAACCAAGGACGCCTAGAGTGCAAGTGTGCCATGTAAAATAACGGAATGAGGGTCTAAATAAAAAAAAATTAAAAAAAGAATAAAAAAGAGAACATAATGACGGAATATTGAAGGAAAATGACCTTTTCAATAATGATTGTTTGGATAAAATCAAAACAAGAAAGCTTAACTCACTGCCATGGCCTGCACTATATCTGAAATTTGGTGCAGAAGCCCATTCAAGAGCCAAGCAGGCCAAGTTCATGGCAGTATAGACCAACAAGAAGAAGATAGTTACAATACCAGCAATGGTGTTCAATTTACCAGCAAACAGCATCACCCAGTGGAAGAAATACAAAATAAAATGTAAGAGTAGCAGAATAATAAACTAGAAATTCTCAAACTGTGATATGCCAAATAAAACTTAGGAATACAGAAGAATTACAAATATATAAACACTTTACTGTAACTGAGAACAATGAATAAAAAAAAACAGAGCTCTCTCTAACCAGAGAGACCCTGGACCCTGACTGACCTTCAACACAAACCACAAGGATGAACACCTCATCAGGTTTAAATTACAGCTACACAATAAAGAATGTGCCCACGACTTTCACATTTGAAGAAATGTTAAATGTAATAAACATTGTTATCTAGCTAATATGCAGATGGTAAGTAACAGGACAATATTCTGCTCTCCCTGGAAAAACCTTTAAAGCTTTTAGTCCTCTTCATCTGACAGATTCTCAGACAATCTGAAGCTGAGCAAAATGATGCACTAAATACTTTGCATTGCCGGGTGGTGGGTGAAGGAGGAGTCGATCTAATATATTTACAAGGCCTGCAGCTAATTTATTGATCCGGGAGGTTTTGTTTTTCTTTACTTCAAGACACAACTGCATTCTTTCCCACCAAAAAAAAAAAATAAATAAACAGTGGCAATATACAGCGCAATGCCATTGGTGAATTGGTGACTTCAGCACTTTTGTCCACTTCATCTTTCTCTTTACCAACTGGACAACTGTTACCTTCACACGTTAGAGACAAATTGCCAAAGGGAAATGTAAAGATAAACTATTTGGGTATGCAAGGCTAGAGTTCTTCAGTTTTGTCGTTTAAAATTAGTTTGATGTTGTATTACTGCCCTTTACGGTTACATTTTCTTATTCTCAAAAGTGGTTACGATTAACTGTCAAGGTGCAATAATGACAAATATCTGTTTGACGGGTGGCTAAACAGTTGTTTTAGAACTGGGTCACTAATTTTACATGTGAAAGTACAATGCCAACAGGAAAGGGCTGACAGCAAGAGCAAGAGGAGTTACTTTGTTTTTGCGAAAAGATCAAGCAGAAACCTAAACTAAAGCTTAAACTTTACACACAGACACTCACAAACACTCTTTGTAAATATTAAAATATCCTACCTGTACAAGCAACCAAGAGACCAACACTGAGACCCAGGGGTTCCCACTCCGAGATGTTTTCCTCACCACAGCCAGGACACCACCTGTAGAGATTCATGACATTAACAAAACATAGTCTCTCTGTCTGTTATTGCTCATCATCCCATATTAGATAAACAACTGAGTCATCCTGCACTCATTAAGCCAAAACCACAATGAGAGGATCTTTTTCTTCAGAGAAAGTCAACATTGCAAGCCATCTGTTGTCAAAAGATCCTTTCCAGATTAACATGTCTCCACTAGGAAAATGAGACATGATGAAATTAATAACGAGTCCATTTTCTCACATTTGAGATGAAGGCCCATTTCAACAGATGGCTGATTATTAAACTGTTGACTCAACTTTAGAGGACCAGCTGTGTTGGATATGCTATCTTATACACTGGATCGACTATTTAGCCCTGATCATAACCTAAACAATCAAGATTGGTAATAAAATCCTTTTGCCTCCAGGAATGCTTCAAACTCACATCAATTAAAATCCCACTCTGGCAGTAAACAAACTGCTGCTCGTTGGTATGCAATTCTTAATGTTTGGGACTACAAATACTAATACAAATTACAAGCAGTTGACAGCAGGACAAACGCTGATGAATCTTACCAAATGGGCTGTCTTTGGACAGGGCATACAAGATCCTGGAGGCTCTGATAAGGTGATAAGGTTACTCATTGCAGCAGACATGGCAGAAGAGTAGATACCAAGTGTCACGAGGGGGGAGGGGGGGGGGGGCATATGTTGATGTCTCCCAGGAAATTGTAGTCTCTTTGGAGAAGGTAACTAGAGGTGATTGAGAAAATGTATGCATGAAATTAGTCCAAAAATAAAAAAGTAATTGCTTCACTTCAGCACAAACTGTTGAGTGTACAGTGACCTGTTTTTTTGCAGATTAAACTTTGAAACAAGTGACTGTCATAATCAAACTGTGGCACCTACAGATTTTTTTTTTTGCTTTTCATTTTAGCTTACTTGTAATATGTCAATATCTAAGTGTGTTTGTGTTGCGTTTCTAACCAGTCACAGGACAACGCAGCCATCAGGCTGAGCAGATTATACATGATGAAAGTTATAACAATAGCTCCAAGCGTTCCTCTTGGGATGGGAGAACTGGGGGTTTTCAGATCACCTGGAAAACACAAGTCAAAACTTCCCTCTTCAACAAAATCAAATATACTGACATCTTATTGAAGTCCTGTCAAACTGTGTCCTAAAATCAAGGGCTGAATCCAACAAAAATGTACATCTCTAGACATGCCTTTAAGGATCCACTTTCATAAGCTTCATGTTTTGAGCAAGTTATAAGATTTAGCCCCTGAATTAGAACAGTTATTGGTTTCTTGAAGTGGCACCTAGTTAGAAAAATGCCCAACTCTCTGCTCTTTAACAAATTTATTTAATTAAGTTATACCTGACATGTTGGAGCCGGCCATAATTCCAGTGCAGCCGTTGAACATGACAGCAAACACCTTGGTAAAACCCATCATGGAACCAGTAGTGTAGTCTACTGTGTAATTGGCTTGAGGGAGGAAGAGGAGGTTTGATCATTTATACAAGTCAAAGATCACAACAAGGGTGTTTGAAATGTTAGGTTAATAATTCTATTGTGTGTCTACTTCTTATGTAAACAGATCATAGTCCTGAATTAACAAATCAGATCTGTTACTACAATGATTTTTTTTTTCCCCCTATGGGTCACACTTTAATTATACAGGTTTAAGATTATCAAAGCCTTTGCAATGCTTGCAAATCACATCTGACAACACGCCCACCACTTACCGAATAGGTTGCCTTCCAATGTGCGGAGCCAGAATCCAGTATAATTGGCAGTATGCATGCTGGTATTGGTCAGTAGATAGGGATCTGGCAGACTCACAGCAATGGGCCCCACAAAGAAAAAACTAATGAAGATTGAAGCCAGGGCTGCCATAACTATGATGAAGATGATAAAGGCGGCTTTGGCATAGATGTGGGCTCCAACCTGTAATGAAAGGCCAGTAAAATGTAGTACTACTGCTGTCTGTCCACAGTATATATTTAAAACACACCTTTCCTTCAGCGTTTATTTTTACAATAACTGTGAAAACCCATTAATTAGAGTTGATTATATCCAACACTAACACTGTGCAGTCATCAATAAGCCTCTACAGGCTGCCAACAAGGCTTTAGACTTTTGATTCCTTTAAAAAAAAAAAAACAATAATAATAATAATATGTCTATGGGTAATACCAGTCTGTTAATTGAAAAAAAAATGACGTTGCTTCCTGTAATTGTTTTGTCCAATCAGGTACAGTTCACCGGGTAGTTTACTTAGTTTGCTAGTCAAACTAAAGGCACTCTTTGCCCAGCTGTGACTAGCAAACCAATTATATAAACAAGCAATCAAATAATGCGGGTAAAGACTCAGGCAGTTTATTGCATAGAAGCTATTGCATAAAGAAAAAGTTATATTTTACAGATTTATAAATTAAAGTAGTGTTTCATAAAATATCCTTTTAAATGCCAAATCTGGGCATTTACATACAGAAAATAAAGAAAAACTAATATAGTAGAATGCACACATCTAATAGGCCTACTTTTTAAAACAAAAATTTTAACAGAAATCATTTCTAAAAGCGCAGTGACAATAAACAAAATCTGCTCACAATTCACACCAGAAAGTTAGTGCAATATGTTGCAATTGTCTCCATTATTCTTTGTCTTTAACATAATGACTACTTTGCAATACCATTACCAGAAGCTGCCTGGAGGCTACATAAGAAAAGCTACATGCCTTTTGACAGATTGTAGGTGTTACAGCCCTACAATGACATTTAAAAAAAAAAAACCTACACTTCCATCTAGAATGATGCAGAAGATGCCTTACTTATATTTTTATTTATCTGTGACGCTCATCGTGGCAGACATATCGCTGTCTTTAATTTCCCTCTACTTTATCTATAGTTGAGTTGTATTTTTGCTTTTGTGTGAACCTATACATCACACTGTATAAAAGCCGACTTTCCACAAAGGAGAATTTTGAGGAAATATTTTAAGGAAATCTAGATCCATCCTGCTGTTTTGCTTTGATGGGCTTCTTCTTATATTGACCTGGGGCTCCAGTAGTGATGACCATAACCCCCCATTTGTGAATAATTGTTCTGTAGTCACTGGGAAGTGTATCTGTCTTCCAGGTTTACCATGAACCGCTCCAGTTTGACTGAGATCAGATGGTTGTAGCTCTGCAGGACAGTTCTCAGACTCTGGGTGCTGTGACTAACACAAGACAATAACGGAATCACCAGTGGCCCCTGCTGGTCCAAACAGAGAACACATGTTACATTAAGAATATGAAGTGAGAAAACAAAGCTGGAAATTTAACCACAAAGGAGGGTGACGTAAAACCTAACAAAAATATAAAAACTGGCAGAAATCAAAAAATTATACCACCAAATTTTATTAAATTATTACTCCATGACATCTTGCACTTGTGAATGTGTTGGCTGATAGTTTTTGTGAGCGTTCTTGAACAGAATTTCTCACTATGTCTGGTTCTTACACTAAGCTGGAGGCGTGTGAGTATAAGCAGGTAATTGTTGATGTTGCTCTCCAGTCGCTGCAGCAGCAACACTCCACATTCTGCCTGTTCTCGGGCCTTTACAACCTTCACACCCTCAATAAGAAGCCTCAATGATACAACTATCTCTCCTCTCTTCTCCTGG
Organism: Embiotoca jacksoni; assembly: GCF_022577435.1. NCBI lineage: Eukaryota > Metazoa > Chordata > Actinopteri > Embiotocidae > Embiotoca > Embiotoca jacksoni. Next base: position 4,158,050 of record NW_027185363.1, on the reverse strand, counting down.
TCCTGCAGTACCACACACACACACACACATACAGAAAAAAAGGCAAGGTTTTAGATTACACACAAGACAAACTGTTTTAATAATTTAAATATGCAAGTAATAAATTCACTGTGGTAAAGGACGGATTCATACATGTGCCAACGTACTGATTTGTTTTCCCAAGATGCAACGTGAAGCTCCGTGCAGGGTAGCTGGACCGGTGCGGAGAGGGTTGTCAAGGCTGTACAGTGACTCTGCAAGGGGGAGGTCACGGAAAAGACAGGTGACAGAGAGGTGGACAACAAACAGACAGACTGATGAGTGACTACAGGTAACAGCAGACAGAAAGGAAGGTTAGATACAGCATCCCAGGAGGAGGTTCAGTGACAAAGAAATGTTTATCTCAGAGCTCACCAGTGCACTGTCCATCTCCGAGAAAATATTCAAAACCCTCCTGGCGGCTCTATTACACACAAACTCTATGGGTTTGGTCTCAGTATCCCACACCTCCGAGGCTACCATACAGAGAAGCAGGAGTCCTGGACAAAGCCATAAAGACACACTTGAAACTGAGGCTCCACGAGCCAGTTTATTAAAAGTCTATTACTCATCAGTGAAACAGGTTTGACTGAGTACTCACTGCTTAAAGCCATGCCCTGCTTGGCTGCTCCTGATGAATCCACATTTGTTCCATTAAGAGATGTGCCAGGTGGAAAATGCCCTGAGTCTACTGTAGTGTCTCATACAAAAGGAGCTGTGTGTCCTTTTTTGTCTTCTCACCACTTGATTTCCCACCTTCTCATTCAGTAGTGGGAAGTGCGAGTGTTATCGAGCCGGAGAGCAGGATGCGCTCCAACGCGCAGCATAACAAAATGTTATGGACTTAGAATGGCATTTCATTGATATTAGCTCAGGTTGGCTTTCGGAGGGAACAGAATGGTTGCTGACTGAAAGGTTAATGATTTATTATTGTGAAAGGATCCATTTGCACAGCTGGAATCACTTCTGCGAGAGGATATTTACTTTTTGTCATGGTTTGCGCTGCCCAAAAGAGGCAGCAGCTTGAGTTCATCACAAAATTGTCAGAGGGAGATATGCAGCCCAGCATGTGAGTGTGTGTAAGCACTGTGGGTGTGTAACCTGTGTGTGATGACTTATCTGTCTGACATAATGCACATATGTGACTGTTTATAGAATTTTAAACACCTACAATGCAAAGTTAAAGATTTATACTGTTTGAGAGGCGGATTGTTTCATATTAAGGTTTTTAAAAGCTTACAGAAATCGTCCAAAATAGCTTAGTTTTTTAGTTTTAACTTTTGTTGTAAGAATTGCACCTCACAAAGCTTTTATTCTAACAGTCATGTGGTCTTTACAGGTAGGACAAGGTGACATCACTGCCAACATGATTACCCATCCCCGGATCGTTTCAAGCCTTACATACATCACCCAGAGGGAGAAGAGAACAAACAGTCTTCAACCCGGATACATCCAATCATCCATCGGCTTGTAATGCCTGGGGGTCGCAGCTGGAAGACGGGACTCTTCAATTCAATTGCCATGTGGGGGGTTAAAGAGGTATAATAGCTGTCAAAGACCCGGGTAAGAGAAAACAAGAAAGGCACCATCCATCCTCATTTTCAGACACACGTGCTCATCACCTTCACCTATGTCTGGACAGTGATTGAGCTTCTGCCCTTTTCTTTTTGCGCGCATGCTGTGTTTGCGTGCCATGATTAAGACGCATGACGCCTGATATTAGATCTTAAAGTGGTTATGCGCGCGTGTGGTGTTACATACAAAGAAAGAGCGGGGGAGAGATGCGGAGATAGAGCATGAACACTCAACATATGTTCGGTTTTTTCCCCTCCAACCATCCTCGTATTTCTGCAGACAATCCAGACCGCTGTTAATTAAGACGAATGTGCGCTGCGGCTGTACGGATAATGACCGGAGCGTCTGGATTTCCGTACACAATGAGAAAACTGCGGGCCGTAGAACTGACGGTACCCGCATTGCATCACGGACACGACACCCGGTACCCCGCTGCCTCCCTCCCACCTCAACAGGAGCTGATGAGGAGACTGTAGAATCTTACCACAGAGTTTCTTTGACTCACAGGCTCATGCAGACGCGCTCTCGGACGGCTGCCTGTTGTCGCTCATGGTCTCCAAAGCCAGCGAACAGCTGCCTGCTCCACTGTGCGCTGCTCCGGAGGCGCAAAGCCGGTAATTACGCGCCGTGTTGACAACTTTGGCGCGGTGCTGTATGGATTGCGCATCAGCAACAGGCCAGTCTCTGGGATCTACTGAGATTTCCCTCCGGTGGAGTGAAGTGTGAATCTCTGGAGTCAACTGCTGCCAGATCGCATTATCGATTAAGTGAGCGCTGCAACCTGTAGCTTTGCGTCCCTTTATTTCTGTCAATATTCCGCCGAGGCGCAATGGAAGGACACAGCTGACGGTTTTGAATCCTTAGCCCGAGGAGGAGAGAAGAAAAAAGAGGAGGAAAGCAGCCCCAGAGGAAACCGTGAGTACACTGCATCCTGACACTTTGGATCACTGTCTCTTTTCTACTTTTCTCTCTGAAGTATCAAATTTATTCTTTCATCAGCCAAACTTTGTTCATATCTGGCTCAAGGGCAAATGCTAATTGAAGGTCTAGGTGGGTTATGGTGTATTTGGTTGTATTCTGGTTTCCTTTTGTGTTTCTTTTCTTTACAGTTTCTGTATTTGTTGCCAGTTAACAGGACTGACAGACAATTGAGACTCTCATCACAAAAAAGAAAGGGGCACAGGTGGTTGTACATCTCAGTGTTGTGCATGATTGACTTCATAGTGGTCAGTAAAATATATGTGAGGCTGTGTCAGATTCAGTTATTGTTAATTTCAGGTCCAGATAGAAAAAAACAACTTTCCCAACAATGGCACACTGTAAATTTAAACTTGCCCTGAACTAAACCAAGTCTTCACATAAATGTAATCACAACCACATCACGCTTTAAACCATTTTATACAATGGTGACCATTTCTCATGTTTTTCATATAGGGACCCTGGTCTTACTGAATTTTGTTTTTCCTCTGGTGCCACACTGGCCTCCATGCAGGTGGTACATTTCTAAAGAATCCTGCGGAGATGGAGAGATGTGGGTCAGTGTGCTGGTGCTCGGGGCTGCAGAGCACCCAGTTTCTCTGCTGTCGGGGCCACGATAGCTTACCTCTGACTGTCAGTGGCTGCCAGCTGCCTGATAAAATGAAGCCGGTGGCTCTCATTACCCTAGGTTGCGAGCGAGGGATATGATGTGAGGCCGAGTTGTTGGACCAAGGTGCATACGAAGGGCATAAATAATGGGATTTCTGATTGAAAGTGCGTGTTTGTGCGAATGTGTTTTGGGGTGAAATCACTCGGTGGTCTCTGAGGCCCTGGTTCATTCTGGTACCTGTGATCCAACGCTTTGAATTGGTTGCCTTGCCAACAGCCAATCAGCTGCAGCCTTGTGCAGGACTGTTTTGTCTGTCAGCCAGTTTAAAGGCCTTGACCCTCAGAGGAATTAAGTCTTTAAACCTGTAAAGGATCAGAGTTTGATATTCAAACACATGCTGGCCTGGCACCAGTTAGATCGTTTAATGTGAGGCCATTATTTTAAAGTGTGAATTCATCTGCGACGTGTTGTTGTGGTGCTATGGTTTCATAACAATGCAAGGAATAGGTTAGGTGAGACTATTTGCTGTGGCTTAAAAAAAGTTCTTAACATCTCAAAATTCAAACTTTCTGAATCTCCCATCAAACTGAAGGCATATTGGCAAACACTGAGGAATTTTGGCTCCTGACAAAGAAGCAGTGAATCCTTGGAACGGTAGTTATCTTTCAGGTGTGAGGTCCACTTGGCACCCCATCTTTCAGTGCACCAGATTTCACTGCCAGTATATAGCACCTCTGAAAGCCTTTAGTGAAAGTCCAGAGAGATAAGCTCTCACAGTATGATAATACATGTGTCATCTGAGAAAAGGAAATGATCTGAGCACCTAGTGAGCCTTCATGCGTGAGCTTTTAGTGTTGGATACAAGCCCTCCTGAGAAGTGCTTCTGCAAGTGCACACACATATATACACAAAGCAGTTTTATGACGCATGAGAGTGCGATGAAGAAGTAACACACTCTCAAAGGGGGATTGTTGTGGTGCCCATGAGCACAGCAAAGCTACTGCAAAAAGCTCCTAATGGGGTGGTTTAGCGACAACTAGTTGACAACTGGTTCTCTTTTGTAAAATTAATTTTAGGCAGTGCATAAATTCAGACTAATTCTGTGATGGTCATGTACACCCATACACACAAAACTCAGTGACCTACATGCCCTTTGGAAGGTGCCACTGCTAAAATGAATTACACCATTCAGGATTTTTGCTTTAATCTGTAACCTGTTCGTCCATATGCTTGTGAATTTTTATGCCTGTGCGCAGACAGCCGAGGCCAAGGGCATTATGTTTTTGGGTTGTCTATCCGTCTGTTCGTCTGTTTCATTCTTGTGAGCGTGATATCTCAAGAATGCCTGGAAGGAATTTCTTGCGCCTGATTGTGATTCATTACTCCCGTCAGGAGGTGGCAGTAATGTGACTAAAAGCTGTCTACCAGCTGCCATTAAACAATATAAGGAGAAGAAGAACGCTGTCCCGGTATTCATTCGTATTAATAAGTACCACAAAGCTTAATAAAGTAAGGTCAAATCTGTTTTATTTATACATCCCTATAAGTACCTTCAATACCGTTTTATTAAATTCCTTCAAAGTCTTTATTACATATATTATATGACTCTGGACAGGCATATATGTAAACAAGGGCTTGGCGGAGGCATATACCGCGAGACGGTAATTGTAATTTAATTTATTTTCCAACCTAATATCATTGCAAAGTGTGTAATAAACCTGCCAGTCCACGAGAGGGTAGAATTTCAGTGTCATGTGTTTGCTTCTTGGAGGCCTGAAAAACATTGTGGTTATGGTTCGAAAAAAAAAACATGTGGTTAGGATTACACACCAAAACTATTTTGCGATAAAGAAAACCACATCACCTTCTCCCTGACTCGAACTCTGCCACCCCTCCAGCCTCAAAGAATTCACCTCCTGTACTTCATCTAATCACCTCTGTTGCAGGACCTTTCTCAGGTAACGTCTTTCTTCTCAAGCCAGGTGTCACAAAGACACTCTGTCCTCGATGTCAGTCCATTAGAGGACAGTATTGGGGTCCTCTAATGGACTGATGTCAGTTCATTAGAGGACCCCAATACTGGATTCTATTTTCTGGATACATTTTGAAGAAATGCTGATGCTGTCGTCACTGCGAAAAGAATGAAAAAAAAAAAATCATAACAGGGAGAACGAAATTTGTTAACAGTGAAATATGAGACGTTTCCAGCCTTGACATTTCCTTCATTGTTGTAACAATCCATCATTCAATAATCATTTGTATTTTCCCCTTTGGGCTGTGTGTATTGCCATCATGCTTCAAAGAGTCAGCCAGTTACTGTCATTCTTGCTCAGATTGCATCAACAGGGAAGTTTTTAAAATTTTAAAGGGACTTTTGACTGACTTCACAAGTTCAGTTTAATTGTTATGGAGAGAGCTACACAGCCTCTGAAGACAGTTACATGCTTTGTGTGACTCCCACAGGAGCTTTCTAAAGCTTAAGAAAATAACTCAGAGGATGTCATCAGGGTTATCTTATGTTGGGCTTCAGATTTTTGACAGAACGGCTGCATCACAAACCGAGACTCTGAGGGCTCCTCACAGGATGAGATTTTGGAGCATGACTCACACTTGCTTTTCTTTAAATTATTTTAATTTAAATAATGTAGAAAGCTTTAGAAAGATTTGAAATGAAATCTAGAAATTATAAACTGATTGAATAAAACACTGGAGCCACCTTTAGTATCCAGTTACATGACAGTGAAGGGGGGATGAGGAATAAGAGCCATTATCACAAATTGTTTGAATTTAATGAAGAATAATGAAACACAGAGAAGATAAATGGCAGTTATATATTAGAAGAAAGCAACTATAAATCACAAAAGGATTCTGAAGCCTTTTTTGTAGATTGTAAGGATTTCTTTCTGACATTGATAAATTTAATCCCAGAAGTCAAACCAGATTAATCCAGTGAAGACTCATGCAGAGGGCAACTTGAGTCGTTCAAGAATATCACGCATGAAAAATATAGGCGTGTAAATTTACACCACACATCTCAAATTGTTCAAACATTCATTTAGTGCACCTGCAGACGCCCTCGCACAAAAGAACAACCCGCCGTGAAGTCCAGGAACTCCAGAGAGAGACAGCAGCAGAGTGAGAGTGGAGGAGGGAGGCGGTGTTTCGCAGTTAAACCGCACCAGCGCTGCTGCGAGGCTACAGCCGACTGGAGCTACTCTCATTTGGCACACACACACACACACACGCACGCACATGCACACACAGTGTGGCAGCGGTGCTTTGCATCATGCAGGAGGGCTTATGATAAGGAACCTGTTACATGTGTGATGGCGAGCGGCCGCGCCGAGTCCTCCTTCGCAGATTAATTAGCGGAAGATTTGCACTCCGGAGAGTCTCGGATTTGGGGTCTTAATGAGGATATTGCGGCAATGGTGAAGGACAAGGCCGAAAACCGGACGCTTCAGTATCAGCAAACTTTGGTGAGTTTCGGATGAGGTCGTAGATGAGATTTTCAGTCATGCGTCGCGCATGCAGGGCTCTTTGACTGGAGGATGCAGCTGCTGCCTTCTCATCTGTGTCCTGGAAGAGAACAGGACGAGGCGGTGCAGCTCTTGTGTTAACAAATCCAAAATAAAGACAGCTAGTGTGACAAGCAGGATCCCTCCCTGCTCTCCATTTATTCACCTTGATCCACAGGTGTCGCATTAGTCGCTGCCTCTCCCTGCACCCACCCACATAATTAATTCTTATCAATTTAGATTACACCAAACCATGTCAGAATAATTTGTTCAGCTCACAGAAATGCACGTATGGCTATCTCCAATCACTTTTTGTATGGCCTAATGGGTTGTTATTGAGATGTTAATATCCTTGAAATATAGATTAGAGCCCCATGCTGTTTACTGAGCCCTAATGTATTTCACTCACGTCCTGTATGTTCCTTATCGCCTCTGTTTCTCCTGCAGATTTTGTCCCTCCTCGTGCCCCCTCATCTATTCCTCTGTCATCTTCCCCTCTGCCCTTCCTGTTTGCAAGAGTGGCCCCTTCTACTTCTGAACTAAAAGTGGAGTGTTTCTGAATATGAATTGCCTCATGCACCATTTTTCCCCACTCCTGTCATTGCAGGACTGACAGTGATACCCTGGAGCACCTCACAGAGGGATATCTATATGCAGATAAAAGGACAGCAAGACAGATAGATAGGCAGTCAGGTAAACCGGTGGTTTAAAGAGTCACTCCACTGATTTCTGTGTACCTTTTTTTTTTTTTTTTTTTTTAAATTGTTGGTACATGCATGTCTTTTTGCAGCTGTGTTGGGCCCAAGCAGTTACAGAGGCGTTTTTCTGCTCTTGTTGGTGTGAAGATCAATGCCGTGCTGTGTGTCTCGGTGTAAAGATCAATAGTAATGTAAAATGGCAGTCTGAGTCTCTGAGGATTGGAACGTGCTGTCTGCCCCCATCTGCTCCTCCTGACCATAGCGCTCAGATCAATGACTTTATCATTCAGTCCCAGTGTACCGGTCAATTATCTTAAAATAGATGCATGTGTGTGTGTGTCTGTAGGTTTTTGGACATGCATGCGATGGTGCACTGTGTCCTGCTGCTTCCTCCTAAGTACAAAGTGGCAGCATCATTCATCAAATACCTTAGCTTGGGTGAAACGTGGCATCTGTGTTTTTTTTCTCCTGGAAAACTGAGTGACGTTTAGAGATAAATATGAACCAAAAAAAATCTGATAGGTGAAGGTTTCTAGTAGGTGTAGCTGCAATCTAAAATTGGATTCTAATGTTGACAAAAGGATCCTTTGTGGGTGTTTTGTTTGTTTGTTTGTTTGCCATCAGCAAGATTCAGAGGATTTTCAGTCATGTGTTTGCCTGGGTTTTGGCAGCGGAGAACCGCTGGTGCTGTAGCAGGACTGAGCAGATGACATGGAGCAGATAGAGAAATGTATAGATGTGTTAGATAACTTCTCCAGGAGGAAGACGCACAGAAATGTCACCTCTTCAGTCATGGCTATTGTACTTGAAAAATGCCATTTCCTTTCTGTATTTCCACATTTGAGGCAATAACCTTTTATTAGAACTCACAGCTGATGGACTATAGTGTTTACCAAGACAATGGAACAAAAATAACCTTTTTAATGTATGGCTCTATATGCTGGAGTATTGCTATGACTGAGCATTGCTTTGAAAACCCATTCAAATGAAATGTCGCAGGTATCACAAACTTCTCATTTAAACGAGACAAAGCACTGAATAATTGATATAATTAAGTTGCAAATTGCCATGTTATGGCCACATTTCCCATTAAAGCAACCCTAAAGAAAACAGTTTTCTGTTATGTAAATTACATCCATTCATATTTTGTGCACTGAAGCTGCACCAACTTGATTTCTTGGAAATTGCTTAGAAAGCATTTCACGATCCCCACTAACTTCTCCAAGCTCATTATCCAAGTTATTTATAACCATTGAAATATTCATGGAAAAAAAGTGTGAATGAAACTCGAGCCTTTTTTTTTTTTTTTGGCTGCAGCCATTGTTCTCTGTGTGGAGATGCAGAGAGGAACCGTAAACAGTGGCTGACAGTTTGAAAGCAACCAGCGTTTGGTGCACGGGTCACTGGCTTCTACAACTTGCAGATGTAGTGCATGCTGGGACAGCGGCTAGTGGCTGTCTGGCTCCCTGCTGTCTCATGGGATAGAGGAATGGAGCAGGTAAATTGAAGAAGAGGCAGGTCAGAGACTGAAAAGAAAAGGGACGGAGACAGATGGCGTTGTGGTGACTTGGTGTCGAAGTGTTGCTGAAGCCTTTTCAAAAGCCTTTTTTCAGAGGTGTGGGAGGTCTGGATGTGTCATAAGGTTTACGTGTTTGTGTTTTTTCTTTTCAGAAGTGGAATGCATATGCAGTTTTGTTTGTGAGCCTATCTATCTATCTATCTATCTATCTATCTATCTATCTATCTATCTATCTATCTATCTATCTATCTATCTATCTATCTATCTATCTATCTATCTATCTGTGTGTGTGTGTGTGTGTGTGTGTGTGTGTGTGTGTGTGTGTGAGGCTACGGAGTGCACCTACACATATGTACCTGCCTACACACACGCGCGCGCTCTTAAATGAGTGCGTGGGTCCGTCTCTGTCGGAGCAGATGTTAGTGACAGCATGTTCATGTCCTTCCAGCAGCAGGAGGCTTCAGGATTTGGCTGCTGCAGGGATCAAAGTCATGATCCACCTGAGAAGGAAAAGCCACCCCACCCCTCACCAAAGGGCACTGCAGCACCGCAGAACCGTACTCACACACATGCTGCTGGTCTCTCTGAATGTATGCGCGTGTATTTGTTTCTGAATACTGTTAGCATGCAATTTGCAGAAATCACACACAGATTGTCTCATGAACAGCACTCTGTCCACAGAAAACTGGACTCCTCAACAGTGTGAGATCTGTTGCCTCTCTTCCCCTTTTGTATTGTTGGTTGTAAAGTGTCACGGACCATTTGGGCTGGTAAATATGAACATGCTGCCTTCAGTTTACTGCTATCTCTTTGAAGGATTTCTGAGTCTTTGAATGAGCCATTGTTACCGAACCACTTATTGCTGTTTGTTAAAACCAGCACAATAAGAATCCTTGTGTTTTATGAAGTCAAACATATAAATAGGATTTGAATGCAGTATACTGGACATGTGTATACACTTCCTTTTCTGTTGCTGTTGTACACACGCACGCACGCACACGCACACACACACACACACACACACACACACACACACACACACGCACGCACACACACACACACACACATGCACACACGCACACATGCTTGAAAGCGCTGTCTCTTCAGGGGGGTCTAGTTTCTCATAGTCAGCATTCTGTCCGTTCTGCCACACAGAGGCTGGCTGGAGTCCATTTTAAGCCCCGTCACTTCCAAATAGTGCTGTTACCTGCACACCACTGAACGGCCCACTGCAGCGACTGCTGACAGAAAATATCTCATTTCATTTGACTTCCTAAAATAGACCCCACTCATTGTGCTGTGATCACAAGCCAAGCAATATTACTCTGACATTGTATAGTGGCCATTGAAAAATGTTCAAACACTTGTACACTCCATTATCAACCTCCCAGGAGAAAGCAGGTAATAATAGTTTGTAATCATAAACAGTTGGCGAACCAAAATGAAGTACTATTATGTAACAAACAGTGGAAGAGTAGAAGTAGCAATACTTATAACATTTAATATTAAGTAAAGTTATCAGCAAAATACACAGTAAAGGTACTATTACTGTGGAACAGAACTTTAAAGTTAGGAAAGAGTTGGATATTTTATGATTGTCATTTTGTAACTCGTGCCTATTAGTATTATTGATGAATGACCATTAAGTATTTTAAGGCTGTGGAGATAATTTCAACAACTTTATACACTGCTGGATAATTAATTCTATGACAGCATCATATTAAATAACATAACAATATGTCTTGTATATAAATTCTTAGAAAGTGGAGTAACCCTATGTGTTATTCGTTAATGCCCTCAGCAGTTAGACTCCTTGTCAGCAGGACATTTGCTGCATATTAGTCTCCTGCTTTCTTCCCCCACCATCTCTCTACTGCAAGTATCCATTAAAGGCAATATGACAAAATACATACAAATATAATCTTCTTAAGGAACTATAGCTGCAGCTATTATTTTAATCACCAATAATCTGTTAATTATTTTGCAGATTCCTTTGAAATAGAAGAGATCAAATTTGTGTGAAAATGAAATAGCAGAAAATGCTTCACACAACTTGCTTCTTTTGTCTAATCAACAGTTTGAAACCCAAAGATATTTACTATAATATAAAACAATGAAAAGCAGCATATTCTCATATTTGTAAGTGTGTGTCTGTGTGTTTATGCGTGTGTGTGAACAGATTAAACAAGAGGCACTGTGAATACATGGAATGCAATGGAGTACAGAAGTACTGAAATGTAACACAAAAGCACCACAAAGCTGTACTTCAGTAGTTAAAATTGGAGCACAGAAAACTTAAATTGCAAAACGTAATATCGTTATACTGCAGGAAAAAAATCAAATATATCTGGGCATCCTGTGTTTATGCTCACAAAACCCTAGACAGTGCTGTCAGTGTGTCTTATTGCCTGATAATGTTCATTTTAAACCTGTTGCAAATCTCTGCGGATGAGTGTCATAATACGCAAAACAACCAGCTCTCCCCCCTCATGTCTTTTGCTGACAAGATGTCACTCCCTCTGCTTGATGCTTCAGTCTCCCTGACATCACCTCCCCCCCTACCTCTCCTCCCCTACCACTCCCCTGTCCTTTGTGCTGCTTTCTACTAATGTGATCGTGTTGTGGTGTATTTTCAGTTGTCTGGGTTTGACATGCGTGCTCAGGTCTGTTTGTTTGCATGCTTATTTCACCACACGAGTGTGAGAGAGCGCCGTGACTCATAGGTAACTATTCTAAAAGCAGCCGCCATTACCTGTATTAATGCAAACGTGGACAACGGGATGAGTCAAAATTGTTCACTTCCTCCTCTAATTCAATTTTTAGCCGTGGCCCCGGAGGCTACAGGGTTGAGATTAGCTCGAGTGCTTTCGTCCTCCCGTTATTCCCCCGGTCTCATCAATACACACTCAGCACGTGCTTAAGTAATCACACTGCCACAACAGTATGTAGGAGTTTAAGGGTCTGAAGCATCCATCACTCTCCCTGCAATGAAGGATCCTTTCACTCTCTCACACTACAAAAAAGAAGAGATTAAAATCAGCTTATGAATATGGATTGACAAAAAGAAGCAAGGATACAAGTTTTAGATACTCAGGCCTTCATAGAGCATCAAATATTTGTCCTTGCTGTCTCCTCACTGTGAATATATTATCCTCCTGTGCTTTGGGAATTGCTGAATAATATAGAACTTTTTAGCTCGTCTGTTGTGCTAAGCTTGCACATGGTCAGACTCAGAATGGTTACGGAGTGAGTGATGTAGCAGTAAAGTGGGGGGGTCTTTGGCAGTAGTAAGTTGATGGACATGTGGCACTTTCTTCTTGTTACAAAGTCGATAGGTGATCCTGTGCAGTAAGTTGTTGTACGAAAGCTTTTAGTACATATTTTGGAATAATATATCAGCTGATTCTTTCAATATAAATAGGCTACATAAACAAACAATCAACTTTTCAGTGTTTGCTGGTAAACAAACTTATTTATAAATGTCTGCCTTTTTATCATGCAATTTATTGGCTGTTATTAACACTGATAATGATGTATCTGCAATAAACTCCCATCAGCGTTCAAGTTTCGGTGGGCAATATGGATAAAGTCCTCTGTTATGGTATTTAGCCACGGTGTTAACATGATATAGTCAATTTTCCTTTAAGAAACTATTTTTAGGTAAAACAGCTACAACAAAATGGCTATTATATACCAATCCTATGAGCTCAGTTTCTGCCAAATTACAGTATTACATTGCTGCAACAATGTTGTGAATCCAAATGTCATACACCTACTCATTTATTTGCCAGCACTCGCCTAATACATTCAGAGATATTAAAGTGGCTGAATTTGATCATTTTGTATGAAAGATTTACTAAATGACAACATGAAAACAATGAGACAATGTGAATGGGGTCATTTGCAGTGATGAACCGACTGAGAATTATCACTCGAATCTTCAGCTTCGCAGAGCGTTACAGTGAGTCAGGCCTGCAACTTTACTCCTCTGGTTCACTCCCAATACTCAGTGTTTTTTTTTGGCCCTAACAAAGAGTTGCATTCAGTGAAAAGCTCTGTAAACCAACTGTACAGTAGAACAGCACAAAACTGCAGACAGTTTCTGGTAGTGAAGCATTTAGCAGCTAAAGAGCTACACAGTAAACAGATTACTGTGATTCTCTCAACTGTGTTGAATTAATTTGTGTGGACGTTCACCATATAAATTTAAAAGATGGTGTGATATGTCAGTGTTGGGTTCACAACCTGACTCCTCTGCACACACAACAACCCTGTTATTCCAGGTTTAAATAGATAGCTGCTACAATATAAATAGTTAATCAAAAACGGAACAAATTCTCTATTTACTTTGGATCTGTCAAAATTACTATCAGTTGTATATGGTAGTCCACTGATAAATGTATTGTTCAATGTCTTATATTGAAGAGTAAATGTTTAAAAAGAGAGGATTGTGTGTTCATTGTGGGAAAAAAAGATTAGATGCATGCTAAAAGTAGTCATCTAAACACATCATTATTTTAATATTTCTGAACACATAAATTCAATGTAGGGGTAAATGTTGCATGTAGATACTACAGACTAACTTCACCAAATTAATGCATATTTGTCTGTTTTCTCAGTGAACAAAAGCTCCACCTCTCAGGAGTGTCAGGTTACTATTTTTTTCCACAATAAATTAGGTCTGAATTATTTCATTTCACCTCTTATATTGTTTCCATATTGTTCAAATTAGGAGAGTGTTTGATTGGCTGACAGGTGACGTGGCCTTTCACAGCCAGCCATGATAGCTGCTGCTTTCTGATCCCTCCTCGAATCAGGCTTCCTCCTCTTTTGACCAAATTATCCTTCAGTGTTTGACACCAATTCAGAATCTGTGAAAACCAAGTGAATACCAACCAGCGGGAGGCAGGAGCTGAACTGGTTTAAAGGGTTGTCGTGTGGGAGGTAAACTGACTGATGTAGATACAGAAGTCGGTCATGTGGGAGGTAAACTGGTTCCAGATAACAGCTCATTTAACCCACAGGGTCCCACCTGCTGCTCTCCCACAGGGCCTTGCTCCAGATGGCCAGAAACACTTTTGAAATACATGCCCCATTTGTACTCACAGTGGGAGTTTGTCTGGTGCTGGTGGTCGGTTTGTGAGTGCCTGTATTTTAACGTGTGGGTACATGAAAATGTGTTTGCCCACCCAAAGTTGAAATTAAGTGTAGTTGTGAATAGACTTTTATTTCCCTGTGCAGTGGTGGTGAAATGTAGACCAACCAACAGTGTCTGACACATTCCTCCATGCATTACTTCATTGGTCAAGATCTGTGGACGTTGACAGATATGGGTCGTTTAAATCAGGAAATACCAACACAGCTTTGATGACTCTTTTTGATGAAACTGGCCACTAAACTGTCATCATTTTATGGTTCTCGCACGTTATCTGGATTCTTTGTTAATTTTTTGCTGCACACTCTTTCTTAACATTCTGTCCTTAATACTTTAAGTAGAAGTGTTCGTCGGTACATGTACGAACAAATACTAAATCACTATCTTCACCAACCCAATCTGCGAGCTCCTCTGTAGTAACTCAGACCATCGTTGTCAGCTCAGCTCGGATTCACACAATGTTTCTTCCTTGTAGAGGCTCACTGAAGGGCCACAAAAGTCAAAGGAACAATTGTGGCCGCTCTGTTGCAACCTTTGGCTGCTTAAACGGGTGTCAGTTTTGCAGAATTGCTTTCCAATAAAGGCAAAATGACAAAATAATGTTTTTGAAGTTAGGCTGATGACTGCGGTGTGAAGTGTATACCTCATTTTATATATATTAAAGCTGGCATCATCTGGATTCGCAAATTTAGGACAAAAAGTAGTTTCATTCAACATGAATTGGCAAAATATTGGTTCAATCTGCAACTCAATTAGCATGTCACACACAAACTGTGCACTCTGCAAGGGCCAGTTTAATTGATAGCATTTTTAACCAGTGGTAAAACCCGTTTACACTTTCACTCCACTGATATTTATGAATGTCCACACAGCAGCTCTTGTTAGTGCTTGTCATCTCACCTATTTGCCAATCCCCCTGAGAATTTTGCAGTGTGGTTTATAGATGAGGCAGCACTGCCATCTGAGAATGATGCATAGCTGCATCTTGCTTTAATGCTTCCCAGCAGGTTGGAGGTTAAAGTGGAGGGAGATGAGCATCCTGACAGCATGGTCCCTCTCTTTGCTTGTCAGTCAGATGGAACCTATAATAGCAGCTCTGCTTTCCCTGTGCACCTCCTGTTCATGCGAGCAAAAAAGACCGAGTCTGGAGGAGTCGTGATGCCCATTTCAATGAGGAGGGGGAGGGGGGGGGGGGCGTGTGGAGGACATGGAGTGGGACAAAGAGGGAGGCGGTGCACAGAGCAGTGATGTTGCAAGTTGTAGCATACATGGAAACCTACAGGGACTGTTATCAAAAAATGAAGAGGAAGATGGGGAAAGCAGGAAGGAGACGAGTAGTGAGCCTGGAGGAGTCGTGAGGCTCATCTTAATATGCCTGTGGCATGCTGGAAAGATCCGGGTTTCAAAAGAGAAAAAAAAAAAAAAGAAGTAATGTTTGAATCATGCCAAAACACCAGTTCTGTAAAATTGATGTTTCTATTTAAGCACAACATTTCTCTAGTATGACGTTTCTCAGCCACAATCCCTGAAAATGTTTTCATAACCGGTAACTAGTCTAAAATATTTCAGTGCTTCACTGCTATATTCAGATTTTTTCCCCACATTTAAGTATAGACTTTCAGCAAAGTATGCAGTTGTAATGCAACCTTGTGATTTCTCAGCACAAATCAGGAAGACTGGTCACATTACTTGCTTGACTCCACTGCATGAAATCCACCTCAGCAAAAACCTAGTGACCTTCAAATAGTAATTCAGAAAAGACGCAAATCGTAAGCATGAGACTTAATGCGCTTTTATTAAAAGTGACAGCCAGACATGGCTGCCAATGAGTCTTCATTTCTTGGTGTTCAGAACAGATCCGGTCCTCAGCTCAGTCAGAATCACCTCACTGCTCGAGACTAGCGCTCTCTGGCTGGAGGGAACTTTCTTTCCTGCAGCTCTTCCTGCAAAAGAGGGAAGTTCTGGTGAGAACAGAAAAATGCTGAAAAGACACATCTGAGTATCAGCTTTGATATCTATCAAGTAATTTCTCAAGCTAGAATTCCAAACAGTCTGTTTCAGTGCTACTGTGAGGATTTGATGCGCAGGACTTCTGAGCCAATAACCAATTTTCACCCTCTCAAACATAAGCTTTTCTGTAAGACACACAGATTTCTACGGCACCACTAATTTCTTCCTTCCTACTGCAACATGATATTTTAAAAAACAGAATTTATTGACATAACCAATAGTTGGTCTCCAAAGGGATTTTAGACTCGTTGCAATAGTGTACAGTTAGATACTCACGTTTCCGATAACACGGCTGCTCACAAGCATTTGTACTGTCTGGGTAACACGCAGCTGCAGTGCAGTGGATGAACACCTGACAAAGGGGGAGAAAGCCTCATTTGTTCAAAGAAACTACAATTGAAAATATCTTTTAAATGTACCGGATATTTATGAGCTCAGCTTTACCATGTCTTTCTGATGAGTGAAGGAGCTTGGATCCACAAATGTAAACATCCTAATGATGAAGCGTTTGTAGTGGGTTGGGTACTCGAGCCCAGAGGAGCCATCTACAGGAACCAATGTAGTCAGGTATCGGTCATCATTGTAGGGACACCTGTAGCCAAGAAGAGTTCATCCTTTCTTCAACAATAAAAACTAAATCTACAGTTATTGAAAGAACGCATTTATGTTTCATATACCCATTAATCAGAAGGTCCCACTGCGGCAGGCTGTTGGGATGTGGGTCAGATGTGGCCCAGCAGTGCTCCAGGTTGAGGATGACATTTGAGTCAGACCCCTCCAGGAGATGCACCTCAACATAGACCGGCTCCCGCAACATTTTCGTGATTGGGTAGTCTGCTGGGCTGTAGTAGGAACTGAATGCTGCACTGTCTGCAATTAAAGTCGTGCAGTTTTAGAAAATATGCCAAAAGTTCAGCATTGTGTTGTTACAGTAGTAGATCCTCGTGCCACTTGCCCTCCACACAGCCGTTTGAGTAACACTGTCCATTTCCAAATCTGAGCTCCACTCTGAGGGGCCCTGCAGCAGCGACGGATACAGGGGGAGGAAGAGCATTCACCTCCAATGCGAGAGCCTCCACAGCTGTGCCAGAATACCTACACTGGAACAATAACCTGTAGGCAGAGCAGAGGACTTTATGGTTCCGGCCCAATACCCAGACTTGCAGTATTTGTGAGTAGTACCTACTTAACGGCCAGAGTGCCCATTAAGACTGCAAGTGTGTGGCTGCTTAGAGTTCACTGGGACACACTCGGGTCAATAAGGACATCTCATCAAATGTGTACAAATAGTGTACATGGCACAATTGACCTTAGATGATTTGTTGGAACAAATGACCAGGATCAAGTCAATTGGTATTACAGTTAATTATGTTGTCAGATGTGCAATAAGGTTACACACTCAAGAATTGAGTGGTGCATATGAAGATTCTGCTTAAACTTTTATATTCACATCAAGGCAACATGCCAATCTTCTATTGATTAGTATTGGTCTTTTAGAACAATTCTTTGGCACATAGTTGCCAGCAGGTTGACCAGTGTGAAGCTTGACCCTGGTGAATTGTGGTGTACAATTGGCAACGATTGCCAGTTGAAAAGGGGGTATCAAGAAAAGAGGGCATCAATTGCAGGTTAAGTGTGCTGCATGTTCAGTGTTAAGTGCTCAAGACTGAAGGACTACATCAAGAAACATCAGGACATCACAAAACCAATTTTTCTTTTCCACCACATAATGAACTCACTCAAAATGGCTGTCCCTGGTGATTGAGCCTTTTGGTCCAACTCCCACTTCATAGGAGGAGGACATGTGGTTTTCATAGACCACATAACCATCTTCCACCTGCAGAAAGAAACATTGATGCAAAAACAATTGACCAAATTTAAGTGACAGAAAATGGTCTGACATTTGATTAGTTGTCTCATAGTTCTGTGCTTCCATAACGTGGAAATGTTTCTGATCAGTTTTTACAAGATTTCCCATTTAGCTTTTGACCAGTTACAACAAAAATCAAATGCAGGGAGTTTGACTTGTGCAGGTTCCTGCTCAGTTTTCCATGCAACACCTTCAAAAGTGAGATTGTTTGTCCAAAAATAAAAAATAAACAAAAAGAATGTCCATTGAAAATCTAAAACATTAAAAGCTTTTGTTTCCACCCACCTTCATTGTCGTGCCACACGCTGTGACAGGGATCTGAAAGATGGCAAATGCAGAGGTGCCACCGACAGGGGTGCAGCCGGGCTCGTCTGATTGTATCAGGCTGATTGAGCTCACATCTATGGCTGGCAGAGTGGCATCTTTCGCCACAACTACCACAAACTGGCCATCCCTGGTACACTGCACAGTCACTGGGAGGGAAGACAATAGATGGATGAACGTCTCGGATGTTCTAAACTCACCGCAGAACATGCGAGGCAGCAGAAACCACATTAGAGAGCACAAATACCTGCTTTCCCATAGTAGCACTGCCCCCCATCAAAGCAGCAGCTCCTGGTTTCACACTGCTCAGCGGTGAGGTCAGGGGTTCCACACCGGATCTTCTCAGCTTCCTCCACCTGACATTTATCAAAGGTAGCTGCAGGTGGCGGGATGGTCGAGTGTTGCTGAGGCCATTGATAAGGAAGAGAAGATTGCTCCACAGGGATCGTCCAGTGAGACCGGGCAGCAATGTCACAAGACAAAAAAACAACACCAAATAGATACTTGAAAAGCTCCATTATGGTGTTAGTAACTAAACACTGGCCAAAGCTACACAAACACACTTTATTTCTCGGACACAACCTTTATATATGGTCGATTGTGTGTAGTTTGCTAAGCACTCCGCCTCTCATTTTTAGGAGTCAATTGTGTGCCAGCCGTGCAGAGTTAATCAGCTGGGAGCCGACAGGTGGAGCGTATTGTCTGCTCATCTGTCTGAAAATAAGTCATTACACAACTGCTGAGTCAAGGAGGAGTGTTTTTTTGGTGTGATTTCTGTGGAGTTTTGAGTAGCTGAAATTTCTAACACCTCATTCTGTTTACTCTGAGTCTGAACCTCAGCATGTTTACAGAATATCTCAGTGATTCAATATAGTGCTAGTTTCTTAAGTGGAAAACCTGCTGTATGACACTGACACTTCATTAACTGCTTCACACTTCTACTACCTGTATATAAAATATATAAATGCTTTTTTTTCCCCTGTCTGTTATATTCACAGATGTATGGGCGGTACACCCAGGAGCTGGGTGTCTATGCCAAGGAGGAGGCAGCCCGACTACGGGATGGAGGGGTGCGGGATGGTGGTGGGCTGCGGAGGAACACCAGTGTTCGTAGTCGTGCTGCAGACCTTCTGGGGAATGAGAAAGACCGTTGTGCAAAGTGCAAGTGTAAGTGATGATCACTTGAGTAGCCCTGAATCTTATTTGGATTTGGATTGTGCTTGCAGGTACAAAGTGTGCCAGTAGTGTAATGCTCAGACATGTCCTGAAGGTCAGACCAAAGTGGATCGTGTGTGTGTGTGTGTGTGTGTGTGTGTGTGTGTGTGTGTGTGTGTGTGTGTGTGTGTATATGTAAACACTGACTTCTTAAAGTACAGCACAGCGGCTACCTGACACAAGGGAGCAAGAGGGGATGTGAACACGATTAAATGTGACTGATCTGAGCAATGACCTCCAGCCAACAAGGGCTGTCTCAATGTCAGACAAAGACAGCACCCTCTGCCGGATGCCCACTGTGTGTGTGTGTGTGTGTGTGTGTGCGCGCGCGTTTGATTTGCTTCGTGGGTGTGTTTTTTCGTTTGTGTGAGCAGAGCTCTGATCTGAACTGTCGGTTTTCTAGTCTCCCCAGATGACTGCAGATAAGGGAGTGGCACCTCTTGACTGATGGACTCAACTATAATGGAGTGACAAATTGTGACTATGTGCGTGTAGCTGTGCTAGTGTGCCTATTTATGTGTGCACATCCTCCAAATGTGTTTGTATTCAACCACCAGGATGGTGTTTTTGGAAAGACGCATTGAATTTGTCGATGCTTTCAGCTCCACCAATGAAATTCTGCTAACCTGTATTGTATTGATTTGATGGAAAGAATGTGGATAGATAGATGGATATCTAAACCCTGACTCAATGATACCCAAGTTAACTGTATAATGAGTGACAAAATATGACAGAAACATATTGGATCAGTTAATCAAAAGAAAATTGTTTGCCAGCTATTTTGATGATATATCAGCCATCGATTTGGTAAAAATTTAACTTTTCCAGCTGCTTTAGAGTTGCTGATCCATGCGTTTGACTGTTGGTTGGATAAAATCAGCAGTGTGATTTTTTTCTTTTTTTTTCTTTTTTTTTTCCATTTCATGGATTAGATGCAATGGAAGTGTTTGCAGGTGGATACAGATGCTGCTTCTCAAAACAACTCCAAGTCAGCACCTGTAGTTTGCCTCGCTGATTTTGCTGGTTGCCAACACTGTCAGCAGTTGTCGCTGCAGCAGCGGCTGTCACGTACATCTCATAGATGCAGCAATGCTACTTTACAACCCTCGGTGTCAAACATATTACTCCATCTGGGACTCCAAAACTGGTCAAATCTGGACACAAAGACATGATGCACAATTCTATGTTCAGTTTGACTCATACTTTTTGAAAATATCATTATCTCTCAAACATCCACCCAGAAGTTTTAGGAAAAAAAACACTTTTTGTAGCTCCAGAACTGAGGATCTTAACATTTTTAAGTTTTCTTCAGTATCAAAGTAAATCCTTTACTCCATGGTTAAATTTTGTACAATTTCAATGGTGCCGGTTTAGCTAAATGTAAACAAATATAGTATTCAGTCCACTGGTGATACACTTCCTGTTGACATCCCCCAAATTATAAGAAAATAAAGTTGCAATTGCAGTTTTCCTGATTCTGTCTTTGGGTGGCTGCAGTGTACGTGTAAGACTATCTTATGGACCAAATTATCAATAAGTTAAATGAGAAAATAACTGACAGTCCAACTGATAATAAAAATAAGATAAAGACTTGGTTAAATTTACCCTTTTAAACAAAAAAAAATCCAAGTCTTAATGCAGATCATGTCTCTAAAATTAACACAAGGCAAAAGGAGGGGAGGGTAGTGTTTGTTTTGCACCAGCGAGCCAGAGTGGCTGGT
This sequence comes from Embiotoca jacksoni, assembly GCF_022577435.1. Lineage (NCBI taxonomy): Eukaryota > Metazoa > Chordata > Actinopteri > Embiotocidae > Embiotoca > Embiotoca jacksoni. The sequence continues at coordinate 4,136,839 of NW_027185363.1, read as the reverse complement.
TTCCAGGATCCATCTCTGCCTCTTTGCCCTCGTGGCTAGTGATCTGATTAAAGTGCGATAGATTGCACCATAGGTGAAAGCTACCCTATATCAGCCCCAGCCCCGCTCGCTTGCTTGTAATAGGAGCCATTTAAAACAATCACTCTCAGATCAGAAGGCAGTCAGAGTGATTTGTGTGCTCACCGTCTGCTGCGTGTGCTCGCAGATCGAGAGGTGTTTGTATTTTTAGATCCATCTTTAGAGAGGCGCTCAGGCTGGACCGGCTCTGCCGCTGCCTTCTTAGGTAATGTGTTCGGAGAGAGCCTTCAGATTAGGTGGGAGTAGGAGTTTTAGTGTTTTCCTCTCATGCATCTATGTGGTAACATCATCTCTGTGGGTGATGAACTACGAGTGTGTGCCTCTGAACGAGGCAGCCTACACACACAGTTAAAGGCTCTGCTGCCGGTCGTGACGGAGAGCTAAAAACACGCACTGCCTCAATGTGTTTATTTTGACTCATAGAGACAAATTTTCAGAGATTTTTATGGCAGATGTTACTCAGATCTCTGTCTAGCGGTTATTCCAAGATTCACCCTCAGTGTATTATGTGACATTATGTTTCACTGTGCATTCAATGGCTGTACATCTTTTAATATAGCCTACTATTTCCATGTGAAAGACCTGCTGTGTTTTCAGCATTATTCCTGATTTAAAGCTAGCTGGTGTCAGGTGATGCAATGCAGGGCCAGCAGAGGTGGCGGAAATGTCTAGCGTCGGGTGTGATTTTATTACGGGTTCAGGAGAAGACATCTGTGAACGCCACTGAGCCTGCGGATGTGAGCGCGAGCCAAGATGCACATGGAAGTATGTGGCTTTGCAGGTGCCAGAAAGGGTGTGTGTGTGTGTGTGTGTGTGTGTGTGTGTGTGTGTGTGTGTGTACTTGGACAAGTATCTTTGTGAGGACCAGTTTGAGTGTTAGACCATTCAGAGTGGGTAAATTTTGGCCTCACTTTCTCACGCTCTTTTAAAGGGCTGTTAATATCAGGTTAGGTCAGGGTGAGCGTTAAGAACTTAGTCATGATGGTTAAGGTTGTGTTCAGGGGCGAGGAAAGATATTATGTCAATGAATGTCCTCACAAAGGCAGCCGTGTGTGCGTGCGTGTGTGTGATGGCAATTTCCCCAGCTTCTCGTAAGGGAAAGTCCAGTGAACTGTGAAGTTATAGAATTGAACATCTAGAAACATGACAGTCTAATATGCTCACAGATTTATCTTTAGATATTTCTCTGAGGCATGTTCCGCCTTTTCTTTTTTTTTAACTCTATGTTTGTGACATGTCTGTCTGCACACGGGTGTTTGCATGTATCCGTTCTCTGTTGGGTGTCATGTACACAGTTGTGACCAGAGTCCTGCAACAGAGACAGCTGCAGTATTTTTTTTGTCATTTATGACATTGTTTGATGTTTTTTCCCAGTATCGTGTCATTAAAACAACAGGAAATATTTATGAACTTTAAGTTGTTTTTTTTCCGTAATTATAGGTACAAGCAACATAATCAAAAATGTCCCAAAGTATAGAAAAATAAATGCAGAATTATAAAATAGATATTGGCAGAACGTCATGACTGGTCAGGTAGCTGCATTTATTAAAGACAACCACAGCAAAATGGGGGATCATAATGTATCTGTCAGATGTTTGTCACATTTTGTAAAGTTCTTGAATTGTAGTTTGGACCCTTTTTTTCTTTTTTTTTAAAGCTTTTCGAAGCTTCATATAAGTAAGATAGACGAGTTGGAATTCAATTCAGTCTTAGAGGAGACGTCTGACAATATCATGTCAGACTTCTCTCTCTGAAAGCTTTGTGAATCTGTGTCTCAATATCAGGCCTGTTGGTTTGTACTGAGGACGTAAATCTTTATAAATAAGTTCAGAAAATGTGGTTTTATTTGAAAATGCGAAATCATTTAGTTCTTGGAAAATGTCACTCAAAAAGGAGAAAATTAATATTATTGGATACTATTTTCAGCTGCAGATTGATACACATTTGTTGAAGGTGTTTGTGGGGTCAGCACAAAATATAAATCAGTACCAATGTTCAGTGTCAGAGGAATATATCTCTCCTTGGAGCTGAAGCAAATAATCAGACAACCAATTAGATGATTGACTGGAAATGTTTATTTTTAATGCTAAAATGGCCCAAACAAATTCCAGGTATGACAGGTGGGAGTTTTGATCTTCTCATGCGATTTATTACGGGAAAAATATACAAAATTACCAACCTTTAGGCAGCACTAACCGTCTGATCCCCGTCCTTCTGTCTCTCTGAGCCTGTTTATCCACACATCGGTAACTCTGTGTTTCCTTATCTCTGACAGTTTTCTCCATAACGAACGTCACTTAATGAGTTCCAAGCAGGACATGTAAAAAAAAAAAAAAAGCAGGAGCTATCTCGTCTGTTGTGGATTCATGAAGTATGGATCTGGCAAATGTGTTAGTAGCACACTTTTTGATCCTCTTGGGACGGGCACATCTATGAATGCTCTGGATATTCAAGTGAATTCCAGGCTTTGGCAGTGTCTGCAGACAAGAGAGGAGAAATGAGTCCAGTGATGCTTCTTTTAGCTGACCTCGCTCAGAGTTATAGATTATAATGTAATGGTAGAATTTATAACCATGACCTAGCTTTGTTTAGTCTCTGTATTCTTATATTTGAAGTGGATGAAGTAAAGTGATGCTCTGTCTCTTGCATCAGAGTCACCACACAGTAACCTCCTTTAGTTTATTGTTCATTCACTGTAGATGATATCTCTGTTCACTCCACTCAGTGTTATTTTAATTCCCTTTTTTTATTTAGTTTTCAAGTCGAACTGGATTCTTTATTCACACCATTGGAGAATAACTGTTCTCATAAATAATCAGAGGATTAATGTCCAGTCATGATGCAGGAAAATGTATTTCAATGTGTGCCAGGTTGGACTAGTTTAGTTGTCTTTTTTCAGTTGAAACAAAGATGGAAAAAAAAAACTGTACACATCTAACTGCTCGTCAGAGCTCATCTCCGGCTTCTGGTGTGTTATAGATGTTTTTTTTTAAGATAAATTGCAGCTTTTTGCAAGCACCACAGAGCTGAAACACATCCAGAGGAGACTTCGAACACCTTTTAAATTCAGGTTGAAAGCATCTTCCTTCGACTAAAACCAGTGAAGAACAAAAGCGTTCATTATTTTTCACACACAGTAGAGATGGGTGATCACTGTATATGTACCGTAACAAATATCACAAAAATGACATATATTAGGGCTGCAACAAATGATTAATTTCATTGATTAATTTGCTGATCTTCCTGCGTATTTAATTATCTATAAAGTGTCAGAAAATTTTGAAAAGTTCAGTCACATTTTCCAGAGCCCATTAAGAGTTAACTCTCAAAGAAATTAGATTTTCAGTGATGTAGCAGAAAAAAGAAGCAATAATTCCTCATTTGAAAAACTTTAAACAGCAAATATTTGGCATGTTTGATTAAATAGTAACTCAAGCAAATAATCAGTTATTGACATTTTTACTATCTGATCAATCAAAATTGTTTCAGCTCTAAGATACAGTTCTCTGCAAAAGTGTTAAAGACACTAAAAGTAAAGTGATGATGCTTCCGAAAATAAAAATCTCTATCAGCTCAACTCATACGAAGTGCAGCAAACCTGAAATACAAAATCCCCAAATCAGATCAAATGTGATTGTATGTTCTAATTCTCACAGAAATATTCAAATATCACACACGAAATGCTAGATATTAAATAGACCGCTAACTGGACAAATTTATATCTTCATGTTGTTCAACCCAGTTTGTCAGTTGATAATTTTTTACGGTTTTAACCCTTCCAATTGAGTTTCAATGTTTTAATTCCCTCCAGTATCTAACATGCTTTGAATTGTTGTGTATGAAATGTGCGGTACAAATGAGCTTCTTTTGCCCTTCTTTGCATCCGTTTCCTTCTCCTCTGCCGACACCTGGGAGCTTCTCTCGTCTCTTTTCTCTCAGACACGGCTGGTTCTTTGAGTCACACACAGACAAGTATCTCTATGCAGACCTGTCACACCTCAAAGATAATTTTTTTTTTTTTTTAATAGATTTCACTGCTGCTTTCCTCCCTTTTCTTTCTGTCTCTGGTCCCTCAGCATGTGCATCTCGCTGCCAGAAGTTCCTGATCTCAAGGGTGGGGGAGGACTGGATCTTCCTCATTCTGCTGGGGCTGGTCATGGCTCTGGTCAGCTGGGTCATGGACTATGCCATTGCCTTCTGCCAAGAAGGTAGGAAAGAGACAGAGACAGAAAGGGAGAGGTAGAAGTATTATTATTATCATTAAGCAATAGGAAGTCAGGCTTCATAGTGAATGCTAAAAGACATTGTCAGGCATTATACAATGTAGAATAAAATATTAATACAAATTGACTTGTATGGCCCTTTTCTGTTATATTCATATTGATCTCGAACTGCAGCTAACGGAATTGCCTTCATTAATATTTACAGTATAGTTTTTTACTCCTGCATGAAAAGCACCAACCTTTACTTTGACAGTAGAATTAATTCACCAGGTGCGGAGATCTCCAATTTCCCAAATTTTCCTGAGATCCAAGTACATTTTCTTCCTGCTCTTCCTCTGTTTTTTTATAAGCTGGTAAACTTGCTAGTGAGAGAGCTGAATAATGAATGTGGAGGAGGCCAGACAAATCTCTGAATAAGGCAGAAGAAAGAGTGAGAGAAGGTCAAAGAGAGGAATCACAGCCGGTCAATAATAGATAATAGGTTGTTAAAAGGTTTAGTTTTCTACTGCGTTATACTGAGATAAAGTTGCTTCTGTGTGTATGTGCAGCACAGAAGTGGATGTATGGTGGACTGGACAGTAACATGCTTCTGCAGTACATTGCCTGGGTCACCTACCCTGTGGTACTCATCACTTTCTCAGCAGGATTCACGCAGATCCTGGCACCTCAGGCTGTGGGTAAGACACAGGCACACAATTTATAGATAAACATGTGTATTCATATTTCTAATTCATGGTCATATTTCTGTGTTTGAATAATGTAATTGGCTCTGTAGTGCGCCATAAGAGCTCCAAAGACATGGACATGTTTCTTAGTGATCTCATTTGCAGGAAATTTATAAAAATGTACCTCTGATGAGATGTGCATACTGAAAACTATATGAATATCAATCAGCTGTTCTCCTCACCCACCCATCCCCCCCTGCTCTCTCTTTATCTTCTCATCCCCTTCTCTGTAATTGCTTTCTTTCGACTCATCTTTTCTCTCCACTCCATCATCCCACCTGGCATCTGTCTCTCCTTTTTCATTTCTAAGGGTCGGGTATCCCTGAGATGAAGACGATACTTAGGGGGGTGGTCCTGAAGGAGTATCTGACTTTTAAGACCTTTGTGGCCAAAGTCATCGGTCTGACCTGCGCTCTGGGCAGCGGGATGCCTCTGGGGAAGGAGGTAGAGGCTTTGTGTTTACCCTCATCATTTCCCACCACAGTCTTTACAAATTACAAATGATGGATTCCTTGACAGTTTTTGAAGTTGCCTGGATGGAGGATTTAATAATCTTGCTTCCTCTGGTCTCGTTAAAGTCATAGCTGCAAAACTAAAACCAAGATTTACTTTTAATAGCAGTTGCATTTCCCATTCAGGGGGTAGGTAAAGTAGTTTGAATCCAAATCTGAGCAGGGTTTAATGGTGCAAAGGTTTTTGAATAATGACCCTGGACTTGAATGCAGCATGCTCCACTTGGTGTTTAAAAGTGCTTTCAGTACGTCTTTCTTCGTGTTCCCTCTCAGGGTCCCTTCGTTCATGTTGCCAGTCTGTGCGCCGCGCTGCTCAGCAAATTCATGGCTCCTCTGTTCGGCGGGATTTACATGGTGAGTATGGCAAACATATTTCACACTGATATCCTGTTGTCCCAGCAGATTGTACTACAGAACTGTATTGTAACTTGTTCTTACATCACTAAAGAGAGTCATCGTTAATATCCATCGATCTCTGTGGAGACAAAATGGAAAACAGAAAAACTGTAGGTCGAGGTACTCTGTTACTTTGAGATTAAAACATGTTTTTTTCAGGTCTTGTTGTAAACTTTATTTTAGTACTTGCTCTCAGGTTTGTTGTTCGTTTTTAGTGTAAAAGAAATTAAACTCTTCATTAACATAAAAAAAAAAATCCTTGGTGATGTTTGTTGCAGAGAACATTTTGTTGTTTGACGTTATATTCATCGTACTCTCACAGATAACTTGCCAAACATAGACAAAGGGATGTCATGTTGAGATACAGTTTTTTCATCTGAATCCCAATTTAACTCCACAAATGTTTTTAATGAGGCCTGAGCACCTGATTACATCGAAACAGCTATAGGAATTGCCTATAGTAATACAACTGTTATATAACTGTTAATTAATTAATTTAACTGCTGAATTGGCTTATTATTAAAAAGACAGTTTACAATTAAAAATCCTTCCATATGTAATGATAGAAACCAGAACTTTAAAATGTAAAAAAAAAATCATCAGTAAAAATCTCTCAAGGTCAACTGAAACTGTTATTTAGTCTCAGATCTCCTTCTGTCTGATTTTTGTCTGATAGTTGAGCGGTCCAGGCAGGTAACACACTGGCATGAATGTCCTGAGGAGCAGGTCACCGGTTTGACTCTGGGCCAGTCTGACCTTTACTACATGATGTTTCCTGTCTACCCCTGCTGTGACTGTCTAATAAAGGCAAAAAAAACATCTTGCTTTTAGTGCAACAGCCTTATTAAAATTCTCCAAGCAGGAACAGATATGCCAGATATGGCGATTGCCAGTTTCTTGAGTATGTTCGCTGTATGTCTCTTGTAGACAGGTACTCTCCCTTAATCAGGTTTATCTGCTCCCACTTTTTAGGACTTTAGTAGACAGTATGTACCTCTTGTATGACCTTCTAAATAAAAATCTGTTGATTTATATCCACCAAATTTTTTTGCAGCAGCCCAATCTTCTACTGCATATACTGTAGTAGCCTTATTGCACAGCAGCCTCCCAAAGGAGTGCTAATTTACAGAGATAAATTACATCACCTTCCCGCCAAATGGCCTGGAGAGTTACTGCAATGACATGCAGTAAAAGTCCAGCCTGTGGTGAAGTGTGACAGGCCAAGCATTAAACTGTAGTGATCTAGTCCAAAGGGCATTTACACCCACGTGTTACACAGCTAACCACTCAACTATTAAGTCATCAACTGTGACATAAAAATCCGAGAGCAGGAGCAGATATCAGAAGTTTAATAAGCAAACAGGAGCAACTTCAGTGCAAAGAGGAGGAGTTTTACAGTTTCACAGAAAATCTGCGCAAGCAGCAGTTTTCGTCAAAAGACAGAAACCTGCAGGGACTATGTGTGCACAAGAGCAGAGTTTGGAGGGAGAGCATTACAATATCTGAATGTGAAATCAAGTTATCCTGCCCTCAAACTGAAAGACCATTCTCTTGAATAAAAATAGTAATATACTGTACACCCATAGTTCACACCTGCAATCTGTAGCTCACTGTTGCCGTTTGCTAGTTGTTTCGCCTTGTTGCTGGTATTGTTGTTGACTGCAGGTAAGTGCAAATTAAAGAAAAATTAGGATTGGTGAAATTTACTCACTTTAGGAGATTATTTTCCATGTTTTTATTTTTATTTATTTTTTTGGTCCTCATAATCTTGAAGGAATAAACCACACACAACTTTGTTCTTCGAACAATCTTTGATGTTTCTTTGCCTTCCTCCATTCCCCAGGAAAAACTCTCACCTCCACTCATGTGAGACCTCACCCTCAGCTTCTGTCTATTTCTGCACTGGATACTGTGCTGTGCTTCTCCTCGCTGCACCAGCAGCCACATCAGTATGGAGGAAGATAGACTGCAGTGATGTGGAGGAAGAAAAACACGTGTCAGCACAGTTAGAGAGACTCAAATAAACCAGGGGTCAACCACACGGCCACTAAACCTAATAAGTCTGGGAAAATATTAATTCAGTCCGCGTTGGAATCGAGACCGTGTTTGCTGGAGCTCAATCGCATGTTTGATTTTGTATTGTTTGGATATCTTCCAGGAGGAGGATAAAGAAAGGTAACCTCTACTCTCACACATATTTCTGTCTTTTTTCACTTTTACTGCTAAAGGAAGAGCCCTTTGAGGGAAGCAAGGTACGAATGCACGAGTCAGATAGTTTCTTTATTGTCAATTCCATCCACATAAATAATCCATGCTGTCCATTTCAGAGGCCGAGATAGATTGATGTCCTTCCATTTGTCTGCGCTGTGTTTGATTCTGTTCAGTGAAGCGTCGCAGCGAGGCATCGATCTGTGTTGCCTTTGCTTCAATACAAACATCTCATTCCATGATTTCAACGCTCAATCCTGGTTTTTCAATCATGGCCTCACATGTACCTCCGCTCAAATCTCATGGAATGCAAACAGACGGAGCAGCTTCACAATAAAATGCTGCATTCGTGAACTGGCAGTGACTTTCGGTTTTTCACGAGAAATGCATTTCTTTTGTATTTGTGGCGTTTGCACGTACGCGTACACCTGTTGGGATTTTGAGTGTGCGCGTGTGCGTGCGTGTGTGTGTGCGCGTGTGTGCGCGCGTGTGCGTGTATGTGCGTGTGTGTATTTGCTTGAATGCACGGCCTTGTGTGTTTTTGTACGTGTGTGTATATCTGCCTCTCCCTGGACAGAACGAGCTGAGGAACACAGAGATGCTGTCGGCTGCCTGTGCAGTGGGTGTGGGCTGCTGCTTTGCTGCGCCTATTGGAGGTAAGACAATATGGCCACCGCCTCTGATTGAATTGGATTCTAATTATGGTAGATAATTACACGAGGTAATTGGATGAAGAGAATATTTACCCAGCTGGCAGCAGAGGGTGCCAGTCTTGGTCAGTACAGTATATCTATCTAACTCTTTGGTTGTGAGTAGCATACTCATTCTCAACAACTATTTGCCATTCAATTTTACATGAATTTTTATGTTTCCATTGTTTCAGGTAACCTTACGATGTATATTGCTACTCTGAGGTCAAACAATTTTCACTTGATTAACACTTCAGTAAAACTTTTTTTTTTTTTTATTTTTATAATAGGTGTGTGTCACTATAATAATATCACTCCGGATGTCTATATTTTTCCTGGTCTCCAACCCTTCGCATTTCCCAGCATGCCTTCTTCAACTTTTAAATAACAACTAACTTTTTAAAATACATCAACCAAATTAAAAGTGATTTGTAGAAATTATATCTATTTTGACTAAAATTTAGTTTTGGAGCATTTCAAAAAAGACAAATTAAGATGGGCTACATTAAATAGGGGGTGACTCAAAACTATAAGTGCACAAACTGGGAAGGTGGCATGTATACTGTTCCTATCCTATTCAAAGGATGTGTGAAGTACTTTTGAATAGACATTATGTAACTGAAACTGTTTGTGTTTTAAAAGACCTGTTCTACAATTATTAATGAATCCATGATGGGTTTGGGTTTATTCACTTATAAGGTGATATGTGTGTGTTTACAAATTTAGTGTTTTGTATTTGCTGCCTATAAGTGTAAATATTCTTGGTATCCAAAGGAAGAATCCTGATTATTTGACCTTTCCTCCTGCGTCTAGGTCAAAATCTTAAAGTATCTAGACTAAACTAATTTGCTGTGGGTGTTTATGTTATGAATCATATTGGGTCAGCTCAGTAGCTGCCTTCGATTTACAATCTGAGCAGATGGAATCGCCCACTTATGGAAAAGTAAAAATTTCCATTTTCTCTGAAGTTCAACCTTTGCTGAAATACCATTATTAAACCAAGTTTTCCTCTTGTAGTTCATTTTATCTGATTGTGTTAAATATTCTATCTTAATTGATATTCTATTGGTTTGGTTGTTCTGACATTTTTCATTTCCTGGTGTATATAAAACACTTTGAACAATCATTTTCTGTATGAATAAAGCTGCCTACTTTTTCTGGTGTGTTCAATAGAATAACAATGTCTTTACCAGCATTTTCCATCATCTATAGATGAAGACCATTAAAATGGAATTCAGCTAGGAAGAGGACCTTAAATTATATTATTTTTATAGATGACTTTACTTGTTTGCATTGTGTGAGTCAAATAGAACCGATGTTTGTGGCTGCTCAACAAGAGGTGCTGCTTTTAAGGACATGATTGACACTTTGTCTCATTCATTTAGAGCAACTAGACTAACTCATACTGGCATCGGTACAGTATGTAGTGCATGTTCGGTGATCAGACCAGATGCAGTCATCATGCATTTGTGTGGCATTTCCAAAACAATCAGCAACACAAATATGGGAGTTAGAAATGACTTATTTTATGGTGGGCTAAATGCTAATAATGGTTGTAGAAACCCCAAAAGATTAGAGCTTTAATGATTAGAGCCAAAATGTTTAATTGATTAATTGATGAACAGATGATTATATGGCAACTATCAAATATTTATCTTGTATATCTATACTTGTCATTTTTATTAAAAAAAATTTAAACAAAATGACCAACCACTTAATAAAAGAAATTGACAGATTAATTGATTATACAAATAATTGTTATAGCTGCAGTGCTATGATGGTTTTGATGCCTCCATGCTGCTAACAGCTGGGGCTGGAGGCATTATGTTGTCTGGTTGTCCGTCCGTTCCATTTTCTTGAACATGATTTCTAATGAATGCCTTGAGGGACTTTCTTCAAATTCACTTGGACTCAAGGATGAACTGATTAGATTTTGGTGGTCCAAAGATCGAGGTCACTGTGACATCACAAAACACCTTTGAGGCCACAACTGAAGAATTCATACACTAATTATGACAAACTTTCATAGAAATGTCCAATCAAGTAATATTATTAAGTGATGACATTTTATATCCAAAAGGTCAGCTTCACTGTGACATCAAAATGTTTTGCAAAAACACTTTTTTGTTCATTATTCAATGCCATTAGTCAGGAACAGAACGGGAGTTTGTGACCATATGTCACATTTGGTCCAATACCGAATTAGTGACACTGTGAAGATTGTATAGATCTTCTGTGCTGTTGGGTTGAAGATTTGTGTGGAAAAAGCCACGTCTCAATATTTGTAGCTTCTTTGCAGCAACATATTTGAAGCATTGTCTTCTGTCATGGCTACAACTTTGTGTCTAGCAGATAAAAAAAAACAATTCCGAATCAGCCAAATTCTTTCAAAGGCTTCACTACATATATTATATGAGTCTGAAAAGACATGGATGTAAACTACAACTTGACTGGACGGCAAAGGCATACAACCACAAGGAGATGATTCTAGTACAGGAATGTCATTAAAGGTGTGTGAATCACTCATTGTATCTGTGTGCTTGTGCATTGCAGGGGTGCTGTTCAGTATTGAGGTTACGTCAACGTTCTTTGCAGTGAGGAACTACTGGAGGGGCTTCTTCGCTGCCACCTTCAGTGCCTTCATATTCAGAGTGCTCGCCGTCTGGAACCAGGAAGAAGGTAAAGTACAAGAGAGGAAGTATTACTTTTCATGTTTGTTTATGTACTTTACCTGTGCTCTTGTAAATAAATATCTCAAAATCTGACACGGGTCAATTTTATTATAGAAAAAAAATTGGATTATGTATTAGTAAGCAGATATTTAAGAAGATGTACCTGTATGAACATTTATTTTGTATTTAAAGCTCCTATTTTAAAGTCTGTCGAATACATTTTCATTCATAAACACTGCTGTGTGATAATAACAGTCCTTCTTTCCTCAGAGACAATCACTGCTCTCTTCAAGACCCGCTTCCGTCTCGACTTCCCGTTTGACCTTCAGGAGCTGCCAGCGTTCGCCATCCTCGGGTGAGCGTTGTTTCCCTGGACCGACGCCACATTAAATGGTGCCCTAGTCCCAGAGCAGTTTGGCGCCCGAGGAGATGTGAGCTCTGAATTCAGCCCCTCTCTGAAGTCTCCTCCAAGTCACATTCACATGGCTGTTTGGGAGTCTGAACATTGATTTGAATTCGATGAATGGGGCATGAAATTAGCTTTTTACTCTGCTGATTACGAGCAGAGGCTGTATCCAGATCAGCGGGGGCTACATTTTAATGCTGAAATGAGAAACAGAAAGAGACAATAACATGACATTGGCTGGCTTCCTGTCGAAAAATGTCCGACAGTGACTGACAAAGAGTCACTGTTGGAAAGAGGCAAAACAAACCTGTAGCTGTATTTGAGTGGTGGTATTTCTTTTTAAGTGTAGCTGTTTTTGTTTTAGCCCAGGGTGTTTTTTCTGTTTCCCCTTCATCAAATCAAACCAAAATGTTTGTGTCTGTTTGCAGGATTTCCTGTGGTTTTGGTGGTGCTCTGTTTGTTTACCTGAATCGGCTGATTGTCGAATGCATGAGGAAGCAGAAGACTATTAACAAGTTCTTGCTGAGGAAGTGAGTATTTGATCCCAATCTCACATAAAGCCTTGACATCTGTAGATTCATAGACCCTCTTTTGCCTTTTTCCAGCTCAAAGGAACAGTTTGACAATTTGAGAAATACACAGATTAACTTCTGTGCGTTTATTGAAAAGATCAATACTGCTAGTGCCAGGAGATGGATAGCTACTGAAAACGGGGGGGAAACAGCGAGCCTGGGTTTGCCCAACGGTTACAAAATCAGCCAACCAGCTCCTCTAAAGCTCAGTAATATGTAACATTTTACATGACATGTTGTTCGTTTAAACCAAACATAACCCAAAGTTAAGGTGAGAATTTTAACCCAAAAAAATCACCACAAACCAAGAACGTTTTTCACACAACTTATCGTGAAACCGCAACTTCTCATGTTTACATTTTTATTTTTGTGCAAATGAGCCAAACAAGATACAGCCTGGGGCTTTAGGAGCCAGGCTAGCAGTTTCCGTCTGTTTCCAGTCTTTATGCTAAGGTAACATCTGCTGACTGTAACTTTATATTTAATGGACAAACATGATGGTATTAATCTTCTCATGTGACTCTGTAGCATAAAGCCAATTCATATATTTCCAAAATTGGCGCACATTAAAAATGCGACATGTTCGCCCGTTAAATTATAAATAAAGATGCCCGAACTGCTGCTCGTGTGCCCCTACACTCGTGTTTGAAATACGCTTCAGGCTCTACGTCACAATGTTAATGTAGCACTGGAAAGCCCTCCAATGAATTGGGTCAGTTTCACACACATTATAAGGAGCTATTCATAGAATCTCCATCCGCACTTCCAAGAAATAAAGTATACACATACAGTGTGACAAGCGCACCCATTAATGACCCTGCAGTCCATCTTTTCCTATCAGGCGCCTGGTGTATCCTGCACTCGTCACCCTGCTGGTCTCCACACTCACGTTCCCTCCGGGCTTTGGGCAGTTCATGGCCGGACAGGTGAGAAAATACTTTCGCACTCCTTTGACAGTATGAAGGGATGTCTTGACTGTAGGGAGATAATTGATGGTCATTTTAAATGAAGTGAGAACTGGTTACGGGTCATTTTGTACTCCTCATATTTGATAGTGCTTCAATAGCTGTCGCGTTTCCTCGTACAGCTGATGAATATTTTCATTAGACCTTCTGCTTATGCTTCTATATTGAGTTGTGAATAGTAAATATAAGAACAACCAAAAAAAGGTAAGGTTCTGGTTCTTGAGAAATTGATGCAGACACCACAAAATGAAATGTAGTTTAGATGCAAAGTACATTAGTTTTTGTGCCAGTGTTGCTGGTGCAGCTGTCACATTGCAGAATCATTCTGCATAACAAGCAGTTTAGGTTCATTTTGAGCCTTTCACATTCTCAAAACAAGAAAAAACATTTGCTAGCGGGTTTATAAAAATGTGTTTTCCAGTGGTGTTTTCAGACAGTGATGCTCGGAAAATTGCTGTAAAACAGAATTATACAGTTTGCTGCAATGGTGTCAAGAAAGTTGCAGTCGTATTCAAAAAAAGATTTGCAACAACTCCATGTTGCATTAGGAGCATCATCCTGATGACCTTTTTTTGGTCATGCTTGCAACGTAGTTCTAGGGATGTCAGTCTGTCAGTCCAACACTTTGGTTCAGACTGAAATATCTCTTTGATTGAATTACCCTAAGTTTTGATCTTACACCATCATAAGGTCAATATTTCAACGTGTCCAATACTTGTTGCCAAGTACTTTGGTCTATGACCAAATAGCTGCAAAAGCTAATTCTAAAGCTAACATTCAAGCCTCCGCTGTACTTTTTGTTCAGTGCTAATTAGAAAGCATCCTATCCTGTTCGCATCCTAACACGCCGTAGACTCTTAGTCTTGTTTTCACCTGCTACCTGAACTACTTTTGCGTCCCCTCGCGATAAGTTATGCCTCCTGCTTCATGTGAACAGTTGGTGTGTTGGTTCAGTCCAGTGTAGGGAAAGGCTCTGCAGTTACCACATAAAGGGGAGATGATGTGAAGCTTTACATGATGCATTTATAGCTCATTTAGTATACAGCCACGAGCTCCGAGCACAGCTGCAGCTGCTCTGCTTGACTTTGAAGCTGTGGCTGAATATAGTGACTGCTCCCACCTGAATTTGTGTTTAAAGCTATGGCACCATGTGTTTAGCTGGACTGGAAGTGCTCTTCACTGCTCCTATTAGCATTAGGACACAGGATTGGAACCTGCTGTGCTTCTATCAGATATGACAGATGTGTTCAGGGATACTGTGGTCTCACTACCACCATCAGCCCACACAAGCTGCAGCGCACACTCTCAACCGCCGCATGTAGTTAATGTTACACCCATCCATACACATTATCGACTAATTTGTCACAGCAAGAGTCAGAACAACCGAAGAACAGCTATTGCTGCAGCTATAATCTCAGTTATAGTCTGTCTCAATCAGCCTCCGCAGCAGTCGACAAGAAAGTTGGGTGAATTATCTTTTTATCTATCAGAGCTGCAGTGATTTATGCTGAGTAACACAGCTGAGGGTGCTCCCACCGTGGCTACAACCAGTGTGATCTACTACATAATACATGATATTATATTATAAAACAGCTCAACCTTTTTCTATGAATCAGAGGCAATACAACATTATTAAGATTCCCACTGCGTCAGTTAAGATTTACAGAAATGGAATCTTTGCAAATTAAATAAAATTCAATATGCTTTATTTGATCAGGATACTTCAGTCAGTGTCACTACTGCTGTCAAGGGAGTCCTGAGTAAATACATCAAACGCAAACAATAAAACTATTAAAATCCTTATCAAACATAGTCATTCAATAAACTGTTTTCAGATTCCATTTTTAAAGCTTGTCATGTAGTTTGTTCCCATGTAAACATACAGTTCAAATTGTAAGTGTTTGGATATTTCAACAGCTTATGTGTTTCAGTACATTCAATTTGAAATAGAATAATAGATACAACCTCAAAGTGCAAGACCTCAGCTTTAATTTGAGTACATTTAGATTTATGTAGAAAGAACTGGGTGGCAGATAAAGATCTTGGCAATGAAATGTTTCTTCTCCATGAGAATTAGATCCCCACAAAGTCTTACGGTAGTTGCTGGCCTTCTGAAACCATTAGGGCCTCCTCCACAGGTCTGTCAGACATTAGGGGACCTAAACAAACAAAATCATTCAGATTCAGATGACCTTTTTCGTGTCGACCTTTCCAGCTGACGCAGCACGAGTCTCTGGTCGCACTGTTCGACAACCGCACGTGGTGCCGTCAGGGTGTGGCGGAGGAGTTCGACTACATCAGCCACCACCATGCCTGGAAACACCCGCAGGTCAACGTCTTCATCACGCTCATCCTCTTCATCATCATGAAGGTAAGGCCTTGCATGCAACGCTGTGCTTTCAAAAATATGAACTTCATTCAAAGTGCAGTAAACAGAAATCAGCCGCAGTTCCCCTCAGTACACAGTTCCAGGCATCTTGAGGAACTTTCCACAGTTCTTCTGTGCATTCTGGGAAGTCTGAGATATTGGTTCTGTGCAGGTCACACAATCTGCTGCAGGACTCCTGAAAATAGTTTTCCTCTGGCTGTAGCCGTGTGTCACTGCAGAAGGAATTTGTGAATGATCAGATGCCTCCCTGGTCATATTGCACAATGGATAAGAATCTAAACAGTGCCTGAAATTTTTTTGCACAGCACTGTATCTCAATATTATGTACAGAACCTGATAACTTTTTTATGATTTCAAAAATGATTTCTTCTCACCAACACTTTTCTCTGTCTCAGTTCTGGATGTCCGCTGTGGCCACCACCATGCCTGTTCCATGTGGGGCCTTCATGCCAGTTTTTCTTATCGGTGAATAAAATCTACTGTGTTTTCTAATTATTTCCACTGCATTGGTAAAATTCACTTAAATATAACTTCTGACTGAGTCTGTGTGTGACTGACAGGCGCAGCATTCGGCAGACTAGTTGGAGAGATCATGGCAACCATGTTTCCTGATGGCATACATGCTGATGGCAGTGTGTATCCCATAGTTCCTGGCGGTTATGCTGTAGTGGGTGAGTTGATTTAAATATATTTTTTTTATATATATATATATATACTGTACTTTAATCAGGGTTTTATAACAAATTTTCCCGCCAATTCATTTTCCATCTGTACTATATGATTGAAATTGCAGCACGTAAAAGGTTACAGCCGTTTGTATCACTTCGTACAAAATTATAGAGAGCGACAGATGAAAATCGATTCCTCTTAAGGTGAACTTTACATTTTCGACCAAAGTAAAGTAGAAATCCTGCAGGAATCCTGTTTCGATCGGCTCTCTTGCAGCTGATTAATAGGATACATTTAGTTTTCACATTTAACATTTTATATTTAATAGTCTCATTTTAGATGTTCTCTTGATTGCATCACTGCTTTAATTCACATCCCCTCTCCACAGGTGCTGCAGCGCTGTCCGGAGCAGTTACCCACACTGTGTCCACAGCCGTCATAGTGTTTGAGCTGACCGGTCAGATCTCCCACATCTTGCCTGTGATGATCGCAGTCATCCTGGCCAACGCCGTGGCCCAGTCGCTCCAACCCTCGCTGTACGACTCCATCATTCGCATCAAGAAACTTCCTTATCTGCCCGAGTTGGGGATGGGGCATCACGAGTGAGTCTGGGATCCACTTTGCTCTTTTCAAGTGCCTCTGGTCCCTCATTTGTTTTTCATTTTCCTCCTCTTATTCTCTCCCCTGTCTTGCCTTTTATTTTCTTCCCCCTTGTTTCCACATCCCTATGCCCCCCTTCTTCTGGTTACTTAACCACTTTCTTCTCCGCTATGTTTTAGAAAGTATAATATCCGTGTGGAGGACATCATGGTCAGAGATGTGCGCTTCATCACGCTTAACTCTACCTATCGGGACCTGCAAGAGATGCTGCTGACCGGTCAGCTCAAAACACTGGCCCTGGTTGAATCCAGAGGTACGTGTGTACACTGTATTTGAATAAGGCTTTTGTTTATTATTTGAGTTTGGCCTATTGACAGTAGTTCTTCAGCATATATTTACATGTTCTCTCAAGTTTGTGCCAACATTTTGGGGAAGCTCTGACAGCGTCCGTGTGCATAAAGCCAGATTCATAAAGAAACAATTTGGTGTGGAAGAACTTGACTGGAATATTAGAGAGCCATAACCTGATGTAAACTCTGTCCAACACTTATGGGATGCACTGTTCTCTAATGTTCCTGAATGGGAGCCTGAAACCAGAGCAATGAAGGCTATTGTGACATCATGCTTATGCCAATGATATTGAAATTTGATTTTCAACAATCAAATATCATGTAGTTTTTGTCCACATACTTTTGGCCATGTTAAATACTTTTCATTGCATTTTAAAATGTACCAATTAGGTTCAACTTATGACAGAGTGCTCCCTTAATATTTCAAGGTGTCAGATGGAAAGATATTTTTTTGAAGAGAAACATGTTTAGATAGTTTTGTTAGCTGTACAAAAACTCATATTAACACTACAAGAGCA
Source organism: Embiotoca jacksoni (assembly GCF_022577435.1). Classification (NCBI taxonomy): domain Eukaryota; kingdom Metazoa; phylum Chordata; class Actinopteri; family Embiotocidae; genus Embiotoca; species Embiotoca jacksoni. Next base: position 4,118,867 of record NW_027185363.1, on the reverse strand, counting down.
GTGAACAATTTAAGACAGTGCCCACCTCTACATGTAAGTCTTGTTAAAATATACGTTTATGCGGTTTTCACAATCTCCTGACTTTGACTTTTTTCTTTTATTTCCCTCCTTTCTCAGAGTCCATGATCCTGCTGGGCTCCATTGAGCGGCTGCAGCTCCAGTCTCTGTTCTCTCTTCAACTGAGCCGCCAGCGGAGGCTCGAGTACCTCTGCGAGCTGGCCCAGGACAACGGCACCCACGATCACCTGCCCAGTCTGACCACTGACAGCACCCCCAGCTCACCCTGCACCCACACCCACCTCAACGCCTCGACCAACACCAGCGCTCGCCAAGCGGTTCGCTTCCTGGTGAGCACCCAACAGGTGTGAGGCGTCCGGGGGCGCCAGGGTTGGGCTGGGGCCAAGTCTGGCTTGGGTTGGGTTGTAGCAGTAGACTAAAAGTGCATCAGGCACAGCATGTGTGAAGCATGTAGCATTAGGTAAAGGCACAGATGGAGTTTTTGGACCGCTGTTGTGGTAAGTGCACTAATTGGACAAATGTAATTTCTTTGTACTTTTACATTCACACATGTCTTTTGTGTCTGTGTCGTCTGTGCCATTACCTGTGCTGTCCTGTTTGTTTATGTGCATGTCCTCGTACTCGTCTTGTCTATATGTGCGTGTGCGCGTGTGCGTGTGTGCGTGTGCGTGTGTGCGTGTGTGCGTGCGTGTGTGTGTGCGTGTGTGTGTGTGTGTGTGTGTGTGTGTGTGTGCCCGCATGTGCATGTGCTTGTGTCTGGCTTCCTCTGTTAATATATTTTCCATGTAGATCTCCACAGAGGAGTCTTCCTCTTTCAGCCCAGTGGTTTCCAATGTTCAGCTTCCTCTGAAATCTGCATTGAAAACTGTGTCTGCCATCAGCGACTCAGAGACGCCAAACAGTATGTACTGTACACATCCACAAGAACACACACAGACAGTAGGACACACAGAGAAGCAAAGATGTGGGATAGCAGTAACAAACCAAAATTGAATAAAAACCTGTTTTTTATTTTCTCCCTGAGGCTCTCAGACCCTCTCCTGCGCTGACCAAGACAAAGAGCTGATGGAGGTGAGCGCAAGAGCAGAGATTTTCTATGTCTGTGTGAGTGAAAGTGTACAGTAAGGGTGTGACATGCACCATATGGGAGGGTGTGTGTGCTCCCTCTGAGTCCACGCATATACTGTACCGTCCACCTCGTCGTCCTCCTGCTGCTGACAGGCAGGATCCACCCACGGCCAGCAGGGCTTTCCTGTGTGATCTCATGCTGCGGTCGGAGCTTTTTGTCTTAAAACTTCTGTGAGTCATTGCACCCTCTCTGTGCAGCACATTCACTGCCAGTCAAACGCTTTTAAACATCCCACAGTTGAGCTTCTTTTTCTTACATTTTAAGCAGTGATGGTGTCATGCGGTGTGGTAAAAACTGGTTTTAGCTATCTTTAAAACCTTCAGCATCGCTTGATGCACCGCAGGGTCAGTCAGTATAAACACACGCTGCGCATTCAAACGTTGTTCAAACACAAAATTTGTTCAAAAGACTCTTGTGGAGATTAAAGAGGCTAAATCTGTCAGGCTTAGTTTATGGGAAAATGTGTGTAAAATAAAGCAAAAAACATCGAGAAAGTTTTAGTTTTGTAAAACAGTGCAGCTATAAAAAGCACAAAGTCTTGGCTTGGAATATTTCCATCAGTATATACATCATAGCACAAGATAAAGGTTAGGTGGTGAATTGAATATCTCTGCGTTTTGGATTGTTTTTTGGGCAAAGTTGAAGATGTCCTTTTTTCTATTTTACATTTTAAAGAATAAATGATTAATTGCTCGATCAAAACAATTATCAGTTTAATCAATAAAGAAAGTATTTGTTAGTCCCTGCCCTAATAAACCTTTTTCATGGCAGACTTTTTGACTTGTCATTGTCGTGTAGCGTCCCAGTAAGTTATGACAGTGAAGCAGCGTGCACGAAAGTAGACATCATTAATTCACCCGTGTTTCTCTTCACTGACAAGTCTAAATGTCTGCAGTGAAAAAGATCTGTTGCTACAAACTGGTAATAGCCTTGGGGGAAAATGTCTGATGAAGCAGCCAAGAACACAAACTGTGTTTCTTTGCACACATTTTTCTCATTCAGGCTTCTGTTGTGGAAATGAACTACCAGAATTTGTTGTCACGGTCAAAAACCCAGTGAGTCTTTTGTGTCCTCTGAGCTCAGGTGTTTGTGATATCATTAACGGTCACTCTGTTTGGATATGTTTAAGTGTTAAGTCCAAGGTCAAAGTGAACTTTACATTAAACTTTAGAACTTAAGAATATAATATTTAGTAACAGTGGAGCTCAGCTGTCTTGTGAAATCAGAGTGTTTTTGTTGACATCAGACTGCTTTTGTTCCCCGAATGAATCTGATTCGTACACTTTTCACAAAGCAGGAATTTTGACTTGTTGTAGCAGGAAAAGGTGAAACTAATAACATTATCAACAGATCTGTTCCAGCAGTTATTTCAATACAATGCAGCCGTTAGTGATGTTTCACAGGTCAAATATTAGGTTCACACGTTTAACTCTGGTCATGTGAAATGTGAGCTGGAACAAGCTGATTCAGCCATGTGTGTGTGTGTGTGTGTGTGTGTGTGTGTGTGTGTGTGTGTGTCAGCTGTTAAAAGGCACCAAGTACTTAGTAAAAATACTAGAATATAAGATGTTCAAGCCCCTTTTCGTGGCAGTGGATCTGTCATCCAGTTTGTGCTCTCACCTTTATCTGTGGAGTAGTAATTATACCCTTCCAGCAACATTGTGCTCTCATCATGGAGATTTCTCGCAGTCGAGGTCAAACTGGGATCCAATGTTGTAGTTGTTAAGGAGGTTAAACTGTCCACTTTCACTGATGCTGTGTTAATGTTGTGCTGTGTTGATGCCTTCTCTCCTCGTCTGGAAGAGCCCGGCTGGGCCGGCTCCTCCTGAAAAAAGAAAGCCTCAGCCCAAACGAGTGAGGATCTCCATGGCGGTAAGATTGTCTGCTGCCTAGAGACTGTTGCTTAGTAACTGTTGCCTTGCGACACGCAAGTAGTGAGTGCTGGATCAAAATATTTGTGGTGCGCAAACCAAATGTGTGTGTGTGTGTGTGTGTGTGTGTGTGTGTAAGAGAGAGAGGTGGGCAGGTTTAGATGTTGTTTAAACATTCGTGTTTAATGTTTAATCAGCTTTCACTCTAAACTGCTGTTCATGCTTCTCGTACATGTGATTGTGTGAGACTTTTTTTTTTTAAGGTGGTCTATTCTTTAATTATTTTTTTTGGTGTTGTAAGAACAGTTTTTTGGGTCCTAGCTGCACTGTGTGACCACTCAATCAAGCTCCTTTCAAACTGCAGTAGATTTAAGAAATTATGGTTTTATTGGTTTACAGTTTTCTGTTTCACATACTACACCTACACAAACAAGTAACCCCAGCAGATGGGCCCCTGTGTGATGTGTACACAGTCTTACTTTGTACAAAGCTTTGTGTATTATAGGAACAATGACTAACTTAATTTTTTCTTGTCAGGACGCAACTGAAGTGGAAGATTATATGACCCCCTCAGAGGTGAGACTGACACCAACAGAAGATATTCTTTTTTTTTCGTTTTATGGTTCAGAGTTTATACGTTCTTGTGTCCTTTTCCTTCACTGCAGATAGCAGAGTGGGAGGAGCAGCAGCTCGATGAGCCAGTGGATTTCAAGAACTGCAAGATTGATCCCGCCCCCTTCCAGCTGGTGGAGCAAACGTCTCTGCACAAGGTACAATATCAGCAAGAAGCCATTAACATGCTCTGAAATGAAACTGAGCTTCTCCTTGTTGTAAAATATAATAATCTGTGAATGAATGTGTGGCCCAAACGACAGGTCAGATTCTGAACTGTCGCTGTGTTCCTTTTGAACAAACGTCATGATATCAACTCGTATTTATTTTATTTATATAGTGCCAGATTACAACACAAGTTATCTCAAGGTACTTCACATACTGAAGTCCTTATAACATTAAAGAGAGGAATCAAAGAATTCAACGATTCCTACATGATCTACAGCTGGAAGGGAAAAAAAAAAAACCAGGAAGAAAACTTCTGAGAGAACCGGACTCACTGGTCGGCGGCCATCTGCCTCGACTGGTTGGGGTGAAGGGAGAGCCGAGGGAGAAAAGAACAGCAGAGAGATTCATGAGACAGTAAACTGATGGTCGGTCCACTGACCAGAAACTTGCAGCTCCAGGGATACCGGCAAAAAAACAAACTAGGAGAGAAATCGGTAGTTCAACTCAACAGATGTGGGACATTTGCTCCACTTACTTTGTGTGCTGCCTGGTTCATACTGCAAGCACTGGAACTGGAACGTTTTTGTCTTCTCTCGCTTCATTTGACTGCTTTAACATGTTCTGCTATATAGGAGTTGTAAACTTAACTGTAAACAGCAGCAAAGGAATGAAGAGGTCGTGAGCATGATACCAAATCAATCACAACCCCTGCCACCAAACACTGTTCTGCCTGGAAACTGTAATTGATTATTTGGTTATCAGGAGAAACGGTGACGTCCGTGGCTGCCTGGAAACTCTTCTGTGATCACCTGCGTACGTCACACAGGTCATCGAATATGTCAGTCCGAGTTTAAGACTCTAGGACCGCCTCGTCTGACACAGTGACCATCCTTAAAGGCAAAAATATGATCCAGTCTGATCCCAGTGTTTCAGTTTACATGACCCAGATTCACAATGCTAATGAACCCCCTGTGAGTCTGTATCCAGGCCATGACCCATCTCTCCTCCTCTACCTCCACAGACTCATACTATCTTCTCTCTGCTGGGTCTGGATCACGCCTATGTGACCAGCATGGGACGGCTGGGTGGAGTGGTCTCTCTCAAAGAGGTGAGCATGTCTTTCCTCTGAGTCGTTGAAGTCATGTCTCTTTCTCAACCTCTTTTTTGTTTTGTTTTTTACTCCCACCTGTCTGTCTTTTTGTCCCGCTTCTCTGCAGCTGCGTAAGGCCATCGAGGGGTCAGTGACCGCGACCGGAGTGAAAGTGCGCCCTCCCCTGGCCAGTTTCCGTGATAGTGGGAACAGCACAACTGTATCTGAGGTAACAGAGCTACACAAGCTCTGCATCCGCCACAGAGGGCTCTCGTTGCCACGGGAACCCAATCTTCCAGATGTGGAGGACCAGCCAGATCTCCCGTACAAAGAGATCCCCGTAAATTTTTCGGACCAAACCAATTTGCAGTTTGAAACCAGCCCTGGCGACGCCACAAACCAGTCATCGGAGCTGGTGCTGCAGGAAAGCCCCTCGTTCGCTGAGGACCAATCGGAGTTTACTTTTGACTGCAGCCCCTCCCATACTGAGGAATCAGAGCTGGCCTGTGACTATGACCCCCCTAGCCAAACGCCTGAGCCGGACGAAATGGAGCAAGAGGAGGGGAGTCCATCTCTGAACAAGGACCAGTCAGAACCTGAGGTTGAGGGTAGCAGCACCCACACTGAGGATCAATCAGAATGATTAGATCCATGTTGTCGCCTCATGAATGTTGACGTTTCTTACATTTGTAGAGGTCGCACTCGCCTCCAAGTCCAGCCTAGATGCCTGTGTTTCTAACGTTGTGGTGTGAGAGCGAGTGAGAGTGTGCATGAGAAAAGGTCCGTTGGAAGGATGACGCTGGTTTTATTTTAGATCTTGTTTTATCAGCAACAAATCCCCTGAAAAGACCAAAGTCAACAACACTTTCTGACTCTGTCTGTGGCTTTTTTTTTTTTTATTCCTGTCACAATAGACACGCAGTAAATATTTATCATCAAAAAATGTTCATATGTTTGAGGCAGTGTCACAGCATTTGTGAGGAATAAAAGGTATATACAACTTTTTGTTTCTCACATACGCAGCTTAGAAGACTGCAGGTTTGGAAATGTAAAAACCTAGAAGGAGTGAGGTTGAAGCTCCTCATCTTTGCTCGAGGCTGCATTAGCCTCTACTAGTGTAAAACACCCGAATCTCTCACTGAACTGTTGTTGGCCAAGTTGCATCGTGAGTAACGTAGGCAACAGGTTTTTAACGGTGAAGAAGAATGAAAAAGATGACATGTCTGGTTCTGCTCTATCACTTTTGACCATTTTTTATTTTATTTTATGTAAATTTGTGAGTCAAACAGTGTTGCAGAGGTGTAATTCTTAACTATTGGAGAACTCTGTTTTTGAGGTTTCGATCAGATCACATTATGTTCATCAGCAGGTAAAGTTCAAAGTTTCCCCTGTAGATAGTTGTTAATAAAATCTCCACTTGAATGAACACCTTTTTAAAATCAAAGATGGCTGAAAAGTGGAGTGGAAACTGTAGTTGTTGTCTTTTGTCAAAATAGCTGCTTAAAAAATAAGTGACGGGTAACTTCCTAAAACAGATGAACACTGTAGTTTGTAGCAAACAAGAATAAATAGCACATTTGTTTGGGACTATTTTCTGCTGAACATTAATAAATAAAATTCTCCCTCTTATGTGTATTATATAACCAGAACTTTGTGGGATATTATTGCTCATATTGATAAAGGAACATGTCACCCAGTGCAACAGTGGGGAGCACTGTAAGTTCCTAAGGCTGCACATTTTGAAGAATACTTGTTGCTTAAGATGTGGGATTTGATTCAAAAACAAACTGCACTGCTAGTGTTTATCATAATGGAGGAACATATGAATCAGGGAATAGTAATGGTGATGTCTATTATTACTATTACTATTAAAACTAGGCTCAGGCTTCAGCTACCAAGACAGCACTAGTCTGGTTGTTTCATGGGATTTGTTGGCAAAAAGAACATGCAGAACATCACCAGCTTTATCTTTTGTGTGTGTGTACGGGTGCGAGAGAGAGAGAGAAAGAGAGATTCTCCTTGCCATGATCAAATCTGGTTCAGACTCTGAAATTTACTTTGAGTCTTCACACCATAAGATAACATCCTGTAAACAAAACATTTCTAGGACAGAAAAGACAGTGAAAAATAAACAGAGCAAATAATAAAGAAAGCACAGATGAACAAATAAGTTATTCTAATGAGCACATGATGGTATGAAATTAAACTACCTACTCACTAGCACTGCACTTATCCATCAGAGGGCCAGAGTTATTGGCTCATAATATTAATTGGTGTTGGTTTATGTGTCGGCTGAAATGCAATAAATTACCATAAATAATGCAGTAGAGGTGAGGTTCAGACCACATTATTTACAAGCCTCTGCCATCTTGTGTTACTGCCTCATAATCAGTAGTTTTCTTTATTTTATTACCAAATATTGTTTTCCATATCTGCCCCCAAAAATCAGTTGGGATCTATTCACACGACGACACTAAAGGCAGCTTCCAAAGGTCCACCAAGCTTAGTACAGGGCTCTAAATTCCAGTGAAGCACATTGTAATTAGTAGTAGATCGTCAGTCTTGAGCTGCTTCTACACCTTCCTCTATGTTAACTCAGTGTTTCTAGCATGATAAAGAAACAATATTGGAGCGCCGAGTTACAGGAAGATACTGGCTGTTGTACAGAGCACACACACAGACACAAACACACACACACACACACACACACACACTTAGACGCACCCATGTACTGTCTGCGGCCTGTAGATATTTCCACCACAATATGTTACACGTATCTGTATGGCAGAGTACTTTTTAATCTAGCCTGACCTCCAATGCAACGTTTGAGAAATGTAACTAGTGTATGAAGAACCCGTTGAGTCCAAAGTCTGTTGTAGAGCAAAAGTGTGCGTGTGAGTCCTTGTTACGACCTCCAAATGGATTAGCTTCATGCAATGATTTTGAGCCATACTCCAATCTTCTGTGATGTTCTCATCGACACTTTTTTTGTCTGGGTAAAACATACGTGCAACGGATTTACGAACGTCTTTTGTTTGCATATAGAATGTGAAGTAGTGCTCGCCATATAAGATAATGTTTAAGGAATTAAATGTAGAGAGTGTATAAGCTACTTTGCAGCGTATCTAGTTAAGCAATAAGTCTGTAGTATCTCCCTTTATATGGCACTGGCCTGTATATGCTTTGTACATATGAAAATACACGGATGAGAGTTACGCATATGCTACTGTACATAGGAGAATTATGCATTTGAAATCAACAGCCATTGTTATTTTTCAGAGGACATGAAATTGTTTTTGTACATGAGTGAATGATTAAATTTAAAGAAAAACACCTTTAAAAGTTAGAGAAGAAATTGTGCTTCCTCCTTTTTGTGTGTTTAGTTTGTGTTTGTGGAGTAAAAAAAAACAACAACCATGAATCTTCTTTAAAAAAAAAAAAAACATATTTATATATGCAGGACATTCAGGTTTCAATATCAAACATAGCCCAACCCACATGACACAGCATGACCCCAAGAAAACAACACTACAAAGTATCCATAGAAAACCAATAGCAACACACGACTCCTCACAAAAATGTACAAAACTCAGTTGAAACAACAGCTTTACATTCTGGTTGAACTCACCAACATGTATACTGTTTACAATAGTGAGAAACGGTGGAGTGAGGTCGGTGTATGAAAGGCCCGGAGGATGAGAGACAGAAGGAAGAGAGCGGAGGAGAGAATGATCAGAGGATGAAGAGGAGGAAAAGGAGGAGGAGGAGGAGGAGGAGAGAGGTGGACAGTGTAAGCAGAATAGATTATCTCATATCCAGAATCAACACGGACTCAAAGAGACATAAAGATGGACAACACATCACATCAAATACTCTCTCTCTCCTCCTTCTTCTCCTCTACTTCTTCTCTCTCCTCTTCCTCATCGAATGACGCCACTCCAGAGGACGCCCGGTCGGAGAAGAAGCTCCTCGGGCTGCAGTGCCAGACCCGAACCTCGTGGAACACGCTTCCGTCCTCGTCCTCGTCCTCCTCATCTTCATCCTCCTCGCCGGGCGACTCGGAGTGAGAGGTGGAGTAGCAGGAGTCGAACCTGCTGCTCCGGCTTCGAGGCCTCCACTCCAGCTTGTTGTGGATGCAGAAATCACTGCGCTGCTCCTGCAAAGGAGCCAGCTGCTCCTCGAGACCATCCAGCCTCTCCTCCTCTTCCTCCAGGAAGGGACTCATGCAGTCGCTGGGTAAAGTAGGTGAGGTGGTCTGGGATGAATGTGGGTCACTGTGAGTCGCAGGCCTACCACAGAGCAGGCTGCTGCTGCTGCTGGAGCCTAGGGGGCTGTCGGAGGGCGGCCCCTCACCGCCGTCCACCTCAGGCTGGCGAAGCCCTCCACTGGTAGGATTGGCTGTGGCGGTGTCTGAGGGAGGAGCAGAGAATCAGAACACCTGGAGACAGACGGATTAGTGGAGGAAGGGGATGGAAAAGATGAGGCGCTTCGTTAGTGATGATGAAGAAATGAAAACGATAATGAGATGAAATGAGCCAAATGGTGGCGACGAATGATACCTGAGCTCTGGCTGGAGAAGGTGTGAATCTGTCTGTTGCTATGGGAGTCTTCGTCATTGGAATCTTCCTCGTCGTCATCGTCCATAGACGCCCAGGCACGCAGTTTAGCCTCAGCGATGGCAAACTGCTCAGCCACTCCTGGCAGGAACACAGACCCGATAAATGAATGCAGTGGGTTCCTGCTCATGACACCTTAAAAAAAAAAAAAGAAATGGCTGCACGTGGCTGCCTATGGGCAGTTCAACCGAATAATTATGTTTTTAATATGATTTGGGAAAAATGTATCATCCATCTTTTTTATGTTCTGCAAATAATCTCTTAATGCCTCAGATTGGATGGAAATCAGTGAGAGTGTCACCAGTTTATCTGATTGAGCTGGTGTCTTTGGCAATATGATACAAGTATCGAGTAATACTGATACCTCCTCTTTTTTTATTAATTTATTTCCACATCCCTCCATGACCGTGTGACATTGTCTTACCCCACATTTTTCTGACTGAGTCTGCCAGGAAGGGCCTCATAATTTGCTGATTATTTTCTCAACACATCACAGTTTGACATCATAGTTTCTTAAAAGGTTTTCAAGGTTCCACCTTTGAAATTGCTCATTTTGTCCAAAACAGAAAAAAATATTCAGTTTACAATGTCATCAAGTAAAGACAAGCTGAAAATACTCACATTTAGGAAACTGGTATCAGGAAATGTTTTGTGCTTTTACTTTAAAAGTGACAAAAACAATTAATCCATTAAAATAATTAAAATGATTTACCATAAATCAACTAACAGCTTCAGGTCAAAGGCTTTTTAAAAACGGTCACAGCAAGAAAGCTCTTTGTTGTTTTGATCAGTGTGTGGAGGAGAAAGACTTAATAATGTGCGTGCTCACTGTGTACCCTACTTCCTCCCTCTCATTCTCTCTCTTGATCAAACCACACCGATGTGACCGCCGCCAGAGAGGATGAGTCACAGCAGAAACAACAGGAGCTGCTGTGCCATTGGTGGGCAGTGGAGTGTTTTGGGAGAATGTCTAATAGGCCACCATCTGCTGCCAAGACAAGCTGCCACCCAAGAGACTGCGCGGTGGGCTCGGCCCACCGCTGACCTGCAGGGGTTTTAGGGGATTAGGTGTGTGACAGACGGTGGGAGCCGGCCAGGAGATGATGTGTTGTTAAACCAAGCTAAGTAAGAGGATGCACATACCCACACACAAGCGACAAACAAAAAAAAAGCAGCTGGTTACACTGCAGTTGTGTCCTGCGCAGCATTTTAAACTGTAGAAACTCGATACTAAGGGACAGTAAAGGTCACAGAATACCTGCAGCAAAGCGGGCCTCCTTCTCCCCTTCAGTCAGGTGGCAGTAGGAGCTGAACTGGGAGTGGGCCGCCGGTGGAAGACCTGCAGGTTTAGGCCAACCCTTCCACTCTATGAGGTGGGCGACCCGGCCCTGAGCCAGAGAGGTGGGCTTCGTCACATGGTCCCTCACAGCCTGAGAGATACCTGGACACGCAGCGGTGGAGGTCAGAGTGAGACACATTAGAGGTCATTTAATCACATGGTGTAAACACAAACAATTAATAAGGTCCTCACCGTTTAAGGAGGATCTGGCAAGCGCTGCAAACTCATGGATACCGACACTTTTCCGTGAGTCTGCTGGAGATTTTCCTGACTTTGGAATCATTTCACTCTCCTCAAATTTCACCTGCGAGAAAGATTAGACTTCAGCAATACTGGCCAATGCACAAAAACACACTCTGCTCTGTCTGCATTTATGTCATATCCTGTCAGCTTGTCCCTAAAACAGTAAATAATTACATTGCCAGTGGTCATGAGAGACAATCCAACAGCATCAAAACACTTACAAATCACAGGGAAAAACCCACAGCTTCATGTCAAAATAAATGCTTCATCCAAAGTAAACATTTTAAAAGTTCTCCTACCTCCTCCTCTCTTTGTCTCTCAATTCTCTCTCTACTCCTGGACCTCAGCTTCATTGTGGACATGCAGAGATGGTGTTGCAGCGCAGCAAACCAACACACAACTAAAACTCACAGCGTGGGTTTAGTGTTTTAAACCACCGGGCAGACAAGCAAACAGCCATGCCCTAATTTTGCTGCACAGATGCTAAAGCCATGGTAAGCCAGCGGAACCGGTTAGAATGGTCGGGTTGGAGGGAGGTGGTGACAAGTCTCCGTACAGCCAGACAAACATATGGCAGGTGACCAGCTTGGGTAAGCAGCTCCAGCCAGGCCCGCTCACCACAAAGCTGCTGATTAAAAGTGATAGTGCTACCTAAATAACCCCTTATCCAAAACAAACACACATGGCTGCACTGAGCAGACACAACGGGTCAGCTCAGTCAGTGTCTGTAGCAAAAGAGAGATTTGGAGTAGGTCTAGTTTCTTTTAGGACTTTTAACAAGCAGGAAAAATTTGGCCTGAACACAACTGTGAGCAAGTGCATGACTTGACAGATAGTCTTAAGCAGATTGGCTCACAAAGCAGCTAAGAAAGAAGAGTCTCCTGACAGCACTTAAAGGCTTACGTTAAAGTCAAACATGCCAGTGTATGTGTGTCAGAGGCAAACAGGCAGGTAGGGGAGTCTGGGAGGAAGCGATATGAAGGAACACACAGCTCTCCTACAGCACAGGTGACATCCAGCGCTCCTCAGAGGAGTGAGACGTCACTCGTGCTGAACGCCGATAAACACATGTTCAGCATGTCGAGCTCTGAACGGCCCCCTCCGGAGGTTCAGACGTACAGATTTCAGCACTGCGGACAGCTCCGCTCTGCAATCACGTAGACACAATAAGCCACAATCTGCTTTTACTGTAACCCAAATAACAACTGCAGCCACTGCACCCAATGTAGATTACATGAGGTCACGTGAAAATTAGCAACATCTGCACTGTATTCTAGTGGTTTCTCTCACAGCCATTGAAGATGAAGGACCATCACTTGTCCCACGTTGCATGTTGATTGTTTTACTTTTTAATTAATTTCGAGGAAATTGACAGAAAACTGCAAAGAAACGGACAAAAATTAACAGAAACATGTTGAAAAACATTTTGTTTTTCTTCTTTTCTATCCCATTAATCATGTGCCTGCCTCAGATTTATCTTATGACCCACTGGAGGGTTTGCAGGCCCCAGGTTTCGCGATATAATACTGCTATATAATATATGTAGGTCACATCTCTGTCAATTTGGTTTACACTTTGTGGGCTTTATTCATCATCGGTAGATGCAATTATCTGTTTCAAAATATCGGTCAGTTGACAAGTCAACAAAAGAAATTGTAATAATTTTGATTAGTGATTCAGATATTTAATAAGTAACACCACCAATAATCACTGGTTCAAACATATCTAATATGAGGATTTTCTGTGTTATTAAATATCTTCTGGGTTTTTGGCTGTTATAACATAGAATTTAGAGACATCGTTTTCACTCTTTTTCTTTTTTTTTTTAACAGGTGCACGCACCACCTGCACCTGATTTGGCCCCTCTGGAGATGTTAATTGCGTGATGTTGCTTTTAAAAACTCACACTTTAAACATGCTGAATGTCACCTCTCTTATTTGCATCTGACAAACGGCGCTGATCAACATTCATCCTAATAACCACCACACTGCGTTTGTTGCTTCAGGTCCTTTTCCACGAGGTGTTTGGATTATTTTGTCCCCTCCCTGCAGATACAGACAAGTGTGTGACTTCTTGACATTAAAATCACTATAAACATATGGGGTGACATCCTCTGACGCCTCCAAAAACAAATTGTGAATTATAGGGCCAACAAGTGGGATCGAGTTAAACCAGTTTGCCCGCATGCGGCCAAACATCTCCAGCTCCGTGTGGATGGAGGAAGCTGCAGTGCTGAGATGTGATGAGGTTTTTTTTTTTTTTTTTTCTGGAAATGGTGCATTCAAGCAACAGAAGCGACACGCTGGAGCCTGAATAACACATCACCCCGCCATCGACGAGCGCAAGTGTATGCTGCAATTATGGGGGAAATAACGCACGAGACTCGAGGCTTCAGCAGCGGATCCCCTGGAAACATCTGAAATCCTCATCTGCATACCAATGGCTCCATGCCCGCATCACATAAACACCGAGAGCCCCCTGGCCTTTCCGTGCACCCTCACAGCTCCGACGGAGCTCGTGTGGCTGGAATGATTTCCCCTCTCGGTACCTACCTGTAAATCGGACCGTGGCGGCTCATGACAATGCGCTTTAATTATCTCCAATCCGATCAACAGATGACACCGCGCGGTTCGTTCTCCCGCTGCAGGGTCTGCAGTAGAGCATTAACGCCACGCCGACGGCGAAAACATCCTCCTAACACCAGCCTTTGCTACATCTCCGGCACAGACGCACCATTTGTTGCTCGGTATGTGGGTTACATAGGCTGTCCAAATGTCTCCCGATGGCGAGCGTCATCAGCAGCGAGGCGGTGTCATCTCATCTCCTCCCTCCCAGTGCAGCCAAGAAGACACGGGCGACCTGCAGCTCCAGTCCTAGGAAGCACTGCAACAGATTTATTGTCCTTCATTTCCGAAGACACAACCGCAGTCATTTCAGCTCCAGCAGGACGCACGCAGGGTGAAGACATTTGTTGTGAAGCCTGTTGTCAACAAAACGCTGATAAGACACAGAAATTAAAAAATAAAAAAACAATGTAATGAAAAGACTGCTGTTGTGTAAATTTGACCTTATTTGTCGAACTTTTTGAAGATAAAACCGCGAGGTTCGGTGTTGGGGCCCCAGAAAGCATCGCATCCACTCATTTGACCATTTAGAAGTGTTATCTGAGCTTTTAATTAACGCTTTATAACATTAGTGCATTAGTCAGCAATTAGCCTCTAACCTTACTGAATTCCCCCTACGTGGGATTAATAAAGCCCAAGTCTAAAGTCGAACCTGTCCTGTGAAGACGCGCTTTATAGATGCGTTTTTATTGCAGTTCATGATCTGTTCAAATGTATCAAGCAAATATGCAGCTGGAGATGTTCTGGTTCCTCTTATGAAATGTGACGATTTGTTCCTTTTATCTAGTTTGTATTGTTTATTGAAAATCTTCCGTTGTTTTTTTTTTTTTTTTGCATAGAATCTGAAGTTGTCACCTCTGGTTAAAGTTGTGATGGACATTTTATACTAAACAATAAATGAAATTACAATGCAGCTATCATTTATTTTGTCAGCTGACTGACCTGTATGGGATTTAAGGCAGCTACAATTCACAGAAGGCGGGAGAGGCAGCGATGACCCGCAGCTTCTCTTTATCCAGACACACACGTGCACCAATGTGGATAATGAGGTCAGAGACCCCAGTACCACCGTAAAAATCATGCAACACGTTTCACACTGCTCAGCAACTTAATAAGTCCTTTATTTGCAATGTTCCGTGACCTCATCTTTCCAGTTTCCGATGCAAAAGAAGCAATAATTTCTTAAATAAAGAAAGCGACAAAAAAAAAAAAAAAGAAAAAAAAAAAAAAAGAAAAGAAAGAAAAAATATTTACAAAATTCCAATAAAACTAATAATCAATGGATTATCTAAAGCACCTCTCTGCATCTGGACAACTGTGGTTTCTGCTGTAAAAGGAGACACTGCAATTACATCAGCAATTTATTGTTTCTGAAAAATAAAACTGAAAAAAAAAAAAAAGGTTTTTTTTTTTTTTTTTTTTATTATTATCATTATTATTATATATTTACAGAACGCTCCTGAAATGAGTTTCCACTTAAAAGTAGAAAAGGCTTTCGGATCATTTCTGTGTCTTTTTTTTTCTTTTTCTTTTTCTTAACCTTTATATATTTTATCAAGTCAATTTTCTGTAGATTTCAAGTTTTAACGGTGATTGGGTCATTAAGTGTCCTCTAGCTCAGGTTGAAGTATAGAAGAGGTAAAGATGAAGAGTCAGTCAGTGTGGTTCTCTACCAGCGATGGGAGAGGATGGCTTAGAGGAAGCATTAAGACCACCCCCTAGTAGTCAAGGTCAAAGGTCAATACCAGTCCTCTGTGTTTCTGTCCTCTGCAAGTTCATGGTAGGAAACAGGAAAATAGACACGCTTTGCTTTTAAAAACTCAATTCATCAAATGAAGATTAGTTCATGTACATTTTGTCTACGAACGTTTTGTCCACTGTATCATTAATAGAAACACACTTCAGTCATGCTGCACACTCCAGTAAAGGACAAAGACATTGAGAGCTGTGTCTGGATTGAACACACACATCATGGCATGATGATACCCACGGATCAGGGAACCCACACGGCCTGCACTCTCTTCCTGCAGATCGGGAAGGATGTTGGGCATTAGAATTGTCTAGAACGAGGAAAAAGCAGCCCGTTGGTTTGTTTTACTGTGACCAAAAAAAAAAGAAGAAGGTTTCGTAGTGATGTGGGATACTTCACACCTCATCAAACCAGCAATCCTGCCGCATCGCTTTTCAAGTTCATTTAATGGAGGACACTTGCTGTGTAAAGCAGGTGGGGAAATAATGAGGAAGCAAGAGAGGGAGGGAAGAGAGAAATGATTGTTTTCTGAGTCCATCCCTCAAAGAAAAGAAAAAAAATAATAAAGATTTATCCTCATTGAGGATTGATTTGAGTCTTCCTCTCTGGCAATGTTGTCCATGACTCTCAACGGACGCCTGCAGTGCCCCCGCCTCGCCAAAGGGGGCTCCAGCTTTCAGTTCAGCTTCTTACTCCTTGTCAGACTCCTCCTCTGCCTCGCGGAGCCAGGTGAAGAAGGCGGTGACTGACTTCAACGCCACACCTTTGCCTGTTTGCTCTGCAGCGTCTTTGCTGGATTCCCATTTGTAGAAGGCCTCCTCTTTAATGACGTCCTCGTCGTAAAGGGCGTCGAAGAACATCCGCAGCAGGTCTGCAGAGAGCGAACAAGGAGGTCAGTGCTGAGCAAGCATCGACACCTCACCCACAGTTTGACAGAGGAAAAAAAAAAAAAAAAAACGTAACCGCATATTTGTTTAAAAAAAAAAAAAAATAAAAAAAATAAAAAGTAGCTTCGCGGGATAAATATCAATTAGTACCAAGTGTCAGCACTCAAGAGGTGTTGAGACATTATTACTAAGGATGCGTCTTTCTCTTCCAACCCTACAATCTCTCATGAAACACTTTTCCCAGAACAAACTGGCTTGATGCTTCACTGAAATCTGAGCTTCTGAAAAGCAGTCATGCAATTAAGTATAGAGAGAAAGAGAGAGAGAGAGAAAAAAAAAAAAAAAAACCTTACAGACTCCTAAAACCTTCTTTGGAAGCGGAAACGCGTATATTTTATCCACCTCTGTCTGTTCTACAATACTCAGGTTAAGTGATAAGCGGGACACTCACTTGCAGGCTGCTCCAAGCGCACCATCAGAGCCTGGAGGGCGTAAAGGGCCTGCAGTTCTTTCTGCTCGTCGCACAGGTATCTCTGCAGCAGACTGGCCCTCTCGTTGATCTGCGACGCGTCCATCTTGTAGGGGTTGTCGCCTGGAACGAGGAGTCAAGACACTCGTAAAGACAAACCATGAGCTTTGGATGAAACTTCTTCTGCCGTAACAGATTTACTGCCTGAGCTGCAAATTGAATCACGTGTTGTGTTTTGCGTTTGTATGAATAAGAGTGTTTGATGATGCAGGAGATGGAAGGACAATTTTAGAAGACGGCTCCAACTTGTACATGCTGTACTAGTCGTACTTACATATGATGGCACACTGACACACTGATGTCATCAGGGCTCGCACAAACTGGTTGGAAGCTGTCTGCTGCTCGTCCAAGTTAGCCTAGAAATAAATTTAAAAAAAAATAAGGATCATGCAGCCTTTATGCTGACAAAAAAAAAAAACCTGCGTTAGGTTAGTCCGAAGTCAAACCAGCTGCATGGCTCGGACTGTCACACACCTCAACCCAGTCTCTGATCCGCTGGTTGTCGGCCTTGTCCTGGAAGAGTCTGTCCAGCTTTTTGCCGAGCTCCTCTCCGCTGAGGATCTTCTTCTTATCGACTTCCTCTGACTCCGTCTCCTCTCCCGTGGTGAATTCCACTTTCTTCAAAAACACACATTAAGAAGCGTGAGGACACGCCCGAGCAGCTAATTACCAGTGGTTTTCTCCTCAACCTTAAAGCCTTCTAACGTTTTAAAAGAGTAAACGAACATAAAAGTGTCTGTTTTCAGTGGTCGTGAGAGCTTGAACGTCTAAAACCTGAACGTCTGTTTCTTACCTGATCAGTGACAAACTTGTTGACGTCGTCATCCTTGGGCAGGAAATCATCCCAACTGAGCCTAGCCTCTGTCCACAAAGCCCCGACCTTGTTAGAGGTCTGAGAAAGAAAAAGAAAACAAAACAAAAAAAAAGTTGTTTTTTTTGTTCTTTTGTTTTTTTAAATGTACAACATGATGTCATCAAATAGCTTGTAAAGTGTGCACTCAGCTGTTTTCAGAAATGTTCTTACCATTCCTTTGCAAAGCAACTTGAGGATCTGCACCAGCAGCACGCCGGCCTTCCCCAGAGGCACAAGAGGCTTCGAGATCTCCCTGAAGATACAAGCGCACTGCATGAAGCTTTCCGCTGTATTTCAACTATATTATTCAGCTGTTTATTTACTACCGCTGTTATTAAACCTGGTTTTAGAAGGAATTCTGTCAGTCACATTCAGGCATCTTTGTTACTGCAGTGAGGAGAGTGATTCTGTAACATTTGTGTCATCACATGTGTCCATACATTTTTCTCAGGAAGACCACGACAGTTAAAGAGACGACAGCAGAATGACAGACAAGAAAATCACGAGATGATGATGAAGGTGTCTGACATCAAGTCTGCTTTCAAAGAAATTGATGACGTGTCTTTTATGCTCGTCAGGCTTTACCTTCAATCTAAAGGACCTCAGCTTGAGTAGACTTCTTCAATTAAACTATTTTTGCTCACATCCTGATTACTTTCAGGTCACGGTTGTGGGTGATCGAGAATTTCCTTTTAGAGCCACGCCGCTAGCAAAACTCTCTACCTGCTGAACTCCCGACACATCAAGTCTCCACTGTCATTTAAAACACTTCCCAAAACTGTTCTGTTTTTGAAAGCTTTTGGAAATGTTTGATGTGTTTTTCATGTTCACTGCTTACCATTTTCATTTATTTGCTAATCTTATTTGTATTACTTTCCCCTGTGCTTACATCCTCCGGCCTTTATTCTCATTTTATCTGCCTTGCCTGATTCTATTTCCTTTTTGTCCACACTTTGTCTAAAAGTTATTATTGTTATCATCCAACACCCACCTGAAGAGCTGTCCCATAGGGATGCCTTCCTCATGGAGCATGGGGGTAATAAGTTCAGCCAGGTAGAGCCAGATGTGAGGTATATCTATGGCCATGTCTTCCGCTACCTCCAGGATCTCTTCTATCCTAAAACAGAACACAAACAAAACAGAACTCAGTCTCACTTTTAACATGTAGCCTTCGTTTCATTACTTCAAAAAATAAAAAATAAAAAATAAAGTCCCGGCAAAAGGTTTCCCTGTTAAACGCTCACCCTTTGTAGTACTGCTGTGCGGGCAACGTCCCTGCCTTCAAGAGCTGGTGCAGCAACAGGCCCATGTGCTCCCTGGCAATGGTGCTTCGCTCGAGTGTCGACTCCACGCCGTTCCGCACAAACACGTAGAGCAGAGAGGCACTGTTGAGCTCTGACACACACTGCAGCGCCTCCTACAGGAAGACAAAAGGAACGATGTTAGCGCTAATAAATCTGGTGATACATGTACATTGGTGCACGCGAGTGTGCATGACGCCGGTGTTCGTACCTTCAAGTCATTGATGTGGAGGTATTCTTCTATGATGGCTTTCGACTTCTTCTCCACCTCCTCCTCAGTCAAAGCAGGTTTAGGGAGAGAAGGAGGAGTGGAGGCGCTCTCACACTTGACTGCAGAGAAAAAAGGGGAAAATACAAGTTGAAGATTGTTCTTTCTTCCTGGGTTGTAATTTCATAAATATACATATAATTCTTTCAACAACTTCTGTCTTTTAAATCTTTACTTTTGCTCCTTTATACCTGTGAGATCTTTGCTTGGAACCCTGTCCCGGCTTCCTCGGTCCCGGCTTCCTCGGTCCCGGCTTCCTCGGTCCCGGCTTCCTCGGTCCCGGCTTCCTCGGTCTTTGCTTCCTCGGTCTTTGCTTCCTCGGTCACGATCGTCAGTCATGCTGGCGACACGACGCACGGGTTCGGTGGCGGCTCGGCTGTCTCCGCCCCTCCCACCGCGCTCCTGTGACTCTCTGCTGAAGCTCCTCTTGGTGATTTGGGTTCCTTCCCGTCCCTCGCTGCGATCGAACCTGTCAAAACGATCCCTGTCGCCCCCACGTTCACGGCTGGAACTCGACCTCAAGATAATAAGTGACACAAAAGAGGTTTATTTATCATACTGTGCAATAAAATCTGATCTCAAACTGATCACCGAATATATGCACATGCTCTTAATGTAATAAGTACATTTGAGTAGCAAGGAAGTGTCATAATCAGACGAGCGCTGGCAAAATGTTTACAGAGTGCATCCTGTGATCTTTTTGAAGGTTTTCCTGAATCAGTGATGCAAATTTAACTCCAAAACTCAAAATGTTGGCAAATTTCCTGGCTTTACCAATTTATATGAAAACAACATAAATCAAGAAGCTGTCTGGACTGCAGCTGCAAATTTAAAGCATGTATACATGCAGTGTCAATGGAAACATGTATAACAGGAGTATTTTTTATCATCTAAGGATGGATGAACATGTATATAAAAAAAAAAAAACAAAAAAAAAAAAACACATTTGCTAAAAAAAAAAAAAAAAGTGAAGCAGCACGGAAAAAAAAAAACAGCATTAAAGCAGAATGACAGTAAGAAAATATCCGCAGCTTGTGAATACCTCTGAGGAACTCTGCGATCAGAGTCTGATGTCGACAACAACGAACCAGACTGCTGCAGGGCTGAGAAGCGGTTGAGCGTGCTGGTCGCTGGACGCCCGGAGTCTGAAAAGACAAGCGAAGGGATAAGTTAGGAACCAAGCCACTGCAACAACCACTAAAGTCACACTGTCTTTCAGAAGAAGGTGTTTTACCCTGCTCTCCGCTCGCTGGTTTAGCTCCACTTCCTCCACTGCTGCCTTTTCCCCAGCTGCCCCACATGCCTTTGCCACCTGGAGCCAACAGCTGATTGTTGAAGTCCAGAGCGCCGGGCTTAAGGGAAACCAACACGGTACATACATCAACATCTGACATAATTTGGTTAAAAACAATTTAGTACTGAAGAGTCTTGGTCAGAATAAGTACGCGAGACTCAGACAATTACTTATTGTGCAACTAAAAAACACGGCAGAATTAAAAGCAACCAAATTCAAGTACCTTTGTAATCTTGCTGAGGCGGGTGGTGTCGATGGGTCTGTTCTTGGAGATGGGCACCGTGTTCCACCCCTCGTCCTGAGGCACGCTGATCCGGCTGCCTGGTGTGTGAGGGCCTCGGCCCCCCATGTTGCCTCCCATCCTGCCTCCGCCTCCTCCTCCTCCGCCGCCGCCGCCGCCTTCCTTCTTTGACAGGAGCTGCTGCTGGACTTTGATCTGTTCCCTGTGCTCCTCCATCTCTGCCTCCTTGTGGATCTGGTCAATCGTTTTCGGGCCCTGGTCTCCTCTACGAGGCACCCAGTTACACTGTGGATGGAAGACAATCCAAAACATTCCAGCACCAGTCGTTTCACAACAATATATAGGATTCTAATGTGACTGAATCCAGACACAATAAAAGGAATACTATATAAATGCTTGTCAGCTCATTATTGCTGCATACGGTTGTGGATGAAGTCATATTTACCCTTCTGAGGTCCAACACATCTTGCAGCATGAAGCGGATTCTGGATGAAGTCTTTTTCTCTTTGATGATCTTGTCCATCTGAGCGAAATACTGATCCATGCGAGGCTACAGAGAGAAGAAAGACTTTTATGAGCGATGACTATAAAATGATGAGGTGCACATGAATAATATTGTTTTACATAGAGATCTGTCACTCATCACTAATATTCAGTGGTCCAGACACGTGGCACAAAAATTAAAGTCATCACGGGAGACAATTTAATGTGCAGATGTTTATGAACATCATTGACTTCCATCTGTGTTAATGCTGTACTCACCTTGGCCTTCTCAAAGTCCAGGTCTTTGCCAATAGTGGAGAGCAGTCTGCAAAGACACTCGAGAGACTCTTCATCGTGATTCTTCAGCAGTTTCACGACACAGTCGTGCATGATGGCTTCTGTCAGCATCTTCAGCTTGAAGAGTTCACCGATGAACTTGATATTACCGAGCGAGCGGCGTCGAGCCTGATCTCTGCCGTCCACCAGCTCCACCCTCAAGCGCTCACGCTCTTCGTCCTGAGAACAGATGACAAAAAGGTGTTTGTGCTTAGTGTTGTATTCAAGGGGTCAGCTTAGTCTGAAGAGGAAGTGTTGGTTTTAATAGTAACAGAAGAAAACCCAAAACATATCTTACATCTTTGGAAGCCTCCAGCTCTTTCTGCTTTTTGTCAAACAACTCGTCATCGTCTTGGTCCTTCTCAAACTCTTTCTGGCAGCGGTTGAGCAGCAGTTTGCGGAAGTTCACAGTCAGTCCTGGTTTGTCTGTGGTGGGGACTTTCAACTGGAGGAGGACAACATTGAATATAATGGGGAATTTTAATGCAGGTCTTTCCCTCAGCAGTATTCATATGGAACAAGTACTTTATATTAAAAATATTTTCGTGATCATTTGAAAGTGGGCTCCTTCAGTTCCTCAATACCATCATGATATTTCAGTGGCCCAGACACGTGGCCAAAAAAATCATTGGTCATCATTGGAGCACATGAAAAAACCAACAAAATTCAGACATATTCACAGGACCTACCCCCAGAAGGCAGCGGCACATGTTGGCGTAGGCCACAGAGAAGTTGGGTTCTGAGATGGCCTTCTCGAAGATGAGGTCGATGGTTCCCTTCAGCCTCTCCTCCGTGTCTATCGTCAGCTCCGTCACCTGCTTCATCAGCTCCTGGAACTTCTGCGGTGTGAGCTTGTTGAGGATGCTGCGCAGACGCTTGAACAGCTCTTGAGTCTTGCCCTGCTCGGTGTCGTCTACTTCGACTTCCTCCGCGGCACGGCTGCGTGTGGACTTCTTCACAGAAGGCTTCCAGGCCTTCTCGGCCTTGTTGAGCTGCACGTCGTCGTTGAGGGACATGCTGCTGATGATGATTTTCCTGGGCTCTTTCCGCTGACCCTGCTGGGAGCGACGGGGGCCAGGGGGCTAAAAGGAGGGGGAAAGGTTTGCATATTTAGACAAATTAGAGGAAAGAAACAATTAACAAAAAGTTGAATTACGATTATTACATAACTCTGCTTATGAAAAAGGGACGAGAATTTCCTTTAATAAGAAACTACCCTAAAAAAGAGAGAAATTAATTTACCGGGCCTCGTGGTCCTCCCACTGATCTGCTCCCAAGATTCCCCAAATATGACGGAGTAAAATCAGGACCAACATTCATCAGTCGAGCCGGGTCAGCAGGCCGCAGTGGAGTCTTGTTCACCTGAAGTTTAAAAGGTAAAATGTGCTCACACAAAATTTTAAAACAATGCCATGAAAGCATGTTCCTCCATAAGCTGCATGATATATTCAAAAACGAATTATGAGGGCATTAAATTAAGTAAAGTAAGGCGCTTTTAAGTATTTCTTTTTTTTAGTGAAGCTAAAGAACACCCACCTTGTCCAAGACCACCTCACTGATGAGAGGCAGGCCCTCGGGTTTGTTCAGACTGGCGCTGATGAACTGGAAGCCCAGCAGGAAATCCCGGTCGTACTGCTTTTTATCCTCTGGGTTTATTGGCTTCCATTGTTCTGAGGAAGGTACGAGAGAGGTGTGAATGCAGGGGATTAAATGTACATCCTTAAAACTCAAGTTAGGACAGCTCTGTACCATGTATGATGACAGGGAAATTTGTCTTTAATTGGACGACAGGATGCTTGAAAATATTGATGGATGGATCTGCTCTATAATCTAAATAGCCCGTTATTCCACCCTGCAAAGCAGTTGTCTTTAAGCATTAACGATCTAAATCTCAAAGCCATCTATAGGTGAGCAAAGATTCAAAATTACGCTCATGTATAGTGAAACTGAATTTATCCATGATTTTACTAAGTAAATAACAAGGCACTACAATGGGTGTAGGCAGCATAAGTTGACCAAATACTTGATTCAGTCGATTAGAAAAGTGCATGAGTGTACCTTCACTCCATCTTAATTATTTTTAAGAAAATATCTCTAAGCTATAACAGAAAAAAAATGATTCATATTCACTGGAAAAAAAATAACAATGTTGGTCTGACGACAGTAAAGGTGTTAGGATTATTTAATAAAATGTTACATAGATTTAGTCTTAATATGACGAGTTGTATATGAACTTTGCATAATCATTACATCATCAACATACAGTGTCTACAGGTGAACAGCCCAATAACAACTGTTACAATGTAACGGCACAAAACCGTAACTTACCTTCTTTGTACTGGTATTTCTGCTCAGTTGGCTCAGTTGTGGCTTTAGGCCTGTCAGGCTTTGCATTCTGCTTGTCCTCTCTCTCCTCCCAGGTCTCATCTGCCACTTCAGCGGGAGGTTCAGCTGGAGCTGGGGGGTTGGCCGGAGTGGACGAGGGTTCAGAAACAGGCTTGGCACCCTGCTCCTGCAAACAGGAAGAGAAGCGTTATAATAATCTACACCCCAGAGAAAGTAACGTTTTGAGTCTAGACATCTTCACAAATATTGTTGATATAGCTGAAACTGCTCTTACACAGAGTCATTGCAGCACAGGGACTTTCCCTGTGCTACAATGACTCTTGTCATCTGAACTAATACACACCTCTGTGAAGGCATCCAGGAGGTCTCCAATGGCCTCCTTCTTGTTGAACTCTTTCATGTTCTTCCTCTTCTTTGGCACAGATGTAGCAGCTTCAATGGAAGGATAAAGAGTTCACATTAAAATCTCACGTAGAACCAACAGGACACGTGTTAAATGCAAGTAGGAAACATCTCCACCGTACCTTGCATAGTAGATTCCTCTGGGCAGCTAACAGAGGGAGGAGGGAGAGGGGCTTCCTCGGTTTTCTTCTTACAATCTTCCTCATTCTCCTCTTTCTCCTCCTCCTCCTCCTCCTCTTCCTCCTCCTCCTCTTCTTTCTCCTCCTCCTCCTCTTTCTCCTGCTCCTCTTGTTCCTCTTGTTCTTCTTGTTTCTCTTGCTTCTCTTGCACCTCCTCCTCTCGCACCTCCTCCTCTCGCACCTCCTCCTCTCGCTCCTCTTCCTCTCGCTCCTCTTCCTCTCGCTCCTCTTCCTCTTGCTCCTCCTCCTCCTCTTCCTCTTCCTCCTGGGCTGATGTTGCTGTTTTAGCCACCAGTTTGGATTCCTGAGATTGAGAAGCGTCTGGCTTGTCTTGCGGTGTAGTGTTTGAAAAAGTCATGTCCTCAGACAGTTCTTCAGTCTCCTGAGGAAGGCCATTGGAGAGAAGAGGCTCTGTGATTTCCACTTGTGTGGCTTCAGGTTCGGAGCTCAGCTCAGCATTCTGGGTCTGTGGAGCAGCAGGTTCTTGCACAGACAGTGGAGGCTGGGTGACTTCAGTTACTGTCTCTGTAGTCGTTTCTTCTTTTGCCACGTCAATAGGTATAAGTGGGGCTGCAACCTCAGCTGCAGGCTCCAACTTAGTGCTGGCCACCGGCTCTTCTTTTTCTAATTTCTTCACCTCCTCTGGTTTTGTTTCTTCCTTTTCTGGCGCCTTCACAGCTGGAGCTGGAGCAACCTCTGGTTCCTCCGTTTTCATAGGTGGCTTTGGTGCTGCTAATGACGCTGAAGGTCTGACAGGAGCATCTACAGTGTCGCCAACGTTAGCACTGACTTTATTTTCAGCCACAGCCGGAGTAGTGGATGTTGTTCCTGCAGGGAGGGAAGGAGGAGACTGCTGCAGGTCCTTCATCAACGGGGATGGCACCTCAGTAGCAGTTGTAGGGACTGCAGATTGTGCAGCCACCTCAATCGGCGGTGCCATTTGGCTGTCCATTTCCTGTTTGGCCTCCACCACAGGCTCTGCATTTGCTGGAGCAGGAAGTGGAGGGCTTTCAGCGCTAGAAGGGAGCTCCATGTTTTCATCTAGACAAAGAATCATACAATGAGGAAACTATGGAATACAGCCATCACGCATTTTTTTAACAGACCAAAAACTGAGAAAATGTGCTCACCTCTTCTTGTCACTGTAGTGACAGGCGGTACGACTTCACCATTGGTCTGTGCAGGACTTACATCTGTTATGGAGGCCTACAAACACACAGCATTGGTTAGGACTGTTGTATAGTCATTGATTAAAATGGAAAAACACCACATTGTCTGTTAATTAGAAACATCTACACACATTCCGGATGTAATGTGTACTGTTAACAAACTGTATTTAAAAAGTGTCTCTGATATTTTACTTGATTTTCTCGGCATCCAAAAATAACTAGCCTAAAATTGTAACCACAGCTCATAACATCAGTGCATATTTCTGGATATTTGCTTTGGCTTTGTATTGGGCTTGAAAGCATGCAATCACCTCTGTGAAAAATAAACAAGTCAGGACAATGGCATCTAAAGAAATCCAATGAGGTGCTTTGCTTGTTTTCCAACAATGTGTACTTGGTTCATACAAACCAACTCAAATGTTTACTTTCTTACAAAATGGATTTATGTTTTTTTCTCTAACATGTTATTCAACTGTACAAACTGACAACGGGTGAAGACAAAATAAATACCAGGAAAGCCTCATGAAATGTTTTACGACCTGAGTTTCACCAGTTTCTGTCCTTAACTGTGCTTTTAATTGACATTAACACATAAAGTACCATAACTCAGTACAGAACAGCTGACAGCACTTTAGATTTACAAGATAAGGAAAACTATATATTTAATCCTTGAGTAACACAATTATGTGGTATGATTACTTGTAATCAGTAAAACAATAAATGAGAAATATCTATACACGCAACCATTTTTGCTTAGAGACAGAGTTTAAATCAGTCAGTACAACCTCGTCATTCAGAAGTAACAAACCCTTACCTGTGGGGGGGTCGGTGTGGTGGTGGACCTTCCACCAGACATGATCTCCTCTGTGATATCACGGCCGCCCTGGTTGGGGTCTCGTATTCTTATCTATCGGAGAAAGGACAAATATTGGTCACGTTTCCTCAAAACATGTGTCCAACATTATAATACAAACAGTATGTAACTATCCTGTCAACTCTGATCTATAGCTGCCACCTATCATGACAAAAACTATTGTTATTTTCAGCTAAAAGGGAAAGTTCCACATTCAACACACAATACACTGTCTCTCCATTCAATTTTTTTTTGACCTCAGACAAGAGGTCCGCTGCCCTTTTGTTGGGACACACTACCGGTTTGCGTTCCCTCTTTGGTGGGCCTTGTGACTGTGCAGGTGGTTGCTGAGGGGGCGGGGCTTGTTGCTGTTGCTGGGCGGGGTTGATCATGACCTGTGCAGGCTGGACAGACGGAGAGTACTGTGGCTGAGCTGGATAGTACGCTCCTGCTGTAAAGTTAGAGTGAAAGGAAAAAGGAAAAAAAAAAAAACATGAACAAAAAGAAAATACCGAAGTGAAACACCAAAATAAAATTCAGTTTGGATTCCCAAGATTTTATTTTTCACATGGTTATAATCACAAATGCTGTATTTGCAATTTTTTTTCCCCCAAGAAAACCCTGAAAGGTAGTTTGTGGGATATGTGGATGTATTTGTTGTAAAAAGCATTTCAAGGTGCAACTTTAAAGATTTCCTTGCACACACACAAAAACCAAACACAGACCATGTCAGGACAAGTATAAACTTGTGGATGTAAAAATGTACATTACATACGAGGAGCAATCAAGAGGTGCAGAGACAGCTCATGTTGCGCGCGAGTAAGTATCCCAAGTCCGAGTGTTGTTGAGCAGGCGGGGCTGACATGCTAGAAATCCCAAGTGCCATTGCGCCACAGTTCAGGTTGTCTGCACTGAATATTTTCCCTCAGACGCCTCAGAACGTCACAATAGACCTCTGTGTTGACAGTCTGACCCTGGGGGATGAATTCACGGTGCACAACCCAGCGAAGATATCCCGCCTGGTCGCTCCTGACTTCACTCGTGTTTTTTCTGTCTTGGACAGTGAAATGCTGCCCCTTTTGAAATGTGAACGCCAATCAAAAGCCAGACTCAAGGCTTCATTGGAAAGGCGTTCTAAAGCATTTTTGAGTTTGACACAAAGTTTGATGTGCAGTCTCTGCTTAAGTCGCCAATGCACACACATCACTGCTCGCAAAAATGCATGTAACAGATGCTGATGTTGATCAAGTGATGCATCTTGGAGTACTTCTGAAAATTATTGCTTCCCCCTGCTCTCTGTGCATCTGTTCTGCGCTCTATTTGTGCGCCACAGGAGCAGTCTCTGAACTTTCTGATTGCCCCTCGTACATGAACTAATTTGCGGGTTTAATTATGTGTTGTGCTTTCCAGTGTCACCACTACGTCATGTCTGGTCATATCTCTGAGTCTGGGAAAGATTAGATATCTAAGGGTAAATTAACCTTTAAAAAGACAAGACTTTTTTTTCGGTGGATTTCAAATGAAATATATATATTTATTTTTTTTAAATTTTAAACATGTATCATCTGTGTGTTTTAATATATGTTGTTTCTGTATGTGGATTGTTACATTTATGTTAGCTTCCTTCTCTTGCTTTATCTTGTTTATATGGATTTATGTATCTGACTTTGTCATGATTAATGGACCTGAACCACTTTTGTTTTGCTGTCAGGCCGTAGGAGCAACAACCTTCACATCCAGACTGTGAAAGTCGAACAGAGGCAGCATGTTAAAGAGTCCTGTAGTAAATAGAGTCTGCCAACTTACTTCATGGTTCATGACTATAAATTGCGAAATGTATTATTTCATCACATTAAAAACAGAACTTAAAACAAATCTGAAACACGTGAAACATCAAAAGGTAGAAACATTTGGAGCCCAATAAGTGAAGGTTTGGTCATTTGCAGATGAAAAGACATCGAGCCATATATTAACACGTGACTAAATTCTATTTCAAATTTTTCATTACTTAGATTATTACCATGATTATACAACTTTTCTGATATTCTCCAGGGCATGTTTTCCATTATTCTGGTAAGGTTTCACTACTCTATTAAAAATATTTAAAGACATTTTTCTTTTCTGTGTGCGTCCTATGATTGTTTTTTTCAATTACAATTCAATTCCCATTATTTTACGTATGTGACCAACACACTGAGGACCATCCGAGCGTGAAATCGTACGCGCGTGTTGCCAAAACAAAAACATTTACAACACGATTAGAAACAGGAAGTGCCACCGAGATTGTTGCCACTGAAGCCTGCTGACCACCACACAAGCACACACACTACTCACCGGGGTAGCGCTGGGAGGTGAGAGAAGCACCGTGGAGAGAGAGACGGCCGTTCTCTCGCCCGCCCCCTCTCCCCCCACCACCCCGCCTCTCCCTCGCAGCAAGAGAGGGCTCTGAACCAACGCAGCAAAGGAGAGGAAGGGAGTGAGGGACGGGAGAGGGAGGAAAGAAGGAGAGAGGGCAGGAAGAGACAGATGCAGAATGAGTTAATGAGAGGATCCAGAGGAAGCAGGGTGTTAAGAAGGTCCCATGAAATGAACAATGCCTTTACAGCAATCTTACCTTGTGTTCCTGGCTGCAGTTCATTTTTACATGCCAATATATTGCAACTTTTGAATTGCCCAACTTCCTGGAAACGTATTAAGTTTTGTTCACTGAATTATCTTGCACTCGAGGGTGTGTATAAGCCAATCCAATATGATGTTTTAATTGCACCCACCAAGTCCATCATAAATTTAAAAAAAAATAAATAAATCCATATGACTACATTTGTCCTGAGGAAAAATAGCATTTGCAGCAGTAACACAGGCCAGAGGTGTGTTTGGGTGTCATTTAAAAAAAAAAAAAAAAAAAAAAAATTAAAATAAATTTCACCTAAAAAGTGCAGTGGTGGCCCAGCTTTTTGCTTTACATTTTCCTCTTTCCGTCCCTTCCTCTACCTGCTGTTAAAACTCATTTATGTTTATTAGTGATAACATTAAATTCCACCCAAGACTTGAAAAATGTGGTCTCAGAGCCATTTCATGGAACCTGTAAGGCAGTGTCAGGTGAGACTGCAGATAGAAAGAACACATGCCGAAGCAGAAACAAGCCAGACGACATGCAACTGGCAGTTCACCACGTACAACCGTGTTTTGACCCAGAGAGACATTATATGCACCAACCAGCCAAGCAAAACCACGACAGGCCCACCTTATGGACAAAGAGGTGAGCATATGGATTCAACTACAGCTCCAACTTAAAATCTCTTTGGGATTTTAGTGTTTCAGATTTCACCCATTTAGAGTGACATCATGTTTGTGGTTTTGCTTGGTGACTTGGGTGAAAACCCTTACCATAACCGGGGTATTCAGCAGGGCTCGTTCCTGGGTAGAAGCTTGCCGTTCCGCTGGTCACAGGATACTGCTGGGTAGGAGGCATGTAAGGGGCCCGGTACTGCAGAACCAAAATAAACAATAAACAATTGAAATGGCAAAGCTTGGCCACCATACTGGCCCTGATATAAGATGACCCTTTTCTACACAAAGTTATTGGCACATTTGTTTAGCTTGCCCAAACAGGTTTTTAAATTCTTCATCAGTCACATCCTCACTTATTTTTTGTCAGACTTTTAGAAGCAGTCAGAATGATTATTTATTTGATCTTGCCATAGTGATATTGTGAGAGAGCAGTAACGCTTCAATGCAGGAAAGATAATTCCGTTTCACTCTTTCAACAAGAATTTGTTGGCAACAAAGCATTTTACATGAGCCATCAGACAGCTTGGATGTCAAAGTGGGCTTCATAAAATTTGTTAAATCACATTATCTCTATAAAACAGCCCACAAAATGACATGTAGAAATTTGCGTGCCTTCCTTACAAACAATCTATAACTCACTGTAATAAACTCACTGTGTCAAAGCAGGTAGTAGCCTATTTAAAAGAGAATATCGGCAGTTGTTAAAACAAATGTCTTATACTGTCTTGTATTTGAGCCAGTATACACTCAGTACTATGTGAGCGGGTTGCTGGGTAGAGCAGTAATACATGTGCACCAACCTGTCCAGGGGGGATGAAGTAACCCTGAGGAGAGCCAGCGAAAGGCAGCTGCTGCTGGGAAATCATCATCATCTGGGAGCTGGGTGGGTAGACGTGAGTCGGTCCAACAGGCCGAGGGCCACTACTGGTCTGTACCCTCGGAGCACTGGTGGCCATGGTGGGTCGGTTCTGATAATAGTTCTGGAGAACAGATGAGGGGGAATGAAGGGAAAGAAGAATGTGTCATTAACAGGAGAAAACTCCGAGGGTGCACATAGTGTCTCAACTGTGGCAGTCCTAACCTACGTGTTAAAATGTTGCAGCATTTTTGCTTGTGTGCGTGCGTGCAGTTGAACACATTCCTACATCAGCTGGAAGCAATGCACTCTTAGCAACTGTTAATGTGTACAGAAAGTTCAGTTTCTGGGTAACATGGAGTCTAAACTGTACAGAAAGTCATGTCTACCTGCCACACTGAGGTTAGCCCAAGTTAGGAGGAGAGGGACGAAGAGAAAAGCTGTTACCTGTAGCGCTCTGTATCCACCCTTCAGCCGCGCAACACATAAGCAGAGAGCAAGAGAGGGAGTGAGATTAAGGTGAGAATGAGGACTAGAGACAATGAGGAAAGAGGAAATTACAAGGTGTAAGAAAGAAGTTATGAGAGGCAGAAGTCTATTTTGCAGCCATGAACATTGAGATCAAACAAGCATGGATGCACATGCAAATCTGTACAGGTCTGCACAGAACCAGGACCCCCTTCTACTTCTGCGGGTCCCACTTCTGAGTGGATAAAGAAGCAGTTTAAGGGCTGCAGGCGCATGCAGACACTGGTATTAAATGCTGCAGGTAACCAAAGATCAATTCACTTTAATATTCAGGTATTAAGCTGAACCCGTCAATGTCCCTTTTCAGTGTGCGTTTTTGGGCTGTCAGAGACGCAAGCTGACATGAGAGGAATGAGGTCAAATCTGTGATCATCAATAGAAATAGGGGGATAGATTGCACTGAGAGACACGCCCACAAAGAGCTAATTTGGAGCTTTGGTGACGAAAAATTGCCAGCAACAAAATTCACAGTGTAAGAGATTTAGGGCGAAATTCCTACAGTGTGACAATCACATGTCTACAAACCAACCAATAGGAAGACATCATGAACTGATGCAGAGTATAGTGGCTGGTGCATGTTGCACATAACATTTTTGAAAAAACACACAAACACAAAATGACGGAGACAAAAGGAAAAAAGTTTGTGTTACACTGGCAAATAAAAAACCTTGTTGTGTTGCATTTATGCAAAGAGCGCCGCAGATGGTTGACACAAACTGATGACACGCCTCTGCTCTCAACTTTTTCTTTTTTAACTTTTCATCGTAGCGATATGATTCACCAGACATTCATCTGACACGAGTCAGATTGATATCATGCAGTCTGACACAGACTGAAACCAAGATGGTATTAAACTCATCTTGCACAGTGTGACATGCAATGAAGTTAAGATTGTTCTCGTTGCAGGTAATGTATGTTAGGATAATTTGAGGTGGCAAAAAAGCCAATTCTCATTTTGATTTGAATGTAAAAAAATAAATGATCTTTGAATGAAACTACAGTGAATCTCAGTAATTTCTTCATATCACGCTGGTTTTGGGACAATGTCTTTTAAATGCAGCGAAGTATGGGGTAAAAAAGCTGCGGGCATGTAGGGATGAATAAAAAACAAATAAGTCCCAGATAAATTCAGCTTTTAAAAAATGGAGACTTATCAACTTGCAATGGCAACTTGCTATGGAGAAATACGCATTTCTGGAATGAGCTGGTGAGATTCAATATTAGTCAACCTCGGGAAAAGTTAACACTAATAAATCTACAGTGTTCTCATTTAATTCTACAACATTACAACATTAGATTTGAAAGCATGCATTAACCTATGGAGAGAGGGGATAAATGAAAAAGAGAGGGGTGTTAGTACCTGTTGGTGTAAGGTACGGGGCCCTGCAGCAAACTGGGAGGACATCAGAAGAGAGGAAAGAAGTCAAGATTGACGTTAAGGAGAAAGATGGCAAACAGGAGATAACACACATTTAGCCAAAGCCTCATAGCCGGAGAAGCCGTGTCAGAAAACTACAAGGGGGAAAGAAAGCGTTCTCATACATATCCCATACTAAGACACTGAAAGCAAAAACTGAGAGAAAACAAATCATGCTGTGAATAATACCTGTCTTGGCTGTGGTGCAGAGTTCATTTGTGGAGGTGGAGGGGTGGCAAAAACAAGAGAAGTGGGCTGTCCAGGGCCGTAGGCAGCCTTGAGAGAGGAGGAAATGGGAGGAAAACGGATGTTACCAAACTCCAAATCTACTAAAACGTAGAGTTGACGTTAGTCAGTGAGTCTCACCTGTGTCAATCCAGGGGAAGGGGCTGGGTTTGGGACAGAGGTGGGTCCCGTTATAGGCTGTGGTGGTTTGTTCATTTCACGTTCTGCTATGGGTCTGCATCAGGGTGGCGGTGTGTTGCCAGCCTTTCTGAGGAGGAGAGGAGCAACAAACGTCGAAATAACTGTAAGGAGCAAATTTACTAAAATATCTATTAAATACTTTGATTATTTGTTGATTACTACTTAGCAGAGAGAATGTCATCACCATGACAATCGTATTTATGTGTATTGTTATGTGTTAATTACACTCCGTTACTGCACATTTTCCACTATTAAGCTCATGCGACAGAGTATAAGGAAGAAGTAGGTTGGCTAGCGAGTTGGTATAAATAAGGAGTGGACAAAAAAAAAAAAAGGTTTTTAAATGTACAATCTAGAACAACAAAGACGGGCTGGATATTGTTTATGTTATCCTTAAGAGAGAAGCTCAGAAGGATGTACAAAATGGATGGAAACTGAAAACCCACATTTTAGAATACGTGGATATATTA
Organism: Embiotoca jacksoni; assembly: GCF_022577435.1. Lineage (NCBI taxonomy): Eukaryota > Metazoa > Chordata > Actinopteri > Embiotocidae > Embiotoca > Embiotoca jacksoni. The sequence goes on along the minus strand of NW_027185363.1, from coordinate 4,085,277 downwards.
ACGGAAAACCCAGAACAGATCGAGCCTTTTCTTTTTGGACTCTGTTTATTGCAAAAAATATTGACTATTATAGTACACGTCAAAATGATAAACCTGTAAGCCAACTAAAGGAGTTCATAAATTAAGTTGTATTAGCACTACTTGCAATCAATTGCATTCAGCTAAAAATAGATTTTGAACACAAAACAATGTCATAGCACATCTTCTTTTTAAAAAAAATTATATAATTGCATCCCCACAGTTTTCATTATCACACAGCACTGCATGAAGACATGAACCTTTAGTGTGGCAACATCTAACCAAGCAGGGAGGGTGTGGTCTGTGGTTTCGCCTATGATAACACCACCTCCCAAAATCTTGCTCATATGGAACTGCTCATGCTTTAGGTCTTATGAACTCTTACTGTCATTATCCCACAAAGATCTGTTGCTCAAAACATTTTGTAATGGACTCATTATCCTCCGTCCAAAAAAATAACAACCCCTCTTTCATTTCAGTAGAATAATGTCTGTGATGGATATTAAAAAAAAAACAACCCTCCTACAAGCTTTAAACACGTGTGCCGCCAGATCACTCGGACTGGTCCGGTTTTTGAGTGAATTTAAGAAAATGGATACCTCAGGTCAAAGTTCATTCACTGTGTTAACACAGTGCAAATAACACATTCACACAGCGGTGTCCATTTCAGTGGAGTTGTCTCGCCGGGGGGGTTAAAAAAAAAAAAAAAAAAAAAAAAAAAGACTGTTGTGACCGTGATGGTGCAGAAACTAGTAAAAGGAACAAGCTGGAATTGATCAAGAAAAATAAAAAAACAACTAATAAACACTTCACGCAGACGTGTCACACAACATCCACCTGCTGACAGAGGAACTATCGTTAGCTGCTAGCTAGTGCCATGCTTCATTTAGACAGGGCACCGACGCACAATGCTGCCGTACGAGTAGCGACGGCTTACCGGCTTTACGGTCTGTGATTAAAACCACGACAGGTCCTCTGGGAGGGATGCGGTCAAAAGATACGAGACAAATAAAAATTTAAATAAAACATTTTTTTATCGGCCCGCTAGCGGGACAAGCGCCGAAGTGGGTTTAAACCGTTAGCCAACCGCCGGCTAACGTTACGTGTCCCGCTTATCGCAGGTATTTTGACTACGCGACGTGGCCGAAGAGGCCGCGGGTCACCTCCGCGCACACGGGGAGCCCCCCCCTCCCCCACGTCGGGCGGGTTCACAGGTTCACCGCGACGGCTGAAGCGCTGACGCCCGAACAACTAACAAGATCAGAAAACAGCCCGCTGCTCGGTGTCGAGGTGAAGTCACAGCGGAGCTAGCGGTGGTTAGCCGCGTCCTGCGCGAGGAGCTGGTACTTAATCACAGGCCCGGAGCTCCTCCCGACATCACAGCACACCCACCGGCCTCGGGATCCACCGCCGTCCCGGGGGGAGGGGGGAGGGGGGGGGGAGAACACCGGGCGAATAAGATCGGGTTTAAAGTCATGAAGGAGCGGGTCTCGGGTCTCGGACAAATCGCTTTTTTGAACCAGTTAGCCGAGTTAGCTCCCGTGCTAACAACCGTTACCTCGCGCAGCGCACCGATGAAAGGAGACCAAACGGTCGTCGGTCATCTCAGATAAACGACTCTTAAAGAAGGAACAAGCAGCCGCTGAACGGACATTAAACACTCACATCAAAATGGGGTTTGTTTGTTTGTTGGGGTTTTGTTTTTTTTACCCGTTTTCGTGCTCCGGGGAGGATTAAAGTGGACTAACAGCCGGCAGGGGCCTGCTAGCTGCTAGCCGCTAGCATGGATGCCTTTGACAAAAAAAAAAAAAAAAAAAAAAAAACCCGAAGCCAAGTTTTTATTCTTACCAGGAATCACGAGCGGCTGTGTTGTAAAAGGTGGAAACTCGGGGAGTCGAGCCTCTGATCAGTCCTCCGGGGGGTGTTGAAAGCAGCGGTGTTGTCGCTTCTTTTTTTTTTTTATTTTATTTTATTTTATTTTTTTACTCCAGCGAGGAAAAATAAAAAAAAAAAAAGTGATGCCCTTCTCGGCTAAAGCTCGTTAGCTTGAACCGGCAGTCGGAGCTCTGCAGCTGTCACTTCGGTTTAAATCCCCGCGGCGTGCACGAGTGACAGCGCTCACAAAATCAAATAATATCGTACTTCGGGAGTACTATTGACAACTCCGATGGCCCCGATAAAAGCCTCTGGACCGGGGGTCCATGATCAAGGCGTCGATGGTGACGGATTGCCGGTTTAGGTGTGTGCACAGCTGTCGTGTGAGGAGACTCAGCGCGAGGCCATAGTGCGATGTTTCTGCCGTGTGCAGCATACCGGTGCGCCTCGAAGTCGCATGGGTAACTTCCGGGGAAATTAAAACGCGATGCCATTTCCTTGGTCATGTGACACGGGAGGTAGCTGGTGGTGGTGGGGGGGAGGGGGGGGGGGGCTCGTTTGATCGGGGCACGGCCGTCGAATTTATCGAAGGTTTAGCTGTTCATTGGTGGAAGGTAATTTGGGGGTGTTTTATTTAAGAAAAAAAGGTACTTAGACAGTAAATTTAAAAAAAAAAAAAATTAAAAAATAAATAATTACAAGTTGTAATTGTTTGGTTAGTGTGACATCATTCGATTATTAATAGTGAAGCGTCAGTGTGTGAGCAGCATGTTACTCTTGTAGCTGCTGAATGTGGATGTAGTTTAAACTACTTTATATCCAGCTTATTTTTTTTATTTTTTTATGCCAACACAGAATATAAATCTGAGGGATGATTAGTGGTAAAGGAAAAAAGAAAAAGAGAAAAGTTCTCGTGCATAAATCAGTTTTCTTTTTTTTTTTCTTCTTCTTCTTCTCTAATCTTAGATTTTTGGTGAGATAGTGGATCATTTGAAAATGTTTTGAAAAGTTCAAGAAAATTCAGTTTGGTAGAGCTGTTAAAAGTTGACATGTGACCCCCAACTAACCACCCTAAATGCCAAACATTTGTTGGCATAAATGTCAGGATTTGATGCTTCTCATTACTAAACGGAGTATCTTTGGACTTTGTACTGTTGGCCAAGTAAAGGAGGCTACCAAAATCGGTCACCGTGGGCTGTGGAACATTTGAACAGGCAAGTTTTACTTGTAGATAAAATAGATCAATCGGAAATTTTCAGCAGAAAATTGTCATTAATTGCAGCCCTAAACAGAATAACAACTAAAATGATAAAAGTCTTGTCATTTGTGTCATCACATACATAATCCATATCTCTGAATAAATGAAAAAAAGAACCAAGTTACCACAAACAGTCCAATCCCAAAACTACTCTGAAAACTCTATAACATTTCAAGGTTGATAATACCACAGGATTTTGAAATAGTTGGAGCTTTTTTCTTTTTTCTTTTCAGAGTATCAAAACTATATTCTCCCATTTTATTTTTTCACTTGCATAGATTTCCCTAAAATATATTTATTGATTGTTTATTTCCCCTCTGAATCCTGAGGAGATGCTGGTCAGCTGTAGACTGAAGAGAGCTGCTGGAATGGTGCATTCAAGTGCAATCATACTAATTGGAAAAACTCTTATAGAATGAAGTTTGTGAAATATCTTTGCCCCTGTTTATTGTGGTGAGTATTAACTAATAATTATGATTTGCCTCTTATAATACAAATTATTGACAATTAGACTGCGACTGGTTTGTTTATCTAATGCACGAGAAATAAAATACACTTTGTATAAAATACACTCAGATTGCAGCCAATTATCCCAGGTTTTTAGTTTAAATACTTAAGATAGCAGATACAAGATATTTAAGGAAAACTGCTTGCAACCATATTAAAAACAAACCATACTGTCACCATGACAGAACATTAAAAAGTATTTATTTGAGAAAAGTCAGGCACATGTTAACAAAACCTAATTGATTCAATAACAAAAAGGCAGTGTAACATTTAGGTTCAACATGAGAATACCTCCATGTGGGTGGTATTGGTTGTGTATTTGTTGATTTGCAGGTTGGGGTATATCTCTATTGATTGCATTTCTAAAAACAGGTATACAACAAAATCAGTAAGAAAAGAAATAAGGCACTTTTCGTGTCGAATGTGGAAAGTGTAAGTTTGGTGGACGAATTGCTGAGAGCTGACTGAAGCACCGTGTGGTCCACGTCACCATTAGGCCTGCTGACAGGAATGGAAAGTGCAAGATTTCTCCAGATCTGTTGGAAAGACAAAAACAGTTTCAGCAGAATATTTCTTTTATTGTATATTTTATGCTGCAAGAACAATATTTCAGCACTAATATGTCCCATTTTTGTCCTGTCACTGTTGAATTAACCCACAAACCTGGAGTGTTGTCTTGGCATTGTCTGAGTGACTTCATGACAGCCATGTACTCCAATCCCAAAAAGTCTGCATACGTTTTGCCACGTTTAACCTCCTGGAGACACTTTGTGGAGTCCTTGAAGAGGAGGTTCTTTCCGCCTTCTGACGTGAACAGTCTGAATGAAGAATCGGTGCCACTGGGTCCAAACTTGGTCTATAAAGAATGAACATTATTTAGATTTAAAACAGTTCTCTCTATTTGGATTTTGCCCATTTATTATATGCCATGTCAATCAGGTTTTCTTTGCCTATTAAAAATATAACATTTTTGCATTTGATCCTAAATTTTATGTGTCAGTGGTACATACATAGTTTATATTGTATGTTGCGGTTTTATTCGAGCCAAATTACCGCTATCCAACAAAATGGCCACTGAAGAAACATCACGATTTTCCAAAAAATCAGGTCACAAAATGATTGAATCGATTAACCAATAATCAAATTTTTTTTGATACATTTTCTGTTCAATAATCAGCTCTCAAAATGATTAACACAGTGTTTAAGAGACAAACAGGGGGGCTCAAGGTCTCCACTTGGCTCCGTAATAATTTTTTGTCCAGTCCGTTAGTTTGTGATAATTTAATTAACAGCTGATTTGTTTGGAAATGAAAATTAATTAATTAATTAATTAATTGACTGTGAAAATGAATTGGCAACTATTTTGATAATTTATCATGTTTGTTGTGTTTCAAGCATGAACATTTACAATATAATATAATATATAATGTATCTTCTCAAACATACATGATAAATGACCTTCGACACGCGCCTTATCACCTTATCGGTCTCAAAGCGCTTTTTCACACTGTTTTTTTTTCATTTAACCATTCACACACACATTCACACACTAATGAGCTGCTGTGCAAGGTGCTCACCATTAGGAGTACATTCACACGCCATCAGGAGCAACTTGGGGTTCAGTGTCAAGGACACAGGGGCATGTGGACAGGAGGAGTCAGGGATCAAACCAACAACCTTCCGATTAGTGGGAAACCCGCTCTACCATCTGAGGCACAGCCTCCCCATAAGGATTTGATGCTTTGGGAGAATCTCAGTGTTTTGTACAGTGACAGTTGATTTAAAGGTGCTGTCGAAATATCAAATTTCAACACTAGAAAATGGGGGTTATGTTGATATTTGAAAAATGGCAATGCAAATATTCAGCAAATCTCCTAAAAATTGATTAAGTGGGATAAAAACATCCCTGTTTAAAATGTAACTACCAGTCCATGTTAGCCTGGTGTTACCAGATCCAAACTCCCTGCGTGATTATATGGGTCTGTGGACACCAGACTAAGTCCATGTAACCAAAACCTAAAAGTGACGTTCGAGTTTGTCACTGACCTGCTGGTCCTGCAGGACGCGGATCACGTCGCTGCGGATCTCTGGGCGAGTCACCACAGCGTGTGCTGGCACCTGGGCCAAGTGACAAGAGGCGTACTCAGAGATTGCCACCGGCTCCTTCTCAGGGCAGATCAGCTGATAGTCATCAGACTTCACAGTTTTAGCCCATTCTGGACCGATACCTTTGACAGGAGGAAGGGGGACAGAGTTTAGAAGAATGTTGTGGTTTCATAGGAAACAACACAGTAGAAAGATAAAGCAAATCAGTGCTCGCCCTCTTACCATCACTGTTTTCAGCAACGATTGTGTGTTTGATGAAGGCAACATCACCACCACCCTGAACCAGACATCTGTAATGACATGCCAAAACAGTATTACTCAATGTGAAGAGGAACTTTCCAACCTACAGTAAACAGGGGTCTCTGGAAGACTCATCAAAACAATAGTGTGAGAGTTAGAAGGCGTTTAGTTTAGCTTAGCTTATCAAAAAGGATCAAGCAAGGGGAAACAGCTAACTAGTTAAAAGATACACATACTAGTCTCTAACATTCACTAATCAATGCAGCACACAGTTAATCCCTACACACAGACAGAAGTGTAGCAATAAACATTTGTGGTTTTATGGAGGGGTAACATGTTCTAACTATTTCTTGGTAAACACATTTTTGTAAACAAATCAATCAAATAAGATTAAACATATTATTTTGTCAGTTTTGGAGTTGCTGATTGGATAGATCAGATGTTTCCCTCTGCTTCCCATCTCTATGCTAAGCTAACTACCTTCTGTCTCAAACTTTACACTTAATGCAGAAAATATTCTCAGAAACAATTTTATTTAGTCTTTTCACAACAAATCTGATGCAGACACTGTACCTAAAGGCTCCAGCATAACCGTAGTACTGCTCTTCAGCACTGGCTTTGCACTTGAAGACCTCTCCCACACTTTTTCCACTGCCGACACATTGAGTGCAGAATGTAGAGCTGGGGTCGGCGCCGGGGGCACAACTGCCACTGAAGAATTTAGCTGAGGGGAGTAAGACAGGCAGTCAGAGATCAACAAAGGGCAACTCCTTCTCCAAGAAATCAAATTTATAGAAGTAGAGCACATAAATACAACGAGGTGAAAGTTAGGGGAACATCATGGTTTTGGGTAAAAATGTATTGATCAAAATGTGCTTTTGGGTATAAATTTAGTTGATAACTAAGGCCACAGATTTCCCTAAATTGATCTAGTCCTGTGAGAGTCCTAAACATGTGAATGTACCACACTGTTGTTCTGGACAGCATTATATTTCTGTCTATAAAGAAGAAGAAACACACGATCACTTACTGAAGTCACAGTCATGAGTGCTATTGTGGATGAGACCCATGGGGACGTTCCAGCCGGCAGTTCTGCCGATGCCCGTGTGGCAAGACTTCTTGCCCCGCAGGGTTTCCCAGGTCAGCCCTGAAGCCTTCTTTACCACAGCAACAGCATAGTAAGAGAAGGCTGAGGCTGAGAGTGGAAGAACGGGAAGAGATGAATCAGAAAACTACCAGATTAGTGCTGGTTTATTTAATGTGATTCAACTTAGAGCCGCAAGATACGCATATATCATTTTAAAAGGCCAGATGACACTTTTATTTTACTGCTGCTTTTTTGAAAAATAATCTCCATTATGTTTCCAGGAAACATGTATTTTGGCATTCATTACAGGGAAAATAGTGTTCAGTTGAGACATAGCTGAACATGATGAGGCTTTCTTTTTCTTTCAAGAAACTTCCTGTTTTTTCTTACATAGAATTTCATCGTTTTTTTTCCAAGAAACCTACTCAGAAATTACTTGGAAATAATTGTCACATTAAGTGTTACTTACTAGATGTGTGGGATTTTGTCTATTATAATACTGACACAGGGTAAATGTGTTGTGGTCAGTGAGGCTGCATTATATTTAAACCATGCACTCTCTCAGCCTCTTTTAATGGTTCTGGATGAACAATACACTTTTTAAATTTGTCTATTTCAATAAAACTAGGAAACAAAGGAAGGTTTACTACCTTCAGAGGAGTTGCACTGAGCTGTTGAGAGAGACAAAGATGCAACTATTACTCATGGAAAAGGTGAAATAAAACACATGACTGTGTGGGATGGTTTCTGTGCTATTTAAGTACCATACCTGCATCATACTGCTCCACCATGGCAGGAACCAGACCACATTTCCCAGCTGTGAACACCTGTCCTCCATCCACAGCCATCGCATCAGCCTCATCACGCTACAGGACAATTCAAACAGCAGATAATCAGAGACAAATGCCACAGAATGGAGAGAAAAAAAAAAAAAAATATCCCAAATTAGTGACAGATTCTCCGTTTTCCATCAGGTTTTACCATAATCTTTATTAGGCACTCGTCAACTGTAGGGGCAGTCTGACATGCAATGGAGGCGCTGCTATCACCCAGGCTCCAGCTGTCACACTTGGCAGTCTCAATGTGGCCCACAGCGCACCATCTAATTGCACTGGATGTAGTGCCTGACATCGGCTCTGGAGGGTGAAGTAAAACATAACCATATAAGACAAGCTGACATCTGTTTAATTAATGCATTTTTCTGCTGGATTTATCTTCATCTGAGTGTCTTTTCAGTACCTTTCTTCAGAGAGCGGATGATGCTCATGTATTCAGCACCCAGATACAGGAAGGAGTCTGTGTTTGGGGAGACCTGCACCAGTTTCGTTGTTGAATCCTTGAACATCAGGTTCTTGGCAGGTTTGTAGGCTTCAGAGGAGAAGAGGCTAAAGTCCTGGAAACACAACATTGGAGCCAATTCATTATAAAAGTATCGGGCATAGTTCACTGAAACACAAGTTACATGTTCAAAATTGTTCCGTCAGATTTCAGATGTGGTTTAGTGAAATGTCCTCTCCCTCTTGTCAGACAGACACTACTACTCGATGTTTGCGCTACATAAATAATTCCTTATTTTACCTGTACTGTGCTGAGGCTTTGCCAGATTAAGTCAACCAGCTTAGCATCCTTGCGTGTGACCACAGCGTGAGCTGGCACTCTGGCCAGGTGGCAGCTTTTGTAGTCCTCTATAGGCGCTCTGGTGTTGTCCTTGCACAGCAGCTCGTACTTGGGCTTTTCGGAATCTGGAAGTGTGACATTAGCAGAAGTTTGAATTTTATTTCACTTTCAATCTCCTAATAATTTTTTTTTTCAGACCTCACATTACCACAATTTGTTAAAGGTAAGGCTACCAGTTAAGGACTGGGAATCTTAACTGTTTTTGAATCCTAGTGTAATTTAGCTGTCAAACCTGGCCTCATAATGGTGTCTGAGAAAGACTTAAACATGCAGGAACTTTTTTCTCCCCCTTCACCCAGGGAGAGTAGTTACGAAAAAACTGTCAACACATGCTTTCATCGTAGGCTCCACCGTAGCCTACTCCATCACGACTGTTGAGACTGTTAAATTGTCGATAAATTGTTTTGAGTGTCACAACCGCCAAAAAATTATTCTTTTCAATATCAGAATTTGATCCATTTGATTCCAAAATGTAGAAGAGACGCCTGATTGAATTACTTTATCCCCATTCAAGTTAGCATAAGGCTAAACTGGACCTTTTTCAGCTCAGCTCATGCACTGATCACTCAACACAGACAGTTTGCATTCATCCGGCCAGCGCGGGAATGTCTCACCAGACACCTGATTTAAAATCTCTCTAAATTGTCAACTACAAGGAGATTCATCTGGCAAGTCCCACACTATAGTTATAAGTAAAAGAGTAGTAGTATCTTCTGGAAGTATTCACTGCTGTAGCAAAAAAAGGTATTTTTGTAAATATTCAGGCACTCATACAGCTACAGAAGGTATTTAAAATCATCAATTAAAAAAAAAAAAATAGGAGCTAGTTTTCCTCTCCTCTCTTTCTCTCTGTAAACTTCTTAAGCAAATTATGTAGAACTAGTTGCTGTCCATAACATTCAGTGAGATAGATGTAATCGTGATAGAAGTTCTGTATTTTGTTGTGACTGATAAATATGTAAATATATGATCAAATATATATGTTTATAAAAAAAAATAAAAAAGCAAAACTAGGACAACTTTGCAAAAAGATCCACATGACATGACATTTAACTGAATTAAGGTCATTATATATTGTTTCATAATAGATATTTTAAACAACCGACAAGTTTACTTGGCTGACATCGAGTAAAAATTTCGTTGCACATTAGAATCAGTATTTGTGTGATACTGACCAGGTACAGTGAGATGCTTCACAAAAGCCACTTCTCCAGCGTCCTCCGCCAGGCACCTATGAAGCAGACCAATCAAATGATGTGAAAATGCCACAGCAGTACAGACTGAAGGAATAATAAGATAAGTTAAATGTGTAGAGGTTGATCAAGATAAGTAAAAGTCGCAACAGAGGAACGTCAAACGATGACAGATACTCACTGGAAGGCTCCGCCGTAATCATAGTAAGGCTCCGCGTGAGTCTTGGAGCAGTCTCCCTTGCACAGTTCACACAGCTTGGAGCCAGTTGCGGCCCCTGGGACACAGCTGGCCTGGAAGAAGCTGCTCACCGCTGCAAAACAAAAAACAGGGCTGTAAGTATCGATCAATGCTGCAACACAGCCCCCATCTATTTCAGCAGTGCTTTTTCTAACATGAAGGTCTAAATCTATTTTCAGACAACCTTAAATTTAAATGGAGAAATATTGAATCCTTAGTTTTTGGAGGTATTAAAGTGGACAATTTTAAATATACTGGGAGTGAAAATACTCAAATCAACCTACAAATCACACTTTATGATAATAAAAGTGAACTGAAATGTGAAAACATCACAAAAAATAATTCGTTTCAGCTGGAGTCTTTCCTGACTCGGTGCTGTAACCTCCTGTAAACCACAGCTTGTTCTTTTTTACGTCAGTTAGATCATCAAATAAAAGGTGCTATAGCTTTAAGAATGCTGGTAGGCAGATTTTATCATTCTGTGGACAGAGGCGGCTCCACCTACTTTGTTTCTATCTTTTTAACTACCTGCCTGGTGTCTAAAATATCTAATTCCTCATAAAAATGCTGGGTTATGTGTCCTAAATGGTAGTAACAGCTCCAATTGTAAGCACACGGAAACTGCCAAACATTATTGACCAACTTTAGTTTGAGGACACTGTAACTCACCCTCCTCCACAGGTTTATCTTCAATGCCTGTCCACTCAATTATCTTCATGGACACCAGAGTTCCTATGGGAATGTTCCAGCCTGCGGATTTCCCCAGACCAGTGTGGCATGTTTTCTTCCCCCTGAGTTCACTGATGCCAAATCCAGTGCCCTTCTTCACCACAGCTACAGCGTAGTAGCACGTGTCGGAAGCTGGATGCATGCAAAAGCAAATATAAACAGTTAGAATACGTTCATACAAAATGGTCAACATTTTTCTGTTTGCGTTTATTTCATTAGTAAAGACAGCTGACCGGTGGAGCCGTAGTCCTCAGCAATGATGGGCTGCAGGTTGTAGTTGTGCAGTCCAGCAGTGTAAATGTCTCCTCCATCCAGGGTAATGGCATCTGCTTCACCAGCCTGTTAGAAAACACACATTGTCACCAACCAGCAGCCGCATATTCAGTCTCTCTGACAAAAGCGTTTTGTGAAATCCTTTAGATATGTATTTTGTTAATAATTGAATGCAGTGATGATGAAATAGCCTGAAGTCAATAACCAGTGATCAGTAATCAATTTATATGATGCAGCTTTAAAGATTTATCTGTGCGTTGCCTAACAGTGAAGCAGTTTTAATTAAATCCACATATGATGCATCTTACATTATGCATTAATAATAAATATTTATCATTATTATATTGTATTATGACTACCTTACTGCTGATTCTTGACTAGTAAATAGATTATTTCCGAATATTTATGTCATATCTTTTTTAAATGCCATAAGTAATTCAGTACATTTTACTCAATCCTGCCCAATTCTGAGCAACTTTTAAACTCAAATATCGTAATTTTTACTCCACTACACTTTTTACACTTTAAAAAAAATGAGATACAGTTAATAGCCTCCATCTACTTTTAAAATCTGCGTTGTATTTTACTGGTAATATTTTTCTGCTTTTACTTTGAATGCAGGACAAGCTTGCAATGATTTTTGCATTGTGATATTGATACTTTTACTCAAGTAAAACCTTTGAAACCTTTCATCACTGGTTTATTTGTAAGTGCAACATTTATTTAAGCATTTTGCATTGTCATTTGATCAGCTATTTGTAAAAGCAAAAAGTTTCAACCAAACGAGTAAGTAATTTGGTAAATTGGGAGAATAGAGCAAGCACATGCCATTAATTGTGTTCCCTAAATAGTTTACTTCCCCACCTTAATTGCAATAATGCAGTCGATGATGGTTTGTTTCTTCACACAGGAGAAGGTTGGAGCTGCAGCTGCAAGATCCGCACATTTCCGATATTCTTGGTCCGACGTGACGCACCATTTCACCACGTCAGTAGGGGCCGTGAACACTTTGGCTGTAAATGCACATGGATATCAGTTTATAGATACATTTACTTGATTAGTCAGTTTGTGATTGAAAATAATCGTGCAAGATTAAAAGTATTTACCGAGGCATCCGAGCAGCGCCACGAGGAGGAGGACAGACTTCATGTTAGACTGCGGGTGTGTCCAGATCAGCAGAGTGTGAGGGAGGCAGCTCAGGCTTTTATAGCAAATGTGATCGAACCGGGACAAAAGATAAAATGCCCCAGTTTGCTCAGGTTTCCTAATGTGTGCATGGCATGTGTACTTTAGTGCACTGGTACACAGAAACACAAAGAGAGCATAGTAAAAACCGAAATTTCAACATGAGGGAAATTCACAGACGCTAATTTAAAACTATTTTAACTATTGTTGGCACTATTTAAAAACATCCAGTTACATACCAGGAGGGGCACATTTATCTATTCATTGCATTTGAACGTAGGCTATATTCTTTATATATATATATATATATATATATATGTATATTTTTTTTTTTGTATTGGTAGCTGGTGAGTTCGTGAGTATTTTTCTGTTTTTGTTTCATTGCCTCTATAGCTGCCCTTCGTGGACAGTTAAGTGATTGTTTAATTAACTCGTGTTAATCAGGGTATTTGGTCAGAGAGGGCAATACAATCAACAGCAAATAGTTTAAAGCACGAGAGAGTGTGGCAAAGAGTTTTTAGGAGTTTAAAATAATGCAGTTTTCTTAATGCAGTAAATCCCTAGCAGTGCATTTTAAGAAGTATCTTGAAGTATACCACAATGTAAAAATATTTCATTACAATATATAGCTACTCCAAGTGTCATAAGTGACTGGCCCCTCTTTGTATAATATATTTTATACTGGTTGTATTTATTCCTATTAACGTGTGAGCAGCCATTAACAATTGTGTTTGGTTCGTGAAACTAATCTTAATGTTATATGTTGTTGGGCAGTTTAAAAGAAAGATTTACATCACATTTTATAAATTGCATAATGATATTTCTGTGAATAAAATCATAATCAGCAAAATAACTAGTTGGCCTTCAGCTGTACTAACAGTACTTAAGCAATAGCTACTTAAAAATATAGTAATATTTGTAAAGAATGAATAGTAAAGACATTTGCGTTACATTACATTGCACTACAAAATAACAGACATTTTTTAAATATTGTGTTGCTGTTTTACATTTTTCTTATCCTGCAATTGCATGTTTGGTCAGTGAGGCCTGGTATTGCAACCACAAAGAGCCTGAAAAATACTCCGCTCTTTTTTAAAAGGACATTAAAACTGCAAGCAGTGATATGCGGGCCCTCGCATGCTGCACATCGAGGAGACAGCAGCTCGGGGGTGGACGCGGAGTTTAGAATGGCTGATGTACGTACCACGTTTCGTGAGGTTTCAAGCATCCTCTGACCTTAAACATCAACGTCTTGTGTCATGGCAATACATCAAAGCTCAATGTATCATGTGAAAGTATGAAAAATGTAATTTCCTTTTACCAGCAAAACTTTGCACATGCATCAGGCGTGGTAAACTCTGCGTCCACATCCACCCCAGGGCGAGGCCCCGCATATCACTGCTTGTTTGTATTTTTATTACATTGGAGTTGTGATTACACACTTTCACTGATTAAAACAATTCGAATGCAATATCTTTCTATCGCTTTCCCTTAAACCATCACGCCCGCGTCGTGGTTCAAAAGAGTTCAAAATACAAGTGATGCATTTTCTTAAATAAACATTTATGGACCAGATCACTTGTGACATGATACTTAATTTAGTAAAGAAGCTTTTCTGCAAACATAAAACATTTTCTCAGGGAGTAAGGCTAATTTGCTGGAAACACCCAGAAACAGGGAGAGTTTCATATCAGATTAAGCGTGGCTTTCCCAACATCTCTTCTAAATGACAGGGATTCATTTCAAGTCAAAATAATACACAAGCACAGAATATTTAGGTCAGAATGGCAGATTTGGCAGAGCTGTAGAGACTTTTGTGACCCGAGGACATTAAATACCAGATTTAATCAACTTCCCCAGAAAATCTGCAGAAAGCACTGAAGACAGTAAGGGTCATGCAGAATGCTTTCATCACAGCACTGAGGGTGCCTCAAGTTTCCTTTTTAACAAGAACAAGTGGGGGATACTCCTTACTCTAAAATTTCCCAACAGTGACTTGGCATAAAAGTTTCAAAAACAGTGTTGCCAAACACCAAAATACAATTTGTCCAAACATTTTTACACAATAATAGTAAGATGAATTTTAATTGAATTACATTTTGTCTGATGGTGAAAAAGCATCAAGAATCTGCAACAATTCATTAACATGTGGCTGATTGAGAAGTTCTTGCATTTTCGTCAAAGGGCGTTGGTATGGCGATGCAGCAAACTTTGATGTTTTGCCATGACACAGGAAGTTGATGTTTAAGGTCAAAGGATGTTTGAAACCTCACGAAAAAAATGACACAATCCATCTGGCGTGGCGAGTCGATGCATCTGATATACAGTATGTTTTGCGCATGGGTACGGCCAAATGGCTCGCTAGCGGCCCCTAAACTGCAGCACCGGCACCTACAGTAGTTTCACCTACATTTTCAAAATGTGTTGTATCTGAACAAACTCCTCCTACAGACTTTTGACGTACCGACCTGAAATTTTGTCTGTCCTATCTTAACACCTGGTAGATGAAAATAATTTGTTTTCGTCGAACGGTGTGCCCGTGGCGTGGCGGCCATTTCGAATGTCTCGCCATGAAACTACAAGTTGCTGTAACTTCTATGTACATATTCCGATCTTCCTCAAACATTACATCTTTGATAAAAGTCCCACCCTGTATGGTAATATTTGGTCATGGTCATAGCAAGGGTGCTGGCAGCAGGAAATGACATATTTCACACTTTCACGTGGTTCGCTGGTTGAGCACATAAACATCAAATCGGGTCAGAATAGCCTTTAGACATTGATGATGATATATTGAGAAGCCCGTCCTTTTTGTGAAAAGGCGCCGCCAGGGCGTTGCGGCAAAGTTTTGATGTTTCACCATGACACAGGCAGTTGATGTTTAAGATCAAAGGATGCTTGAAACCTCACTTTGCACATGCATCCGGCGTGGTTAACCCTGCGGCCGCATACACCCCTGACCCACTGGCTCTCCAATGTGCAGCATGCGAAGGCCCGCATATCACTGCTTGTTTGACATTAATCATCCTGTTTACTTTGAAAAGATGCAGTTTGTGTGACCCACATGCAAGTAATGTTTACTGAGTCAATATTACCCAACCCAAGGTTCATGTTGATTTGCAAATTAAACCAATAACCCTTCATTCTTTGTTCTCATTGGTCAAATATTGAAAAATCACTTTCACAACACATTTTATGTTAAAATTAACTTTGGTGGTGCAACTTGGGAAGATCCAAAATATGATTATGATTACTGTGGCTCCATAATTTCATCGTATCAGATAAGAATGATCTGTGTGGTATCAAGAAACCACTGGACTATTGATGGAATAAATAACCAATGTGTAATTTACAAGTCGCACTGAATTGAACCAAAATAACTGTTTTGTATTAATTAATCTTTTTATTACCTCTGCAAGTGGAGTTCACCATCCTGTATCCAAAGCCAAAGATGGTGAAAGTCAGCACATTATCAAGGTTTTTATGTTGTACATTATCTACTTGCTTTATTCTGTAATTTATTGTTAATTGAGTTTATTCATAGTTGTGATGCTTTTTTGTGTCATTTTGAAAAATCTTACCGCACTGGAGTACGTAAAGGTAAAACTAATCAATAACAAATAAATTAAAGTATGGATGAGATAAGGTAAATGATAAATTTAGCACAAATTACATTAATATACAGGATTTGCGACAGAGGCATTGATCAGCATGTACTGTACAGCTGAAGAGTCACCACTGGTAAGTACATCAGAGGAGGAAGTGCATAAAAGACAGCATTGTGCTATGTCATCTCTGTCTGCAGGTGTGATTTGGAAAATAAAATATGTAACTTGAAATGTCAAAGTAGCAAACCATTGACGAGCAAAATCGAAAAGACAAAAAAAAAGGGGAATCTGCAGATTACACAATACTTTGTTGTTTGATGTTCTCCCCATTCACCCGCCCTTTCTTTGCAGAATCATTGTAGACCACGTAACCCTAACCTTATCTTCACCCTGCTGTGACTATATCTTTATTTTTTTTTGGCAGTCCACTGAGCATATATAAACTCTTTGTACTGCACTGATAATATTAGTGACACACTGATAGAGTGACTGCAGTGCAAATTATACTCACAAATTGACAGAGTTTGTTTGATGACCTCTCAAATGCATGCATAGCCAAACTGCTAAAATACTAAACAACTGTTTAATTAAAAAAATAAATGCTGAATTTTGCAGACATTTACTGGCAACAATGATTTGCAAAATGCTGTCAAACCAAAAAGGTGATATTTTCACTTGTTTATCTGCTTCTGGTGTTAACTCCAGTTAATCCAGACCCTGTTACTCCTCAGCTGTCCACCAGTTGTCCCCAGTCTGTTTCTCTCTCCAAAGTCATCACTTGACCTACTTCACACCTATTTACAGGTATATCCATCTGAGCCAGGATATACAGCACACTCCCCAGCCATCAGTCCCGTCTTTGGTGACTAAACTTTCGAACCTAGGTATGTATCGATATGACCTCTTGGCTATTTTTGATATCTGTCAGTTTGCTTTAGTCACTGGCTTCTCTGCTGCCTTCAAAGTAACAACTATGTTATTGATCTTCGTCCACATGAAATAAGCTTTCGGCCCTCATCATCTGTCTTGTGAATCACAGTGGCAGTTTGCCCAGGACCGTTTCTATTCAAGTGAGTAGAATCTTTCTTTAGGCATCAGACAACAACAACGCCGGATAACTATAAACAATCAAAGTTTGAGAAAATCACAACCTTGCCGCAACCATGTAATTTAGTAACATTTTTAAATGATCTTTGGGACTTTGCAATCGAGAAATCAGGAATATAGGATTCTTGTGACAGATGGCAGGTCTGACTGTGATTATAGTCCACTCAGTCATTCTGACAGTGATAAATCAGAGCAGATAAGCTTATCATCCACGATTGTTATCCTGAAACATGCAGAGCAATGGGTTAACAACACATTGTAGGTCAGACATACACAAACATCTAAGTCTGCATAAAAGGGTGACCCTCAACCACAAATACTTGGGGAGCTTTACTTTTAGGATTCTGTGATGTCTCATAAGCACTATTACCCTTGAAATGTAAAAAAGAGTGCTGAACTCCATGTGTAAAATCAGCAAAGTGCTCCTTTAATCTCAGCCCTGAGATGGCTCATTGATCACACATTAACTTCCATTGATTCATTCTGAGAAACTGAAAGGTCCGCAGATGACTGGGGTCAACAGTCTTTTATGCAATAGCCAAACCAGGTGTGAGGGCTGCTGTCCCGTTACCTCATTAAAATTTCAGCACTGATTCATAGATTCAGCTTCAGTGTGAAATTAATGTAGGTCATCCCTGCTACAGTAAGTTGTAACACTTTATCTCCTTAAGATTCACCTTTCAAGAAAAAAACGAGTTTTCCTTTCTTCACTGAAGCCACCAGAAACACTGAAAAAAGTTGCATCACCTCTAATGACCTCCAAAACACCAAAACAAGTATAGCGTTTTCTTAATATCCAATATCTTAAGTTTTAAACACTTTGCTGATTTAAAGATGAGATATTAATTTGAATGTAAATTTCAGGTTTAAAAAAAAAAAAAAAAGCGTTTGAAATATTGTCATGTATGTGAACCACCTGAAGAGGATAATTATTTCTTTGATGGGGTAAATCGGTTTCTTTTATTCAGCTGTACATTTTCCCATCACCCACCCGGCGGTGAAGGAATGCACGTCACCTACTGTAACATTCACACAGTGAGGCCACCGAGTCAGCGTCCTCATCTGTTTGTACAGCTGTCAGACCTCTGCCTCGAACAAACTGTTTCTATTATCGGTTGGGACCCTTATTCAACGGGAAGTATTTAAAATCAATGTAAAATTTAAGATGCTGACCGAAGACTTTTTTTTGTTTTTTTTTAAATGGCTTGAAACTAAATCTCAGCAATGTACTGGTTGGATAATGGTGACATTTTCCAATTTTCCTATTTTATTCTTATCAAAATATACTGTACCAACCCAAGCAGGGTGTGAGAGAAAATATGTGAACCTATTTTTAAACTTAAAGTCAAAATAATATTTTCAAAACTATTGATGGGCATAGGTCACAGGTCACTCACATACTTCCCTTCACAAAAGGATTAATTCAATAATTCTGGTAATTATTGGCACCAACAGTATATTAACTGCCACAGTGGTTTTCTTATTCACAGTGAAAATGTTTTGACTCCTGGGGGCTGTTTCACAAAACCCAGATAAAGGATTTAGTCAGGATTTTCCAGCCACTGTTTGGTTTGCACCTTGTGAGCTACTGTAGAAACATGGTGTGCTCCGTGGAAGAGGACCCACTTCCTATGTAGATATGCAGGACTTATTCTGAGGTAATGAAAGCACAACAATTCTTAGTTTCAGCTGATTATACAGTGATGACAATAACTATAAATATTATATTCCACTGCTGCCAATGGATCCCCCCTATCCTGTACAATGAACCTTTAAATGAGCACTTGAACTCAAAAATGTGTTTAGTACACAATCCAAGTGGACATTTTAGCACCCGGCTTACTCTGATATGATTAAAGTAACTTGGCAGTGTGCATCCCCTCTGCTTCTCCAGGCCTCGAGAACTCAGCAGGAAACTTGAATACACAAAAATCTAAAAAAAAAAAAAAAAAAGGAAAAGAAGTGGCTCCGCAGACACAACAGATTAAAGGTTCACTGTAAAGTTTCCTCGTTTCCATGCCTATATTGTTCAACCCAAAACATATAAACCCTTAGAGACTAACAAACATACTGACTGATTTTCAACCACATAAACACTTGCAAAGCTTATTAGAGTATTTTAAAACCTGGTTTTTACACCGGTGAGTGATCTTAACATTTATGAATTGTTTGCATTTAAGGCACGTTACCACCACCATCTGTACATGTGAAGAACTGTGAGAAATGGAAGACACACAAGCTGTTGTTGAGTATTTGAGGTCGCCTTGAATGCTAAAACATTCTCTAATCTGATATGCAAACAACTGAAGAGATGTTTAACAGCCTAATGGCACAAGAATATCAAAACAACATTAAACGTGGGAGGTAAATCAGTCTTATTGTCAGAACTAGAATATATGTCAGGATCAAAATGTGTCAAAAAATAAACTTCGCAGAGATAAGTTGACGTTTTACTGGCCCTGTTCCTTCTGTTGTGATCTTCGGTACGCTAAATGTTTGTGTTGCCATTGAATTGAGAATTTTTTGTTTTGTTTTTATATATTTCTTCTGCTAATGTTTTGGGTTTGAACCTTTCATTCAAAAGACACAAACATCTTTATGAAAAAACATGAAATTAACAAATAGACCAAGCAGAATCCCCCTTGGTTTTTGGTGGTTATATTTCAACATCAGCATATTTTCTTGGCAGCATATAAAAAAAAGAAAGGAAACAATGACTACAGCTAAATATCAGTCTCTCTAAGCCATCCCTGTACAGTGTAGGTCCGACTGATGAGATGTACCACCTTTCATTCATTCCCTTCTGTAGCAAAAGACATATTCTTAATGACTTGTAATTTTTGGACCTTTCCTTCTAGCCCCACCTGCCCTCCAAATAATTACAACTGTTAAAACAATGACTGAGTGAGAGACCAAATTTGGGTCAAAATCAACAAGAATGAGCCTCCCTTTTACCTGTCCCAGGTACAGAAAATAAAACTCTGACATTTAACGTCCTTTCTGGGAGGTAAAAGTCTTTTTGTACTCCTCCATGGAAACCCATCATCATTAAGTGATCCGTTATTTGAGGTTTTCAATTTGAATAGAAGCTAGGTGATACATATTCTGTCCTGATGTGCCCCAGTGTTCAAAACCAAATAAGACTGTCATCAGAACTGAATATATAGAATAAAAAAAAAATTACAGAGTGCTGGCATCCCTAACACCTTACTGGCCAGTTGTAGTGGACTACAAAGGGATTAGGCTGTCAGCAGAGACGTCAGTATTCAGACTACTGGAGGGGCGGTGAAAGTAGTCCATCCACCAACAGCTGTCTTGGCAAAAAACAGGGCCTACCTCCAGAACAGAAGGGATCTAGGCCATAAACATTGTCCCAGATCATTGGTGAAAGGGTGAGGTCTACCAGAGATACAGACAAGCAAAAAGTGAACGAGTCTGGGAAGTTCTAGTTCCTCTCCTGCACAAATACAGTCTCCTGTGGACAAAGCCCCGCCTCCTGCAGGGTGATGTCATAGTCCAAGTGGGCAAGCTTCCTTCTGGGAAAGTTGGTGACGAGTTCGAAGCGCTCGTTGGGGTAACCCTTCGACTGCACGTGTCTTACTAGGGCCTTGAAGGGAGAGGATGACATACGGCAGGTGAGACATTTTAAAGAACAAGATGTATTAATATTCACTGTTCATCAGGTGTTATGAAAAAGTTGTGTATTTTATCTTAAAATAAGAGTATTTATAGGGTGTACTCACCAAAAGTTTTGCTTTAGAAGACAAGGAAATTTGCTCTCTCTGTCCATCTGGGTAACGGAGCATCAACCTGGCTTTGGGGCCTGTGTCAAAAAACAAACAAAAATGTAGTAAATATCAATCTGAGATAGTGCAGTCGCTGTCCAAACCAATGAGTTTACTGCAGTCACTGTGTTTTGACCTTCACCCTTTCATCGATCACTGTAAGATTTGAAGATGTGAGAAGACACAGGTGAGAAGCATTATTTCTTACATTTTGTTTAACAGTGGGTCACATAGAACATATAAATGAATGGTGTCTATATTGGTTTAACAAGTGTAAAGTCACACACACAAAGACACTGTAGATGTCTGTATGACTGCATTGAAATCATTGCAAGTGACAAAAACGGATTTTGATAGTTTCCTTAAAAAAGGTTATAATACATTTGCAGTGTCGAGTATCACTCTTCGCTGGGAAAATATGAGAAAAATACATTGTAAAGGTCAAAATGAGATCCCAATTTAGTTGTCAGTTCAGTTATTACAAAATCATCTGGGAACACTACTGTAGTTAGTAAACGGTGCAGTGCTCAAGATGTTGGATGGTAGACACCCATTGACCTTTTCAATCCTCGTTGCAATGCAACACAATGTCATCCAGAAAGGCGCCGCATTAGCCTGGCTGCACCGACTGTGGCTCACAGCTTCAGTTTTCTTCGCTGTGATAACCGTCTGGGAACTCGACTCGTATTAGCGTTTGCGCAGCCACTCTGAAGGGCGGACCAATCAGCGAGCAGTGTCGGTGGTTAACCGCGTTTGTCCCGCCCCTCCTTCACCGGGATAGGACGGCTGCTGGCGGTGACGAGTGCAGTGCTAATATTTTTTACATTGTCACTGACTGGAGCGTTCAGCGCAGAATAAACGGTCAACACCTCGTCAAGCTGCTGGTGTTCATTAAAACCATTTAAAAAATATGCTGTACTCAGGAAAAAACGCTTTGGTGGACAATTGTTGAAGGTAGTTGCAGCGGCGGCAGAGTGTCGGCCGGTTTTCGGCGCGAGCTGATTGGTTAAAATTAACCGGAGGCCGACGCCAAGCAGGATGGAACAACTGCAACTGATTCCCTATGGAGGGTGCCCAGACCCATATATTCAGTGAAACTGGGTTCTGGTTCGCACCAGGCTAGCGCCGCATGGCCCAGTCACACACCTGCAAGTACGCGTTCCTGGTACATGACTTTGTAACATGAACGCTGTTTATCTTGCAATTTTTGAACCTAAAGATGAAACAGATGGAGCTGAGATTCTTTCTTGTGGTGTTATATACCTCCTAGGAGTGTTTCGCCTGGTAAGCCTTCAAGTTCACAGATCTATCACTCAAAGTGGAGTTCCTTCATATTTTGTCACTGGTGCTTGAAGCTTTGTAAACAAAAGAACAGATTTCCTGTCTGACCACCCACTAACCCTAACACAGCAGCTCCACACACACACACACACACACACACACACACACACACACACACACACACACACACACACACACACACACACACACACACACACACACACACACACACACACACACATCCCTTCAAAGTGTCTGAAAACAGGAGGATTCTTCGAGTGGGCATATTTTGCAAAGACCCTAAAGGTTTTTTGATTTGTCGTACCGTTGTCGTCAGGACAGTCCACATCGCAGGTTGTGCTGATCTTGGAAGTTCCTGCACTTTCGGGGAGTGGGGCGCAATGGTTCCCTCCAGAGTCTGCATCAGGCTGAGCATGACGAGGACCAGCAGCCGAGGGCTCCAGGTGGTTCTTTTTGCTCTCCTCTTTTTTGTGGCTGTGGTTGTTTTCTTTGTAAGGAGACTTTCTGTGGGAGGAAGTGGAACTGTCAGGATGTAGACGCTGCTGAGCTGCGGTGGCCAGAGGCGCCGGGGTGTGTTTGCCGGTAGAACTCTTCTCTTCGTGGGGTACAGGCGTTTCGCTGTCTGAGCCATCGACAGAGATGGGCCCCTCGCTGTCAGAGAAAGGCTCAGCGTCTGATTCGTCATCTGATCGGGGGGAGTCAGGGGGTTCAGGGACATTTGAGGACTCATAGTGGGTCTCCTGTAGGGAGGCTCGGATCGCTGCCTCCAGCTGACTGTCTTCACTGGCATCAATCAGACTCTCCTAGAAGAGAAAACAGAGAGCAGCAGTAGAAAACATGTCAAAAAAGCAACAGAGGTATAGAACTTCATACGTTTTCCACAGCTGTGTGACACTGACAGCATTACATACCACAGTGATTAAATATGTTAATATTCATGAACGTTTGAACAGTTTTGGAGATGACTCATGATCGTTAAAGATGAGGACACTTTGCTAATTTCGAAGCTGTACTGCAAAATTTTGCCTCTCAAACTGATCAGAGCTGTGACAGAGGAAATTCCAGCAGAGTCATAGCAAGAGAGTTGATCTCTTATTAGAGCAGAAACAGCATGAGAATTAGAGGTGACACATGAGAAGAGAAACCCACTGAGCGAGCTCGTTTGGCAGGGGGTGCGTGGCAAGATGGCCCGTCGAGCTGCCCGTGCTCTGCCAGGAAGCCAGTTGCCTGCTCCAGGAACGAAGCCACATCCAGTTCGTTCCACTCCACCATTTTTTGACCTGAAAGGAACAGAACCGGTTCATAATAATCCCTATTTAAAAAGTCAGCTAAAGCTAGAATAAATAAGTATTAAAGAGTCACATCTGCTTGGATCTATGCTGCAAATGTGCACCGCTAGAGAACTGCTGTCATCCTTCAAAAATATGTAAACCCCAATAACCAGATTTGTGTTTGAGGGTTGTTCTTAAATCTTTCTGGTCGGTCACATGTGTTTTTTTTTCTTTTCTTGATTAGCTGCTAAAAACTGAACTTGAGTGTGTTTGTACATCAACTAACCCTCAGCTGCTGCCAAAATTCCCATGAACACTCACCTGTGCGTGGATCGAGGATAGAAATGTAGGGAAATTTGTTGAGCTTATAGAACTGGATGTATCTTTGTCCCTCTTCGCTGTCATGATACACCTGCAAAGAGAGAAAATGCACAACACAGAAATGAATTTGAAACCAGAAACACTTGAACATGTAAGTTAACATTGGGGTTTGGACTTTTATGTGATGACTGCAGTTTTTGTTGGACAGTGGAAGAAGACGTTGGTACTGCAACATCAAATACTTTACTGCGTGCAGCCAACTTTTCGTCTTCAGCCAATGGTAGGACTTGCGCTGGATTTATGGTTTGTCCGAACTGCATGCAGTGATGATGTTTGGATACCTTCAGAAACACCCTCCCTCCACACCTTTCCGACAACTCATCGCAAGTCGCCCATTATATACAACTTTCAACCGTCTGATTTTCAAACATTTACACCCACTTCCCGCTGTGACTGACAAGCTGTGTGGAGTTGACAGGAGCTTGGTATTCTACTTCCTTATCTAGCTCTTTTTTTTTCCAATCACTACTTAAATATATGCGTCCTTTTTCACGTGTTGAACCAAATACAGCACATTCAACGTCTCTCTGGAGGGACTGTCTGAAAATGTGCACCTTTTCATCATTTTTAACACAACATCATGTCTCCACGTGTCTCAGTGAGAGTCAGCTCAAATCACTTCATCTTCCAGTGTGGCTGTTTGAACCGACTATAAACATTTTATTTCCGCCATGGTTGGACAGAAAATCCTAAGAAGTAGTTTTGAGAGATTGCATCAATCATGTTTGAGTGGGCTTTGGTTACATGATGCAGGAGGGGATACCAAAAATAGTACTAGTTCACAGGCACTATTCACAACTTTTGTCCAATGAAATACAGCAAGTAGAGTCGAGCCGAGCCGAGCCAGTACCGGTAACCGGTAGTGGAAAAGGGGATTTAGGTGAAGTGGTTTTAAACTGAGCTACTTGTGAAACAGTCTGGTTATTATCTTTCAAATTCATCTCCATTCATGCAGCTAAAGTTGCTAGTTGGAATATAAACAATGACCGGCACACAAAAGACCAAGTCTTAACCCAGATATCCGTTGGCTACACCAGAACCCCTCAAAATAATGCCCATTTTCGCCAGAGGCTGAATTGTCATCTGCCTAAAAGCTGATGACTTCTGATATTAGAAGCTTCAAAAGACGACAACACAAAGTTTGCAGCAATGTGAAAGCATCACAGACCACATATAAAGTCGCATACCTGCCAGAATATGAAATGTTCTCTAATGATGGTCTTCACTGCATCGTTACTCCACACATCTCTGTTCAGGCACTGGCAGGCAAAATCTTGAACATTTTGAATGTTTATCATGAGCCACTTGTTCTCTAGCTGCCCACAGTCTTTAGCCTGGAAGCACAAAAAAAGAAATGTAGAATCAGAGTAAACTCAGGATATCAAGTTGAGTTCAGTCATTTCCTATTGAAATGAAGTCTGTACTGAAAATCCAAAGCACATCTGCAGCTTGATATAAGATTAAGAATAAAAGTACCTCAAAGATCATATGTCCCTTTATGAAAAACAGTTATAACCATCTGCATCAGTTTTATGTGAACACAGGTCATGTTGGAATGAGAGTCTGCATGTTTTCACCAAGTTTGCCACCTGTGATCTCCACAGTCATCCTCTGAAATTTCAGTAAAAAGTTCACACAAACTGAATAAAGGTGTGGTGTAAAGTGTCCGTTGAGTGATTGCTTACCGTTTCAAAGCTGCCTTTGTGCATGAGCTCAATGGGAGGACGGAAAAGGTCTGCCAGGGTGCTCAGTTTCTTATCCACTGTGCCACCGTTACGCAGCTCCTGTTCCTGGCGGACTACAAACAGAAAAACACTCATGGTCATTACAGGACAGATTTTCTTGTTAGTTGTTATAAAGCAGCATTATGTTCAATCACATTTGAGACCGATTTGATTTTTTTTAAGTTTGAAAAACTTAAATATAACTCACTTGTTTCTGTTTGGAAGTCTCGGAAACCATCAAATATAGATCGAGCGGGTCTTCTTCGCTTTGGCACTTAACATAAAACAACAATCATCAGATGACTTGAACAGCAGCCAATAATAACTCTTTTTGCATAAAATAAAATAAAATAAAATAAAATAAAATAAAATAAAATAAAATAAAATAAAATAAAATAAAATAAGCAGTATAATACCTCCAAATAGTGGTTCTGGCTCTACCAATATGTCCTGTTTCTGGGGAATGGGTGCTCGTACTTCACTGAAGCAACAAAATACACAATTAATATTAAAAGCAAGGCAAACCAGTGCAAAACATCTATATAAATCACGCATCACCGATTTTCATCATGAAGTACATCTTTAAGATACTAAAACATGACAAAAGGCCAAAATACATCGCTTTTGTCTCGCACAATTGTGGAGATAAACATGAGCTTACTCTGTAGGGGGAGCTCTGCTGCTTGATGCTGCTGAACTGGAGCTGGTGCTGGGCTCCTCTGCGATCCCGCCTCCATCCAGAAACATGGTCACTGCCATCTCTAGGTTGTTGTTGCATGCTTCCAGCATATGCTTTCCTACACTCTCTGTGGCCCCTAGAAGAGGGTTTGACATGGATGCACTGATGTTCAGAAATGTTTATACATAGGGATTCACATTTGTTATAAAAAGGTTGAAATGCAGTTCACTGTGGATGGCTCACCAGATCAACAAGTGTTTGCAAACTGACTGCAACATTCTACTGAAATGACCTAAATCCCAACAACTGCCTGATAGTTCACGCAGGAAAAAAGGAGCCCAGTTTTTAAAAAAGTGATGATTTATACTTTATATGCTTTATGTTTGTAGTATATTGGCAAAACTATGCAAAAAAAAAAAGTAGTCTTTAAATAAAATTCAGATCATAAATCTGTACAGAAGTTGCAACAGCAAAATGTAGTTAAAGTATTCCAGTAAGTCCTGGTTTGCTCCCTCTGACTGATACATTATTACAAATGGCATCATTAGATCATTAATAGTGAAACATTAGTGCGTAAGCAGCATGTTATTGCATGTCATTGAGGTGGAGCAAGTTTTAACTTTTATTTATATCCAGTTTTACATCCAGGGACAGCAGATAAATAAGACAAGTCGTTAGATGATTACCAGGAGAGGAAAGAAAAACAAAACAGAGTTGTGATACACAAATCTGTTTTAAGCTTTTGGACTTTTTCTCTAATCTTTGACTTTTGGTGAGATATGATATCATTTAAACATTTATTGAAATTAAACAATGTAAGATTGGTGGAGGTCTTAACTCATAGACATCTGAAATGTGACGTCAGAGAACAAAAAGGTTGGAAACCGCTGTTTTAAGCTTTATCATTATGTTGTGTTTTAAAAGCTCGTTACATCATTCATTGTGTCAAATTAATTGAATTGGATTCAATTTTATATCCAGTGTAAAATCACAACGCAACTTGGTACCGGAACACTTTACTATCAGAAATTTTCATCTTAAAAGAAACTGCTGTCAGATCAATATAATGGAGCAAAAAAAGTACAATATTTCCATCTGCAATGCAGCAGAGAGGAAGAATAAAGTAGCAACAAATGGAAATACTGAAGAAAAGTTCGTCAAAGCTGTACTAGAGTACAAGACTTTAGTCGATGTACTTCGTTACTTTCCACTACTGCATTAAAATAAAGACGCATTCTGTATTTGAGAAGAAAGTACATCAGGGTTCATTTAAACTCTTATTTAAGTGTGAGCACCGTGTAGCCACGATAGCTTTCCGTCTGCACTGCGCATGTCCGTTCCACTTCCCGAGTCGAGCAGGCTGAACTGAGTCCCCTCTCCTATTTTCCGTTAAATAACTTCAAACTGAAACACTGCACATCGTGTCAAATCGCTTATTAACTGCTGGGTACCCCGTGTGCCAATATTTGGAGACAAGAAAGTGTGTTCATTCAAGTGTGGTTAACGTCACAGTCACAGCGAAGATGACAGTAACACAACATGACGCCTGGCTGATGATGAAGAAGGGAAATGTTGTACAGCCGACGTCCATTCCACATGATCTAACAACAAGCCATGCAAAAAAAAGAAGAGAAAACCCGCTTCGGGCTGCCGAGATAGTGTCTGTAATGGGCAACACAAAAGAAAAAAAAAATATTTAAGTGACTGTGGGTGATGATATTCAAAGCCGATGGCTTTACGGTCCATTTTCCGAGTCTTTGACTGGAGTTTAGCTGTTAACTGGCTGTGCTTTTCCCCCTTTGCACAGCACTGACAGCGCAAGAGCCAGAGCAACACTTAACGTCCGTTTTCTCATCTGCGCACTGATTCCGTGGTTTGTTGAGGAAGGGGGGTATTCCTGTATGAACACCCAAATCTACTTAATAGATCAAACGCTACACAAAAGGTTATTTTTTACCTGTTATTGCTGTGAATTGTTGTATTAACCCGTTCACCCCCGGAGCTGAGGAGTCTCCGAGCGCCGCCATCTTACCGCCACAAACAACAACATAGATGTGGCGCATGCGCTACGCCGTCCCTCTCCCCCTCGCTGGCGCGGCGCGAGCCTCCTACGTCGGCCTCTGCTACGTTGTGGGTGATGTAGTTCAGCAGAAATACAGCAAATTACAGAAATATTCTTAATTCATTCAGAAATATGTGCAGGTCACAGGTTTTTTTTTTTCTAAATCTATAAATAAATTAATTGTATTGAGATTACTACTGTTTGTATTACGACAGATTTGTGGTTTGTGAACTAAAAAAAAAATATTTAGATGCTCATTATTCTATGCAATTTTTGCATCCAAAAATATAAAGAACCATGAAAAAGACTAATAAGACTATCAAAAGATTTAAACAATTTTATTTAAATCAGAAAAAAGTGATCATTAGTTTGTGGTCATTGTAACTTTAAAAAGACCAATGGTCTCCACTGGCTTGTACAAAGTATGCAATACTTCTTTTAAAGTATATATTTTATCTTTAAAATATATTTTTCTTTTTCACTATTATTGGATTTTTTTTTTTTTTTTTTTTTTTTTACAAAAAAATGATCAAATTCAGTTACCGTACTGTATCAGTCACAATACATCTTATAAAATAAAACTACAAAGACTTGCTTCTTAAGTAGTGTAACTTTATTGTTATTTGCATAATACATTCAGTTTGAAAACTGCATCAACTAAGTCCAAAACCTGAAGACTTAGTTCTAACAAGGAGCTAATAGCAATTTGTTTAATTGCTCCTTCAGTGACCAATTAAGGTCAGGTTATCTTAATTAAGTTATTTCAGCCAATTCTGTTGTGCTGCCTGGCATAAACAAAAGAAGATAAAAAATAATATCACTTTACAAAGGGAGGGTATAATGGCACTGCATTTCTACATCATGAAATGTCCAAACTATATTTACAAATACACAATGACTCTTTGAATCCCACTGACCAATTGTACTGTCATCTTAGTTCAACTGAATATAAAATAACATTACATTCAGACATTATGTCTTTGCTGATAGTCTCATAAATGTTGTACAGTTAATCGATGGTCAAGATTACTAAGTAAGAACAACAGGATTTAGAAGTGTGGTAGTAATAATTTCCCATTCCAAATTATCAATAAAGACAACAAAACAAACCAGTATTTTAATGTTTTTTTGTTCATGCCTACAAATGGAGAATCAATATTAACTCAGGGCAATTTGATTATTTAAAGGTCTCCGATAAAGGAAGTAGGATCTGTACTGTTTTTATGGACAGAGAACAGTTAGTTTAGCACTTTTCATATAAACCCACGAGTGCACTAAAATTAGATTTTTCTGTACTGTATTCACGTGACCTTTCAGCCCTGAGGTGGTGTATCGCTTTCCTATAAAAGATACATTACTTTTTAATTGTAACAGGGTAAATCAAGTACACTCAAGCGTTATATACATGAGACTACAAGAATAATTCATTTAGTTTTGGTTCCCGGTGGTCATCTCACTGATTGATCTCAGAAGTCCTATGGCAAATCTGGTCAGTAAATACAAATTAATTGTTATTTTTTTTTTTAACAACCCTCAAGGCCAAATGTAGCACTGTATTTTAAACATCTGAAATCTTTAAATCCCAAACTGTCTTTTAAAAATTGTCTGTGCCAACAGCATGAAGTAGTTTATCTTATATTATTTAACACTTGTGTGAGATCAGCCCAGCCATTACAATGTAAACTCAGTTCAAAAACAATCGACATTTTACTGCTAACAGTTCAAATAAAGTTTATAATTATGTTTTTCAAAGCCAAAAGAAAACCTGCAACTGTAATCAGTGACGTATTAAAGGTTAAAAAACAAAACGGTGATGGCACCACTGATTACTAAACCATCTTTAGGGACACATTAAATGACTTTACATTATTTAGAGTTTTATTTTACTGCAGAGGTCCCTCTTTCTTAATCAACAGAGGTATTTTTGAGCTGTAAAATATTTGGACAAGGAATAGACAAGGCGGCTGGACATCATAATTTGCCCTTCATTAGGAACAATGCCAGTTTATTAAAATGAAACATCAGTTTAAGCTGTAAAGGATATGTTTTCCTTACAAGGACTGATGTATGCAAGGGTCACTACACTGAATCGCTTTTAATAGGCAGGGTGTCAATATGGCCTTCGGCTTCGTTTCAGATGTTTCTCCAACTGTCAAGTTTGGTACCTGGGTCAGGACAGTTTTGAAGCATATTAAAGCCAAATGAGAAATAGTATTCTGAAGACTAAAATATTTAAATCTTATTTCATTACGCATTTTCCTTTTAATGTTGAATGGCTCTTTTACTCACGGTTGTAACTTACGAGAACAGCATCAATCTGTTCAATCAAAAAAATAAACTCACATATTCCCTCACATAGTAAGAATACCACCCCTTCCTCAAACACGATAACAGTGCAACTTCAATACTGTAATAAATAAGCTGATTTCTTATTTTCCTGATCCTCACTGCACGATTGAGGATGGATGTCTCCATATCGTCTCCAACATGCAAAACAACAACAACAACAAAAGTGCAGAGGAAACATGACGAAATGAGTGTAGGGTCGTTTTTCATTTTCACAGCTCCTCCCTAATAGATTAACACTCCACATCATAGCGGGGTTTAAATGAGTGCATACATGCATACATGTATGTTGAGTGAGCCATGGGTGAGTTGTATGTGGGAATGTATATTGTGTGTATGGAGTGACTATATGATTCAGTGAGGCCTGTGTTTTTCAAGAGGTTTAGTGTTTGTACGCGGGGCAGGTATGTGAGGGAGATGAGTTGAGGAGGGGTGGGGTGGGGTGGGGTGAGGTGGGGTGGGGTGAGGTGAGGTGGGGTGTGGTGGGGTGAGGTGAGGTGAGGTGAGGGGGAACACTGTGAAGTTGGCAGGTGAGTCGTACACTGCAGTTTAGAAGCGGATAAACGTAGCATCGATCTGGCGTACGCTGGGCAACGCCAGCATGATCTTTCGCCGGTACTGCGGATCCTTCTGTAGCGGGTTCCTCTCGAGATAAACTGTCTCCAGAGACTTGGCATTCTTCAACTCGTCGAGATCCGACCAGTTATCTATCTGATTATCGTTCATCTGAGGAGAGGTTGAAAGACAATACAGCCAATAAGAATACAGTTTTAGTCTCGGATGGATGAGTACTCTTACAAAATATAGACTTACAACCCTCAAGGCTGTTCTTTAACTATATTATAGTTAATTATACAAAATAATTAATAAATCAATCTATCATTTTGAAAATGATTAAATAGAGTTGCATGCAAAAGTTTGGGCATCACTGGGAAAAGGTTGGTGCTAAACTGGATCAGCTAGAGGGAAATTTGCTCTAAACTCTATGCTGCTGTGATTGGTTGTTTTAATGTTGGTTAACTGGTCCCTAACCTTAACATTAACCCTAACACAGCATAATAACCAATCACAATGCAGAGACTCCCTCCCGCTGATCCAATCTAGCACCAGCCCTGAGCAAAATACTTACTCATTTGACATTTCAACTGAAAAGAAGTAAATACAGAACCTGCAGCAGACAAACACTAAAATGGGTCTTTCTTAAAAATGACAATATTAACTAAAAAAGGATTGTAAAAAAAAAAATAAACACCAAATTTGGGCACCTTATCTGCATATAGAATTTTCTCATATTTAGTATAATCCATTTGTTCCCTCTGTACTTGCAATGTTTCTTGCGCCAGTGGTTGCCACACAACACCAACACACCTTTACAGTTGTATCAAATATACTAGTTCTTCAACTAATTATGTTTAACTTTATAACTAAATAATGTTTTAATGATGGCTGCATTTAATTTATTTTCAGGGATCAGCTGTTGTGTATGCTGTCTAACAGTTATGACTTATTAAGACCTTAAACAGAGCAGAGATAATGTTAATATTGTAAGTTATACCCAGCTTTTCCCTGCTCTCTCAAGTCCAAATGTCTGCCATGAAAAGGGGCTACTTGTAAGCTTGTCTGTATTTAAGCTGCACAATAAACAACATATAATACATTAAATGACGTTCAAGTTTAACAACACAAATCATGCGTACCCAGAACTCCTGCAGCTCTGTCAGATGGCTGATGTTTTCAACTTTCTTTACTCGATTGGCTGCGATGTCCAGGGTGGTAAGTTTTTTCTGTGGAGGAAAACAAATGTTTGAATGTCCAGAACAAACTTTGTTGTTACATGTTTGCACAACAGCACAGTTGGGGATCGAGTCCTTTCAGAAGTGGCCCGCTGAATTTCTATAACTCACATTGTTTTCCAAGCCCTCTATGACCTCGATGCCATTGTGGCTCAGATAGAGCTCTCTCAGGTTGACAAGGTTCTGCAGACCCTCAATTTTAGTTATCCGATTACTCTGCAAATAAATGTACACAAAATGATTAGGCATTGTCCGAACATACACGCATTAATTCTAGTCAAGAAAACTTCCCCTCGTGATGAAGAGGATTTGTATGAAAATACCTGAATGCTTAAAACACTAAGGTTGTGTAAACCCTCCAGATTCTGAAGCGTAGTTATTTTATTGGTGCCAAGGAACAAACTTTGCAAAGATGCGAGTGCATCCAGGTTCTCAATGACCTGCGAACACAACAAAATAAAAGAAACATGTTAAATTGAAGTCATTGCTATTTCATAAATGCCATATAAATGTTGAACATACAGTATGCCAGATTTACGTGAAGGTTTAACCAAACTTCTCACTGTAGCAGTGACCGTTTATATCTCACCCTGATGCGATTGGAGCCCAGCTCCAGCATCTCCAGACCTGAGAAGTGGTCCAGGTTGGCAATGCTGCCAATTTTGTTGTGAAGCAGAAAAAGTTTCTTCAGCTGAGTCAGCTGCTCCAATCCCTCCACCTTCCTCAAAACATTGAAGGACACGTCGAGCTGCCTGCGAGTCAGTAAAATAAAAATCCCTCTTAGAATAAAATGGACTTTATATGTGGGTTATTTGATGTCAGCCATATAAAAAAAAAAAGAAAACAATCAATGAGTTTTACTACCTATAAACCTATACTTACTCCAGCTCTGTGAAGTTATGCAGGTTCTCCAATTTGCGGATCTGATTGTCATACATATCTAGTTCCCGCAGTGAGCTCAAACTTTCAAGGTTTTCTATCTTTTTGATGAGGTTCTGTCGTAAGGACAGCGTCTGTGTAAAAAGAGACACAAGACAAAAAGCAATTTACAAGATGAATTAAACTGCTGAATTTGAGCATTTTAGCATCTGTCACAGGTCCTCCGCCTTTCAGACAGATATGTGGTTAAAACCAAAGTGCTGCCAAGTTTTAAAGGAATAACGGCAGACATATATACCACACTATGACCATTACTTCATTATTCATTGACAGTGACACCTAAATAATGTACGTTAATTTAAACAAAGTTACTTACTTTAGCCTTCTGTAGCACCTCCAATCCTTCAATTTTTCCAATACGACAGTGAACAAGATCAACATCCTAGAAAGAACAGACAATTTAGGATGAAATATTGTCTTGTTATTGGTTTATTCGTCTTCCTTTCTTTTTTGTCAAGTGCACCCCAGCACCTCAATGTGGACTTACATACAGTTGCAATGTACAGCAACTGCACAGTAAACAAAAATATATGCCTACACCCCTAAAATGTAACAACAATTAACTTTACTTCCTAAAACACAACATTTTACACTTAACCATCCAAAAAGGAGTCATTCAAGATGAAGGGCAGTTTGGTAAAAATCTCTTCTCACCTCTTCCTCTGGGTCCAAAGTTATGGTGTCCATGTCAACAGGTGACTCCTCTTTGCCTGAAATAAATCAAATAAAACTAAAATGGCCCTTGTCTCAAAGTACAGTATTAATTAAAATAACATAAAGACAAAAGGCTTTATTGCAGCCACAGTGAAGACTGACGGTTATGTAATAATGTTGTAGCACACTTTTAGGTATTCACGTCGGAGTATATCATTTTTGACATACTATATCACTCGATGCGGCTGTGTTGGACAAAATGGTTATTTACTTGTAGAAGGGGGTTGATTTGATTCCACATCGCCATTGATACTCTTCCTCTTGGTCTCATCATCACCAGACTCCTCAGACTCACCCCTTCGGTCCACTACAGTCAGCAGACAAAGAGAAGCTTCATTTCAACGTAAAGAAGCAGAGCTGCTGTGTGGTTTTTGCGTCAGTGATACATTTTGATGATACACACGTAATATGATGCAAAGAACAGCAGGCCCAGCTCCATCACGTCCAATGAGGAAACAGGCTGACGAGCTCAATTTGAAACATGTTTTTAGGCGGATAAGCGGCGTTATTAAAAATAAATAAATAATAATAAAAAAATAAAAAAAATTAAAAAAAAAGACTTTCAGACCAATAGACTACATAACACAACAATAAAAAAATGAAGGTGGATATCGACTGTCAGGATTGTGTGACTTGACGGTAATTGAA
Source organism: Embiotoca jacksoni (assembly GCF_022577435.1). NCBI lineage: Eukaryota > Metazoa > Chordata > Actinopteri > Embiotocidae > Embiotoca > Embiotoca jacksoni. The sequence continues at coordinate 4,050,532 of NW_027185363.1, read as the reverse complement.
TAACGCCAGTTAGCGTCTTGTTGTTAGCCTGTTAGCTAGCAAACCAAGGATGAAGGTCTGGTTAGTCACGAGAAGAACGAGCCGCCGGGTGTGTTGAAAGAAGAGGCATCTTTGTCTAAATGGTTACCAGTTTAACCAGTTAATACAATCAAGGCACCGATTCGTCTTTAGATATTTAGCTACTCACCTTCCATTTCTTGAAGCTCTCCAACAGACTGGGAAGCCATGTTTCCTGTAAACACTCCTGACAACCGCTCAGCCAATCCGATGGAGGTACGTACTTCCGGGGGACACGCGGGGCGCTGCTGCTGCTGCACAGTGAAACCTGCTGGAAACGAACAGTGTAAATAGTGTGCAGAGAATTTACTGGACAATTATTCCATAAACTGAGCAGTGATGGAAATGCGTGAGTACCATTACTCCAAGTACTGTTATCTGTGGTAGAAAGTGAGTAACTTCATTTACTCATGGACAGTTTTTAAGTACAATTGAAGGTAGTTGTATGTTACTTGAATATTTCCATTAGAGGCTACTTTATACTGCTATTCCACCGCATTTTAGTAGGAAATATTGTACTTTCTACTCCACTACATTTATTTGACAGCTTTAAGTGGAAGATTTGACACAACTTTTTTTTTTTCTTACAAAAAGCAGTTTCTAGTCAGGGTCACATCTCCAAGAAATAGTGATTATTCCCTGTAAACGTCCCGTATGTTTTCATTTCAATAAATGTTCAAATGATCCTGTATAAAACGATTCAAAGTAGTTCAAAACCAGCTTCACATGCAGCAGCTACAAAAGTATATGCTGCTTACACACTGATGCTTTACTTTTATAATCTAATAATGTCAATATATCCATCATAGGGACCAGTGCTTTAATACTTAAACTATATATTGCTGCTAATACGTATGCACTTTTACTTAACTAGGATTGTTCATTCAGGACTCTTATTGTAATGTAGTATACTAGTCTTACATCGCTGTATTGATTTTATTTATTTTTTTTTTTTTTTAAATTTCATTAAAGGATCTAAATACGTCTTCCACTACTGACTGCACTTATCATTCAAAAGTAAATGTAAGGGACTTTACAGTAGTTACATTTTTTACATCTGCTTTCCTACATTTATTTGTCGTACAGTATTTACAGAACAAACACATTGAATAGGTCCCTGTTTAATTCCTGATGCAGGTTTATACATAGTCATAGTTAACTAAGAACTGTGTAAGGAAAAGCTATAAACATTTAAGTACCCTAAAACACACGCACACACACGCGCACACACACACACACACACACACACACACACACACACACACACACACACACACACACTGCATACATCACTGCAAGGCAAGCCATGTTAAACTACATGAAGCATAAAACAGCCATAAACCCCCTCTCTCTGTGAGTTCCTCTGCACTCTCACGGCAGACTGTTTACACAATCCCTTCCCATCTGCCCTGCATACCTTCCATTTTAAAAATAAGCCTGCATAAGGACTGAGGCGCTTACTGTACTGTTACTAAAAACCTGACGTCAGTACTCAAATGATTAACATAACATGCCTTTAACACAAAAACAAATACAATAGATAGACAGATACCGACCGAGGACACAAGCTCAAAATATCTAATCATTAGAGTTGGTTCTGACATCAAACTTTTTAGTATCTCATGTAATTAAAAAAGGAACATTAGTATACTGGACCAATTATTTGGGATAAGCACACTGGGATACAGTGCTGAACAAAATGTTCCTCATTATCAGACTGACAAATACAACAGACTGTCTCAGCCAGGATGACAGCAGCATAAAGTTTGACTGCAGCATCTTGCTTAACTGGGACACTAGCTAAATATTTTTGGACGCAAAACAGAATCATTGACAGGCTAAAGAGCATTTTACTTATTAACTCTTCTAAATGACTAACAACAAAAAATAAAATGTTGTTTTGACCAGATGTTACACAGGCACTGCCAAAAATATAATCCCCAGTAAATATACAATGACTACTGTGATGCCGAATTAAAAAATTAATGCTATAAAGAATAATCAGAAACCTCACACAAACCTGAAGTTCTTTATTCATAGAAATTACTCCTGAATAAAATCAGATTCCTTCTAAGTACCATGACCAGACTTTACAACCAATTCTATGTATGTATGTCTTTTTATAATTCTGTCAGAGGAGTGATGTTTTCAAGAGAGTTTACCTCACCAAAAAAAAAAAAATCTGTATTTGTCATCACTAAGAGGACGGGAACAAGAGGTGTTTTCTTTAGTCTCAACACAGATGACTTTTGGTCAGTGACCGTGGCAACGTATGCTTTAAACGCGACCTGCTGACTTTCTGGATTGATTCAGGTAAGCCTATCAGTTTCTTCTCTTCTCCTGACGGCATTTCTCAGAGACATCAGTAACCAAAGTAAAAGCAAAAAACACAGGCTCTGTACATTTATCAAATTTATCCACACTGAACTCCATAGTTACAGAGTGTAGTAACACTTTGAAAAGATACTTTTTTTTCCACATTAAAATTGCATCTCTATATAACGAGTTTGATTGTGTTCCCCTTCACAATGCCTCTGATGACCCCTGACCTCATCCCCAAGCAGCCACCGGCAGTGTTATAACAAGACTGGCTGCATAATTAGAAAAAAAGGAGAAGATGAATACTAACAGGCTGCTTTTCCCAGTGTCTGAGTTAGAGTCATCCCTAAAAGGTCCTGTGACATTACACATAATATAAAGGCTTTCTACACAGAAACACAACCAACAGTGGAGGCACTCAGATTCAAACACCAATATAACTATCAAATTAGTGATACTGGCTCCTACCACTATACACCAGGGCTATGCCACAAACATTCACTTGGACTCAAGAATAAACTAATTCGATTTTGGTGGCCAAAGGTCAAAAGTCACTGTGACTTCACAAAACGTGTGTGGTCATAACATTTTTGCGGTATCTATGACAAAATTTCACACAAATGTGTAATACGACAAATTTAGGAAGTAATCTCATCCATTATATATCCAAAATGTCAAAGGTCAACTTCATAGTGACATAATGTTCTGCAAAAATAGTTTTCTGGGCATTATTCAACGACATGACTCAGGAACAGAAGTGGAGATTGTGACCATATTTAATATGACTGATGTCTTTTGGTATCCACCTTTAAACCGTGGTAATTGTGTAGAGCTTCTGTGATGTGAGGTTGAAGATGGTTGTGAAGTATACAAGGTTTGATATTTGTTGCTTCTTTGCACCAACTTTAATTTTACAACCATTGTCTTCTGTCAATCAACTTCATTGTCCAATCATGTGAACACACACAGAATTCCTGCAAAGTCTTCAGCATCTGGACAAATATTGGTGTCAGCTTTAACTTCACTGGTAGTTGTAATTTTGTATTTTATTTTACAATAAAGTCATCTGTGGTGGTAGAACTATTGCTGTTTAGGTGGAACTCGCCTATTTTTAACTAAACTAACGATACTTGTCAGATAAATGTAGTCGAGTGACGCAAGTACAAAGTCACATGAAATTTTTATTTATAATAATTAATCAGTGTAAATCCATTCTTTAGCCTGATTTGGTAATACCATGTAAGCCCGTGTTACCATGGCATAGCTTAACATGGGCTTTTGCCCTTACCTGTTGCCATGGCAATTGGTTATCGTTGCCATGGTTACGCACAGATTGTTGCGTGAACTGTTGCATTTAACACCCGTTAGGGGTTAAGTAAGCCAGTTAAGTTCGCGGTCTCTGGTTGTCACCTGTAATTTTAGGACTTTGAGAATCAGAAAAAAAACTTTTGTCCAAGATTTGTGAGTCTATGGTGTGAGTACAGAATTCCCAGCTCACGTGCCAGCTGCATGAGCCAATCAGAGGCGACACGGATGTCCATTTAAAGACATCTTCAACCGACTCGTGCAGAATCGCAGATTCACGGACGAGTGCCGTGTTGTTGTTGTTGTTCCTGACCGTCGAGACGTGTTTGTGAACTGGCTGATGTAGGGGGCACATTACTCGTGCACTGGTGACGCTTTAAATGGCTTAAAACAATCCTGGCTTTTTATAACTCTGGAGAGTTTTGTCCTTCCTGGCGCTTGAACTCCGGCTGAATTTGAAAGAGAAAACAAGCCGCGCTGGAAATGCATTTTCTTGGCATTCTTGTGTTGACGCTGTGCCACCTGTCACGAGGTTTTCCTGTTCCAGTAGGTAAGAAGCCCTGTCTCTCCATTCAATTAGTTTTTGGGACTACTAACAGATTTCACCGAGAAAACTGGTTTGCCTACGTGAGCCATTGAGTTTGGTGACTGTTGTTTATACACTAAAATCACGTGTCAGGTATTCATACTTTCAATTACTGTACTTTTACAATAGTTTATTGTAGGGCTGACTTACAAGAGTATCATAAAGTGAAATAAATTCAGTCTTTATAGTTTCGTTTTTGTCGACACTGTCAGAGACCTTAGTTAAACTTATTTATGAGGGATAGGGCCATGATGATGATGGTAGTGGTGGTGGTGCTGTTGCACTGGACTGCATAAAGTTAAAAGTTTAGAGCGCATATCAACCCCTTTATTTGTGGATGATGTGTAAATAAACCAGTAATCTGGTGCAATAAGCACCAGATTACTGTAAACACTCAGGACAACAAAAACTGGAAAAATAAGAGATTTATTGTAGGTCCATTATTGCACTAATTAATTTGACGGATGCATTGCCCAAGTTTCTTTATAGTTTAAGAATTAAAATTGCAAATACATTTAAAGCATCTGTACTCAGCACCAAACACGAGTATAATGATTTATGTGAAAATGTTTATACTTTAATGCATTTGGTTTTACATTTGTTTATGTTCCCTAAAGTATAACCTAAGTGCAGGACAACAATTAAATGAGTAAGTAATTATTGTCACCTATTTTTCCTCTCCTACAACACTGTGTAAGTTATCCCCCAGGTAGTTGGATCTGTAATATATTTTTTGTGTCCCATTAGATACCATTATAGTTCAGATCCAGCAGTGGGGAGTGGTGGGAGCTCAGCAGGTCGTGAAGCAGGTTCTTCTCAATGGAGTCTCTCTCACGGGCACAAACCAGGATGTCACTAATATAGTCCAAACCATGTCAGCTGATGCATTCCTTCCAGCTCTTATTAGTACCAGCCAGACTTCAGCACTGAGTAAGGAAATCTTCTTGTACTATTAGTGAATGATGTGAAAATTGTGTGCCATCACACCTCAGATCTAATTTCATCGTCAGTCAAATCTTATGTTGGTTAATGGCCTTCATCATACTCCCTAGAAAACCACGTCATCCTTCGTTCTCAAGAGTGCATACTGGAGGGGTCTCAGCTGCACTGGACCGATCGTGTGTTTTATGATGGCCAGGTCTATCTGACTCTGGACCACAATGACACATGGACAGCCCATGAGCCGCAAGCACTGGCCCTCAAAGTGTTGTGGGACCAAGAAGAGCACCACGCCAGGACTGAGAGGATCCGCCTGCAGGAGGGATGCATCAAGCTGATGAGCGAAATTAGGCTTTCTGAGGAACGGTCAGGTATATTTTCTATCGAGCTCTCGGAGAATCAAATTCTATACCAGGAATCAAATCAGTTTATGTCATTCAGAAAGTACTCTAGTTTAAAGATATTCAGTTCTCAGTGCAACTGCTGCTATTTACAGTCAAATGCCCAGACTAGTTACACTTTTTCTAATGAGGCTTAAAATGGTGTATTGGTGCAAACATCATCCATAACAATAATATACAGTAATTTCCCCACTAATGGCAGCTGTCTGGCAGTTCTTTTACTTATTTAAAACAAAAAACAAACAAAAAAATTATGCTGCAGGAGTCTGTGTATTGAGAAATCATTTGATGGCATTTGACTGTATGTCTTTTGAAACAATATGCCCTAAAACAAATAGAAAGACTCACGAGTTTGTCCCATGTGACTGCAAGAGTGCACCCCCACATCCAGTACACTGACATGCTTTGTTGATATCCAGTCAGATTACAGATCTGGAATGTTTTCTTAGTTCCAGGACTTGCTGTGCCTCAGTTTCTGATCCTAGCCTTGGTGCTCCTGGCGTTTACTGGAATAATAATCGTCAGCCTCCTCCTCTCCAAAAACCAAGGTGAGTAAAGAAGATTTTTTTTCTTTCCATTTGGATATTGATAACTGAAGTTGTACAACCTTTAATCACACCTCAAAAGCAGCCTTAATAATACAGTGTAAATTATTTTTTTCTACAAATTGAATAGTGTTGTGTTGCATATTCTTAGTTAACTGAAGCAACTATTGATCTTTACCTCTGCTTTAATCAAGTACCTCAGTTACCCTCACAGAATGCTGCACAACTTGGCTTTATTTTAAAACGTGTCCTGTCATATGATTTTTGTATGATCTCTACCTCAAGGAAATATAAAGCATGGTCATGTGTTTTGTCCTTCTCACACTCCCTGTCTAGGTTTGAGGCACCCTGGAGGTAAGAAAACAACCAGCCCTCTGTTTTCACTTAAGTGTCTCTACAGTTCTCAGCTAACACCCTTAGGATAATATTGATAGACAGTTAAACATTAAATGAACTCAGAATTATATACCCTCTGCCTGGGCATGCCTTTTCATTTTTCAGGTTGTTTATGGGCCAGTCATGTGGGTTTGTCCATCCTGATCTACCCAGTGATATTGTACAATATGACTTCACTTTTATTATGACCCACTATGACTGCAGTTGCTAGGTCAGCAAATTATACATGGATAAAACTTAAAAAAAAATAAAAATACAATCAGTACAGTTTTATGAAACATGGCATCCAAATAGTCTTGAACTCAAATGTTTGTGCTGCTCAATTATGCAGATTTTTTTGTTTTTGTTTGCCTTATTCAGTAATGTATAAGACAAAGACACTAATCTGTGTTCTTCAATATCCTTGTAGGTGTTATTGGCTCGATTGTACATTACCCCAAGGACATGACTGACATGGCTCCTGAGATGAAAGGCTCTGGTTACCATACCTTATGATTAAAAGCACCATGTGAATATCGGACTTGTGCTTGAGCCTATTTTAACTGTTAAATGTCCACTCATAGATGTAACCCTTTCCTACTCTGTATGGACGGCGTAGCTCCATGAATGTAACCAAACCTTTGCTATAGCACCAACAGCCCACTGTAATGACCCAATCAACATACCTGTGGTCTGAATTTAAGGCCATATTATTTTATGCACTTTAACATGCATGTATCACACTTTACACTGGTGCAAGTTATTCTTAATATCTTAAACCAAGTAGGTGGTTTAATTTGTGGACTAAGTGATTCAAATGAGCAGTTTGGTGGAAGTACACAGGGAAAATGTTTTGTTTCAAGCAAGTTATAACAATGTCACAAACTATCTTGTATTGTGTAGATAAATCCCTGCGGAAATTGTACATTTTGTTTTGCCACTGACAAACCAATCACAGTGAAACTCTCGCGGAACACTGGATCTTCACAATACTGAGTTCTTCCAGTTCCTAAAAGTCTAACCTGCAGTCTTGTTTTTGGTCTGAAAAACCTTTCTTAAAGTGAAATATTTATTTGTGATGCACATTCTTGTGAGTGTATGGCATGTACATTTTTCATTTAGTGTCAGATTACTTTTATCAGGTATATCAGGACAACACAATCGAGGAAAAATCTACAATTAAAATGTTTCCTTCTCCAGTTGTTTTGCTGGAAAGGGTGATTTTTGCTCTGAATGGACATCTTCCCACACAGTTAATTAAAAGGTAATGCTTATGTTGTGAAACAAAGTAATTTATGCCAATAAACAGCTTTTAATCTAAAATAAAGTACTTAATGCAAACTTGCACTGTTATTTATCTTATAGCATATACTATTCTGCCTAATAAAGAGTGGGAAATTTGCAAGTCTTTTTTAATTTAATGAATCTTATTGTTTCCTTTGAGCTGCTGAGCAGCCCTGTGCAGAGCCAGTTTTCCATTTGTCCTTTTATGGTTCTTCCAAGGTAATTATGCCAGATGAATTTTACAATGTAAAGAGGGATGTCAACAATAAAGTGCTCATTTAAAAATAATTAATTCTGCTTAATTTCCAAAGTTAGACTTCAATTTTTCACATTTATAGATCTGTAATTCCCACTCAAAACTTATGTTGCACTCATTTATTTTATTTTGGAGGAACAATGCTTCTTGGTTTCTGCTAAGTGATTTGTTTATTCACACCTTTGGTGGAATTTAGTATCAACATACACCATTCATGTTATACATGAGAGATTTGCACCTAATCAATCATTATATTATTGTTTCCCATCACATCAATACAGACTTAATCAAAAGAACAGAGACTATTTCATTTTACTCTATGATGGAAAACATTTCAAAGTGAGGCAACCTCCACCATGTCTTTCTTCTTAAAAATCTACAAATTGACAGTTTCTATTTTTTTATTGTTAACTAACTCGCAGACCTTTTGCCTGTGGGCAACAGATGGCGATAGATTTTAGGTGAGGAGGCTTGTTTTCTGACGTAATGCTGCCAGGAAGTGAGGATCCACCAATTGCATTACAGCCTTCGTAAACGTTACCATAGCAAAAACCAGCCGCCACGGCACCTCCTTAAACGGACCAATCACAGGAGCGCTATGTGGCTTTTAAATCGTGTGGCGTCATTTCCACGAAATTCAAAATTTCACAAGAGGAACGGGAAAGAAAGGCGAGTGCTGCTCCCCTGTGCGCCACCTTTTCTTGAAGCGGTGAGATTATTGTGTTAATTTTGAAACTGAAAGAACTGCCACTTCAGAATGAATTACTCAGGAGGATTTTCCTTTTCGACACAACAGTAATGCAAACTTAATCCTGTGAGGTGGTAATGTTAACTTCTGATCGTTTGCTGCAGGGCAATGCTAAAGATTCTTCGCCTGTTTAGCTAAATTGGATTTACGGGGTTCTTTAAAACAAACCATATTTACGTAGCCGGGTTAGTGCAAAAAATGTTTTTGACTTACGTTAAACAAATGTTTGTTTTTAACCTATTTTTTTTACGGGACGTAACTTTCAGTGCTAACACGAGCCGTTATGGTCACAGCGTTAGCGTGAGTCGTCTACCGATCAAGCTCAAAGCCAATATTAGTCAATTAATGCTGCAAGTGCTATCGATTCTTATTTTTCTATTTGCCCTGATGCCCAGGTCTGTGAAAAACGTGGATAAGATGGCGCACTTTGGGTTTGAGAACGACATCCACAGTATCTTGAAGCTGGACATGCCCATCACTAACGCTCCCATGGCGAGGTGGCAGAGAAAGGCCAACTCGTCCACCACATCCGGTTTGTCGCCTGGAAAACCTGCCAATGTGTCACTTAGTTCATCAAAAACGCCGAGCAAAACACCAGGTAAAGTGTGTCCATATGTGTTCATGCAGCCTTGCTGAACAGAGCTGTGGGGCTATCTCTGCAAATGATAACCACTGGGTTATTTCCTTTTATATTATAGGCAAACGTAAAAAACAAACGCCCTCTAAGATGGGGGGTGACCGCTTCATTCCCACCAGAAACAGCAAACAAATGGATGTTGCAAGTTTCCTGCTTACAAAGGAGAACGATCCAGTGGACGCAAACAATACAACAAGCACATCAGTAAGTTATTTAATACATTTCCTTATGATCCCTTTTGTAAAGTAAGGATTTTATTGATCATGGCCATCTGTATTTCAAGGAAAGCCAGAAAGCCTGGTCTATGTCACTGAATGGATACAACATCGAAGATGCAAAGATCCTCCACCTTGGAGGAAAACCACTGAATGCACCAGAAGGTAAGAATATTTGCATCCCAGCATGGTGTTGTGAAGAATGTAAGGATTTAATTTTTTTTTTTTTTTTTTTTTTTTTATCAATGCTATCACTTTTTGTCTGTTCACAGGCTATCAAAACAACTTGAAAGTCCTCTACAGTCAGGTCACAACCCCTGCATCTGTCAAAAAGACCAGATACATATCTTCCACTCCTGACAGAATCTTGGATGCTCCTGATCTTCGAAATGATTTCTGTAAGTTTGACTTTCCTCATCTTGGAGTCACTGCAATCCACTGAGAATGGAAATTAACAATACCTTAGTATTCTAAATATAAACCTTTTATTCATAAAAATTGGAACTGTACCAACAACCATCTTGGTCTTCTTTATAAGGAAAGTATTCTTCTATAACTAGCAAATATTCATTTGGTCCCTTTTTTTTTTTTCCCTCAGATTTGAATCTGCTTGACTGGAGCAGTCGAAATGTTCTTGCTGTGGCTCTTCACAACAGTGTTTACCTGTGGGACGCCAGTCAAGGAGACATCATTCTCCTCATGAAGCTGGAGCGTGAGGAAGACTACATCTGCTCACTGTCCTGGACCAAAGAGGGAAACTACCTCGCTATTGGCACCAGTGACTGTAAAGTTCAGGTCAGTGTAGTGATAAATGTGCCACCTTCATTCTTAAAGACATGGGCCACTCAAAATTTTTATATTTAATCATACATTTTTGTTTCCATAGCTGTGGGATGTTGAAAATCAGAAGCGCTTGCGCAGCATGGCCAGCCACACAGCAAGAGTTGGTAGTCTGAGCTGGAATGACCATGTTCTTTCCAGGTACAGTTGCTTTATCTCTGATGCAAAAGAAAATAACCACCAATGCCTCTTTTTTGTTTCCAATGGAATCAGATATATTGTTTTTACTCTCCTTTCCATTCCGCAGTGGCTCTAGATCGGGACACATCCACCACCATGACGTGAGGGTAGCAGACCATCACATCTTCACACTTGCTGCTCACTCACAGGAGGTGTGTGGCCTCAAGTGGTCACCTGATGGGCGTTACCTGGCCAGTGGCGGCAACGACAACTTGGTTTGTGTATGGCCCCGTGTGCAGGAGGGCAGCGCTAGCAACGACAGCCAGTTCGTCCGCTGCTGGAGCGAACATCAGGGCGCCATCAAGGTGAAATGCTTTATACAGCAAAAAAAATCCAAAGCTGGATTTTCTTTTCTTTTTTTGGCTCATTATGTAAATTAAATACATTTTAAAGCTGTAAGGCTAAAGTCTAAATACACTTATTTATTGATCGCCTTACATAGACTGCAGTTTTTGTATGACTCACTTTTTGTATGCGTTTCCATTGTTTTAGGCTTTGGCCTGGTGCCCCTGGCAGTCAAATATCCTTGCATCTGGAGGTGGCACTAGTGATCGTCACATCCGCATCTGGAATGTAAACAGTGGCTCCTGTATTAGTTCAGTTGACACTCAGTCCCAGGTAACTGCAGACCGCTATGTCCTTGTGTTCCAATGGCTTTTCTCAGTAAAATATTTCTAAGTGTTTTTAACATGCTCTCGCCAACGACTTTTCAGATCTCATCACTGGTGTTTGCACCCAACTACAAGGAGCTGGTGTCTGCTCATGGATATGCCCACAACAATGTTGTTATCTGGAAGTACCCCTCTCTCACCAGAGTCGCAGAGCTCACTGGTAAGTAACCATTTTAACTGGATCACCTCTGTACTTTCAAGAATCATGAGTGAACTGGAAACTGCCATTCTTGGTCTTTTTTTGTTGGTATAAACATTTATTTGTATTTTAGGTCACGAGGACAGAGTTCTCAGTTTGACTCTGAGCCCGGACTGCTCGACCATTGCAACTGTTGCTGGTGATGAGACTATTCGTCTGTGGAAGAGCTTTGAAGTGGATCCTGTTAAGAAGAAGGCTAAAGACAAGATTGTAAAATCAACTAGTGGTGTCATTCATCAGTCAATCAGATAATTTTCTTAGTCTTGACTGCCGAGTTTTTGTTTCTTTGGTCTATGCTGAATGAGCTCCGTACAAATGTTTTATTTACTCTACAATAAAGGTTACCACCCAGTTCTTGTGTTGCACTGCTCCTGTTAGTGGTGTAATGGGTCGTTAGTCTCAGTTGTTTATACAGGTTTGCTAATGTGTTCAGGTAAAATTATTGACTACCTTTAGAGCAGTGGTTTTTAAAATGTATTTATAACCTACTGTTAGTTTTTATTGTTATCAGGATGCATTGTGTAAATTGAACTGGGTTATAAATAAATGATTTGTTTACCCCATCCTGAAATTAAATTCCATGTATTGGAAGTCATGCGGCTGTATCAGATTTGACATTAGTTGAAATGACTAGAAAAGACAAAGGTGTTTTAAATTGAATCTGTGAAACAGGAAAATTTCTTTCTACAATGGCTGTGCCCTTTTTGGATGTTATCGATGATAAAGCGTTCATTCTGGCAAGATTTAGAATTTTCCCACTAACTACCTGTGTTTGTGAAACGGCTTCCTGCTGTAAATTAAGTCCGTTCACTTGATTAAACAATGAAAACAAAGTCCCTTACAATCATATCCCTCTCTCCTGGGATATTGCACTTAATGTAACTTTGGTCTTTTTGTGTCCTTTTTCTGTTGCATTAAGGGTGCATTAGACAAAATCACAATAGTTGGAGATTAAATATCTTTTAATTAAAAGGTTTATCTTCTGAGTAGCTTAAATACTAACAAGCTAAGTGTTTTTTATGTCAAAGTTTTAAAAAGCAATGAGTAAGAGCAAACAATGTTTATCAATAAATATATTCATACTTCTCTGGTGATACTCAAACATCAACCTGCCAGAATTTCACTTAAAGTCTGATGTATATTCCAATAACTTCACGCACAGTGTCCACCAAACAGTCACAAAACTCAATGGATTAATATGGATGAATATTAATAACAGTATATTTCTCAACCTAACAATGCTAAAATGCATCAAAACTGTAATATACAGTGTAACATTCTTTTCCACAAAATGTTAAAAATGGAAAATTTGAAGTGTGGAATGTTTCTCTCAGTGCACATCATAGCTGCTTTCCACAATTACAGAGATCTTTCTCTAAATTTTATTTCAAAAGATAAATTAAAAACAGGAAAAAAAAAAAACCCTAAATTTGTGACATTTACAATGAAAATCTCGTTTTGGCATAAACTTTATAGCAGTTATTTACATGTGCTAATCTTCAGTGGAAACTGCAACACCCCCAATTAAGAAAGGCCATGCTAGCCAAACAGTTGAAGAATACTATCAGTGACAAAATGAGCACCAATCTCAATACAGTGTTCATCACAGTTAATAGTTTTGCAACAACTTACAAACACAATGTGACATGTAGGGATCACAGTTAAAACTAAATACGTCATTCATATCCCCAGAAGTGTGCATATATTTTCACAAAAGACTAGACTTGCATACAAATTCTGTTATTTAGAAGTAATGTATTGAAACCTGTGACACTCCAATATGCTACTAGATGATGAATGACATATCCCAGGTGGTAATTTGAACTGATATTCAATGCTTCCTTCTCATTTCCACAGTCACAAAGTTAAATTTCCTTCACTTTGCCCATTAGGATTTTGCCGTTAGTGTGGTGGTGAGCATTCCCATTCTCAAGGTGTTTACCATTGGCCACCACCGCGATCGGTTCAGTGGTCGAGCCCTTCTGGTTGGGCTTGTCGTCTATGACAGGAAGTCGTTTGCCCTTCATGTAGGCCTGCACCCAAAAGTTGGAGAAAAGGAGGAAGAAGAAGACGCCATGCATCCAGATCAAATGGATCCACAGGGGGACCTGATAGTCACACTTTTCCATGAAGTAGTACTGGCTGATGTGAATGGAGATCAGAACAAACTGCGTCTGTAAATCAAGAGGAAAAGCCCAGATGGTTTTTAAACAGCTAGAACCAACCCAGAACCAAAGTCAAATCAGATGCGCAATTCTTTTCAATATAAATAAAATGTTGTAAAAAGGGAACATACAAGCTGGATTGCAGTCATGTACTTCTTCCACCACAGATACTTCTGGAAGCGAGGCCCTGCAGCAGAGAGTCCGTAGTAGAAGTACATGATTACATGTACTATTGAATTCACCATGGCATGGAAGGAGCCCATTCCTCCAGCTTCAGAGGACAAAAACAAACAGGAGATAATGTATTTCATTAGATATCCATATGTACCTGCACCATTGTCTTAGTACTGATATCTGCCAAAGGTTACACTAATTTACTGGACTTTAAGACAAAAATAATTTGTTTATGTGTGAAGTCTGTATATTTGCTGAGTGAAGCTGACCGGGTGTCATGCTGACGCCCCACCACCACGACCATGGCATGAAGGAGTGATGGAAGACGTGGAGAAATGTGATCTGACTTTGCTTTTTTCTCAGCACAAAGAATGCCTGAAATAAATATGGAAGAGCCACAGTTAACATTTACATGATATACTGTAAGCATATAAGCAATTACAAAAAAACAAAAAACAAAAAAAAAACTGAATAGGTCAAAGGTCAAAACAATATTTGAGGAAAGATGTTCTTACTGTGTCAAGGAGTTCAATGTATTTTGAGATATAAAACAACCAAGCAGCTTGAACCATCTGTGGGGAGGAAAAAGGAGCCATCATGTCAAATGTCAAATGTCATCAAGGGACACAAATGTTTATTTTTCTAACAGATCCGACATAAAAGTTTTCTTTTTTAAGTTACAGCAGGTTGAATGAAGTGAATCAGACAATAAGAGCTCCTCTGGCTTACCCTGACAGCCTGCGGGCTGTTGGAGGTATCGATGAGGTCACATCTCCACGTGTAGGTGGTGGCCCATCCTGACATCATGAACTTGGTGTCAGAAACACATCAGCAGCTGTTATCATTGATGCCACTTAAACACTTTGGGCAAAAAGACTTATGAGTCAACAAACAGCTCTCATTTCTCTTACCTCATACACTACATAGGCATTCAGTAACACCATGCTGAGGTTGTAGATAATCATGGTTGTGTTGAGGTGGAAAGGTTTGCGGTTCGCCATCAGGCGAGGTCCAACGTACACTGAGAGGAAGATGTAGGCCAGCAGGATGGCGTGCATAGGTACGGGGCTCTGCATCAGAGGGTAGTCTCTGACTCTGGGATCTTGAAAACACACACACATACACGCACTCATAACTGTCTCAGCATATCAGTAATGGTCACACACAGGGATATCTGAGTGGATCAACTGTCATTGCAGTTTCTATAAATTTCTGGGGGGGGGGGACTTTTTCACAAGTTTGATGCCATTCTTTTAGACGATATATTGTGAATACAAATAAAACATTCATATTTTTAACAAAGCATGGCGGTAACTGCTTACCTATTCTGGATATAAAATAATTGTGGAAATTTACAACGTTCAATGCAGCTTCTTGCAGCATGGTGACAGCTTGCTTTTTGTTCTATCAAACCCCTGGAAAAATATGAAAAGAGAGTCAGAAGGCAGGAGATGAAGCAGAGCTGAAAGTGAGGTCAGCTGGGCAGGTGAGCAGCAGTTCAACCTATCCACCCACCTTCCCACTGACTGAACAAACAGGAGACAGCTGCAAGGCTCATCAAACACCCAGAGTGCCCCTGGCTACATCCTCTCAAACAAATATACAAGGAGAACATGTATAAGGTGCTCCTTTCACAGCCTGAATAATGTTTCATTGTCAAAAAAAGAGAAATCTGTGAATAGTTCATGAAGGATTGTGAAACATCTGAATTCTTATGTCAGTCTAAAAACAATGAAATACTCATGGTGACTAACAAAGCAAGTCAAACAGGTGAGGCAAAGAACTTTGCCCATATTGCCGGCATAACCAACCAACTGAGCCACACAGATACGAGCCGATCATGAAATTCCAGTTTGTAAACCTAAAGAACAAGCAAAAGATTTTTTATATTTTGTCCTAATCTACATTATTTTAACACTTAACTATCCACCAAAACATACCGGTCTAACCAAAGTGCATTGAAATTGATAGACATTCTCACATTTAAAACACAGAACAGCAGCATAGATACCGATAAAACATGAGTTTAGTTCCTGCATTAGTAAGAAATGACTCACCCGCTGAGCACAAGTCCCCAGCACTCCTGTTTGTGAAGAAAACAGATGCACAGCCAGAGCACTCAATCTGGAGGATCCAACAGATCAGCAAGTGAGGGTGATCAGGTGAGAACCAGAGACATGTAGAGCTATCCTGTGAGTGGTAACTTCCAGCTGTCCTAAAACGTGTAATATTTTCACTAATAAACCCAACAGGGCCTGAAAGCCTTGCAGTGGAGCATTTGGGATAGACTGAGAGAAAAAGCAAGAGAGAGAGCGCTGAGTAAAAGGTACAGGTTAGCTGTGATAACTGAGGGACTGGGCTCATTCAACTCAATTTAAACTGCAGGGCACTACTACAGACCTTTCTAGTTTCAGGACCACACCCTGTTTCAGTGTGAAGCTCCACCTTCCTGTCCTCATGGAGCCTGTTTGTTATTGGACTAACTCATTAAGGGGATGGGTTCAGAGAGTTGCAGGCTCTAGATAAAGAAACTAAGACCCAGAGGTGAGTGGTCCTGCTGTCAGGTAATAATAATAATAATAATAATAATAATAATAATAATAATAATAAACTATATAGAAGGTGAAACCAATAGAAAACCAAAAAAAACCCAGGGATTTCCACAGTCTGAATTATATGTGACCTGAGTAAAAGTCAGTTCCTGACATGATTTAGGTTAAAGGTGATACGATACATTCACAAACATAACGTCACATTTGCCCATCCCTTTCTACGTTGTGGCTCAGGGGCTGAGTCTCAGTCCAACCCTCCCAGCTATTTGACGAGCTCCCCTGTACCTCTGGTTTTACCTGTTCCCCAAGCATCAGCGACGATGGAGGTGAGGCCTGAATGGAGTTTGAGATTCCCTCCTCAACACGCATGCCTGACTAAACAGTTGGAATGAAAGGCATCTGTGCACAAGAGAGAGGGTGAGACAGAGAGGGCAAGACAGAGGGCGAGACAGAGAGGGCGAGACAGAAAGGGCGAGAGGTAGGATTCAATGCTCTCTGATTACAGACTGTTTGACAGTTGAGCACATGGTGCCTCTGTTATGAAATGTGAGACATAAGATCCTTAAATTTTATATTATTGTGAAAGGTTCATGGCATTGTGAACTTACAAATTAATTCAGTTTTAGGCCCCACTGTGCTTTTAAGTTTATTTTAAGTCACAAAAAATGTCTGCTTGAGGCAGTTTGACGCTAAATAAATTCTGGTGAAAGGGATGTTTCAACTTTTTTGTAATCTTGGTGGATAAATGTTTCAAAAAAGGTTTGAGGGAGCCACTAAAACTTGACCAGTGGCTCCTTAATGACTGCTTAATGGTGTAAATGTCATTCTCATTCACCTCACTCACCAAAATACCAAGTAATACGATTAACTTTATTGTCTATCACAAAAGTAACAATTTTATTTCTTGAAAAGGCTCAACAATAAATACATAATCCACATTTAAAACACACACGTGTACAATGGGACTAAAAACTGTTGAATCTACAACTGACCCAGTGCACTACCTTTTTTTTTCAACTGTTCAAATAAATAAAATATTGATTCTTATGCTTTTCCAATCCACTGGGAATTTGTAGCGTTCACCTTTGGGCAGCAACTGGAGGACCTGCTGGAGGGCGTGAGAGTAGTCCTGCCTAGAGAGGTTTTCCTGATTACTTACTGAAATAAAAGAAAAACTGAGCTTCTTAACATATTCAACGGTTCAATTTCACTCACAGACCTCCAAAAAGACTAAGGGGCATGTGGCTCTTCACAAAAGCTGTTTACAAAAGTGAAGCTTTTCTTCTAAAAAACTGCTGTCACTCAGGTGAAGCCAAAGGCTCTGGAATTTAAATACTGTGTTAGCTCATCCAATTACAGCTGGCAAAGTGACAAACACATTTTAGACATAAACTGAACATGAATATGAGAGCTGGTGTCTTTGTCTCTAACCACATAGTCAGCTGCTTATCGTAGGTACCATACACACTACAACATACTCCTTGTCCTCCATGGTCTTGTGATTTAAGTGCAGTTTTTTCCCAATAGCAGAATCTATCACGCAGAAACTGACACACAACAAAACAACATGACATTCAGCTCAACGGCACAGAGTATGGACAGCATCCTCGAGACATGCTGGTTGTCCTCAATTAGCCAATTGTGAAAAATTAGACGGGACAGATGCCTCATTTGGATGTGAAACGACTGAGCTCAGCAACTGAAAATTAATGAATGAATGGACCCTCTAAACATAAATGTGCACATGCATTTCTCAGCACGGCAGTTTGGGAAATAACACTTTAGATTGCTTAACATGAGAGTCACAGGGTCACCAGAGCTCATAAATTCCCTTTTCAGTGACACTGACATTTTTGGAATCTGGTACTCTATCACCACTTGCAATGAGACAAAACTAGATTCCCTGTGTGTGGCTAATGGGCTAAGAATGGCTGAGTATTGTGTTGCGTAATACAGTCATGTCATGCAGTGTAATATGTAAAATATGTTTGAAACACATCACTTTTACTGATGCACTGGAGCTGACAGCTTAGTAGAAGGGCCATTTATTTGGTCTATACATATCATGAAGCTCATGAATATTAATACTACCTCATGAGTGTAAAAAGCGGGTATGGTTTTCTCTCTCATCCATGCGTTGAGTACCACAGGAGTAATTTTAGTGATTTTATTCACTTTATCTCTTTTTTTTTTTTTTTATCAAGCCTCAATAAGAATCCATAAAAAAATGTAGACGGCATAGTCTAAATCTTAAGCTCATTTCTTCTCATTCACTTGAGTTTGGCCAAGAAGGTTCACTAAAGTTAATAATGAGAACACAACTTTATAGTGCTTTTCAAGCACTGATTTAAATAAATTCCACAAAACGTGTCAAAAGTAAACTTATTTTTCAAAATGCTGTGCAGAGTCACTGTTCAAAGGCTGAATATAAACTCTGCTGTCACTGTATCAGATTTGTTCTTTTTTTTTTTAAAGGTTATTGGTTTGTATTTAACCAGAAAGGATTGAGTTTGAATTGAATTCAGAATGTACACAACATTTTTGACAGTAATCTTCAGATCATCATGGGCTACATGTGGGCTTGTTGTTGTTGTTGTTGTTGTTGTTCTTCTTCTTCTTCTATTTCCTCCTCCTCCTTCCATGACCATAGTAGACTGTAGTCCATGACCCCTGAAATTTTTCTGAGGAGGAACCAGATCAGTAAATGAGAAACAGCGACACTGAGCGGCCAAACAGCTAACTAAATGAAATTTAAAAAAGATTGTCACTGGGTACTGAATTGATATCAACAGATAAATAATTTCTTCTCGTAAATTAACATAACTATTATGGTCACATTGACTATATTTATTAATAGTGACATTCAGTCCCCGCTTGAAAGCTTACTCTAATCATATCCAATAGCCTCCACATAAAATTCGGGTTTCCTTATCATATTAAAATTGCAGGTAAAATGCATATGTGAGATGACGGGAGGAATCAACAAGATGTTTACATCTGATTGTTTACACATCTCTGCTGTGACTGAGTTTATTTTTTTTTTATTTTGAACACGGGATAAAACAATTCAACACAGCTTTTAAAAACGTGAATAGACGCATTTTACCTTGAAAAACTAAGATTATAGAATAACTTTACATTGTTGTGCTTTGATATGATAACAGCGCATGATACGCGACAATATTGGTAGCCTATGAGAGACAACACTGAGTTTGGTCTCATTCATAGACTGAATAAAATGGTTGTCACTCGGTCTCAGTGCTCCGAGTAAAGACATCTATATTTATCACGGGATTAAAAGTGCGACACGTTTGGTTTCAGCATGGGACATTTATATAAACACCGACAGGAGATCAGTTACACTTACACACAATTTTACTGACTCACATATGCATTAGTATGTTTACAACATGTCATCACTGACTAAACGTTGAATGTTAAAATCATGACAAGAAAACGGGATCCTTTCTGAGTACTGTAGCAGGTTAATCTGCTCAGATTTGTGAATGGAGGTAGATGCAGTTGATTTGTGTGTCCCTCTGCCCGCCGGAGGATAAGATTTTCATTATTGTGGAAGGAAGGAGGGTCAAACTCCTACTCCGGGATTCTCTTGGTTTTAAACCAACACACCCCGGTGAGCGCCAATGAGAAGGTGGAACAACAGGTAGGCGTCTTCTGACTGCGTCCTTCGGCTCAGTCAGTCGGTGCTTCCCGGAGAAACATTATGTCCACATGCGCTTTTGAAAATGAGACCTGAACCACAAGATCGCCTGTTGGTCGCTTAATTGTCTGAGACAGGGTTTTTTTTTAAAGACGAGCTTTTTGCTCCACAGTCAGGCTGTTTTTTTAGTCTGGGAAACACTACAGAGAGCTGCCGTGAAAGGTTTTCTGATGAATTAATTGGAGGGCCATTTTCGGATAAATCGCGTATCAGGGAAGGGGACAACAATTTGGATATCATGGTAAGCGTGGCTTTTTCTTGGAGTGCAGTGTATAATAACTATATTTATATAGGCCTATTTTGCATTGTCTAAAAATTGCAATTAAAGGTTTAATGGCTGACAATTGTTTTAGATTAGTAGATGACAAAACAACCGTAAAACAGCCTTTTTTTTTTTTTTTTTTTGCAGAATAAGAAAGTCACATATTTGCATCTTTGGGAAGACAATAAAATTATTATTTTTATGTCAAAATTTGCATTTATGACGGCAGTTTTTTTCCAACAATATTATAACATTTATTCTCTTTGAACAAGCCAAGCACCACATTTTCCCATAATGATGTGAAATCTTAAAAAATACGGTAAATGACAAATCTGCAAAGGCTATGCCAGAATTTCTAGCTGTGGGAACTGGCTTATGCATTTTCTTTTCTCAAATCAAGATAAAGCTGTTACTGCCAAACAGCAGTGTGCTACCAGTGCTTGTTGCATAATCCAAGAAGTGTAGCAATATCTTGACTATCCCACCATGTGACTCACAACAATAACGCCTCCATCATATTCTTATGTAAGTTTATGTTCTGTTTTAGACTCTGAAAGTATTTTTATACACCTACGTTTCTTATTAATATATAAAAACGTGTTTGGTAACAGCAGGAATTACTAATTTAATCACACAGACCATTGTTTATTTTTCCTTCTTCTACTTCCTTTTAGAAAGAAACACTTCCGATCAAAATCCATTCATTAAAGAGGTTACAAATTATCTGTGTCTGTTTATAAAAAATAAATAAGAATGCTCTTGTCATGTTTTTTCTCCCAGCTGCCATATTGTCTTCAAAGCTGAACTTTGTTCCTCTGAGGCAGAGAGAGGACACCGTGAGACACGGCTGATCCGAAGAGGTCAGACTGCTTCCTGACCCAGATTGCCTGAAGAAGGACATGGACGTCCTGCGGCGGTCCACTGTGTTCGCCGCAGAGGTCCTGGATGTGTTTGACCGGTCGTTGACTGAGAAGGAGCTGGTGTCCCAGTCTAAAGCTCTGTGCAGGGACTTCATCCTGTCCAGACTCAACCAGAATGGGCTGGGATGGTCCAAAACTGAAATAAATTTTTCCCCCTCCAATGCAACGCTTGCTGACGTGTCTATGGTGCTTCTCTGTCTTGGTAAGAAACAGTCTCAGAAATCTACATGTCTAAATGGATAAGCAGGCACTTTACAGCAATTCAAACGATGACAGTCATGTCATGATGAACTTTGAACCTAGGTGTTTTAACTGACTTTTCCTTATTCAGGAATTTTATATTGCCTCTATTTATAATTTGAATTGCGTCTTATTTGAAGGTGCTACATCTGTACTAATGAACCATGGCTTCATCATTAGTCCTAGTTCTTAAATTAGAGCACAGTTAACACAGTTTAAACATAATTGTTCTAACTAGAAAAACATTTCAGAGAAAGCACTTTCCTTTTAAAGGTCAGGGACCCACACCTAAATCCAATTCTAAAGCAACTTTTCATTCAACACTTTAAATTAAACAATTTTTTGAGCACTGGCAATGAACCACTCTGCAATTTAACACGGAATTGTTGCTTTCAAAACAATCCATACATTATCTCCTGTGACTTCAGCAGAATATGACAAAGTAGACAGCAGACTATTTCCTGCTATGATAAGCTCGTGGCAAACGATGTGAGTTGAGGATTATGTCTGTGTGTGCGAGAACAGCTTGAACTAACTGCAGTAAGAAACTGGATTGCTCAGCCTCCTTGTAGTATCTCTTAGCACAGTTTCATGTTTTTTCTAAGTGAACGCCCATCAGCATAGCGTCATGAATCACTTGAATTGATCAAATGAGTTAAATTGCATGATAGTTTGCAGGTAGTTTAAATTATTGAGTTTGAACTCCTCCACTTTAATCTGTTTTGTCTCCTTCATTTGAATGAATTGTGCTCTTGCTCACAGACTTCTCTCTCTTTTTGTCTCTGCTCTGTCTCTGTTACCAAGGCGACGAGCTGGAGTGTATACAGCCCAATTTGTACAGGAACGTGGCGCGGCAGCTCAACATTTCTGTTGCCATGGAGAACATGGTTTCGGATGCCTTCATTGGCGTGGCAACAGAGATCTTCTCAACAGGTACGATGATGATGATGGTGATGGTGGTGATGATGATGATGATGATGATGATGGTGCATCACAGTGAAAATATAACATGCAGTCATGAGCCAGAGGAGATCTGCCAGCACAGGAAGTGACAGGTGTGCCCCTGCTGTTCCTTTTGGCTGAGAAGGGCTTTTAGTGAGAGTGAGTGGGTGTGAATCAGATGTAGGTGGAGTGAGACTTCATCTAAAACAGAATTAATCCTCCATCTAAGTTTCTAAGTTTAGATACTCGGTTTCCAAAACTGACCATTGGTCCCTTTACAATGTAAATGGTGGCTTCTGTACATGAAAGATGTTTCAGGTGTGGTTATTTTATTATTTTTTTCAGTGTACGAAAACATTGTCTTTCTTTCCTTCATATTTGTAACTAAGGCTTTGTATGACATACGCCAGTGGTTCATAACTTGGGCATAACCATGATTGCCCTCTATACGAAATGATAAATAATACATTCCGATTAGTGCAACTCTTTCAGGTCTCTAAAAATCATTCAAAAGAAGGAAACTAAGAGAGGAACATGACTCTCTAAAGCAAAAAAAAAGTAAGCGGTTAAAAGATTAAAAGTCACCATTTTTCAACCTGATGCTAATTTAGATTTCTAGATAATTACAAATCATATGACATTATGCAATTTCTTCATATTACGTTATTAGTCTGATGATGAGAGGACAACTTTCTGTACCGTACAGTTTTTTCCCACTTTATATTATATTTTATTGAATTATTGCACAACTGCAGCTATTAAGCTGTTAAAAAAACTGAGATCAGGCTGTGTCCTTCACTTCTTGTCCTCAGCCCACATTAATTATTGAATGTCTGAATGTTTCAGTTTGTGGGTTTTTGAACTTCATCTTTTTCTCTTTGCGTTCATTATGGTATTGTGTCTTGACAAAGTTCAGGTATAATTTTTTGGGCAAATTGCTGTTGGAGATATTATTAAGTGTTCTGAAAGTTAGTGTCTCAAACATTAAGGACTTTACTTTAATGGATATTAAAAGTTTGACATGAGCATGCTGACCATTCGTTCTGATGTGACCCAATTTGAGACAGATGGCTTAATGTCATCTAAAAATATTTTTGGCATCCAGTGGTTTAATATCATGCAAATGCCACACACACATCACCAATATCTCTTTGCAATTATAATACAACAATTCTTTAGTGCAAAATACTTTTTGGACATTTGATTTTTATGCTTCTGTAAGACACTAAGGGAAGGGAGAAGAAAAGCAACAAAGGGCTCTGTCTGGCTTGAAGCTGGGATATTTCTGTCTGGATTCATGGTTAGGTCACAAAGGTTGTCCCACCAATTTTCAGCTTAAAATATGCTCCCTACTTCTGAGTAAACAACTTGAGTTATTCCTGTTTCTGTCTGGATTGATTGCCATTTATTGTCCCGTGTGAATTTTAAAAGAGTAACATAGCAGGGAAAAAAAGGTTTTAAATGTTTGCTGTTTAAATCCAGTCTTTTTTGTGGATCTTCACGTTTTCGCTTTGTGTTTTTCTTGTTTCAAGTTGTCATGACAACTGATGCGCTTTGTACACCATTCAAAGAAGCAAATGGCATTTTGAAGCGATCAAATAAAAAGAGTGGCCTTACATCCTCTGTTTGAGCCTTGAGGATAGATGAGTCTAGCCACATACCACATGAAATTTGGCATGTTGCCACGAAAGATCAGAAACAGATGTGCTTCATATAATTTTCATGATTGTACTCTGGCTAAGTGTCTGCTCGGTTTGACGTCATGAGAGGGTAATCTTTGGAAACAGCGTGGGATTCCTCCAGAAGAATAACAAACTGGTGAACCCAGGCTGTAGACCTCTGGGACGGGTTGCAACCTGGATATAAATAGGAAAAAAAAAGAAATCTAGTTTATTTTTCCTGCTGTCTGGAATCTGTTTTTAAAACGGCCTTTTTAGCCCTTGGTATTCGTTATCCTTCTTCCACCACAAAGGAGTGACAGTGAATCTACACAACATACCAACTTGTATTTCTTTGGAAGTGGTTTAGCGGCCATCTGTACTGCGGTCTCCTTCAGTAAAATCAACATGCCTCATCTCTCCTCCATCTATCATCGCCTTCCTCCCACTTCTGTTCTTTCTTTTTCCGCCCTTCTGTCGTCCAGCTTTATCCCTGACAAGCTTGTCTCTATTCTTGGCCTGCTTCTTAGTAGGGAGTGAGACGTGACGTTGTCTGACAGCTTCCACAGAGTTATCTCATTTAAGCTTGCCTATCCCCTTATAGGCACAGTCAGACGCTGTAGGTCAGCCATGACAATGCAAGCTGAGCTAAAGGAGGCCAATGCCATTAGGCATTGATTACTGACGACCATTTGAACACTGCTATGGAAACTTTACCTAGAAATGGCCGGATGCCATTATTTATCTGACTGCTTGAGGTTGTTTCTTCTTGTAGTAAGATGAGTTTAAGATGGAAAAAAAGGACCCAGACATGGCCTTTTTCAGCTCGATTGCCCTCAAGCATTGAATACAAAACCTGTATTTAAGCCTGTTGACTTTCCCATGTCTGAAATGGCGTCGGTGCTTCACCTTCTTGGCAATCTCATCCTGTTTAATTTACATCTGGAACTTATAAAACGTCTTATCAGCTACATTAACACAAATGCTCTACTTTATTGAATTAAACCGACTTAAAGTGCCTTTCAGTACAAGGTTCACCGACTGTCCCACATGCTTCATGTCAGGTCACAGAATATGTAACAGACTTCCCAGAGAGAGAAACATCAGAAGAGATGGGTGTTTTTGCTTGACATGGGAGGGACTGGCAGCCATGAGAACAGAGAGGGTCGGTTCACTGTTGGAAAAAGACGTCATTTGATCGATTCTGGTCAAGAGCGTCTGTCACTGTTGAGGCTTGAAGCTGGATGAAGTGTGAGTTTTGATTCTCACCTATTGGAAAAACTGCTCTGTGACTGCAAGACAGAATCAATATCAGATTGAGCTGCTGAAGCCGAAAGATCATGTCCTAATGTGACCCATTTTGTGACATGTTTTAAAACGTATAGAAATACTCTGCTCTGAATATGGCATTCACCATCTCAAACATCCAACGTGAATGTGTAAATAATGTTCATTTTAAAAGTTTAACTGCTGGACACGTGATGGCTCAAACTTCACTGAAATGCCAGTTCTCAGTGTTTGTGCTCTAGAGGTTTTATATTGACACGTTTGTCTAAGCTGCATAGTAGACCACAAGGACTTGTTATTATTGTTGGGTCTTAAAATCTTATTGGTACTTGCATGTCTTAAACTGAGGTTTCAGGTGAGCACATGCAGGGAATGTTTTGTAAGAGCTTTCACAGATGTTTGAATAATTAAACAACCTACTCATGTCTGGTTTCTTTTTCTGTAGGTATAACATGGGGTAAGGTGGTATCCATGTATGCAGTAGCCGGAGCCTTGGCAGTGGACTGTGTCAGACATGGCCATCCGACCACGATACACATCTTAGTGGACAGTATGGGACAGTTTGTCCGCAAATTCCTGGTCCAGTGGCTGAAGAGGCGGGGAGGATGGGTAAGTGTTCGCTGCTTTACTTTCTGATAATTATGATCAAATAAGGTCATGATGCTGGAGCATAAGCTGTTTTCATTTTAATGAAGATCTGTTTTTTTCTGGAACTGTAACGGTGCTGCACGAGTTGTGTAATTGAAAGTCATGAAAATTATCAAGTTAACATTGAGATGGAGAAAAACAAAAGCACTGTTCTATCTCATTTCACTGAGGATTAAAAACAGGCATCATTTTGTTACTCAGATTTTTTTTTTTTTTTTATAGCAACATGACTGAAACCTTCTTTCATAAACTCTGACAGTCAGAGTTGGAGTGGTTACATAAAATCTCATGGTTCTTGCTGACCATGACCGGTTTGGTCTTGTATTTTGTTATGTCTTTAAATATTATTAAAATACCATCAGTAAAAAATATTTTTTTCCCCCCTCATTTGGGGCTCCCCAAAATTCCCCTTTAGCGCCTATGCTATGGGCCGAGTGAGCTCGTCTTAACTTATTCTGCAACAGGAAGTTGGTTGATCTGAAGGAAGAATGTAAAGTGTTTGGTGTAAAATTTTGTTTTGTGTTTAAATGCCAGTCAGACAGAATTTGGTGAAAATGATTTACAGGTAGCAGACTGACAAAACAGTTAACCCGTTTCAGCACAAAGCCTTCACCAAAGCACAGCACTATATGGCAAAATCACTGAGGTCAATCAAGTACCTCCTTTTTACTTAACTGATGTTAAGGAAAAGAACACATCATTATTTTAACATTTAAGAGAAAGCACGCATCTGCAATTCTTTACAGGGGAAGTAAACTTTTTGCTTTTATGTTTGGCCAAAAATGTAATCTGATGATGAGCAAAGAGTGGCAATAGTAATTTGAATTTGAATCCTTAATAGCAAATGCAATCACTACAAATACCTATGGTCAAAATGGCATTAAAATAGTTTTCTTTTAAAACCCTCTTTGTCAATTTATTTGGTTTGACTGACCTCTTTTGAACTTTTAGTAATATTAATTTGAAGTTTAAAAAAATTCTTTCAGGCTCAAAAATTCAGATAGAAAACTAAACAAATATTCAGAAGATTAAAAAGCCTTACAACAAATGCACTAATGGATACTGATAACAGATGTTATATTTAAGCGCCTCAAATTCAAAGCATTGTTTCAAAATCTAAAAATTAATGTCAGGTAAAAAAAAAATGAACACGCTCAGATTAGATTGTTGAAATTTAGACACCAAAATCCAGGTAAAATATCAGATGCTTCAATGTGTGACAGTTTCCAAAAATGTTTAAACAGTTCACAGCGATATTTAAATTACACAATAAGTAGACAGGTGCTTAAAAACTTAAACCACTGTGACTCTAGTCATCTTTAATATTTATACTTGAAGTTTGAATTTAACACATATTTTAAAATATGTATTTTCTTTTTCTCAGGCAGAGATCACAAAATGTGTGGTGAAGAAGGATCTCCTCCCCGAACAACCCTGGGTGTCCTCTGTCGTCGAGTCTTTCAAGTACTTCCTTACCACGATGTACGTCTACGTCATGAAGGAGCAGTGAACAGCCATGCGCAGAGGAGTGATCGTATACGGGACTGAAATCTCAGACTTGTCGTTAAATGCTGGAGATGGTCTCTGTGCTTGATGTGGGACTGAGCCCGTCTCAGCTCGATGGCCATCATCAAATGTTTCATCAGCAGTGTGTTTGTGTTTTTGAGTCGGTAGGGGATTACCCTTCATCCAAAGAGTAGTCACCGCGTGTTTTAAAAGCATTAATGCCAGCGTTTGTGTCACTCCACCTCTTCTACATGTTTTCTCGCTGCTTCTCCAGTGCCGTGACTGTGAATTGAGGCTGTTCAAGGTGATGTTTATCTCCGATTATACACTTAAAAGACTGATGAAGGTGAAAGATGTGTTTGTAATGAAACTGCTGCTCAGCTGGCTGGGTCTCGTGAGTCTGAAATGGACTGATATCAGAAGGAATGAGTTCACACTTTGCGAGCAATATCGGATGGTATCAACTGTTTACACTTTTTGGATTTAATCTATTGTACTTGACCAAAGCACAGACAGTATCCCTTTCCAAATATGATCCAAAATGACCCACGAAACATTTTGCTGCAATTATAGACCTAACTCACAGAGAAACGCTCGGTCTCATTGTGCCCACTTTTAGCCAAAGAACTTAAGGACAGAGGAATGGTACAGACTGAATGTGCATTTTTGGATATATTGATTTCCTTCTTAAATCTGTAAATAGCTTATTTATGATTTCATTTTTTTAATTCTGATTTTGACTGTCACAATTTGAAACCACTGCAGTATAAAGACAGCCACTATCATGGCTCTTCAGTATGATTGTGTGTGATGGGTGTCACTTTCACAGTGTTCATATGTAAATGCGTGTGTTGAAAAGATTTTTTAAACCCACAATAAACTTAAAATTTTCACTGATGGATTTGTGTTACTTTGTAATAGTTTATCGCACTGATCTGAGGGATTTGGTAGCGTTATCATCGCAGAATCTTTTAAAAGCTCACTGCTGTGTGGGTTACAAAAGTGGAAGGATAGCCTGGTAGATTGAAATGACATTTCATATCACTGTCTGAATCACTGGAGAAAAGTCAGATGTGGGCAGTGAATAAGGCTGACTCAAGATCCAGCTTATAAATATTTCCAAAGCAGAGACTTTTAAGACTTACACTTTTGGAAAAATAACTGGGAGTTGTTCCAGGTGAAATAACAGTTTAATAGGCTACCTTTGTTGCAGGTGCCTTTTTTCTCTCCTAATTTACTGTCTTCAGTCTAATGAAGGCAAGACTTTGCCAAAACATACTGTAAAAGAGAATAAAGGCATGGTAAGCTGGGTCATGTTCTTCATTCTGAAGCGCTGTAACACATGAAAGCATCAATGAAACAGGAAAATTTAATTTTCATCATCCATGAGGACGGAATAAGAAGCTTAAACATGGCAAGAGATTTCAGTCAGTGAAGTCAATGCATTTTAATGTATGTACCATTCAGACATCTACATGGATACCAATGAAGGCGCCACGTCAAAGACACAAAACCATACTTGGACATCTTGAAACATACGACGGGAACAATGACCTTAAATGGTCCTATTTTCTATTATGAAGCATTATACTTTATATAAATACAGTACACTACCATCCAGTGTAAGAACAAACCCCTGTGACACACACCCAAAAGCACAGTGCATTGACTTGGCTTTCTGCAGCTGCTTTAGCTTATAATCCTATAATAGTGCAATAAAAGTAAAATATTAACATGGTGTGCATATTTTCCATTAATTCTGCACTTTGTTGCTTTACAGCTTTAATCATCTGGACAATAAATACCAACATTACTCAAGCACCCTTACACTCATAAGTGTGACAATTTGATGGAAATCCAATATGAAATAAATATCTAGACTAATAATTTAATAAGACTGAACACTGCCCTGTTATTACTATGTAATTTATGTAAGACAATGTAAAGAAAGGTTTACCTAAATGATTTATTTTGAGTTAATTAATGTTATTTAAATTTGACAGGTATTTGAAACACAACTCCTTTACCACTATTGTAAAAGTATACCACAGTATAGCTGTAGATATTTTTGATATGATGGTCTGACTGTTTATAGCAACATTTATCTTTCCAGACCAATGTATTGCGGTGGATGAGACACATGCCTTCTTGTTGGGTCAAGATGACCGACGGTAGGTGATGTGCAAGTGCTGCATCAGTGGCTGGTTGTCTGTTGCCATGGAAACTGTCTGCTCCAGCTTCCCATCTGGTCGGAGCTGAAACACTCTGCAGATCTGAAAGATGTAGAAGAGCAGGTGGGGTCACGGGCACAAAGCAGCAGTGAAGTCATTTTATTGATCAAAATAAGTTCCAGAGAAAAGTTCTGTTGCTTCTATTATGGACAGTGATGTTGAACATGGAACTTTTTTTTTTTAATGTAGATCAGGTATCATGTTGACAGTCAGTGCGTGATGTGCAATCAGAGAATGAGTTTTACCTGCTGTACATGAGGCTCCTTGGCAAAAGAGATTCTGGCTAAAGCGTGGGTCTGCAGGTTCAGCCTCTGCCCCGTCAACTCTCCCTCTTCGATCTCCACCAGACCTGCACGAGAAGACGCACTGCCAATCAAAACGTGTGAAGAGTGTGTGTGTGTACACTTGAGGGTAAATGCCAGAATAAAACAGAATTTAATTCATAATTGTGTCCTTTGAAGTCATTATAGACACGATGCAAGATTTACCTGATAAAAGCCTGTATTTTTACCGTTGCAAGAAGATCTTTTTCCAGCAGAGATTTTATTTGTCCTTTCAGGAAAAGCTCAGATGTTACATTTACCATAACACTGTTGAGTTAACAGTTAACACTGTTATTGCCATATTGGTGTATTTGTGTGGTATATTTTTGTACTATGGTCCTGATGTAACACTGTCAGCCATTACTAATGTGAAAACTAAAAAACATATTCTGTGTATTTCGGTGACTTGCTTCTTCTGGACTATTTGAAGTGGGACATTTGAGAGATGTTCAGTCAAAAACGAGGGTATGGATATAAAAACAAGAGTGCGTTCAGAGGCGTGAAACCTACCCGAGTTCTGTGCGATGATGAGTGCCACTCTGTTATTCTGCGGCTGCATTCGGATGAAACCACACTCTCTGTGCAGAGGCTTTTTGGACTCTGCATTAAATGCGTTGAACCTTTAAAACATAATATCAGCATGAGTAAGGATTCAGTCCCATCTGCCACATGGGTGTCTAAACAGGAAGCAGGATACATTTTGCTAATGTAAAGTGAAGTGCCAGTGAATTTAACATTGTCACATAAAGCAAATATTTTATTTTGAATGATGGATGGTTTCCTCTTATACATTTGTTGCATGAACACTGCCTGAACTTCTTAACGTTGAACAAAACCATCTTTTATGAGTTTGTTCTTAGACCTTTACTCGCACACAGTTAAACCATATGCATTAAGCTCAAGTGCAGCTGAACCAATGATCTGTCCTCGTAATAAATGTATCTAATATTCCAATGATCTATCAAGATCCAGTCCTACTCACCGTTTTTTTTTATTTTTATTTATTTTTTTAAGGTTAATCGTTTCAGCAATAAAAACTTACATGAAGTTGATGACTGGCTGCCCCACATGGCTGAAGTGCAGCGTCTCTGTGTAGCGGAAAGGTTTTATGGAGGGGAAGCAGCCCTCTCCGGGTTCATCACACTCCCAGGTACCCAGAAGCCAGTCGAGAGGGAGGAGGGCTGGGTTCAACTCCGCTGAGGGTAAAACACGCAAAACACACACAGTTCAGGCTCCTTGTCAAAGCAGGAAAAGCAGAGGTGTCACAGAGCCATCATTAATGATGGCTCTGTTTTGTGCAAGGGTCCCAAGAAACCACAACAGCCATCAAAGCACAGTACCAGGACCCCAGCACTGATGTAGCTAAATAGAGTTCAGCCACCATAAGTTTAATAATTTATTTTTCCTGCTGTGAAATGTCAGTATATCTTCAATAGAAAAGGCCAATCATCTTCAAAAATATGGATGCAAATTGATTCTTTACAACACCAAGGTAACTGATCAAAAGACTTTTTAATAAAATATTAAAACACATCTTTTACAAATTTTTCCGCAACTATATTTGTTTTCTCTTTTTGCTTTCTTTCAAATGGTACAGGCTCTGAAAAGGTCTATTGTGCTGTAAACCTCACTTCATTAATGGATTTTATCATTCACTTTTATGTTGCATTGCATTTTAGACGTTAATTGTGCGGTAGAAACAAAGATGATTATTATTACAAACTACTCTTCACTGAAAACAGAGTTTGAGGCTGCCAGGTTCGTGTAAGGAAATGCTAACATAAATTGAGGCGTGGGAAGGCCTAAGATCAAATAATTAATTCTATTGTGAACAGGAGTTTTTCTCTTTTGGTAGAATTGGTATTATTTCAAATTAAGGCAAGAAATAAAAGTGCCGCTACAGTTGGGGATAACATTGTAAGTAACAGAAACATATGGACTTTGTGCATATAAAGAAGCTTAAACTAGCCCCATCAACCAGACCTTTGACTGTAACAATTCTCTGATGATACAGCTTTGCTATTACTGTTTTATGCAGGTCTTTTACTTGTAATTAGTTTTTTTTTTTTTATATATATATATATATATATTAATGCACTGGCGCTTTTACAAAGTACACAATCTGAACACTTTTTCCACCACTGCCAGAAGATGGCACTGTTGCAATCAATGCCAAGGATGCAAGCTTCCGGTAAAATCCTCGAAGATGAACAAACAGGAAGAAGGAAGTCGAACCAGTAGATGGCGGCATCGTGGCGGAAGAGGACACAACACTCAGAGGAAGGTGACTGTTTTACACGACTCTCGTGTGGCAATCAAAACTTTGCAAAAACCTGCAGCTATTACAGATAAAAATGAGGACTCGCCCCTTGACAGAGGTCACGGCACACAAGCAGTTGGTCCGGTGTTTATTTATTTACTATCTAAAGTAAAGTTAGCTCCTGTCGTAAACTGTGCGCAGCGGTTTAATTTAAAGGGTCCAGACAGACTTCAGCGGACATTTTACGTTCGCACTTTGATCATTTTCAGTAAAGTACCCTTAAAAAATAGCTACTGGTTTCTACGTTAACGTAAGTCAGCAGAGCTGGCACTCACAGCCTGTACCTGTGACTTTATTTCTAATTGACAGTTGGAAAGTAAAATATTATTACAGTGTCACATTAGTTGTTATCAATTCAAAAATCAAACAATGAACCTACCCGTGTGGTTGAAAGGACACGCCATGAATGAACGAAAGTGCAATCTGGCCAGAAGGAGAGTAAAGTGAATCACTTAAATGACACTGCGACGACGTTGTTGCAGTGTGACGTTGTTACCCATCACCGTAGGGCATCCTGGGAAATGTAGTTACAAAGGTAGGCACTACAAATAATGTAATCCGCTTCAATAAATGTAACTGGAGCTAACTTTTACTGACCGTCACAGTAATAGTTTTTTTTTTTGTTTGTTTACTGGTAGACATTGAGCCAGGAGAAGTGTTTGATAAAATAAAGCACACTTTATTGACATTGATGCACTCAGCATGGTCCTAAACAGCTGCATCTTTATTTCAAAACCAGCCAAGAGAAGCTCTGCAATCATAGCAACAGAAAAACTCCTGAAATTTATGAACTGTTCCATCTGTCCTGCATGTGGAGACACTAAATATCCCTAACGATTGAAGGTAGTGGTCTGCGACTGTGGGGTGTTAGGCCTTGCTCTTTTTGCAGTTCTTGAGAGCATCCGCCAGGGCGTGCAGTGCCATGTCAGCATTAGTCTTCTCACAGTTGTATCCCATCAATCCGACCCTGATCACCTAATTAAAAGAGAGTACAGTACATAAGCATACCGTCTGCAGTGACTCAGCAGGGTGATTCAGAAAGAAGTTTATACGCACAACTCATGACATTGTTCTTGTAACTGTTAAACCCGACAAACAATTCGTTTTAAATATTTAGTCTGGTGTGAGTGTCAATCTTAGCTACCTGGAGACGCTCCATGAAAATTTTAACTAGCATTATATATGTGTTTGTTGGTTTAATTCAATTTAAGGCAAAATGTTAAATATTTCCATTTGTTAGGTGTTTGTTTAACAGAAAAGAAAAATAAGAAGTTAAAAAGATACATAATTGTTAAAAGCATCCTCCACCGCTGAGACTGAACAAAATTAGCTACCATAAATATAAGTTGAAGGTCATGGCCATAATGTTGAGCCATCTATGTTTTCACTGTACAGGGATGAAAGATCAGCATCAACTAACCATGCCGATGGAAGGGCCCAGTCCTCCCGTCATCTCCATCTGGTGATGTTTCATGATGTAGGCCAAGATCTCCCTCCACTCGTACCCTTCAGGGATCGCGATGGTGGTGACAGAGGGGAGCCTCAAATCCTGCAGGACACATGTCACAAAATGACTGTGGTCACAACAGAGGAACTCGAGTGAGGAATGCTGTCGCAAAAACTCTGCTCAGTTTTAGTGCAACACAAACCGTGTCACATCTAAATGATATAATATTGATACCGATGATTTTTAGTTAAAGTTTTGTTTATCTTGTTCTGTTCTGTTTTGTTTCTTGCAAATGATGCTTCATCGTACTTCTGTAGATTGTTTTTATGGCACCAGAGTGTCTGCCTCACCCTATCAGGGATGAAGAGCTTGAGGCCCAGATCCTCCAGTCCTCTGTACAGGTAGGCTGCCACCTCCTTGTGTTTCTTCCAGGACTTCTCCAGCCCCTAGAGGGAGACAAAGATTAAGTTTAGAGATGATTAACTAAAAGAGGTGATTGTTTTTGTATCCTCAGAACTGGCATACCAACTCATGAGGAGGCAAAAGAAGCAAGGATGACAACACTTCTTTTGAGAGCAATGGTAATTGTAACACTGGACTTACATATATTTTAGTGGTAATAATGATGGATTTAATTATTGACAAAAATCAGGAGACTTGTGAGCATACTGCACAATGATTTGTATTGTTGGAGTCTTAACAGTTAAGATCACAAAACATTAAACTAGAAGTCTGGACATCTGCTTTATATCTTTTTCTTAATACAGACATTAAAAAAGTTCCTTATGGCAGTGGATGGTGAATACACATGCATATAGTCAAAAGGGGTGAACCTCCAAGCTCTTAATGAAAGGTCCTGGCAGAATGAAGCTTTTACCAAATTATTTCAAGGGGAATTAATTTTAAAACGCAAACCTCAATAAAATATAAATTCTAGAACATTTTTAATATTTTTTCAATAAAGTAATTGAAAAAGTTATGAAATATCCCTTTACCTTCTCAGCAAGAATTGCCAGACTCTCTCTCAGGGCGAAGAATCCAGATACTGGACCAGTGTGGTGATATCTAAAACCCAGATCACACGATAAAATCATATGTTAATTGGATTATTTGTACTTGTACATAAACTACTTGTGTAATTGACTGGCATGAATCTTTCCAACACACTGACACCACTAAAAAAGTTCATTTGCTTAAATAATTTTGAGAAATTATAATTTTTTTTCTCTCACTGTGGTAGTTTGTCTGCAGTAGTTGAAATTCAAGTCAAGTTTAAGTCAAGAAGACAATAAAACTGCCAACAATCAGGATGTAATCACTTTTCTGTGGTGGACTTACAATCTGGTTGGTTTGCCATCACAGCCCCAGTAGTTGGACAGATGTGTCATGTCAAAGAGAAAGGACACTGGTTTTGTTTTCCTATTAAACATCTTGTGGCTTTGAAGGGAAACAAAAAAAAGTGTGTTGGTTTATGCAGTTGTGACAGATTAGGATGCACACATAAAACCAGGGAGACACCACAGAGTCCCTCCTTACCATGCTCTGTCATTAAAAGAGATGGGTGCTGTGCCGGGAGGTGCATTCAGAGCCTTCTGAGAACCGGTGTACAGGATGTCAATATCTGGGTATACAATAAGGGACGGGTTAAAGCACATGCAAGCACTCCTGGTGGTAGTAAGAAGAGAAAATCCAAATCTTTCATCATTGCCTTACTTTGCTTGTCCATAAAAATTGGTGCTGCTCCAAGTGAAGCAACTGTGTCGACCAGGAACAGGCAGTTATGTCTATGGGAGAAATGATGGTAAACAGCGAGAAACATCACGTTACATTCTTTTATTCCATGCTTTAGTTTCTCCAACAGTCTGTCTGAGCCACATATAGGCGGAAGCTCACTTTCTGCAGATGTCTCCAATGCCATCTACTGGGTGACAAAGACCAGCAGAGGACTCTCCATGTGTGAGGAAAAACAACACCGGCTTGTGTTTTTCTACTGCCTAGAGAGACATGAAAAGGAGTTTGATCACATGTATTCTGGTTATTGATAGTGCAACAGAGTGATGCATTCACCTGAAAAGTTCCCCACCATTATAGGGTTCTAAATGCTTCAGATCTTTGTGCCTACCTGTTCAATTTCCTTGTTGGTGAAATAACCTCCAGGTGCTTTTACCATTCTGTGTACATTGGCACCTAGAGATTAAAAAAAAAATAACGGCAATGACTTACTGCTGTAGAAAATGAACAAATAAATGGTTTAATTAAGAATCAATGCCAACGTGGTGTTTTTGGAGACACATTACGTGTGGCGTCAAACAGCCTGAACACGTACCCATTCTCTCCGCAATATCTGCAACGCGCTCTCCCCAGATGCCGTTGACGGCTATGAGCACACTCTCTCCGGGCTCCACCGCGTTGAACATCGCACACTCCATAGCTGCGTGCCCCGAACCGCTCATAGCTATAGTCATGTTGTTCTCTGTCTGAATGGCGTACCGGATCCCTCTTTTGATGTCATTCATGATCTATGACATGCAAGGAAAACGTAAAACAGCTTTTTAGTTCAATTTTTCAGGTCATAACTCTAATAACCACGGATTATAGATGGTGTGTATTTCACATGTGCGTAATTACGCACAAAAATTTGAGCTCTGAGCCCAGGCTCAATATATTTATTTGGTGTTTAGTGAATTGAATTGTTAGCATGAATAATTTGTCTACCAGAACAAAACTTTGAATTCGAATTTAATCCTATAAAAAATAAAAAATAAAAAAATTAAAAAAAAAATTCAGTGACCGGAAAATATTCAAACAATTTTACTCAAACAAAGTTAAGATGCAGAAAAAAAACATCTGTGCCAAATTTTTCTCGAATATCCACAAGACATCAAATGGAACAGCACCCAAAAGTTCAGTACTTGGGTAAAACTTGCCTTTTTCACCATAAATTAATTAGAATATACAATATGGGGAGTCTGAGCTTCAAACTAAAGCATTTACCTCATACATTTCTGGGTGCAGATGACCAATTATCGGTTTAGACCCTGCGGCTAAGATACGTGGAGGAACGTTTGAGGGTCCCGGTCCAAACAGGTAACGGTGAGGCGCCTCTAGCGGCCGGAGCATGCATGCCGGCGGCGGTATGGTGACGGACGACATGGAGCGGTCCAGGCGCTGTAGCACCGGCGCGCTCCTGGC
This sequence comes from Embiotoca jacksoni, assembly GCF_022577435.1. Taxonomy (NCBI): domain Eukaryota; kingdom Metazoa; phylum Chordata; class Actinopteri; family Embiotocidae; genus Embiotoca; species Embiotoca jacksoni. Next base: position 4,013,387 of record NW_027185363.1, on the reverse strand, counting down.
GGCCAGCGGCAGCAGCGCGCTCCGGCTGAAAAAAGCCCGCTGCATCACGGCTGGTGTCCTGATCCTGAGAAACCTGCACTGAGTGAGGTCACCTCTGACGGACGGAGAGAATGGGACTGAATGTGAGTTTGGGTGAAGATTTAAAACAAACAGGTCTTTGACCTGGTGGCCACGGGGTGGTGTGTGCGTCACTTCAATGGGTTGGAAACAAGGTGCACAATGCCACGTTTACTATGGTAAACAAATTGTGTTTTATATAGGCTTTGAATTGTGTTATATGGTTGTTGTAACTTCCGCAGATATAACTCAAATATAAATCCAAACATATGGATACAAATAATCAGTCAGTGATTTTATTGTCTGTGCTGTACAGTGTCTGTACATCAAACATATCTGTGACACAACTGTTTTCAAGCTAATGTTTTATTTTAAGAAATGTTTGACCTGTCCTGAAATGACTCCGATATTCATGCAGGTACTGTTGTTCTAGTCTGGATCCACCAGGGCTGGTTTTGGTGACTCATTACAGTTCTAGATCCACAGCACTTGATTCTTGAACTGGGTGGAAAAGTGAGGTCTCGTAACAGCTTAGAACCGGTTGAGGTTAGTTTGCAGACTTTATTGATTTTGTCTGTAACTTCTGTCACAGCAGCCCTCGATTTGTAAAGAGGAGTCTCCTCAAAGAGCCAATCTGCTCTCTCAGAGGAAGAAGAGGGGCAGGCAAATATGCAGGCATACACAAACACACACACAAATGGCTCAGTTTTATTATATACAGTGTCGAATATCAGGAACACACTTTGTTGGGTAGTTGGGCAATTTTTCTATAACAATCGTTATTTTTGTTTCTAAACAGAATGTTAACTAACTGCTTAAGAACTTTTTTCACAATGATATACGAGATTTCATTATAGGAAGTAGGGTAGATAACAATTTAACTTGAAATGTTTAAGATAATAATAGCACCAATGTCCATCAGGGACAGTGTGAAGTTCACAGCTTTCTCAAATTCAATTTGTATCTGTGGTAAAAGTGTGCAAACATGCAAAATATAGAGAATAGTAGAATTTACTCAATACTAATATTATTTAATCTGACAATCAATATAAATTAAATGGCCAGATATTTTGATAATTGATCAAATATTTCAGTAAAAATATTAGCCAGTTCCAGTTTTTTGGAATTTCATTTCAAAGTGTTTGTTGATTATATTAATCCAGTTTCAATTGAATAGTGAATGTGCACATGTGGGAGGCTCTATATTACTAATGTGAAAGAGTTTTATTTATTTATTTATTTTTTTAACTTTATAATACTCCAAACAAAAAATTGCAGAATCAGTTTTATGTTCCCACTTTTTCTTACATTTTATGCAAAATACTCATATTTGCTGATGTTTTATTCTCAGCGGAAAACTGTCCTCCGACAAGCCTACTATCATTTTCAAACCATAGCATTATGTAAAGATCATTGTCAACTTGACAAGTGTTCAAAGGAAAATTGTTAATTTGTGGGGGAGGAAGGATGTTAAAATTTGAACGATGTCAGCATCCTCGCCAACACATTCAAGTCAAACATTTACATTCAGATTTCCTGTGATGTTATGATATATCCAATTGAAAGGCATTTTGTTTTATTTCATAGATAGTCATACAACCGGCAGGAAACAGAATCTAGTTTTTGCTCCTTTAGCATCTGTTTTCTTCCCTTGTTGTCAACAATTAAAACAGAATATTTTTTGCATTTCTCAGCTGTTATGTCATAGCAACAGTAGGTGGCCCTCTGTGAGTGGTTGGGTAAATAATTACACCACTGGTAAATAAATGGGACTTGGTTCCACCCTTTTACTGGCCTTTGCCCTCCACTCAACACTCAAAATCTGCCCAAACAGAACAGGAGGAGGAGCTGGGGAGCGATAGAGAGAGGGAGCAAGAAAACTGCCTGCGGATGTTCGGTATAAACCCCAACCAATGTCATCCTAGTCTAAACAGAAATATGCTTTATATATCATTCATGATTACTTAAAACAATTACTAAATGTACCCCTTAGATAGATGCGAATCTATATCCACTGGAACGTTGGGTTATGATGACACTTGTAAAAAAAAAAAAAAAATAAGCATCCACGTTCTTGGTTTAAATCAGGACAGTAGCTACTTACTTCACAATGTTATTACAGTACATTACATCACACTGTATATGAGAGCTGCAGAGCAATAGGTATATAGATTTTACACAGAAGGAGAGAATGAAACCTGTCTAATTTTCACTGTCAACACTTTATAGCTTGTCACTAAACCCCCAAAACCACTGACTTCAAATCTCAGCTACAATGAGCTGCTTCAGTTAACTGTCAGCAAAATAACTCTTAGCAACATTTATGGCTTTAGTCCTTTAAGAAAGGCAGTTTGCAGTTAAGAGACTGCTGTTATGAGTGGACAGATTTCAATATCAGGTGGCCCTGAGACAGAAATTTCCCCTGGCTCCCATGTAAAGGTATTCACAGTGTTGCACTCATGACAGAGACAGTGCGTGAAGAATGAGGAAAGACAGCTTGAGACAGCTGACTAATCATGATGTGAAGTGATTGTCAAATTGGTTTCACACAGAAATTGTGTTGTTGATCATTTGAGAGGACCAGCGGCTCAAGTTTTACGTTCGTGCCTTTATACCTTTCTGCTGGAGGAGGACTGAGAGACGTGATCCCGGTATGCCTGTCAGCAACTTGTACTGCTTTTAGCTGTTTTTAGAATCATATGTGCACAACTGAAACAAATTCAAAAGAAGTACAAGTATGTAAACAAAGACAGGGCCATGCAGTAATAGAGCAAAACCTGCTTTTGTTTGTATTTTTGGACTAAAATTCTCAAACCTATTTGCACTTCTTCAAATCTGGGTCTGCAGTTGCTTCCTTTCTCTTCCCAGTTTTCTCCTGGTCCATCACTGTCTCATTAAACCTCCAGTTTCCTATTTGTGTCCATATTTCTCTCTCTGAGGTATGTTATGATCCATCCTCTCCCTCCCTCTCCTCCTCATCCTTCTCCTCCTGTGCTGCATCGCTCTGCCTCATGGCTTCCTCCTCCTGCTGCTGCTGCTGATGATGCTGATGCTGATGTCATCACCGCCTCCCAGCATCCCTGGCACAGCTGCACCGCCATTTTGCCTACTTTCAGACCGACTGACGGACAGATTGACGGCGGGCCGCTGGAGCATCCCGCACCCATCCTCCTATTTGTCCGTTTGGCCGTCGCTCCCTCCTCCCTCCCCCCCCTTCTGTCTCCCACTCTTTTCTAATCGACGCACCGCTGTGTTCAGCACTCGGCCCGCCCAGCGCTGCTACTGAAGCTGAAGCTGAAGCCCAGGCAGACTCCCTCTTTCTCCGGCGGATTCTCCATGTATGGATGCGCTGAAGGAAATGATGCTGTAGGTTAACCAAAGACAGAGAGACCGGGCTAAACTACAGGCTGCCGAGGAGATTCAACGTCGGAGGATCGTGCGCCGCTTTGAATGGGCAGGGGATTCACCCTCTGTGGTTGTCGAGTCTGAGTTGCCGAGGTAAGTTACGGCTCCACCGACATGTTTTTCATGGCAGAATAACGGTGTTAATGGATGTCACGCCTTAGTGTGGACAGTGTGTGTGTGTGTTTGTGATTTCGAGGCCTTTGTATATGCAAGAGACGCTGCGTCAGGGTGTTTTGTGTTTGATTTCGCTGCTGTCAACAATTGTCTTTCAAATGCTCAAATACATTTACAAAAATACCACTGGCAAATGCAGTCTATTGGATCCACATGAGCTCATAACAGTGCCAAATGTAATTTAGTCTGTAATAATATGATCTGACCTCCTCTCTGACGCAGTGCTGGATGATTTGGTGTCTGAGCTGTGAGTGTTTACGCGGCCTGTCTTTGAGGTGCGGCAGCCCGAGCAAGATGGAGGAGACAATATTTACATGGGTTATAAATATTCTCAAATAGTCTCATTCTCAAATAATTCATATTTTTCTCAAATTTATTGTGTAGGCTATAAAAAAAAAACGACTGATTATAAAGATCTAAGCAGGATTTGGGTTTTTTCATCGACTGAGGCTGAGAAGATCGATGTGCGTTGCACTGTTATGAAGCAAATATACCTTTAAAAATCTCTAAATTAACAAAGAAAACAGATCAAAGCCACCTTTAAGGGATTCAAAGAAATAAAAACAGTAGTTAGATATTATTGTGAAAAAGCAGGGAAAGACACCACAGCCAATCCCAGACATCATGTGAGGAGATACAGTTTCATCACAAGGCCTGAGCCATGGTGGGGATGCTGCCCGGAGAATAAGCAGCCATTTTACTGGAGAATAGCAGGGATGCTGATGGTCTTCCTGCCAAATTATGGCCCTGCTATTTAGTCAGCGTGTTTTAGGAGCTGTGTGTTTCTATCTGAAGTCAAACTGACTGTAATTCAGGGTTGAAAATCGAGAATATGCCATGTGTTACTCTTAGCTGTTTCTGGCTAACAAAGCTTTATCATCAACATTTACTAATAAAAACAACAAGATATTGATAATTATTAATAATTCTATAGTTGTAGCTGTCAAACTATATTGTGTGACATAGAAGTGTAACGGCACGGTGGTGCAGTGGTTAGCATTGTCACCTCACAGCAAAAAGGTTCCGGGTTCGAATCCGGTCCTGGGCCTTTCTGTGCGGAGTTTGCATGTTCTACCTGTGCTTGCGTGGGTTCTCTCCGGGTTCTCCGGCTTCCTCCCATCATCCAAAAACATGCACCTCAGGTCAGGTTACCTGGCGCCGCGCTAGTGGCAGCCTGCTGCAGCTTCCTCCCTGAGCTCCCCCCTGAGAGCCCCCCTGCTGTAGTGAAGAAATTTCCCCTCAGGGATTAATAAAGTGAATAAAATCAAATCAAAAAATTATATGGGCCTTTAAACTGCAGGTCATGTACGTCTGTTTTCCTATGACAATAACTTCATCTTCTACCTGTGCAGGTGCCAGGTGTGCATCTGTAGCCACACGGATCTCCAGCTCTTCCGCTCACTAACGCACTCACCTGAAACATGGCCGCGGCCTCGGTGAAGGTGGCGGTGAGGGTCCGACCCTTCAACTCCAGGGAGATTGGGAAGGACAGCAAGTGCATCATTCAGATGTCAGGAAACACCACGAGTGAGTATGAAGTCAGCTGGCAGTGAGACTTTCCAGAGGGAAATTAAACTTTACTTTATTTGAATGTTGTGTTAGATGATAAAAATGAAATAACGGGCGTCAATATTGTAATTGCATTGCTTTGAGAGATGGAAAATGTGCATTTGCTACTCCATGTTGACCTGCATTGTTTTAACTGTAATATCCTTTGCAAAAAGTAAAAGTGCACTTCAGTTGTCAGGAAGAAGTTTAATGTTTTATTCATTTTTATATTTCTCCCAATTTAGTTAAAGTACCATTTAGTCCTCCTTCTCCCCACTTTTCCTTGGGTGTTGTGGCTTTGCTGTGCAGGATGAATTATGTGCAGTTTCATACGCCCAGGCCGTCATCACTTTCATCTGTTGAGTGGGGAGAAGTTTTTCTGTGATCACCATAAATCAGTTTCAGATGTGGATATGAAATTACGTTACAATCAAGCCATTCATGGTCCAATATACAACATAGAGTTTGATGTAGACACGATACAAACTTTTCACGAAAGCAGGAGCCATCTTCTGCCCAGCAGTTAAACTTTAGAAAATTAACAATATTTGCACAATAACAATATTATCCATTGGCAAAAAAGATATTGTCCCAATAATTTGTGGGGTTAACGTGGTACGTAACCACCAGCTTTAACTTGAATTGTTTAATTTGTATCAAAATGATTTATGAGATACTACCATCACCTAAAAGCTGGACACATAACATTTAAAAAGAAAATGCACATTTGAATGAATGCAACTGGAGATACAATGCCTTGTATTTAATGATTATGCAACGTTTCCTGCGTACTGTACATACAGTTTAAAATATACCAATGACATATTTATTAAAAAAAACAACTATATTCTATACATCTTCCTTTTATTGTAGTCTTTGTATTTACCGTATCTGGAGCACTAAAATACTGCACACTTGCACCAACGTACACAGTTCATTTCCCATTGACTATATACATTGCAAACAGGCTCCATTTTTATGTTGTCAATTCTTAAATCTACAGTAAATAGGTTATAAATAGGTCGAGTTCAAATGTTGATAGCATTGACAAGTTCTTGAAAGATGCTTACTCAGGTGATTTTCCAGTCTGCTGACCTCAATCAAAACATGTCCTTATAAATAATTAAGATAGTTTGATACAGTGATTAGAAGGTTGTGATTGAGACAAAGTGTGTACCGTGTGAGACACAGAAATATTTTGATGCCCTGCCGTTGTTTTGATCATATTTCGGTGACCTACATTGAGCCAAGTTTAGCATTTCCCCTCAGTTATTTGTCCCGTAGGCAGCTCTGCCCTGCAGCAGCATTATAGTGGGCAGGGAGGCATGCAGCATCTTGGCAGTGAGAGAGGGACACAAAAGCTTCAGTCAGGCCTGAAGCCCGTCAGTGTGCGTAGGATGCAGCGACCGCCGCATCTCTCTTCTCTCATCATACGAGCTGCAGGCACCAAAAAGGCCTCGTTGTTCTGGTCGTGTTCAGACTGGGGGTCAGCTGATGCTTGTGTATGTGTGTGAGGGAGACAGAGGGGGTGTGTCAGCCTGTTGTGCCTGCCAGCGTTTTTAATGACCTCATTAAAGAACATTTAGACTTTCTTACTTCAACTCCTTAAATTCACTGGTTCTGGTTTCAAGTGCTTACAGCTCTCCGTCCTCTGATATTTTTCAGTCACATTGTGTTGCTTCAGGCTGGGTGCAAGTTTCTGCAGGATGCTGCTGCTGCTGCTGCTATAATTGAACTTGTCCACAGGGGGTAATACAGTGGATTCCATTTGCAGCCAGGGGAGCAGCTGCTCCTGCTCTGTTCTTGTTTCATACTAAACATACACGACACCACTACTCTCTTTAAAAAAGGTGTATTTAAAACTCCTTCTACCGACCCTAAATGTGAATCCTTTCTGATCCAGTGGGTTTTTGTTCTCTGTATTTGGTTAGAAGTGATATTATTTCAAAGAGAGTGCATTTTAACCAGTCAGGTGCTAAGTTTAGCTTTATTTACAGTATATGGTGATAAATTAGCTTTAATTACAATACCAGAAACTCTAAATCATACTGTAGAGGTGAAGATAACAACTGACAAATACATTACGCTTCTGGGTTGAACAGTGTGGGATTGGATTACTGGTTAGAATTAGCTTTGAAATAGGCACATATAGGAGCAGTAAATAATCAAAAAGACAAGACCAGACAAGACAGGACACTATTTGACTTCACTGACTATAAGGTGAAAAAAGAAAAAAAGCATTATTTGGGAGCATGTTATACATAACATATTTAATATAGTTATTCATAAAGAAGAAAACCAAAGGGAACCCACAGGCTAAATACACCATGAGTCTTGAACATACAAAGACAAAGTATACTGAGTGTTCTTGTTTTATTAGATTATAGAGGCTCTGAGCAAAAAGACAAAGGCTGAGCGAGAAAATGTTTTGCATTAAAAGATGTAGATTTACAATCAGTATGAACTTAAACGTTTTTACAGTTGTCATCCTGCAGCTTATGTAAAGTGAAAAGTGTATGTGAAAAGTCTGAATGATGGAATATGCAGGTTATTAGAGTGACGCAGCGTTCGATGCCTCTAACTGATCTGTATCGGTGTCTTTTAGCGATTCTGAACCCCAAACAGCCGAAAGAAAACAAGAGCTTCAACTTTGACTTTTCTTACTGGTCACACACAACGGTGAGTTTTACAGCTTTCAGCAACTAAATACATCTACAGTCACACTAGTTAGATTAGAAAATTACTGATTTGCTCTGAAACGAATCACCAGTGACTAATTGATTTAACTTTTTTGCCTTCAGCACCTCATGTGTTTTTGATGTCTGTTAGAACATTAATGCAGTAAGTAATGATAATTATCTGTCTCTCTCGCATAATTTCCGCGCTGCTCTCATTATGTCTGCAGCCCGAGGACATCAACTATGCGTCCCAGATGCAGGTGTACAAGGACATCGGAGAGGAGATGCTGCTTCATGCTTTTGAAGGCTACAATGTGTGTATATTTGCATACGGCCAGACAGGAGCAGGGAAAAGCTACACCATGATGGGCCGACAAGAGAAAGACGAGCAGGGAATCATTCCTCTGGTAAATACAGAATATAGTCCTGACCGATAATGAAACACAACATCCTTTAAATTTTCTCACTGACACAGCAAATAGTTCATTTTTTAAGAATTCATGCACACAGATATTGGATCAAAATCTTCTTCTTCAGTTGTAAAGATGCAACTTTGACCACAAAATGATTTCTACCTCTTTGTTTTCTAGCTATGCGAGGATCTTTTCACCAAGATCAATGACAGTAATAGCGGCAACAGCAAGTCTTACTCTGTGGAGGTGAGTAATGAGCTGTTTCTCATATTTGTCAGGTGTTCCTTTGCAGAATAACTCTCAGTTTAGCTCAATTTTGTAACCAACTTACATTTAATAAAAAGAAACTTAATCAATTAGTTTCTGCTGTTTAACTCTCTTAACTCCAAGCAGTTTCTGGGCTGCTTTTGCTCCTGTCACATTTTTATTCACTGAGTTGATTTTTTTACTGCACCAGCTAGTTGTGCACCTCTTTGGAAACAGCATGATCATGGCTAGAATTAGGAAGGAACTCAAAATGTACTTTTGTGCAGTGTAACACAGTTATAATGTCATGAATAAAATAATAAGAAAAAACATAAATTTAATTTCTTTGATGATTTATTTTACAGAAATTGAAAAAGATGGAGCCTATACACTGTATATATACGTTTTGGCAAGTACCCACAAGTGTTACCAAGACTGGCAAAAAAGAGTGTAGGGCTCCACATGCCATACATATTCAAGTATTTACAATCTTATAACCTCTTAAACCTTGCTCTCTGCTCTCCATCCTCTACTCTTGGCTCTGGCTGGCAGTTCAGTTGAAGATTTGTTGAATTTTATCACGTGACTGTTGGGATCAGCAGAGTCATGAAAAAAATTTGGTTCTGCACATAATATTGATAATTTGCCCAAAATTATCCATTTGCACAGATAATGTTGGGCAAATTTTTAAATGGCACGTACAATAAAGTGATTTGATGAAATATCACTTTTGTGATCTTAGATTTTGTTTTGTTTTTTCTGACAGAAGTGTTCAATGCACATGATTAGTTCAAGGACCCTTGGAAATTTTTAATATTTTATTTTCACTTTTTCTGGCTGAAGAATGGTGTAATTGTGGCCATTAAAATAAAAAGGGGAAAAACAGATAAATTAGATGAACTATCCTCCTCTACCATAAATCCTGTTGCAGAGGATTAGCTCATATTGTAATTGTGTTATTTTATCAGATAGTCAGAAACTAATCCATTCACTTTTAAACTTTTATAGCTCCAGAACCCACAGAGCATTTAAAACAGCAGATTAGTAACTCATAGATTTTGTTTTTCCAACTACCTATCCCCACAGGTGAGTTACATGGAGATCTACTGTGAGCGTGTGCGTGACCTGCTGAACCCCAAAAACAAAGGAAACCTGCGTGTCAGAGAGCACCCTCTGATGGGACCCTACGTCGAAGATCTCTCCAAACTAGCCGTCACCTCCTTCAACGACATTCAGGACCTGATGGATTCTGGAAACAAGGCCAGGTTAGAGAGCGACGAGGAGCTAATCAACTAGCAGCGATGGAAGGGAAAGATGAAGACATCAATTATTTGGCTGGGATTGATTCATTCATCAGTGGATGGATCGGATGATGGATGTTTGTAGCAGATAATAACTGATGGATAGAAATGTTTGAGTATGGATTTCTGCTTTTTTCAGGACTGTGGCTGCTACCAACATGAATGAGACCAGCAGCCGCTCCCACGCTGTCTTCAACATCATATTCACACAGAAAAAACATGACATGGATTCAGAAAACACATCAGAAAAGGTTTGGAAACAACCTGCTTTAAAAATCAATAAGGAGAGTTGCTCCCAGGCTGAAATGATTTTATGAGCTTTTATGAGCTAAGAGGAAGACATCTGCGCTGTCGTTATCTGATGAACGTGTTGCTGTTTTGACTCAGAACCGCACTTAACACTTTACTGCCAGCTCTTCTAGTGCGGTTCCGGTGAATTGTATTAGCTCTGTTGAATGTTTAATCTTCTACACAGAGAGTAATTGTTTTGAAAATGTTTTATATGATAATCACAGGTCAGTAAGATCAGTCTGGTGGACTTGGCTGGCAGTGAGAGAGCCGACTCAACCGGAGCGAAAGGAACCAGACTGAAGGTGAGTACAGTCTGCTGTTGCATCCGGGGGGGAGGATTTAATTTTGGATGTACTTCAAATTCTAAATGTACTCATGCATAGATGGACGAATACATCAAATGGCTGATTGTGATTTTTTTGTGGTTGCAGGAAGGAGCAAACATTAACAAATCTCTGACCACACTGGGGAAAGTTATTTCTGCTCTTGCTGAACAGGTATGATTTATACATTTTGCTGAGAATGTTCTGGAAATTATTTTGTGTTGTTTAAATATAAAACTATTTTCTCTTGCACCTTTTTAGGATTCAGCACCAAACAAGGTCTGTGTTATGAACTACATATCACAATTTATTTTTATTCAGTGTTTTTTCAGGGTGCATTGCAAATAAATGGTGTTTTTTTTAATGTTCAGAACAAGAAAAAGAAGAAGGTGGAGAGTTTTATTCCCTACAGAGATTCAGTTCTGACTTGGCTACTGAGGGAGAACTTGGGTATGCAAACACACTGAAAACAACTCCAGAATGAAATTTGTGTCTGTTCTGTGTCAATTAAAGCATCTTCTTTTTTTCTGTGTTTCAGGAGGAAACTCTCGCACAGCGATGGTGGCTGCCCTCAGCCCTGCAGATATTAACTACGATGAAACTCTCAGTACTCTCCGGTGAGATGTCATGAAATCTCTTATCTCTATTAAATCAGATGTTTTTCACTGGGAATGCATTTTAAAAATATGGTCAGACTTACCCCAGAGGGTCAACCTGGTAAATAGATGTACTGATAAGATGTTTGATTATTTTTCCTGCATGAATTTGCATACTAATGAGTAAAATTGGACTACATGTATCTTTGTGGTGTTACATCATTCGTGGACATTCAGTATGCTGATCTAGTTTAATGGCTTTCTGACCTTCGATGGCCTCTATCCCTTCAGGTATGCTGATCGTGCCAAACAGATCCGCTGCAACGCTGTGATCAACGAGGACCCCAACAACCGCCTGGTGCGTGAGCTGAAAGAGGAGGTGGCTCGTCTCAAAGACCTGCTGTATGCTCAGGGCCTGGGAGACATCATAGAGAGTGAGTGTCAAATGGGGAAACACAACTCATATATAGTGTACTTTAAGATGCACACACACATGCTCAGAAAACTGTCAGCAAGAGCTTTTGTGAAGGTGTTTCCTTTCTGTACATTGAACACGGTGGTTAAATTGGAACGTGGGTGTCTCTCACACACAGTCTCTTCTCTCCTCTGTCCTATCAGCGTATCGCTGCGCGGGTCCGGCCATCACTGGTTTGAAATGTGTGTATAACTAGCAAGCCTGCGCTTTGCAACTACTAGAAAGGAATCGCAAGCTGGCCCTTCCCTCTCCACCACACTAGAGACCAAACTAACAATCCCAAGAGACTATTTGTGAAGTCAGACAATTCATTGATTTGATCAAAAACATTATAAGCACACAATAATTAGAGCAACACAAACATTTTCCACAAGGTAAATCTTGTTGCTGTAATCCATTAATTTGTTTCTTAGGATTTCTGCAAAATGGCGTCCTCTTTTCTTTCCATTTGTTCAGATTTCCATGGCAACACATGTTTTCAGTATTTTTTTTTTTGGGGGGGGGAGAAATCTCTGAATACTTTTATCTACAATTTTCAATGGTCTGCAAAAGCTTTACACTGTGACCCCACAGTGACTCTTTGTTTCTGTCGTTCATTATATGTTGCAGATAAAAGGAAGGCAAAAAACAATGTGACCCAGGGTTGGCATACCGCATGCTGTTAATGCATTTATTTATTTATTTTTTTTCAAGATTGTGACCATGGAATAAAGAACTTGCTGGAAGGACGCCATTTTAGATCACTGACTTTGCAATCTGGTTTCTGTGTATTCAGTATTTTTTTTGGTTAATTAAAGCTACATGAGTCAGGTGCTTAGAGGCCTGCAATGCCAGGAGCTATCCCACCAAAGATTGTGCTCAACAGTTCAAAGACATTAGTATATGCTTCACAAAAAAAGAAACCACTCAGGCTGTTTGTGGTCACTATTCATTGTAGTGATGTATCTGTATTTTTTTTTTTTAAACTTTCTCATAACCGTGCTTGCGAGCTTGTTTGAGCCTGGTAATGTATAGCTCAGTGTCAGGAAAAAAAAGACATCTGATGGCTGTTTCACAAAACCTAGACAAGGGATTAAACCTGGCTGGAATAAGCTTTGGTTTGGTTTCACAAAAGCAGTGGCACATAAATCACCATGGAGATTTATTCTGTGCAGCTAGCCTCCTGCTGACCAGGCTAAGAGCCAGGCTTGATTAATCCTGGTGCCTTTCAATCAGCAGTCACTTTGATCAGAAACCAATTTCTTACAATTATTCCATGTTTTAATGTTAGTTGGCTATTTTGCTTTATTTATATGCTTTTAATGCAGAAAATATATTTATTAAGACTGCTGTTCAATAGAAGTTTGATGAAAATTGTGTTGCAGTTGTTGAGATGATTAGAAATGGCAGATAAAGTGATAAGGGCAATATGTAAAGTTTATGGAAACAAAGTTTCTCCCTTTACAATGGCATGCCCATTTTACATGACATCATCGATGATGAAGGCTCATACTGAGAAAAGGTTTTGGAACATTCAACAGGTTGGATAGGAAAGTATTTATCGTCAAACACTAGTGATTGTTTACATGTATATGCGTCAGTAAATCTGTAATCAACCACACAGTCTTTTCTTAGACATCTGTGAATGCGCATTTATCTGGATCAATTACACCTGATTTGACCGAGCCAACCTGAGCTTGGCAGTTGTGAAACAGATTAAGCCACGATTCACTGACTAGACTAGATCCAGCCTAGCTTTCCTCTGTTGTCCTGGATTTCTGGATTCTGCTTTTGTGAAACAGTCTCCTGGTCTTGAGCCTTCAGTCTCTCTGACATTTTATGCTCTATCAGTTTGAGTTGCTCTTTTCTCACTGTCTGCAATCGCTATTGTAAGCAAAGGACCTCTGCTTCTTTGATCCATCATTTGAGCTTTCTCTTCTTTTTTTTTTTGTACTCCTCCCCGTTGTTTCCCTATTTTCTCCTTTTTAATCCGTCTCCCTGCTTGTTCCCGATGTCTCTCCTTAATCACCGTGCGTCTGCTCCTACCTTCCGTCCGTCCTTCTGTCCATCCTTCCTTGCTCTCCTCCATACAACGCCTCTCTCTCTGGCAGACCTGTGCGATTACAAGAACTTTGTGAATAATCGCCAGGCTGTCAATCAAAGGGGTGATCTCTCCACAGTGACCAACGTCATGACGGGAATGAGCCCCTCCCCCTCACTCTCGGCCCTGTCCAGTCGCGCTGCCTCCATCAGCAACCTCCATGATCGCATTTTCAGCCCGGCCAGTGAGGAGACCATTGAAAGACTCAAGGTAGGAAAGATGAGGGGAGATGTCGAGATGGGAAATGTTCAGTGCTATGAACATGGAGGTTAGATGTGCACAAAAAGAAAGAAATAACATTAATGGGAATTGCAGAGAAAGCGCAAAAGTGTCAGGCAATTGATGTTTCAGTTTGGGCTCTGTAAATATCTTTGATAATTTCACCAACAGGAAACTGAGAAAATCATTGCAGAGCTCAATGAGACATGGGAAGAGAAGCTGCGTCGTACTGAGGCCATCCGTATGGAGAGGTTTGTCCAAGATGTTTATACTGCGTGTCATACTGGGGCTTTCCTTTGGATGGAAGACCTGTCCTTAACTCTCATTCACGATAGTTTATTATTTCAATTATTCTTAATCTTTTCCCTGAAATTTACAGTCAATTTACCCTTTCCACAACTGCCTGTCTTGTGTGATGGTCTGCCTACATTTAAACAATAAGCTTGTTTTTGATTGGATGTAAAGTTAAAGGATGTGTTGAACCGTGACATTTCCATATCATTTTGAGAGTAAGAATACGCTATATTTTGGCAAACCCAGCATGCATTTAGGGATTGAAATGTCAGTTCCTCCATTAGCTGGTTGGTCCACCAGTTTGGTTCAAACTGTGGCTTTCATTTGTATTTGCTGTAATGTTATTACAGTAGTTCTATTTGGAAATGACTAATAATTATTAGATTGTCTATTATAATCATACATTCAATGGATTTTTGTGTGGATACACCTGTGACTATTTATAGTAGCAGCAGTCCATGAAGGATTCATATAGTCCTCATGTCCATATGGGCAGAGCAGTGAGAGTTAAAAGTTTAACAGTGGTAGAGGCAGAATCATCAGCAAAATCCTCTCACTTAACATCTTCCAATCATTCCTGTTTTCTTATTGTTGTTTGTAAAATCCTACGTTATGACTCTGACTCTGCGACTGCTCCCTGCAGAGAGGCCCTGCTGGCCGAGATGGGTGTTGCCATGAGAGAAGATGGAGGCACTGTTGGCGTCTTCTCCCCTAAAAAGGTAAGATGCTTGTTCTAGTTGCACAGACTTCAAACATGTCAGACACCTCAAAAAAGGCACACAACAGTCACAGGAACTTTCCCAGCGCACACAGACACTATAACATATTTGTCCTTTCCCTTTTAGACCCCTCATCTGGTGAACCTTAATGAAGATCCGCTGATGTCCGAGTGTCTTCTGTATTACATCAAAGATGGCATCACCAAGTAAAGATTTATCTATTTTCAGTTTGAGAGTTAATCCATCCAAATACAATAGATGTGTTCTTTTAGGAATTTGTATAATTTTGATGATGTTATCTTCTTTCAGAGTTGGCCGTGAAAATGCTAAGACTCGCCAAGACATCGTTCTCAGCGGCCATTTTATCAAAGATGAACACTGCACGTTCAGCAGCACCACCGGCCCTCAGGGAGAAGGTAAAGGCTGCAGATCTCTGGCGATCAACATATAACAGTGTTAAATAAATGTTCCACTATATAAATACATACATTTTTAAATACTGTGTTGTAATGCTGTGATGGTTAAGAGACTTTTTCTGGAATAGGATGTGTCATCCTGGAGCCGTGTGAAGGATCAGAGACATATGTGAATGGGAAGAGAGTGACCGCTCCCATTGTTCTGCGGTCTGGTAAATTGAATTCATCTTATTATTTATATATTTTTATATATATATATATATATATATATATATATATATATACATATATATATATATATATATATATACATTAAGTAGATGCTGTAAAACTAACCTACTATACCTATAAGAGAGAGAAATTAGTCTGAAAATGAAAACAGCCACCAAATTATTTTAGTTATCTCAGTAAACCACTGAGATTCAGTTTTCATTTTACAGAAAGTGTCATTGATCTATATATGCATTTTTTTTTAAAAAATACGGTGTAATCTGTAATGTCATTGTTGCTCCAGAAATGCCAGTGTCAACTGTTTCTGCACAGCACAACATCCTTATCCATTAATAAATAAAATAAATTTTAGCTTTTAAGCTTTCATTTGCATTTTTAAGGCAACCGCATCATTATGGGAAAGAGCCACGTGTTTCGCTTCAACGACCCGGAGCAGGCTCGTATGGAGCGAGAGAGGACGCCGTGTGCTGAGACTCCAGTGGAGCCTGTCGACTGGGCCTTCGCTCAGCGAGAGCTGCTGGAGAAACAAGGCATCGACATGAAGCAGGAGATGGAGCAGAGGTGGGTGTGCAGGGATATTGATGAATGAAAAGTGACCATTTTGTTTTCAGGTTATTAAGTTTTAAGATGTGTCGTACTTTGCACCCTGATTTTGGAGATTTGTCTCTTTAAGTATTAGAATTATTATCATCATTATTTGCACAGTTTGTTTATGTTAACTGACATTAAATCTTGCAGGCTTCAGGAGCTTGAGGATCAATACCGCAAAGAAAGGGAAGAAGCCAGTAATCTACTAGAACAGCAGAGGCTGGTGAGTTGAAGCTCTGCTTAATAACAGCAAATTGAAAGACAAATTATTCTGGTTATTGATATTCATAAATCATCTGAGGTATCTAAAAATGTATGTTCCTGTGGATCATGTTTTCTTTCAGGACTATGAGAGTAAACTGGAGGCCCTTCAAAAACAAGTAGACTCTCGGTACCTGGAGTCGCCTGAGGAAGAGGAAGAGCCCGAAGAGGAAGGTGATACTGCCACTTTTTACCGTTACAGACTTATAAAACAATAATTTTTGTATCAGGCCTTGATTTGGCAAAAATATAATCACATCTCAACTGTTTTGCTCCCCAGTGCCATGGACAAACTGTGAGACCGAGTTGGCGCTGTGGGCTTTCAGAAAGTGGCGTTTCTACCAGTTCACCTCCCTCAGGGATCTGCTCTGGGGCAACGCCATCTTCCTCAAAGAGGCTAATGCTATTAGTGTTGAGCTGAAGAAGAAGGTCAGCTTTACTTTTGTCATCTATTCGTTTAAGCTTTTTGTGTAGCTTCCTTATAATTGTTTTGTAAACCTAAAAAAGGAGTTTCTACAGCATCTAATTCGTTCTAGTCATTAAATTGAAAGTCTTAATTTGTTGTCTTAAATCTGGCATTCTTGTCTTGATGTCATCCCTTCATAAAATCATCACGCTATTCCTGCACTCGTCAAGATAGATTTTTTTTTTAAAGTCAGAATTCACAATGGCCAGCTGGCAGAGAAATCATACTCATGAAAGCAAACGCTTCATGCACCAGCACCACATTACAGTGATGCTAAATTTTCTCTGACTTTACATTTTTTTGCATCGTCTTAATGTGGTGCTGGTGCTTGAAGTGTTTGCTTTCATGAGTATGACTGAATTTAATCCAATTTGTCGCAGTGTGACAAACATTGTCTGGACGTCACAATAATTTAGTGCAGTGATTCCTTTATGTCTCACACTGTTTTTGATTTCAGCCATCCTCTTAAGTTGTACTGAGTGTTGTATTGTAATAAAAAGGACTATTATTGTCATGCTGAATATTTGCAGCCATGAAATATCTCTGATGTTTCATAGCAGCAGGTGTTGTTGTACCTGACTTTAATCTGTGGAACTTTGTGTACATTTTTCTTATGCCTACTTAATGATATCAAGTACGGGTTTACAGCGGCTGCTGTTGGAGTAATATTTTAATGCCATTGAAATATGACAGGTTTAATGCGGTAAAATATATACAAAAAAAACACTCGATTTGAATCTCGTGCCATCTTTACAGGTGCAGTTCCAGTTCGTCCTGCTGACAGACACTCTCTACTCTCCGCTGCCCCCTGACCTGCTGCCTCCCAGTGTGGCTAAAGAGAGAGAGAGACGACCTTTCCCTCAAACGATAGTGGCCGTCGAAGTACAAGATCAAAAGAACGGAGCCACACATTACTGGACTCTGGAAAAACTCAGGTACTAACTGAGAGTTTAGTGATTAAAATAGTGGTGGCTTGAAGCTAACGGTTCCACTTATTTATCTGTGAAATCCTGGAGTTTTAAGCGATTAGGTCCTCATCATCAAAGCTTATGAAAAATATTCATGGCCTCAAAAATATCATACATAGTAATAGATGCAAATCAAGAGCAGATTCCAGATGCTTTTTAAAAGAACAACCAAAATGCCCAAATTCAATTTGTCCAGTATGTTGTTCTTTCTAATCTTCTGGGATTTTAAAAGTACATTGAAATTCTTACTCAAACTACACATTACATATGTCTGTGTGATCTTGTCTGTCCCTCACACATTTATGAGGCACATCCCTGTACCGAGACTTTTACTATGATCATTTCATTTTTCGATCGTGACTTCACATTTTTATCTCGAGCTCTACATCCTGGTTTAATCCATGTGGCAGCACCCACTGAATTGTTTTCTCCTGTTTATGCCTCCCCCTGCAGGCAGAGGCTGGACCTGATGAGAGAGATGTATGACCGAGCTGCAGAGCTGCCCAGCAGTGCTGTGGAGGACTGCGACCACGCCCTAACAGGAGGCGACCCCTTCTACGACCGCTTCCCCTGGTTCCGCCTGGTGGGCAGGTCGGTGAACGCCAACGGATTTAAATCATGCTCTTTCATTGTTGTTGGAACCAAAACCCCCTCATCAATCTTACTCTTCTCCTCAGGGCTTTTGTGTACCTGAGTAATTTGCTGTACCCGGTGCCCCTGGTGCATCGCGTGGCCATTGTCAGCGAGAAAGGAGAGGTTAAAGGGTTCCTCAGAGTGGCTGTGCAGGCCATATCAGGTACAAATAGAAATTCGGTTTTATCACGGTTAGATGCTGCTGAACATGTCACGATAGCTTTTCTTTAGAATTGTTTTGTACTTGGAAATGACTGTTTACATTTAGGTGTAACATCTTTTCTTCTGTTTCGTGTCCGTTTAGCTGATGAAGAGGCTCCTGATTACGGATCTGGTGTGAGGCAGTCGGGCACTGCCAAGATCTCCTTCGAGGACAAACAGTTTGAAAAGGTATTCAATCGGGTGTTTTCTGACTGAGTCAAAATCAAATGAAACTCAGATGTAGAGATTGTAAAATGAGAGTTGGAATTAATGTTTAATAGTGTAAATGAGGCAAAAGCTGAGTCTTGTTTCAGTTCCAGACTGAATCGTGTCCTGGTAGTATGTCACACTCCAACACCTCCCAGGAGGAGCTGCGAATTGTGGAGGGAGAAGGACAAAACGCAGAGATAGGAATCTCTGCAGATGAAGTCAACAACAACACCTGTGCAGGTGAGTAGAGATCTGTGCAGGGACTGCTTAAGATACAAGTCTGTAGATCATGGCTGCGTTGAAAATCTTTTTACCGGCCAGGAAAGATTTAAACACTGTATTGATGATAGTTCAACCTTTACAGAGCTTGAGCTCCGGATCTTAAACAAAAGTATTGAAGAAAAACCTCCTTGCCAAATTCAGTGATACAACATTTATTTTCTTTATAGCATAGGATATATAAGGAGCTAATATTATTAACACACCTCAGTGTTTGTCCTTCTATAGACACCCACTTGTGGCTACGTTAAAATCACTAAGGAAAAATGAATATGAATCAAAGTTGAACTATCTGATATAATGAATTAGTTGAAATCAACATTTCTGGGTCTCTACATCTCTTCCTCTGTGCCACGAAGCCACGATGGAGGCTCCTCAAAGCCCACTGAAGAGTTTAGGTCTGGGTCTGGATCTTCCTCTGGACTTGTCTCCAGAGAAGGCTTTGTCCCACCTGAAGATCGGCAGCACGTTCACCTTCAGAGTCACCGTCTTACAGGCCTCCAGCATCTCCGCAGAGTACGCCGACATCTTCTGCCAGTTCAAGTGAGTTCAACAATGTGTTCGTTAAAGTCCTGTAAATAATATTGTCTGTTTGATGTGAATGTAGTTTAAGTGCCACACAGTTCTTATTGAATGTCTCTTGCAGTCTGTTTCTTCTGTGAACTGTCTAAGAAAAGAAATAACTGCAATAAAGATGATACTTTCTAGTATTAAATCATAGTATATTAATACACATTATTGTTGTAAAAGTCGGCATTAAATTGGATCTAAAGAGAGTCCTGCTTTAGAGTTTAATCACCAAACTGCAGTCACAGATGCTGCACAAAACTACTACAAAAAATGAATTGACTGACTACATTTTCTGATTTTCAATAATATGAATTAAAATATTAACTGGTTATATATGTTTGTTGTTTTAGCCGTTAACAGTTAATTAATCAGTACATGTGGTGATCAGTTTGATGTTTTTGATTTACATAATGTGCCTGAAGAACAAAAGGAGGCCAGTCGATGTAATGACTTGACTTTTTTCAGCTTCATCCACCGTCATGACGAAGCTTTCTCCACTGAGCCGCTAAAGAACACCGGCAGAGGACCTCCACTGGGCTTCTACCATGTACAAAATGTAAGCAGAAAACAGAGTACTCAGTGCTACTGTTAACAAACATAACTAACTTTTATTGTAAGTCGCTTTGGATAAAAGTGTCAGCTAAATGAAATGTAATGTAATGTAATGTAAACTCCTACTGCTGCAGATTTCTTCTGGTCATTTGAGGACTTTTTCCTCAGTTATCTGTTTGTCATTAACAGGCTGAACAAACAACTGTCTGAGAGGTGTATTTGAATTTTACTTCCTCTCTCCTCTGTTAGATCACAGTGGAGGTGACCAAATCCTTCACGGAGTACATCAAGACTCAGCCCATTGTGTTCGAGGTGTTTGGACACTATCAGAAGCAGCCCTTCCCCCCACTCTGCAAAGATCTAATCAGGTCAGGAAGAAATTGGACCTTTAATTTCCTCTATCTTTTTAATGATCATGACTTGATATATTTGGATGGGTTTACTTTTTGACAGTTTCATGTTTGGTTTCTTTCAGTCCGCTGAGACCCTCCAGAAGGCAGTTCCCCCGGGTAATGCCGTTATCCAAACCAGGTCAGCAATGAGTATAACAAACACAGTTAATTCATTCACGATATTAATATATTTTGGTATGTATAAAAATGTATTTACCCCACCATAATCTCTGTCAGCTTTTCAGCTCTTGTACATAGAATTTGTGCCCTGAATTTTTATTTATGATGTACTCTAAACTTAACAATCATTAATAATTCAATATGTGAAAAATAAGGAAGGAGGTTAAGAACACAACACTCACAGTGATGAACAGAACAAACTCCCCTCATTCATGTTAACCTGGCAGTCAATGGTCTATCAATTATTTACTTGATTAATTGATAAATCGTTTAGTCAACAAATGTGAAAATAGTGACAAATGTCTTTTGTAACAAACCAAATGAGAGTTTTATGATCAACAGTCAAAAAACAGTCAAAACAATCATATTAACTTCCTTTAGGACCTAATTATCAACACTACCATCCACTTATTTTAGTTTTTGCCTTGTCAAAGTTCAATTATTGAAGAGTTTGATATTCCTTTCCCTTTATTTATTTCATTTCACTCTTCGCTCTTCCAGTGCCGGCCACCAAGCTCAGCACTCTGACTCGCTCCACCGCAGGACCTTGTCACGCCAAATACGACCTCATGGTCTTCTTTGAGATCTGCGAACTGGAAGCTAACGGAGAGTGAGTCCTATCTGGTTGTGTTGTCACTTAAATACCATAAAATCACACATAAAGAATAGTACAGTGAATACACACAGCTCTTTTACAAATCTGAGTGTTAAGATATAACGTATTGATTATTTCTCTGTCTGCAGCTACATCCCAGCAGTTGTCGACCACAGGGGTGGGATGCCCTGCCACGGCACATTCCTCTTACATCAGGTCTGACCACATTTCAACAAATTACCATCACGTTTTCATATTCTCCGACTCCACGGTGTTAAATATCATAAACTAATCTATGGCTGTATCAGTGACGTCTTAACCAGCAGAGTTAAACAAGCTCTATGAAATATATTCAGCTCCTCTGCCTTTGCATTGAATATATTTTTTATTACCGCTTTCATGACTCCACAGGGCATTCAGAGAAGGATCACAGTTACCATTGCTCATGAAACAGGAAATGACATCGAGTGGAAAGAGGTGAAGGAGCTGGTTATTGGTGAGTAATACCTTTGGTTCGTTAGTTAGTCAGTTACATTTTAGTTAGAAAAATATGAAATCAAAAGCTGCTCCTTAAAAAGTGCCGATCTCATCATGACTTGTTTGTCTTAAGGTCGTATTCGAAACACACCAGAGGCTGATGAGACCATCATAGACCCCAACATCCTGTCCCTCAACATCTTGTCCTCTGGATACTTCTGGCCAAAACATGACGACAAGTATGAATTCTGGACTATTTTTTTTAAATTTATTGCACGTTGTTTTCTTTTACTGAACAAACCTGCACCCCACAGAAAGATCAGATGCTTTATATTATTTTTTAACATTGCTTCAATGCACCTTTTACGATTCAGGGTTTAATGTCCCTTAAAAGCACTTTTCAGTTTGCATGGATCAGCTTTGTTTGCTCAGTTAAAACTTTTAACAGCTTCCGTTAAAAGTTTCTAATTCATCTCGTTTCTCCTTATTCTTTGTTAATGGCAGCGTCTCCTTGGGAGTTGACCATAGGTATAACGACAATCTTTTTTTTTTTTTATCTTTTTAATTACTGAAGAACATAATGTTCATTTACTGGCAGGCATTTAATGAGATGACAAATTCTTTTTTTTTCCATACCAGTACAAACTGATGATAGATTTGATTTTTCTCACTGTAGAACCTTTTACCGATTTGAGGCTGCGTGGGACAGCTCCATGCACAACTCTCTGCTTCTGAACAGAGTCACTCCCTACGCAGAGAAGATCTACATCACCCTCTCGGCCTATCTAGAGGTAATGGAAAATGATGCATTCAGGGAAGAATGAGAAGAACAAGAAAAACAGGCTATTCCAACGCCTGTTGAACAAAGGTTTCCAACCTCACACCACATAAACAGATTGAATGAACTACTTCTGTTGTGTCACACAGTTGTAGCAGTACGTTACCAAGTGAAACAAGGGTTTTAGTTTTACTGATGTTTTGTTCTGATGTTCTGCAACCTCCGCTGGTTTGGAAATGCCACTGAAGTGCAGAAAAGGTCTGTCAGAAGAACGGTAACCACAGCCAGTAAGCTGCTAGAAATCTCATTAATAAGTAAGGAATGTATCTAGAGAGACAGATTAATAATGCAAAGAGGACAAGAGGCCCCCCCCTCACCTCCAAAAACAGATCCAAATGTTCATTTTTGGTCCCACAAGCAATTAAGTTTTTAAACATAAACTTAACATAAATTAAGCAAGATGTTCAGCTGGTCTGGTCATACATGTTTGGTGCAAGGTATGCCTGCTGGTATGTCTACTGCTGACTACATGGGTATGTGGATGAGGATTATGAGTATCATGTTGTTATAAAATGCTTATGTGATTATGCCAGGGACAAATAAAGTGTCTATCTATTTCTGATGTGGCTGCCAGCGATGGTGCATTTGCAGCCATTTCTGTAGTTCTTTTATCAGGTGGTAGGTATGATAAATATCAGAAGTTCCAACAACTCTGACTGGGAATTAAAAGTCAGAGGCTGATGATAGTTTTCCCACTTAACTGCTTTTAATTGCTGATTAACTGAGATGATGTGAACCTTGCAGAATATCAGTGACACTGATTTCACTATATTTGTTATTCGCAGAATTCTACCAAACATTCGATCATTGCATTGAATAACAATTTTTTTCTTCACACTCATAGGAATGTTTTCATAATCTGTTATAATTTCACTAGATGGAGAACTGCACTCAGCCGACGGTTATCACCAAAGATTTCTGCATGGTGTTTTACTCCCGTGACACAAAGCTGCCGGCGTCCCGCTCCATCAGAAATCTCTTCAGCACCGGCTGCCTGCGGCCCTCCGAGAGGTACAGAGATAGGGATTCATGCAGTCTGAATTGTTGTATGATTCTCAACAACAATATCTTATAATATCAAAATCTTCTTAAATCTTAATTTGTAGTTTAATTTTCAAAATGTTGTCCTTCTCCTTCACAGTAACCGCGTCACAGGAGTCTATGAAGTCACTCTATGTCATGTGGCTGACAATGGAAGTCCAGGTGACGCAGATTTACAAAAAACAAGACAATCACCCCTGATTTCTTTAACTAGCGTTTATTTTTTTACGTATTAAAAGTCTTGACAATATTATTCCATTTTATCAGGCATGCAGCGTCGCCGCAGGCGCGTGTTGGACACCTCGGTGGCGTACGTCCGAGGAGAGGAGAACCTGGCTGGATGGAGGCCTCGCAGTGACAGCCTCATCCTCGACCACCAGTGGGAGCTGGAGAAACTCAGTTTACTGCAGGAGGTCAGTTCACTGGACTGAGGATGTCGATAAAAAAGTGGAAAGATGACGACAATGAATAGAGATCATAGTTATGTAAATTTTGTGACTTTAAGCATCGTAAATTAATTTCAGTTCGATTCATGTTTTTCTGAGGACAGTGACAAAATGACACGACGACATAGTGACTTTCATTTCTCTCCAATCATGTGAATGTTTATTCAAATCAGGAATGCATTTCCACTGAGGAGGGTGGAGGAGCATCACCTTCACTTTTCAAATGTTGGTTTTGTCTCCTCACTTAGATTTTTCAGGTTGCTGTTTGAGAATAGAGTTGATAAAAATGATGATTCGCCTTCAATTATTTCTGTACAGTCAGAGCAATCAACTTAATGAGCAGCAGTGAGAGGTGCACATCTTTAGGGGCATATTTTCCCCTAGGAATTGCCTCACTACAGACAAATTGCACTAACTTACTTCTGGAGATTGATGGGAAAACACACAGACCCTACTCAAAATTGAAAAAAAGATTTACCTACGAAATGTTGATACAGAAAGTTTCTCTATATTACGAGTGTACATTGAGCTGTATTTTGTGTAGTTTTTCTACTTGAAATGACACCTTTACCAAATATATGTTTTGGGAGCTTTTCCCATTCCCACAACCCGTCAAGTGAAATTTTCTGCCGTTTTTTTTAAGGTGGAGAAGACCAGGCACTACCTGCTGCTGAGGGAGAAGCTGGAGGCAACTCTGCAGGCCGGACAGGATGCGCTCTACAAAAGCAGCGACATCAGCGACTTTGCAAAGAGTCCTGTGTTCAGCCACAGTCCTGGCAGCAGTCCTGCCCTCGACAGCTCCAACCAGAGGCAGAGGGAGCTGGCTGCTAAGGTGACTCCACAACTTCCTTTTCTCCAGTTTACTTCTTCCATGTTTTAGTAGTTTTAATCAGACAGAGGATCATCTAAAAAAAAAAAAACAACAACCTTGTGGTGTTTTTCACTTTCTTCTTTGCAGTGTCTGCGTCTGCTGATGCACACCTTCAACAGGGAGTACAGCCAGGTGAGCAGCAGTGCCAGTGAGAGCAAGGTGAGCCCCAGCCTAGGCCCTCTAACCCGGCCCGTTAATCCTTCTGAACCTAATGTTTACAGCTGTACCTTAACAAAAATATTTAAGCCCCCCAGTCTTCCTCTTCAGTCACTCTCTGCTCATGCATCCATTCATCATTCTTTTAGTTTTTCAGTAGAAATTCTGCTCTTTTTTTTAACCCAGAAAATGTCATATTAACTAAGTTCTAACCTTATTTTCAGTCTTATAACCACCCTGCAAGACCTGGGTTAAATATTATTTATTTGTTTGTTTGAACTAGCTGGATGAAACATGCCAATCAATGCTATTTTTTTTTCCAAAATAGCATTGACTCTATTGATTAATTCTGTATTACAAAACCCATGTATTCACAAGTTATACCTTAGAATCCCTTAGTGTCCCTTTCCTTCTTTCCTCGACCTCATCCCTCACTGTCCCTCTTTTTCAGAGACTGCGAAGCTTCCACTAACATAATAACACTCCTGCATGACCTCTTAAACATATTAACCAGCGAGGGGCTCTTAGACATATTGAGGATTTACATTTCTGTGGTGGTTTTACAATACACTGCTAGAAAATGACAAACTTTCTAATTGGGTTGTTTTCTGAATGCATGTCTGTGTCGTCCGTGCTTAATTGTTTGCCGGTATGTTTTGTCTGTATCTGTTTTTGTCCCTCTTGTCTTGTGTTATTCTTGTTTCGGTGTGTGTGTGCGGGTGTGTTTTTAGCTTTCTGAGATGTCCGCATCGCTAATGAGAGAGTCATCCTCATCTGGACTGAGCACACTCACTCCCTCCTCTACCTGCCCCTCATTGGTCGAGGGACATTATGACATCAGGTAACAAAATGGATCCTTTTAATCTTTAAAGCATCATTTTAATATAGCTTTTCCAAGACTTAAGAAGTGCTTTTGTGCAATTTGGGTCTGATATTTTATGAGCAGTATGTCAGATTTTCAATATAAATTAACATCAACTGTCATCAAGTACTTATAGTAATAGATCTTAAACTTCACATTTTCTCCAGAAAAACTGCAGTTGTTGCTTCTGAAAGTGTAAAATCTGTTCTTTTCTTTAGCGGAAGATTTTTATTCGAAACAATCACGCCCTAATGCTTAGAAATGCCCGTGTTAAAGCTTGTCATAAATTTGGTATCGGCTTAATCATGTCAAATGGTATCATACAAGAGGTGTTATTACATTTAATTTTACCTTTCAGCATTAAAAAAAGACAAAGTCTGAAAATGATGACTTGATAGCATTTAACAGAAAACACAAGCAATACATAGAGAGGTGCTAAGATGAGAGATTTGTTGTTGAAAGGATGTGTGTATAATTATCACAAATATGATTTTAATGAAGAACATAATCTGTATTTAATGTTTCTGATGGAACATATGATTTTTATTCCTATTATTCCTATTATTAGTGCATTTACAGGACTTGAGAGGTTTTGTATCATTATCTTAATTGTGTCTTACTTGTTATGCCTCATTCACACAATAGTGGTTAGTTGAACCGTGTTCCTTCTTGTGGACACATTGTGGACGTGTTGTTTTATGTTGTGTAGACACACTGATCCCAGTTCAGGAGCGTCCACACCAGATCTGGACCCGTACAGCCCAGTGGACAGAAAGAAAGCGTTCAGAGGATGCACGTTTGTTCCTGACATACAAGAGATCCGTGTCAGGTCAGATCACACGCAATACTTGATTTAGACTCACTGTGAAAAGTATTTGAATTTATTTGTAAACTGCAAAATCTTCAGTTTTTCATTTGTAGAACAAACATAATTTTAGGTCTTTATATTTTGAAATGTGTAAATCCTTTTCAGGAGGCATTTGTCATTTCTGGCAGATCACCCAAACACACGTCACTAGTGATCTGCAGCCCAAGAATTCTGCTTCATGATCCTCCAAATAATTTCCCAAAATATTTAACTCTTTGGACAGGCTGTTCATTTTGTCTTAACATATGTTTTTTCCTTCATCCTCTGTAGTCCCATTGTGTCAAAGAAGGGCTACCTGCACTTTCTGGAGCCCCACACCAACGGCTGGGTGAAGCGTTACGTGGTGGTGCGCAGGCCCTACGTCTACCTGTACCGCAGCGAGAGGGACAGCGTGGAGAGAGCCGTCATCAACCTGTCGTCTGCAAAGGTGGAATACAGTGAAGACAAGCAGACATTACTGCGGGTATGATCAAACCTCAGTTCAACAGTGAAACAGAATACATGTACATTAAAGCTCGTCAAGTTAAGTAACCTCAGCATATTTCATTTCTTCAGACTCCCAACACGTTTGCTGTGTGCACTGAGCATCGTGGGATACTGCTGCAGGCCACCAATGACAAAGAGATGCATGACTGGCTGTATGCTTTTAATCCTCTGTTAGCCGGCACCATCAGGTGAGTGATGGAGGAACTGTAAAGGGAAAATACACCTTAAAACAACTGAACAGTTTTCTAAAGTTTCCTTAAAAGAATCTGACATGTTTTGTAAATGACAGTGGGAAGACAGTGGTTCCCAACCTTTGGCTTTTAGCCCTTCTAAATAAAGTAGCGTATACCTATGACCATCACGTCATCAATATTATAACCATAGTGAGGACAGGAGCTGTGAGCAGTTCGGACAAACTATTTTTTGCATTATTATTAGGTTATTAATTTTATCTCGGCTAAGTGAAATTATCCAGTAATTTACGAGAACAGAATCAAAATATAAAAATAAACATTATCTTGAGAAACAGCGGTACCTAGTGACCTCTCACATTTTTCTTGGGATCCTTTGAGGGGTCTTAACCCTCACATTGGGAACCGCTGACCAAGGGAGGCATTTTGTTGGCGCACAGCAGATCAGCTGAGTATCCAAAATCGTAAACAAGCTTGCCAATCATCCAATACGGGAAATTAAAAAAAAACCAAAGTGTTAATATATACAGTTGATTTTAAATTTGCTTTCCAAATGTGAACAACCTAGTATTTCCTTACTTCTCCATTTCACAAATTTCTTGATCTCCTCCCCTCAGGTCGAAGCTCTCCAGGAGAAAGTCGATCCACTCGGTTCCTTCTGCTCAGAGGATGTGAGAGGTGAACCAGCCTGGTGGAAAACAACCAACCAACCAACCAACCAACCAACCAACCAACCAACAAACAAAACAATACAATCTGAATGCTCAGCTCAACATCCTGCTCTAATGAACAAAGACCATGTAACAAACTCATCCATAGAACCATTTAGATATCCTTCTACGTGATGACCACCCCAGTCCCAAAAATCTCTCTATCGCTAATTTCAAAACCCAATAAGACCATCTATTGTCGTTTTTTGCAATCATCACCTCAAACCCTGCATGGTGTGCTCCCCTCTGACCATTAAAATAATTCATAAGAACAACTAGTCACCCAAACCTGTTAAATAACTCACCTCTGTTGGGCACTGGGACTAGCTCTGATTACTTTTCATGTACTTGTAGAAATCTTGTCATCAGTGAGGCCACTAGTTCCCTGTAAAAAGATAGTATGTGGCCGGTCCCTCCCTCACCTACCATGACTGAAAGTATGTCCCAGTTGTAAACCAAACATTAACCATCTACCATTAACAGCATCAAGTAAAGGGGAAAAAGAAAACATGAGAGTGGATGTGTCTCCGTGTAGAAGTGTGTTAAATGCATAGATGAAAGCTCCACCATACATACACTGTACATTACCTCAGTTTGGATCGGCTTGGTGCTCTACAGCATAGAGTATTTGTTTCACTGAAGAGGTTTCAGATAGCAAAGAGCTAATTTGCTGTTGCTCCATCATTTTAACACTGAAGTAGCATAAGGAGGGACTCGTTAGGACAAAAGGGTAAGCTGTTGTTCCTGTGTCATTATTTTTTAACTGGTTCCACAAAAACTGAAGGCACTAACTCATGTCCTTGCCTTGTTCTTGGTATGTGCTTTTTTTTTTTTTTTTCTCAACATAATCCCTTATAGGTATAACCACTAAGGAAAATGTTGTTTATTGTTGCTATTGTAAGTTCTCTGCACTGTTGTTTATCTGTGACAGGACCACTTACAGTTTTGTTGCATGGCACTTTATTATTATTGAGTTAATGTCTCACATCATTTACTCAGTTTATTTTAACCAAAGCGT
This sequence comes from Embiotoca jacksoni, assembly GCF_022577435.1. NCBI lineage: Eukaryota > Metazoa > Chordata > Actinopteri > Embiotocidae > Embiotoca > Embiotoca jacksoni. Next base: position 3,984,062 of record NW_027185363.1, on the reverse strand, counting down.
TGTTTTCTTGTTTTAAATGTTTCAATCACGGTGCACTGTGCAGTTGTGTTAGCAGACAGGTTTTGCGTATTATTGGGATTTAAACATTTTGGGGAATTTGCTTTGTCTCCTTCTTGCTGAGAGTTAGATGAGAAGAAGGATTTCACTCTCATGGCTGTATGGTAAATATGAAGGTGAAGCCAGGAGGTGATTAGCTTATCTTATTACAAAGATGGGAAACAGAGAGAAAACTTAAAAAAAAAAAAAATTGTCCTTGCACCACTTCTAAAGCTCACTAAATTACAAACAGTATCTTGTTTGTTTGATATATAAATTAAATTAAATGAGAAGTTGTGATTTGCAGGACTATGTCTTGGTCAGACACAGACTCCCAGCATAATAATGATACAAACAAGATGCAGGATAACGTGAACTGGTTAGCTTTAGGGGAGCTGGTTGGTGGACTTTTGTTACCTTGCAATGTCCCTGTTTCCTTGTCTTTAAGTTAATCATCTCCCGACCAGCTCCAGCTCCATATTTAAGGGATTGATATGAAAGGGGTATCTGTCTCATATGAATCTCTGTTTATACACTTGGATTAATCCAAACACTAATGTGTACAGAGTTTCCCTCCCTCAGAGAACTTTGGTTATATACATAACCTTTACATCTCTTCTAACTCCTGGCAAAATCAAAGAAGCAAGTTTCCCAAAGATTTTACACTATTCTTTTAAACAAAAGAAATCATATCTACATTGACTTATTATATTTGATATGTCAAATTGGGAGGACAACTGTACTGTGTGTGGTTCACAATTTTTTTTTAATTTTTTTTTTTTTTTAATTTTTTTTTTTTTTTAATCAAACAAGCACTTATTCTGTCTGTTATGGGCCAGCAGAGTTGCTACATTAAATAGCTTCACTAGTTAAGACTCCTCTTGTAGCCTATTAGAAAGGACAAAGTTGTAATTGACCATGGACCTGTAACCTGTTGAGGGCAGTTGCTTTGAGTGGACAAGAGTGTTGTCCATGCACCAGATAGTGCCTCCCTTTCTTCACCTCTTTTTCTTCTCTCCCCTCTTCGTCATTGTCTTCAGCATTAGTGCTTCAGTTAGTTACATGTGTCCACGATTAAGCTTTTATGTAGAGTAACAGTAGATGCTCTTGATATTTTTTTATTTTCTTCATCTATGTCAATGTTTTGGAGAGTGAATATTATCAATGATCCTCTATACTATGTTGGTATAGCCTGTAACAGTACAGTACGGCGTATATCTCATTACCATGGACTGTAAATGTTGCCTTTAAAAGCAATCTCCCTCTCTGCTTTTGTACTGTAGCTGCTAGATATTTGACAGCCTGATGCTTGTGTCAGAAACCGGTATAGTATGACTAGTTGTTGTCGTTATGGCGTTCACCTCCAGGGATGGTTTCGAGTTGCTTTTGTCTGTCTTCATTGAACCAAGATGGCCCCAAATATTGCTTCAAAATCAATTTAAGGTGAAATTAAATGACTTTTTTTTTTTTTTTTTTACTTTATCATGTTAAAATTACAATATAAGGTCATATATTTTTTAAGGTAGACTTTGTTATGCATTTTCAACAGAAAAAACTTCATTTTATCCTAAAGGCCTGGTCAGTCAACCAGTCTGCCTTTCCCATTTTCCTCTTGTTTTCTTTGTGACTGGTTATGATCAGTGTTTTTGAGGAGGCAAACCTGACTCAAAGTCAGAAAACAGAAAGGATTTAGGACTCTGTGCCACAGGCCAGCCAACCTGTTGAGCAATGCAGCCTAATGCTGTGAAGGTATGTGGGAAATCTGATTCTGACCAGTCATATTTAGCTTTTTACAACAAATCTGTAGATTCTGTGGCTATTTTTTTTTTAATCTTTAAATAACATCCTGTCAGGTCATTTATTTCTGAATGTTTTGGGTCTTCTTGATATAATCAATTTTGATTTGTAAAATGCTTATATATATATTCTGTGTGTTGTCTGCTGGTACAGAAGACAAATGGAAAGTTTTATTTATAAAGTTCTGAAGCATAAATTATGTTCTAAAAATCTATTGCACTTATGCACAAAGCATCTTTATTTAATATGATTTTGTATCATGATGTTTTTATAATATATGTAAAAGACTGCTCTGTTTTACAAAAAAAATATTATGGCCCTGTCTTGAAAGAAGAAGATTAGAGTCTGTGCGATTTTTGCTTAAGCAGTCAAAACAACACAACAACACCAAACTGCATTGACTTTTTACGTTACAACCGGCAGATGACTTGCAATGCTTCCAGCCCTAATAGCTCAAGGGTATCATGTTAAAAAACACTTTGTGAGATAGTTTCAGTGTGCTGGCCGGTAATTGTCGAAAGGTACATGAGTTGATTATTTTATATTTGGCTGCTTTTTAACTGTCATAGCTCTGGATCGAAGCATGCAGGTCCACTTATCTTCTGCTGTTCCCTGTCCCCTTCTCCTGCCTTACCGCTTGCTAATGACAACAGCTTTCCACCCCGAAGTGCTGCTTGTAAAGTATTGTCATTCATGATCCTTGTTATGATTAACTGGAAACCTTCCTCTTGGCTCTGTCTTGTATATAAATGGAGATTTCTGTGTTGGGTCTCATCACACAGATGATATTAACTCTCTTTTCCTCTGTATACCATGATGAATAAGAATAACTGACCTGCTGCTTTGCCAAGTGTCAACGGAGAGTGAAGAGTGCTGATCGGGGATCGGTTTTGTGCATCTCATCTCGGTGTGGGTGAGGTGGTCCTCGTTGTCGATGTTCCCTGGTCTGTACTCTTGCTCAGAGGTGCTTGGCGGAAGCAGAAACAGGTTTCAGCCTGTGATAAGGTCTTAATCTCAGTGCTCACGTTTATCTTTTGAGTGTTCTGGAGTTCTTTCTCATGTCTGTGGACATAACAAAAGTTGTCAAGAAAAAAATAAGTCAAATAAATAAATGAGTGTTGAAACTTATGCAACATCTGAATGTGATGTGTTTGATTGTTGCTGTTATCAGTTTTTCATTGTTCACATTAATCACAGTAGATGGTGTTTAAAACTTTGTTGTATATGATTTCAATCAGAATGTGTGTGTGGAGTTCCTCAGGGTTAGATTTCTGGTCCCCTGCTGTTAACTCCACAAAGTCTCACTGGGATGCACCATCCAGGTAAAATGGTCATAGTTATGCTTATAAAACATCATTATGAATATAATATCCCTGAAATCCCAAGACCTTTTAAGTTGCTGATTAATTAAATAATTGTCTTACATTTTTCTGCAAGTTTATAACAACAAAATTCAGATTGCTGTTATTGTGTCTAAACCTCAGAGGCAGACATTATTTTCATTTTGCAATTAAAAACAGATGAAAAATTATGATGAAAAGGAATAGTATCAACTTTTCTGAGACTTCATGTCGCACATATGACTTGTCCTAGAGTATATCCTGAAATAGGTCTATACAAACTGATGAAAACTAGTGTCCCTCGTTCATTTTAAACTTCTAAATATTACTTATACTGTTCTGGAAAGCATAGATCAGTCCATTTTTGTCAGTTGTCTGATATATTACTGTCATATTAAAGCCATTTATTCATCAAATAACAGATTCTAAAAAGTGGGATGTATTTTGTTGATGTCCAGCAGTCTGGTTCAAATAATGTATGTGGCTGTCACTTTTTTTTTCGCTGCAGCATGAGTAGTAAAAAGCAGAGGAGGGCAAACCAGGTGAAGCGTTTACCTTCAGTTGATTGGTTACTTCTCTGCAGCCCTTAATGTTCCCCAAATGGCTGTTCTTGCTCTGTCCGGTCTCTGCCGGATAAACGTATGAAAACAAGTCTTATAAAACACGACCGAAACAACACAGTTGTTTTTTCTGCTGACAGAACAACCTTATATGGATAACATGTATCATAATGTTCTTCTAATGTCTGTTGTGTAACAGTTTGTACTTCGCTCAGGGTGACCACATGTGCGAGCCTGTGTGAGGCTGTGCAGCCTTCCATTATTGATTATGTACTCACCATGTGCTCCATTGCAGCAGAGCCAGTCAGACTAATCCCCTAATAACAGAGGCAGGAATACGTTGACACAAAGGCCCAGGACTGAGTGAGAGACTGCTGCCTCTCAGCTGGCCACTGAACAAAACGTTTGGTAACTGGTACTTTTTAGTACTGTACATCTTTTCAATGTAATGAGGGTTAAATGTTCAAACATGTGTTATTTTTCTCTTTACATAACTACCTTTATGTGCTCTCACCATGCATGTAGTGTAGATGCACAGCTTTGCCTTGAGCTCAACACACTTAAAACTAGAAGGGCACTCAGAGAGCACAGACCTCTGTCAAGGCCAATAGTCCACTCTTCTATACAAATCAGCTACTACATCCACTATATACAATATGTCTGGATAGTTTTTTCAAAACTATTAAATTGGTGTTAAAATACTGTTTTTGATGGTGTCAAGCTGAAGCCTCACATCTAATCTCAGCTGTTGCACCCGAGTAAATGTGTAACCCAGATGATTACTGGTACCTGTAAATGTGGACTGAGATATGTAGTCAGTGTTTTTCTAGAATGGCCTATGTTTTGTCACGATTGAACTTTACTGACATCTACTGGATTTTAAGATGATTGACATTTAGCAGGCTGGATGCCCCTTGCAATGTTAATGAAAGCAAAAACTAATTTGTGCATCCACCCTGTGATTCAGATCCAAACCAAAGTTCTTCCTTGGCCCGTGCTACACCATACCACCAATGTTCATGAAATAGCGTGCGGGTAGTTTTTGCCGTAACCACGCTGACAAACAAAGAAGCAGTGAAAAAAAAAAAAAAAAAAAAACTCCATGGTGGAGGTAATAAAAAAAAAAAAAATGCCCACATATCTGAGAAAATGGCGGCCGTATCAATGTCAGTTAAACTGCCAAAGAGCCTTGCCAACAGGGGTTACTATCGCGACAGAAACCACTAGTTAATGTCAAACTAATTAATGTAAATAATGATAATAATAGAAAACTCTCTGCTGCCCCAAAGACAAATCTTGGTCTTAGGAGAGGCAAAGAAATTACACATGCTTCAAGTAGTGTTCAAGCTGTCATGTATGTTATTTAACTGTCATCTTCTGCCTTTCACACACATTTGAGCAGAGCAGGTGTGGTCAGCTGTCTACAGTAGACTGTCTCCTACATACATTCACAGTGATATTGTTCTATACTTCCAGATCCAGGTCACCCTATCCCACCTCTTCAATTATGCACACTAAGAAGGACCCCCATCTGAGGTTTGGGTCCAGGTGATGCTGCTCCTTGGTCTTACTGTTTATTAGCTGCTACTGGGTGAAGGGCTCACATTGGCCTCTGGATTTTTTTTTGCCTTATTATTCAATCTTTTCTATTATTACTTTCCTTTTCTCTCTGTTACTATTATTATTATTATTATTATTATTATTTTTCAACCTGCCAGCATTCATCTGTCCTCTGTCACATTGTTGGTGATTCCAACAATTCCAGGAATATATTTGTAAGTATTACACACATTTTGATTAACATGAATGGAAGAAAAACCTCTAGTATTGAAAATTAGAGAATTAGGTATTTTGAACGAGGAACATGTATTTGCTAAAAGTGATATAATGTCATATGAAAAGAGAACCTTTTGAATATCTTTTGAGCTGTATGTAAAGTTAAGCTTTTTTTCTACTACTTTTTTAAATAATTCAAAAAATATGTAATTATGTGAGGAGTGTATTTTTTTCAAAAAGGGGATTCTATTTATTTATTTTTTAAAAGAGTGCCCTGACAAAGACGTGGAGCAATAATAAGTTACAAACAGCTGTAAGTATGTTGCACCCAATGTTTATTTAGGAGGAACAAAAACATGTGGCCTGTAAATACAACATATAAGTGTTATTTCATTAGTTAGTTATTATATAATAGCACTACTAATAACATTAAGCTTTTCAAAGTTCTAGAGCAGTATTTTGAGCAGAAAGCTTTTCCAGTTACCTCTGAAAAGGCATGTGATTCTTGCACTGTGATATGCTTGTAATTGTGAAGAGCCTTGTAATTGTCCGTGTAGTATTTGGGCTGCTGAATGCCATGAGGCTTGTGAAAGAAATCCTGTGAATCAGGAAGGATACCTGAAGCAGGATATCATGTCTCTCCAAACTCTAACATGCTTTCTCCTGCGCTGTGTGTGGGCTACACTACAGTCACTGACCAGGTTCCAGTTTCACCACTTATTGTTTTAGTACAAGTACTACGAGCTGTGGACCGTGTCTTTACATTAACTTTGTGTGTTTGTTTGTGCCATTAGGGGGTCTCAGTCTTTCAGCAGATTACTTTGGAGCCTTTCAGAGCTGTGTGATCTGCGTCACATTACTCCACCAGTGGGATCCTCGTGTTTTATCTGTTTTGTTTCTTGGAATTTTCAGAAAGAGGAGCTCCTGCAGCTTTGAAACAACAAGTGTGGATGAGCAGAATTAACATGGAGAACAATAAGGTGACCAGTCATCAGTATAGGGACTGAAACAAAAGCTTTACCTCAGAGCAATGATTCTCAAACATGTAGAAGAAAATAAATACCTTTTCAGAGCAGACACATTTGCTCGTCAAATACGTACCCAATGAAGTCACTAATTACTGCAGTCTCTTATAATAAATTGCTAAAAAGGAAGCCATATTGTTCCCCTGCTGATCAAATTGTCTGCATTGAAAAAAATTGAATGCTAAAAGTTGATGTCATCAGTTTGAGAACCAAAGCCTTAAAGTAATTCACTAAAATGAAGTTTTCTATTTTGGAGATCTGTCCCTCAAAGCTTTGCACTTCCCTGCTCTGTGTGTGTCCCCAGCAGCCAGTAAAAGAGGTGCTGCCCCTGCCTCGCCACCCCACCCCACTTGCTGTGACCTCCTCCCCTGTGACCCCCGCTGGCACTTCAAAAAAACTCACCACAGGCTCCATCCAGCATGTGCAGGTGGCCTCCTCAGGTGATCACCATAGAGACCCCATAATTACATTTCATTGTGTTACAATATTTTCAGGAGTGTGGATACAGTCATTATGTCGGTAAAGAACTGCTGTCATCCATGTTGCTGTTTATTTTTTGCTTATTATATGACTACAACCATGTTGGCTGCACTAGCTGTCTGCCTTTTGGAAAATAACTATATTAAACCAAATCAATGTAACTGAAAGTGAACCAACATGAACCACAATATTTCGTACACACATACTGTTTCAGTCAACAGAAAGATATAAAAATGTATTTTGGGGTTGAATGTTTGACCTTTTACCTTTGCTGTATTTGTTTACAGTGGTGACATCGCTCAATCATCTGAGGCCTCCAGAGCGGGACCTCACGCTAATGTCTCAAATGAAGTCTATTAAGTCTCTGAGGCAGGCTGGCTTCACCGCAGTCTTCACTGGACAAACGGTGAGCTGGCTGGCACGGCATTAAAAGACAAACATGAACCCCGTATTAAGATGACTGACATTTCCTTCAGGACAAATTAGAACTAATTAACAAAGTGTAAAACAAGAACGGTACTTTACATTTTGAGAATTTGATGCTTAAGTATTTAATTTCTTACTGCAAAAAACTCACAACCTATTCAGGCTAATTCCTTTGCAAGCACTGTCCCATTATTTACTGTTGCCACCACTGTTGCTATGCCAGGTTTTTTATTCTGCATATTTTTCCATTTGCAGAACAATATAAGAAGCTGTAGAGAGCTGGATAACTAAATGGAAATTCTGTGGGACTCCAGATAAATTTTTCATGTTTCCAGCTCACTTGTTTTAAAAAGAAAAACCTGTAAGCGATTCTTATATTTGCACTCGATGGCTACACTCATGACATCACCCTCCAAACTCCTGAGATGCTACATGTCACTTTTACTACACCCCCATACACACCACTTTGGTATGTTGGGAAATTCAAAGCTTGACAGGACTGCCAGCTTTGATTAATAATGGTTAATAAGCTTTGATTGGACAATCACTGTTACAGGGAAGGGTTTAGCAAACAGACAATCGGGGCTGTATTCCAAATGACGTACTTCCCTCGGTACACTCAAGTACTTTTACATGTTAATACACTGACTTGTGTAGTTGTTAAATTTCAACAGGGTAGTGTTTTCCCAAACAGCACACTTCTGTTCTACCCTTATGAGAAATAACCGAAACATTTGAATGCATTACCTGCCAACATACCTGCCGCAGTTAGAAAATACTTTATATCAGTGGTCTCTCCTTTTCTGCTATATTGCCAACATGAAGACCGTTGAGGGCAAATAGTGTCCAGCGTTTTACCCTCAATTTGTGGACCATTTTGAGTTCACCATCCAGGTACTTGTAGTTCACTGCATGTTTTCATACTTGTCAATATGAAGGCACTTACGTACTCAAAAGGGTCTTTACATTGATGCTTATTTATGTGATATAAATATATATGTAATTCTTTATATTATTTTGACTTCTAGCCCACAGTTGTTTGGTTTATTTACCTAGGATTTCAAAGAACCCCACAAAGTTTCATAAAAATAGGTTTGTGAGGATGTTATCACAGTGATTTTTTTTTTTTTATCTTAACTAATGTGGCCCCAGAGCTCAGCAGTGTCACTGTGTCTTACATTATTGAACGCTGATAGAAGCTTGACAGTGAGGAGGAGCTGGAGGAGTTACCAATAGTGGATGTCATCCTGGCTGACATCGACTCCCTGGTGCCAACTCACGATGAAACTGGATGCCCCATCGCAGAGTGGAAGCGGCAGGTGATGGTGCGGCAGCTGCAGGTCAGGCTGCAGGATGAGGAGGAGCAGAGGAGACAGGTACTCTTCATCGGCTCTGTTGGACTGTATGTGCGAAAGGCAACAAAGCAAAGAAGCATATTTCCCAAAATGCTGAACCATTTCTTTGACAAAAATCATCTCTCTGGACTGTTTGCTGAAATCTCTTATTTCCTACTAACAGGATAGGCCTAACGGCTACCTGCCAATGGACGGTTGGAAGTACTCCCAAGCTCACAACGCAGTCTTGGGGCCTTTCGGTGAGCTCCTAACAGAGGATGACCTGGCGTACCTGCAGCAGCAGATTGAGTCTGTTTCACTGCAGAAACACTGCCAGGCCTATGAGCTGGAGCTGACCAGGCTGACTGAGGAGCTGAGGTCAATTTTACCTGATCCTATTGTCAATATTTCCTTCAACAAAGACGTCCTGCAAAAGATGGACTCTGAGGGGAAAAAGCATCCGACTTTGCCAGCCTGGTGCAGTCGTGTTTCAGAGATTGTTAAGAGTATGTCTCTGCTGGTGGCTAATCTGGCTCAAACCACAGATAAAGACAGTGAGAGGAGGACAGTGACAGGAATGCTGGAGGGGATAAAAGATGGTTCAGGAGTTGATTTAGGGCAGAGAGTGGTGCAGCTGGGCCTAGACCCAGCACATGTGGAGACCTCCAGTGGATGTCGGATACCACACATAGGGATGGCATCTGCTTTTAGCCATCGCTTGGAGAGCAACAGCTACGGCAGAGCACGGCAGGAGAGGGTGGAGAGGGAGATCCAACAGTCTGGAGTGTCAGTGAGAAACCTCAGATCCAACTTTGAGGGTCAGATTGGTGGCATTTATCCCTTTGCTGGAGTTGTAAAAGGGGGACAGGGGTTGACGAGCCAGGTGGGGGTTGCAGCTTCAGGAGATAACAACCACAACCTTAGTCTTAACTGTGAGGTCAGCCGATGTGAAACTCCTAGAAAACTTTTACCTGTAATGGAGACTACCAGTTTACGAAAAGAGCGAATAGTGGTGCTGTTCCTGAGCTACTGGAAGAAGTCTGCATATGCTATTTCAGTGAGAGCAGAGAGGCAGAGACAGGGACAAGTTGGAGCATCAGGAAGAGTGACAGCAGCCCAGCCCCAACAGAAAATCACCTCCATGTTTCAGTTCTGCCAACAACGAGGTGCTGTGGACAAAATGCTAAACTCCTGGAGGAATAAACATGAACTCAAAGAGGCTCAAACTTCTTGTTTGTCCTCCTCTGACTCAGAAAATGCTTCCCCTCAGGTAACCTACTCCCCTGAGCAGTTCCTGCCAGATGTGGATGGTGTTGCAGTGAGCCACGACAGTTTGACCCTTGACCTCTTTATGCTTGGTTACTTCCACATCTTGGAGCAAGAGTTGTCACCCGAGGAGAGGAAGATGAGGCATCTCCTCTGCTTCGAAGTCTTTAACCATGTCGGCAGTTTCCCATGGGAGAAGGTGCGGGACTTTCACAAGGCCGTTCTCCAGGAGATCCAGGCTGGGAGGCGCCAGTGGTGCAATGGCTTTGAGGACATCAAAGTTTGCTTCTTTGGTGAATCAAGACAATGCCGCTGTCCTTCATCATCGTCATCATCGTCGTCGTCATCACTGCTGCCAGATTCCATATTGGTGCCCAAGGTCACAGTTCAAAGTGCTACTCCTGATGAGAGTAGCAGTGACACAAACTTTTCCTGTTACAACAATGAAGATATTTGCAAATACATTGACCGCAGTTTTGCTTTCTGGAAAGAGAAGGAGGCGGAGCTCTTTGATTTTGAACATTAGGTCTTGTGGGACTTTTTTCCACAAAGTGATGTTGATGTGCTCACTTTGCTCATTTTGGCAAATTGTCGGAAGCCCAATAAAATAGCATCTGCTGCAGTACTGATGCACTATTGCTGCAAACCAACATGACACAGACTTAGTTTGCATAAGCCTCTTGCATCCAGTCTTGTGTTTTTTTTGTAGCACCATTTGTAGCACCATAAGATGACGTTTATGAGTTTCCTTTAAAAATGCAGCAGAAACACAGAAAACATTTTACACAACTCGATGACGGCAATCAGTTGACTTTGTTTATACTCCATTGCTACTCAGGGGAAAGTGGTCTGTAAAGTTATGGAAGATACTTCGAATACGAAAGTAATATTATGATATTGCAGTATAAAATACTTTGTCATTTGGTGAAAGCAAAGAATTGGTAGAAAAATACACTTAAAATAGAATAAGTAAAAGTAATATTTAATATAGAAAGGCTTTTTTTGAGTTTTATTTTGATATTTTAACACTCTATTGACATGAATGCACAAATCAAGTAGTGCTGCAGTTGGTAGAAGTTTGGCTAAATTTGGCAGCAGCTGATAATCATTTCTAATTATTTTCTCAATTAGCTGATTTCTTGACCAGTAGTCTTAAACCAAATAGAGTTTGGGGTTTTCGCTTCCAAAATTAACTAAATTAATTAAAATTAAAGGATATATGGATTTTTTTTTTCTTAACACTGCATCCGATTGTTTTTGAATGATTATGATGGAAATAATTTTATGGGCACATTTTAATTTATAAAGCAGCCAGTAACTGAAGCTGTTAAATGTTTTTTATTGACCAGTAAAGTCATGTGGCAAAACCAATGTTAACTGTATGATCTAATGAAAACGATGTGATGTGTAATCAACTGCCTTTATTTACTTTGCCGTAGCAGTCATGCATGTTTTTATTAGTTTATATCTCGGACATGTAAATCATAGTTCAGTTTCATGTCCAATAGAAAGGTGAGGGTTTGAAAAAGGTGAGGTCGCGCATGCGCACAAGATCCCCAAACTGACAGGAGGATGCTGAGCTGCATTCCCATCATTCTGTGAGGAGAGGAGGATCCCCTGCGCACCCACAACGGAGGAGACGCCGAGCGATAAGAACACATAACATAATCCAAGTTGAGCTGTTTATCTGCCAACATGTCAGCTGGAGGAGATTTGGGGAACCCCCTGAGGAAATTTAAACTCGTATTTTTGGGAGAGCAGAGCGGTGAGTCAGTGCTCGGGGGAGGTTTGGGTTATCCTCATCAAACATGCGGAGCCTATATGTTGAAGGCCATGTATGTAAATCGTGTTGTTTTTTTTGGAAGTTTAAAGTGTACAGCCGGCTGGTTTTGGTTTATCTGACGCCCATGGTGCTCCCGGCACAATCCAGAAAAAAATTCGATTAACCGAGGTGAAAAAAAAAACAGAACAGAAAAAAATAAACGCATGCAAATCATTTTAAACCTTTTAATTAAATACAACCATTGTGATCTCTCAAATATAAATGCCAACTGTAATTGATATTTTTGAGGGTGGTTTATTTGTCGCAAATTGTCATAATTGGTATCATAGCAGGCGATATGAATTCGGATGTTTTGATGTGCTGCAGTGACCGACAAATATGCTCAGCCTTTTCCACATAACGGCTTTATTTCACTCACATCGCCAATTTATGACACGAACGATCCTTTGTTTTTTTCTTATTATATGACAGTGTTTATTATTTCTCCCACCGCTGGTGTTTTTAAAGAAGGTAATAAACAGTCCCCCATGTGTCAGTTCGGGACACACCCTAGGCTGCCGATGTCTGTAGCATCTCCGAACCTCGCAGTCTCCGCTTCGCTCCCATAAATAATCCAATAAAAACGGGCCTGACAGCGCGACAACATTATACTATTTGTTCAATAATCCATGTATTCAGGGTGGGAATGACTGTGTACGTGCTTTGATGTGATGGCACAAATTCAGGAGGAGCTGATCGATAATGGTTTAGCGCTGTAAAGCTGCCGGATACGTGTTCAGACATGAGACATCCAGAGTGGCAGCAGGAGGAGCTCATCAATAGCCCATCAAAAACAACGAAAAAGAACAGAATATACGCACAGTTAGGTCTAATATGACAGCAGCTTAACTGGTGATTGTGTTTTACATTGTGACGCCTCAGTGTGTGTGTGTGTGTGTGTGTGTGTGTGTGTGTGTGTGTGTGTGTGTGTGTGTGTTGGATGTCTATGACAGGGCTGTATGTCGACTGGAAGCCTCCCTGTGTGTGTTTGTGTGGCCTGTACTGCAATGTTGCTGTCCATGGTGCTGAAAGTGAGGCCTGATGTGGCCACTGCCCATCGCTGGCTTCCAAACTACTGCTGTCTGCACAGAGGTCTCTGCATGAGAGCAGGGGCCTGCTGAAAACACTCCTGTCCTCACTCATGTAAAGATCTGGTGTAAAATGGTGTGAAAGATGGTGCTGGGAGGGATGTAAATACAAATGGAGGCTCACCTTGAACCTCTGAGAAGTCTCCATCCGGCTTACGAACGCTGCGAAACAGATCAAACCTTCATGTGTTGTGTATCTGTCTCGTGAAGAGTCACAATCTTTTCCGGTGATTATTTTGGATGCAACATATGTTTTATTAGTTGTTAATCAATAATATTTTTCCTCATTGCAGTCTTCTCACACCGGCTTTCAAGAACAACATTTATTTTAGCTGAAACATTAAGTCGATGTTTATTCATATTGTTAATGTTTATTTGTATAGAGCATGGATAAATTACAAAAACTCCACCACTAAGATACAAGCAAACCAGCACACGACACAAAATCAATAACAGAATATATACAAATTGGCACAAAACTTAAGACACAACAAGAAAACAAATTCAAAATGGCGCAAGATACAAACAGTCATAATTACAATTTAGGTCTCAGGTTGCAGCTTTTTACTCTGTTTTGTATTGTTTTGGAGATATGATCAACGAATGAAAATATTATCAGCTGCAGCCCTGAAAAGATTTTAAACTTTCCATCATTGACACCATTTAGTTTTATAGATTTCTTTAATATTGTTTTGCTCATGAGGAGCATTTACACATCTGGTTTGGCAGTGTGAGACATTAAGATGTCAGATACTATACGATACAGAGAGTGTAGAAAACAAATTTTAATTGCTTACTTTGCAGTGAAATGTCATTTTTGGAAGGATTAGTAAGGATAAGAATAGGAGAAGTTATTCATTGATCCTTTATTACAGAACCTATCGTTAAAGAAATTAATTGATATAAAGTAAAATTACAGTAATGTTGCTGAATTATCAGGCAGATTTTGTTCCACTGAGTCATGAGTGAGCTCATGTTTTTTCTTTTAATTGCCTCAAGTCAAATCTAATGTTTCCATTATATGGATTTTATTCTCTTGTATTTCTTTAAATTGTTATTGGGTTGATAGTGATGGTTAAAGTGGCAGTGATCGAATGTGAAACTGTCATTTACTGTCATTCTGTCACATCAAAGAAACCTATTTTCATTGAATGATGTTAATAGAAATCGTTTATTGATGTCTTTGAAGATTCTTGGTGATCTGCACCAACACCTCACTGAAAATCAACATCTGTGTGCTCTGTTCTGTTTCAGTGGGGAAAACATCTCTCATCACTAGATTCATGTATGACAGTTTCGACAACACATATCAGGTGAGACTCACCAGATACAGAACCAGAAGAATATTAATTGATAAAGAACAGTGGGGTGCATTAATTGATGGCAGAATAAGTGATGTTGGGTTACCTCTTCTTCTACAAACTCCACAAATCGTGCAAATTAAATTAGTATTTCAGTCTGATTCAGTTTCTGTACTCATTAGCTCCTTTTTTCTTTTTTTTGTCTCTTAACAGCTTTTTGTGTTTTGTTCTTATTTAACAGAAATCATTTGGATGAGAGCAGTGAGCCTTCAAAATTTCACTTACTCTGTTTCATTCTGAATTTTTTTTGTTCTTTCTTCACCACAGGCGACCATTGGAATTGACTTCCTATCAAAGACAATGTACCTGGAAGACCGAACAGTAGGAAACCTTGATTGTCATTTTAAATTCACATTTATAAAACACATGTACAGATGAATTGATACACATTTACTTGTAGGGTTTTAGTCAACATCTCAAGTGAGGAACGTCCCAATTTCCACTCTGTTTTGAATAATCCTTGATTCGATTTGGTTAATTACAGCTCTCTTCACACACTAACATGATTATCCTAAGGTTATTTCTGGTAGGAATAGCTTTGGTGCATTGACTTTTCTAGCCCCAACAAGTCAAAGCCTCACCCATGAATCATCTACTTTAGTATTAATACTGTTTCTTTGTTGGGATATTCAGCTCTGCCAGCCTGCACACGAGCTGATACTAGCTTATCCCCTTGGAAGTGTACTTACAAGGCCTTTACATGTGTATAGTCTGCGTGTGGTGTGACAGTTAATGCTGAAACAGCTGCTGAAGGCATGCATTTCTGTATTTGTGACACATGCAGGTAAGGCTGCAGCTGTGGGATACAGCTGGACAGGAGCGTTTCAGGAGCCTCATTCCCAGCTACATACGAGACTCTACAGTGGCCGTGGTTGTCTATGACATTACAAGTGAGCAGCAATTTGCTACCTGCATGACGATGCATGTGCCTGTATATTAATCTGTTTTTCTGCTGTTTGAGATATGGGATTTGAATGACAAGGAAAGACTGGATGTAACATGAGGCTCTGGTCTCCCCAGATGTGAATTCATTCCAGCAGACCTGCAAATGGATTGATGATGTCAGGACAGAGAGAGGAGGTGATGTCATCATCATGCTAGTAGGCAACAAGACAGACCTGGAGGAGAAGAGGTAAATATGTTGGTTCATAATCAACTTTAACGTGGAGATATTTTATTAAAAGAACAGAAAGCGGTTGAAAGCAACACGTCAGTGTACTGAATGAATTAGCCTGAAATGCTGAGTCTGGCCTGATTTTCTTTTTCTCCTGCAGGCAAATCACGATCGAGGAAGGAGAGCAGAGAGCCAAAGAGCTGAACGTCATGTTCATCGAGACCAGTGCCAAGACAGGCTGCAATGTCAAGCAGGTGATCCCTGTAGTTTCACCATATTTCACAGCATTTTGAGCCTCACTTGATATCAGAATCTCTGCCATTGCTGTGTCCCTCCAACATGATCGAGCCACCAGTGTGGATTAATAAAATTGATACGAGTAAATATGTGCGACAGTAGTAACGAGTGTAGTGCAAAGTTAGCTACACGTGCATACAAAGGAATAAAGGACAGGAAGTTTACACATATTGTGATCTCCTAAAAATAGTGCAGGAATGTAATCTGGTACACTTACTTGAGTACTGCACTTAAGTACTAATTTGAGGTACTAGTATTTAGTAGTTCTGTGTCATGCCACTTTATATTTCTAATCCTCTACAGTTCTGAAGGAAATATTGTGCTTTCTACTTCACTGCTGACTGCGATAGTTACTATGCGTTTTACAAATAGGATTTTACATAGAAAACTGATAAAATATGATCAGCTACGACAGTAAAATTCTTACTTAGAGTTTAATACCTCAGCAGTGATCATCTAATGTGATACAGTTATTAATTGAAACAAGCAACATTTCTGCACTGAATACAGTTAGTTTTGATATTGTAAGTACATTTTGCAGATAAGTCTTACATACTTTTACTTTTTTTTATAGTGTACATTGTGGTATTGCAGGGATATCAGTGCTTCCTTTGTCACTGCTCAAAAATGTAATGAGGCAACATTTCAACCTTTCAGTTCTACACTGGGCAAACATCCATATAAATGCAGAAAAAAAAATCAAACAGTACTCCATCTATAATTAGGGGATGTCGTGATACAAAATAGCACTCGTCATCCCAAAATATTTCTGTGTATTTAGTGTATGCACATAAAAAAACAAAAGCAGCACTCTATATAAAATATTTAATACACATTTTAACCTTCCTACTCATAATATCCCTTTTTTTCCTCTCTCCCTCTCCCTCCTCTCTTCTTTCCTCTATTCTCTTCCCTTTTCTCATCCTAGCTGTTTCGTCGAGTTGCAGCGGCCCTACCTGGAATGGAAAGCTTGGACGACGCAAACCCTGAAGGCAGTATCCTTTACGGCCGATCTGACTCACTGTGCAGAGAGCCAAACAGCCGAGAAATGGGCAGCTTATTTTTAATCTCTTAGTGGTTGTTGGCTCTCGTACAAACAGACAGCCCAGTCTACTGTCTACCGAGGAATCAGCCATTAAACCTTTTATGCTTAATAGAGAAGAACTGCTCAGAGCCAGGAAGATATTGTGGATGCACAGGTGCAGCACCACATAGTGGCTGTGTGAGAAGTGACAGCAGGAGAGAGGACGTGTGATGGAGGACGGATGTCGAAAGCAGGAGAGGGACTGATTGAAAAGAAGGATACTTATCAAGAAATCTGAATTAATACGGGAAAAATATCATAAATTAAACTTCAAAATTCTATTTTGTATTTTACAGTTTAAAAAAAATAAACAACTGACAATTTACTTTAAATTTCAGCCCACAAATTACAGTGTAGTACGTGTATGGATTTGTTGATAAAACTTACTGGGTATATATATGGGACAAATATGCCAGGACAAGACAAGAAGAGAGGTTAATAAGAAGGAGACTTACTTGAGACACTTGAATCTTTGACCGAACTGCTGGGGGTTAAGCTGCATTGTGGGTAATGTAGGCTTCGGTTTTTAACCAAGAAGAAGAAAGTGTAGTATATAATGAACGACAATATCCTACTGGTTGTGCTGCATCCACTTTGATAAATAACAGTCTGACAATTTCATTGATGTTCTCAAACTGCTGATCAGAAAAACAATCGTATCTATCCATTTATTTCATCAACAATGCGACTTCTCCTTAACTGGAAAATTTCCAGTGATCGACATCAAGCTGGACAAACCGGCAGAGCCTACTGTCCCCGAGGGCGGGTGCTCATGTTAATACAGAGCTGCATCTGGACAGCTCCCTTCACACCATAGGCTTGTTGTGTTGCTTACTACTGGTTAGCTTCCAGTTGACTTCTCTGATTGGATATAGGATCTGGGCCTTGTATCTCATTGGACAAATCAAATGTTACCTTTCAGTCTTGTTCAGTTGTAAAATATTGTATACTTTGTCAATATGTAAGTGACTGGAGGAGAAAAGGGAAGGAAAAAAATGTTGCAATGAAAATGAATAAAAAACAGTTTGGGAAAAATGAAAGAGGGAGAAAAAAACGGGACAACCAATGGAGTTCTTTTCGTTGTTATGTTTTGTATTTTTTATATATAAAAAGGGAAAGCACCAAAAATGATGCCTGAACACAGAAGAAGAAATAGCAGGGGGCGGGGGTTCAGCCATTTTTCTAGGTGGCTGAACATGTCTGAATGTCTGCAGCACGCATGCACGCTGATCTGATCTTTGACCTTTGACCTTTGACCTTTGGCCTGCCCTCCAGGGTTTCCGCGCTCTGGAAGGAGGCTGACTATCTTAGAATGTTTTATAGCATCTCTCTATAGCATCTCATGACAAAATGTATCTCATTTGATATTCCCACAAGAGTCAACTTCCAGTAGGTTCACCTAACAGTAGCTGTGAAAATGTGGCACTCTATCTCTCTATGGGTTTAACTTTTATAGAACAAACTGTACTGTGGTTAAAAAAAAAAAAATGAAGTAATAAAAAGAAAACTTACTATCACAACTCTCCATCCCTCCAAAAAAATAACCTCCCCTTTTCCTTCTTTCCTCCCTCTGTCCCTCTCTCCTCCCAGTCTTCCCATCCCTCCATCCCGGCAACACACATATAACAATCCACTGTAATGCACTGCACTGTATATAATAATGTAATATGTATGTTGTGAACGTCCCTCTGTAGAAGTGGTCTTTGTTCACCAGTATGAATAATGTAATAATGTTTAATGATTAATGATTAATAAATTACAGATTAAAGGGCTTCACTCTCCCTAACCATCAACATTTACCTGGCAGCAAAATGGTCTGCTCAATTTACTTGTATCTTGGATTTTATTTCTGTTTTTAATGAAGGAGTACAACGAACATATGTTTGATTTTATTATCATCAAAGGGAAATAGAAGCACTTGACTCAAGCAGGTTTTAAACGCAGTTTTAGGTAAGGCACCAATAGAAAACAGATGGGCCCCTGTAAATGTTAATTTCTATTGTTTAAAAAAATTTGATTTTGGGCAGCCTCATTTAGACAACATATGTTTTCATTTAGTTGCAGTAACAGTGTTTGTCAACTGGTCAATGTTGCCACAGACAGAAAAACTTTGCTTAGCCTATACTGTGAAACAGTTTATCAAAGCTTTATCTGGTGGTGATAGGTTTAATCAGCATTTTATGACCTCCTTCGGCCTGGGCTCGAATGTAACAGACGGTCTTTTATATGTGGAAGTCCCGTACTATAGCTTTAACCTTGTAACCATAGCCATCAACTGAAAATGTCAACATACAATCCAGCCTCTTACTGCTAAGGCTAATGCTTGTGAGCTAACATTCGCTGATTTAAAACTAATTGGCAAGCAAGCAGCCTTAATTGTGAACAGACATGAGAATAATTAACTACATGCATGTTTATAATGCTTGTGCTAAAGAAAGAGACAGTTAAGTAATAGTTTGACATTTCGAGAAAGGACTCTTTTTGTCCATCACAGCCAGGCTCCCTGTTTTCAACATTTAGACCTACCTAATTGTTCTGGCTTTAGTTTTTAGTCTTTATGCTAAGTTAAATCATCCTTGTGAGTGGTGGACCTATTCATGCTCGCATTACCTCTTGAATTATAAGTATAATATAAGAAACAAAGTAACAGCAACTGAGGAAAATGGACTGAGAACAAATCAGTCAACCATGAATGCAGTTTTTCTGTCAATCAGTTAATTATTTATCGTGGTAATTTTCTCCTGCCTATTGCAAAGTAAATTATAACACTAATGCTGACTTCCCTGCAGTGAGTCAGTGTCTGAGAACCTGACAGGTGAGGGGAAGTTAAGATGGAAAGAACCTTTTAAGAAGAAAACTGTCATTGTGACACAGCAGGTCTCTTCACTGAGCTCCCCTGATGTAAGAGGGCAGGTATTCCCCTGGACGGAGGCAGTTAGTGCTGTTAAAATGAACTCCACAGAGACAAAAGGTCACAACATGGACTCCCTGGGGTGTAACCTGCTCTGTGGAGTTTCTGAAAATCTCAGAAAGTCCGAATTAGTGGCTTCAGTGTTACATAAGCAAATACAGAGATATATAATACTTAAATGAAAAGCTGAAACACAAGGTTATATGTAAACATACATCAAAGGTTTTTCAAGATGAACCACATTCCCTGTCGGCATGAAACGATGCACCTGTACAATATTTCCTTCCCTGAGAAGGACACACCTCTTGAATCCAAAACACTTGATCTATGATCTCAGGCCCTTACAGATCACTTCAGCTCTCATTTACAAAGCAGATCATGTCCAGGGTGGAGGTGTTCAGTGACACGAATCTTCGCTCTCTGCTGAGGGAGCAGCGTACAGACATTGCAATGGCTGTGGATGACCCTTTCCCTCTTATCTATGGTTTGGCCGACAAAAACATCATCACCGAGCAACTCCTGAAGGTAAGAAATGAGAAAATCTTTGGAAATCTGACAGCAGTTTTATTTTATTTTATATTACAAGTAAGTATTATGCACCCATTAAACATGGAAAATATACCAAGGAAATCACATTTTTACAAAATTGGTAAACAACCATTTTTAAACATTCCCATGTTTTCCAAAATGAAATTAAGGTAAATCTAATTAAAATGAAATAAATCTGAAGGAGCTGTTAATCTCCACAAAGTCTTGGACTGTCTACTTCTATTATGACATGCATTTTAAAGAACACGTCTACATATATCTCTTGTTTTCACAGGACACTCTGGAGAAGGAGGGTAGAGAAGGGATCCACAAGGCCATGTACTCCCTCCTGTCCTGGGTGTTGGAGCAGAGCAGATCCACCACCCAGGCCTTCTGGAGCAACTTATCCAAAGACTACAATCAGGACAGCTACCCCAAGCTGCAGACGCTGCTTGCTAACCTACGCTCCAGTGTGTGACGCCCAAATTTCATCCAAATGTTTGTCTGTCTGCATGCAATACTCTTTCACCCTTCAGTGATTAGATATTCAGTTGACCCTCCCGTTGTCCTCGGGTCAAAA
This sequence comes from Embiotoca jacksoni, assembly GCF_022577435.1. Lineage (NCBI taxonomy): Eukaryota > Metazoa > Chordata > Actinopteri > Embiotocidae > Embiotoca > Embiotoca jacksoni. The sequence goes on along the minus strand of NW_027185363.1, from coordinate 3,963,237 downwards.
TGACCCGCAGCTGTGTTCAACCTAGTTCTATTTTATTTTTCTATTTTCTATTTTTATTTTTATAGGAGGCTGTGAGGGTGTCTTTAAAGAAACCCTCACAGCCTCCTTGTCACCAAAGATCCCCAAAGATATAAAAATAAAATAGAACTTGGTTGAACACAGCTGCGGGTCATTTTGACCCTAGGACAACGGGAGGGTTAAGTCGAGGTAGACAAACCAGCAACAGTCAATTAATTTAAATAAACTACATTTTTCAAAATGTAAATTTTGGTTTAAAGTAGAAACTGGCATTCCTCAGTCCTCATATATTTTTGCTCAAGTAATCTGTTTCTACAGTTCAACCGAGCAGTATTAAAACTTCACTGGCATCTGGTGGACAAAAGTAGAGCTTTCAGGACAGATTTAGTCACGTCAAAAGTTTCAACTTTAATTTGCCATATTGTTGCTGATTCTGTTTGACAGGAAAGGATGCTGCAGTTTCCAGAAGTGAAAACAAATTGTCTGGCGGCCACAAAACTCCTCACAGCAAGAAGAGGAGACACGAAGACAGAGGGACAAAATCCCAGCAGTCACAGTATCATGCCAAGACAAGTGATCGAGCAGGTCATCTTCCATAATGCGTCTGCTCTGTGTCTGTCCTCCAACAGTTTTACATCAGGCACTGTAGGACACTCTGAAAGAAGAGAAAAGAAAGAATCATGCAAATACATTTTTCCTCTTCCTTGTGTCCAATAAAAATTAACTTTAACAATTCCTTCACCAGATGATGCAACACTTACTTTAACAAGTTCCTGTTTTTTTCTTTCAGTAAAAATCTGTCTTGTGATTTTCCTCCAGTGAACAAAGTGAAGTTATACAGAGTGAAGAGTGAAGCTTCAGCCCCGCAGCTGCCATCTGGAAACAGTAACTACAATGATCTCTAATAGAAAAAAATATATATAAACGAGGCTTTCATACTAAAGATCCATAAACAACCAAACTTTTACTCCAGGTGTGCAACTGGGTTCGTCCTCAGTCCAGAGAGGTGTCCCCCTGCCCTCCTTCTCTTTCTCTTCCTCGTTGGTCTCCTCCATGGATCCGCCCGGCAGACATGAAGCCAAAGAAAATATCCATATCAAGCAGGTGTATGGCTCTGACGGTAAACTGTAGGATTAATGTCTGACCTCTGACCTCTAAAAGTGTCTTGCATCATCGGTACATTATTTTCAAATTAAACAACATCAAATTAATGATGTAATATGGCTTGCCCTCTGGTACATTTGACCAAAATCAAACCTGAAATGTGCCACAATTGTAACTTTTCTTTATGTCATCACTTTTGGAATTAACAGCATCCCCTCATTAAAAGCTCCTTTAAAAATGGACTGTCATTCAACAGGGTCCACCAGAAAGCCCATCAAAGTTGATGGGGAGTTTTACTCTTGTGGTCCGTCAGAGGAGACAAATTCAGCAAAGTCCATGTCTGCTTCTGCAAAGAGCACATTTCACCACCAGGGGGAGACAGCCACAAGCATGGTAACTATAGGTCATAGCAGCCACCCTTGACCAGTCACTGATGTGGATGTTTGTTTTTGTGTCTTATATGTGCAGTAAGTGTCTGTGTGTGCACAGATTCACTATAATGATGATGAGTGTGCGGTGTGTAAGGATGGAGGGGAGCTGATCTGCTGTGACGGATGTCCTCAAGCTTTTCATCTGGCCTGCCTTGACCCTCCACTTATATCCATACCAAGGTGAAGAGAAAAAGGTTTGGATGTATCTGTGTGCAATCGGAAAAGGAGTTTTTAATGTTACTTAATGATGTTATTTAATCTGCAGTGGCAGCTGGCAGTGTCAGTGGTGCTGTGGACACAGAGTGAAAAGAGAGAAAGCCCAACAACCTTTACAAGTAAGTTTCTAAAGCAAAATGATAACCCAAGGAAGATCACAGAGATTGAAAACATTGAAAAAACATATGGTCATTTTTATACTGCTGTCCCCTCACCTCAACCGGTTGAGGCAGATGGCTGCCCGCCCCTGAGCCTGGTTCTGTTGGAGGTTCCTTCCTGTTAAAAGGGAGTTTTTTTCCTCCGAGCTACTCATGTGGGAATTGTTTCATTCTTTTGTATAATGCTGTAAAGTTCTGCTGTAAGGACTTCATCATTTTATGTGCACTGAAATAACTTTGTTTTTTAATTTAAATTGAATTAAATTAAATTGAATCCTTGCAAACAACAATCCAGACTTATTAGATTATAGCAATTGATTTATGTCAAAGGGGATAAACTATACAGACCTTCTCCCTCAAAAAAACCTTCTTATGTCCAGTAATTTTCATGTGTAAATGAAGGCTGATGTTTCTCCCCTCCTCCTCAGTCAGTTCATAGTCTCATCATTTTGTATTCAGGCACTCTCGTCCCAGACTCAGCTGACAACCACCGAACCAACTAACTCCATCACAGACGTCTCGTTCTACTCCTCACTGTCGTCCTCCCTCACAAGTGTCACAGAGTCTATGAATATGTCCAGTGGAAGAAACCAGGTGAAGAGTTGATGATGATTTAACTTCTCAGTCCCGGTCATCAATTCTAATGAAATGGCAGCTTTGTCCTCAGTTATTCTTTTTTTTTATTTTTTTTTTTACTTCTTTTATATTTATACATCAAGGATACATGCACAAAACAGTCTTGTTTGCTGACTGTACAAGTTGTGTATCCAGTGCTCAGGTGGAGAGCCGGTCAGTGTGAGGGAGGTGTGTGGTGTTTGTCACCTTGGAGGGGCAGACCTGACCCACTGCTTTCAGTGTTTGGAGCGTTTTCACGCTCACTGCCACTTCTCTAAGTAAGACAACCTTTTATTTATTCTTTCAACACTGTAATACATCTCCTAAATGCACAATGAAACATTTTTAGTGAATATATTTCACACAAGCTCTGAAAAAATCATCTGCATTGTGTAAGGTACAAAGTCCTTTCTGGGAACCTGCTGTGGAATCCTGTTTATGTTGATATTGATCAACAGTATGCATTAAGGGTGTTTGCTAAAGTGATCTTTATCTGGCTAATGGTGGCTAATGGATTGCTAATGGACTCTTTCAGCTGGGTGTATCGTGTAATGTTAAATGCAAATGACAAACAATGATTTTACAAAATGATGCGAGAGACACAGATGACAAATGTGCTATTTTATTTGTAAGTGAATTTTTGCCAAAAAAAACAGCCACATGTTCTGTTTCCTTAAAAGGTTACTGGAAGCACATTTTACATGAAGCCATGTGCCGACTAAACACTTTAGTCTTCCAGCTGAGAGGATTTGAGCTTCTCCCTCCGTAATCTTCTCAAGTGTTGGAAATTACATATCGATTGACAGAAACATTATACGCCACAAAAAACTGTCTGACTCACCCAGAGTGCTTGTGTGTTTCCAAGAGGGAGGTCCATCTGCGTGTCCTGCTCCAGGCCGTGGGACAGCTCTGCAGAGAAAGAGGCTGAAAGCAGAGGCACACAGGTGTGTCTGCACAAAAACAACAACTTTGAATTGTCTTGAGTCGTACAGAGAATATACAATCTTAATTATGATAGAGTGTACTGTGTGTAATCTCTTCTATGTTTGTGTGTGTGTGTGTGTGTGTGTGTGTGTGTGTGTGTGTGTGTGTGTGTGTGTGTGTGTGTGTGTGTGTGTGTGTGTGTGTGTATGCGTGTGTGTCTTCAGCTCACACCAGTGGTTCAAAACACACCCGTTCACGATCCAAGTGCCTCCGTCTCTGAGCCCATCCTCCACAAAGATGAACTGGACTCCATCCTGGGAGACGTGAGTGGAGCTCAGTTACATGTCGATACCACAGATGTAGTCGTGATGTGAACGTAACAATGCATGTCAGACACAAGATGGCTGCTACTCTTAACACACAGACTCAGAATGAGTTGTCACGGTAAACATGCAGCCATGAGGACAAAACAATAAGTGAGGAATATGTTGTGGTGCTGTTTGTGTGGGAGTCTCTGCTGTACTAAAATGGATTCTAATTTTTACTTTGGGTGAAATAATGTGTATGGTTTATGTCCAATAATAACTAAATTTCAGTTTTGATAAACTATTAACTGGGTAGACATTTTTGAAGAATTATAAATAACAGATTGATTGATTAGAAGATTTCCAGGACCTTACATTTACTTTATCTTTTCTCCCTGTCAATCTTGCTCAAATACACACCTTCACATACATTATATTTCCAGGGAGATTGTGAATGTGCTGAAGATATCTACTTCATCACTACTGTGTGACCTTGGCAAAGATCACACCACACAATATCATACACATGGTTTTCAATGTAATTTAACCAGGATATGTGTGTGTAACGGTCGATCCTGCTGTGTTTTTGTTCTGCTCTTTCTGTCGCAGCAGAGCTCCATTGATGGCATCTTGCAGTGGGCTTTTCACAACATCTCTCGGCCTCTTCCAGACTCTCAGGGGATGCTACCAGTGAAAGACGATCAGGGAAGCAGTATTGTAAATCACTGCTGATGAAATGAACTCATGGCTACTTAAAAGGGGCCGACTAAACACACAGTGAAGGTTATTTGCTGACTTTTTAACATTTTTCACAAGTTAAGAAAAACTTTTGCCTCTTTTCAAACTACAGATTACAAACAATGAGTCATAAGGAGGTTGTTGCACAAATAGCTACAGTTGGATTGGACTTGGAGTTGGAATCTGTGAATCTGAACAGAGGCATTACATTGACTGCCTCTCCTATTTTCTTGTTGCTTGTTGCAACACATTAGAGGAGATCACTGTTGCAGCACACACTCTCATCAGTTCCAAATCAAAACAACTGTTTTTGAGTGTCCCTGTTGCCATGTCAATGCATGGCTGTATTAACCTGTTACATGGCCCTGCACAACAAATTTGCACTTGTGCCCCTCTTAACAGTTCACTCACTATCCTCTGTGCATTATGCATGTACTCTGTCACCTCCAGGATTCCATTAAGTCCAGTGCAACCCGCACTTGTATGCTGCAGTAATACTTTGTGGTAGATTGTGGACATTTTACTAAACACAACTTTATTTAAAAGAATATGCATCATGCTATGTATAAACTACAGAAAAAAAAAAAAAAAAAAAAAAAATCATAATTTTGACATTGGGTCTTTTATAAGAGATAGCTGAAAAATCATGTTATAATGCAGCAAAATCTTTAGTCGCTGCTGTATTTAATTGGTGCAAATTTGGAGATAATGAATTCACTACAAACGGTCAGCCTGAGGCTTTTGAGATTTAAAAAAATGCTTACTCTAATGCTTTTTAGTTATCTGTCCTCTTCTATCTTCTCTTTAACCCATTTTATTAGAGAAGACTTTCTAATTATCTGTGTAGCATCATGGCCAAGCAGGAACAACTGTGTAGGGGTCAGCACTGATGGGGAGAGCGCAGGCAGAGGGCCATGGACATCTCTGCTCAGACCAGACTAGGCCTGACAAACAGAAATGCAAATATATAACATTTGTAAACTTTGTTTTACTGTGTTACTGTGTGTAGTGTATTTTAATATACTTTCATGATTTAACTGCGTTTTTATGACTTTATACCCTCAGGGAAAGCAGTGAGGATGGACGATTGATTCCATGTCAGGACATAGTTTTCCTGCAATCACACCTGAGACACACTGATGTTAGAAAACACTCAAAACCTACAACAAACACATGCACATATGTACAGTCGTAAAAGACAGAGAGAGACAATGCGAACTTCCATGAGAGTCATATTCTCTCTCTCTGTTTGGATCTGGAGAAGAATTCACATTCTCACATTAGACCAGATGGTTTCAATACAATGAGGTATGCTCACTAAGAAATGCCTCTGTTTAACAGGAATTCCTTGAGGACTATATGACTTAGATGAGGAATGTTGTTTTTGTCATGCGATTCATGAGTTTTAGCATGACTGCCAGAGGGATGGAGCCCGGCCAGGCAGTGCACAGATTTTTCTCCCCTTGGTATTCGGTTACCATGGCTCCCAGGTCCTACAGGCCCAAAACAGAGGATGGGAAACATGCTCTTTGCAGTGTGTGTGTGTGTGTGTGTGTGTGTGTGTGTGTGTGTGTGTGTGTGTGTGTGTGTGTGTGTGTGTGTATCTGTGCATGTTCATATCTGTTTCTTCACCAGTCCACTTTCTAAATGGTTCATGAAACATCATGCTCTACAGGGCTCTGTGACCTTGAAGGGAAGGCAGCATCACTGACACAACATGAGAAAAACTGTAAGCGGAGCAACAAAAAATATTTAATGCAATTAGAAAAACAGATCAGACATAAATTAGCCTCCAAGTGAGTGTAAATAGCAGTAACTTAGCACCACTGCAGGTTGCCTGTTTTAATTCATTCCCAAATTGCATTCTTGAATCATTTTCTCATTTTCAAATTCATATAACCTAATCTGAGAGTAATATTTTGAAAAAACAATCATCTTGCATTGTTGTGTTTTTACTTTGCAGACTTCAATCATGAGTCCTCCTTTAGTATCACACAGTTCTCTCTAGTTATACCACATGAAGAAGCACATGGAAAAACTGATAAAACACCACGAGAACGCCCTGCTTAAAAGAAAAAAAAAATCAAAATGCAAACACCTTCTCACCTGCAGGTGGCGCCACCTGAGACAGACGCAGTTATGCGCTGTGTTCAGGATTTCACTGAACCATGAGTCTCAAGTAACCATTGCAGGATCATAAGAGGAAGTATTTCCTCCCACTAATCACTCTTTGTGCTTGTAGAGAGGTGGAAATCGCCGAGATTTTATCAGAGTAAAAGACAACAACTCCCCACAGTAGCAAATAAATTACATGAAGAACATGAACGGAGCAGTTTTAAAGTATTACAGATGGAAATGCTGAACTGTTGACTCCACTACATTTATTTTACAGCTGTGTCTATTGGTTATTTATAATATCAATATTTCTTATACAAAGTATATGATCAGCTTATGAAACATGATGTATCAGATATAAAGTAAGATTAACATGAACTCAACCAGATGCAACATTAAAATTCTGTTTACATATGAATGCATCAGTTATAGTAATCAAATAATGTAGGCTACTCTCTGACATTTACCTTTCTTCTGAGTCTATTTTGCTGCTAATGCTCATGTACGACCAAGTCAAATTATGAATGTAAGACCTTTGTCGGTAACAGAGGGATTTTTTTGAAGCAAAAGATCCTGCTTCTTCTTCCACCACTGAAACAGACCGTGCCTTTGTCATGACTCTTTCTATTTCAAGAATTTTCTCAATATGAGATAAGTAAAGTTTATTTATAACTGTTTTTCTGTGCAGGGCTGCATCTGACAGAACTTTAAAACCCATGTTTCAAAATAAAATATAATATTGAGCAGTAGTTGTAGCGGAACAATATGGAGTTATAAAACATCTTTTAATCTTAATAAATACACCGTTTTTAGTGGTATGAATATGCAAAGAGTTCAGAATTTTCTATAAAATCACCAAGACATTTGGCCTGTTCTTCGCATTATATGGAGTTGAATGCCTGATTCTGGCTCTTCACCTCTCAGCTATCTCCTCTCCAGTCTCACGTACCTTTATTTTCAGCCACACTGCATTCTTACTTGATGTCTAATAAAGCAGAAAGGGTCACAAAGGTTATCAAGAGTATTAGTAGTGTGTTGTTTAAGGCTTGAGTCATGGCTTTACTTTTGTCTAATGCTTCTTAAAAGCCTCAAACAACTGATTTTGTGTTGTAGTTTATGAAGAAGACCAACAAATACATTCAACATTAGTCAAAATCCACAGTGTAAATTTCTCACTGCTCCATCAGACTAATAAGTAAAAACTTAAAAATACAGAGACTGAGTGATTCTCAAATATTTCACGTTAGGGAAGTGAGTGAGCAAACAAAAATAATAGTAAGACACTTATCCACACCCATTTTTGTGTGTCAGTCAGTGTGAAGTAACTAGGTTAAATTCCTCAAACACACACACACATCCGGTTAAGACTGTTGGTTACAGGCCTGGAATTCTTTGGAAAAATTTGATGAAATTCCCACGCTTTGGGGATCCTCTCCTCTAGGTTTTTTTGGCATCTTAAAACTGTGGGCAGATTTCCAGTGTGTGTTCCTGCTGGGCCACCGCTGGTCTGGTCTAAAGAGGTAAAGCCTGTGCGACTTCCAGGCAGGACCCTTTGCTTTTTGTTCATACTATTGTTGTGGGCAGGAAATTGCCTGCGAGGGGCCCTGCACAGTCTTGGTACGAAGACTCACAGCAGAAAGTGTTACTCCTTTGAGCTGCACATTTGTGATTTTGTGCCACTCACAGAAACGTTTTAACCAAACTAATAAGTAATGGTTTGATGCTATTATCAAATGATATCAAATTTTGCTAACTGCGATTATCTGTTGTTTTTAGTAACAACATGTTCTGCTGAATGACATGGGTGTACTTGTTTCATTCTTTTGTCACTTTATCTTTTGATACTGCAAGTATTGACCTCACTACAGGCATTTTGTTTACAGTTGCCAGAGCTCACTGACCTTAATTTGTATGGATTTTTGGGGCTGCTACTGTGCTGGCTATTTAGCGATTTCCTCCCATGTTATAATTGTGGTGGTTGTGTGGCTGTTCTTTGATTTAAATTTCACCAAATGAAGGCAGTTAATAAAGAGTGCAAACAGATTTTGATGTGTAAAATAGGCGGAGTTCCCTTTTAAGTATTTCAGTGTCATACTACTTTATACTTCCTCTCCACTACACTGCTGTATGTAATATCGTTTTTACTCCAGTACATTTATCAAACAGATAAAAAAAAATAGAAATTACTGATTAAGCTGTCCAACAGGAAAGTAATTAAAATACCTTTATCTCAACTAGCTATGAGCTTAAAATGCTATTTACACTTGTTTCATATACAATAATGGGCATCTACAACTGTATATAACAAACAAGAAATCAAGAGGAGACAATTAAAAGAACATTATTAAATTAATTAAACACTCCACATGACACCACATGCAGCCACATGGAATTTACTATGTAATATATAAACATTATAAACTTTCTGAAAGTCTCTTTCATTAGAGTAAATATTATTGTTTTTCTGTAACCTCTGTTTCTGTTTGATTTAGTGCGATGATTCAGTGCCAAAGTTCCTGAGTTACGTAACAAATGACCTGCAGTCAATAAGGTCTGAGATCTTATTTGTGTTTGTGATCTCACTGAATCAGAACAAACTGTGAACAAACACACTGCTAAAACACTCTCTGTCACACACAAACACACACCACCAACAACACTGCTGTGTCACATTCCAGTTCTACCAGGATACATTTGCTCTTTTAGTAAAAAGTCAAAGTCACTTTTCCTCCCTGGTTTTGAATGAGTTGTAACCTGATAGTAGCCTTCTGTCAAATACAATGGTTGCGTTATTTTTTTTTTTTCCTCCAATGAATCAATGCCCATTCTTTTTCACCATGCAGCCAAGAACCAACATGCTGAGTAACTACAACACAACAAGATTAAACTGACGAGACAGCGGCTCCTCACCATCTAGCTATTTGTCTAGACATCTCACTAATTTGAGGTAGTTTACAGCAATTTATTAAAACTTGTCACTGTCTGTGGCTATGTTTCTGTCCTTCTTGCTCTGTTTAGAGTAGTATGGTCAGCTCTGAAAACTTCTAAAACTCTGGTTAGGGAGAGGAAAACTTCTCTAACTGTCGCTGTGTCCCCTGAGGAGGCCAGATAATGATATGCTGGCAGGGGAGATTGCATGTTGCCATCGGTCTGGAACTGTAAACACAGCGGAGAAGGCTCGTTAGGACATTCCAGAAAAGTCCTCAACTGGGGATTCTTGGAAGAGCTCGGGTGTTTGCATTCTTGCTTTGGGACAGCAGCGCTAACAGGGTCTCCTGTGATCACTGCCCTCTCCTCAGTGAGAATTTTATGAGTGGAAATAAAGGCTAGCAGATGCTGGACATTCCTCTGCATACTGTGAACTGACCATTAGTGACACATGCAGGAATAATTTCTGCTCTGTAGATATTTGTCCATATTTTTTCATTTTAAAATCAGATTTGATTGTATAACTTTGTAGTGTGATATATTGAGACTGTAAAGTTTCTTCAGACCTGCAATAACAAAGTTTTTGGCCATCTGTGGGAGCAGAAACAAGTCGTGAACATAACACTGACAATACTACCAAAAGTGAACAGTTGTTAATTACACATCCAAAAGTTATGGAGTGACATATTTAAAGTTGTGCTTTTATCCACCAACGATGTCCAAGATTCACTTAATGGCGTATGGGGATATCTTGTTCTTTAGTGGGGGAGAACAATATTCTGAGAGAACCGAAACACTAAAGTCATCGGCTGGACCGGGAAGCAATGAACTGAAACTCACGATGAAGCAAATACTGATTATAATTCTCTGTAGATTCATGTCTATGAGCTGCCACTTTTACACTGTCACATTGTTTTCAGTTTTCATTTGATGCATTTACAGCAAAAAAAACATTAGAGCATTTCTTTAAGTGGCCAGCAGCAAAGTGATATATTGTATAACATATTTCCAAACATTATACCAGAAGCTACCAGACCAAGTGAACCGAGAAACTGAACTGTTCTGAGAAAACATTTCATTGTATGTAAGAATATGTTATTTCTTCTCTCAAAAGTTAATTTAGCTGCAGTTATTGTCAGTGCATCAAAACACTGTGGGCTTGATTTACTTCGATCTCAAATAAAGTGTGTTAAATTGCGTGTTTTTTTCCAAAAGTTTGCACATTTATTTTGCACCCGTTTTGCGGGTGATTTACTAAGAGTATTTGCGTCACTGATATCAGGTACAAATCTCTATTTAAATGAGGGGTTTGCGTGTGTTAAAGTGATTCCAGCTATGGAAAAGAGACCTTCTAACAAACACTGAGCAGCAGGTGCAGCTCTGTCTGTGACGGACAGGTGAATTAGTCTCGTTCAGTGCCTCGCGAGTGCTCGTGAACCTTATGTGCCCGTGAATTCTGCGGGACACATTCAGGACCCGGGAAAGCACACCTGAATAACGGGACTGGGTGGGATATCCACGCAGCGATACACTGGAATGACCCAGAGGCAAGGAAATGCTGATTCACAATACGTTTTTTTAATTGCTGGTATTGCGTGGCTCATCCTTGTTGTTGGCTGTAAATCACCATTCAGTTCATTCATCGCTGACAAACGATGTCTATATTGACGATATTATTTTTCCTCTGACATATCAGACATGTTTAAATGGGTGTAAAACCACGTTCTCTACGTATTCTTTAGTTTCCTGCGCCTCCTTCTCACCACAATAATAAGAGCAGCCATCTCTCCAGATTTGCGCACCTGATTAATACGTGTCTTTTAGTCGTACTAAAATACACACGTAATCACTTCTCCTGTATTTACTTTCAGGTTTAGTAAATATCATGGCGGGTGCTAAATGTATGTATTTGCATTTCCCCTCCCAGTATTTTGCACGTTCGCGTAGAAACGCCCAATATTACGTATGCATTCAGGCAAATAGGCAAAATGGACAATTGTGTTAAATTGCTCATTTGAAAGACGCAATCTTCACTGCATGTAGTTAATAGATCAGCTTGGACATTTTTTTTGCGGGTGATGTGAAGTTTGCACGTGATTTTACACAAAGTTTGCAAGAAGCTTGTGAACATAGTGAAGCATTTACCTCCTAAAAGTCAGGGATTTGGCTCAGGGTTAGGTGGAGACCAAAACTGAGCAAAAATAAGAGAGTGATTATTAAACTTCAATTTGTGGGATTGCAGAAAATATGACTCCAAATGACAGATAATGATTTTAACGGTTTACAACTGTTCACTATAATGACTAATACGGTAGTGTTACATCTCACTGAGCTGCCCCCATCTGGACAAAAAATAAATCATATTGCTCTAAATCCTCAAGCACTCTTCATTGTAAAATCCTGGAATAAAAAGCTCATCTAGTGAACTTGACAGTGAAAAAACGAAATAAACAGATTACCAATGTCAGAATTTGGGTCATTGTCTAATTTTGTAGCTCTAAATTGTAATTATAGACATTAGCTGTCACATCTCTGTGTCAGGATGACTTATACGGTCCACCCATTCCTCCAAAACCCATTCCATTTGTTGATATAACATCATCTCACCACTAAGATGACCTCAGAGTCATATGGTGCATTTGAAAACTCTGTAATGTTTGGATAAATTAAAGGATTTGTTCCAAATAAAGTTAAGCGATAAGCGACGCTGTGTCGCTATGTGCGACATGTGGAGCATTTTAAGAAGCAGATGAGATAACACTGAAACTCAAGTGTTATTTACAGTTACAGATAACCAGTTAATACACTTGTTGGTCAATCTTACAGCAAAGTGATCAATAGGTTTAGTCACAAAAAATGTGTCTATTTTTTATCTTGATGAGACTGTAAGGATGTGGACATTTGTCTTAGTCTGTCAGTAGTTTTAAGACATAACATGAGTGAAGGTTAAAAGTAAGTTTCTGGTCAAATAATTGAACAAAATCCCAGCAGATCAGTGACAGGCATTATAAACATGTAGATAGTCCAAACCAATGTAATGACATTCAGTCAACATCACAAACATGTAACTGTTTTCCAAAAACATTAACTGCCCAGTAAAGTCACAACAGATCTGCTGACAGCTTTATTTATCTGGGTCAATGCACAATATAACTTTTCATTAACTTCAAAGAAATTCAAATAATTTTTTTCCCTCTAATTTCATGACCGTTTAGATCATTCGCAGAATAGATATTTTGCCCCTGGCTTCTCTCAGCAGCCTTAAAAATAGACCAGCTGTGTAAAATAAGACAACGACCATCTTTTAGTTAACACAATACGGCCTTTGTGTGTCAGCAGACACATCCAAGCCTTGAGTTGCCACATTAACATATCTCAAAGCTGAGTCATCGTCAATTACTGGTAGGAGCACAAAAGTTGGAAGTCATCTGTAATATGATGGATTTTTTTCAGTTGACACTTTTATATATTGTTTGATTTGCACAATAGGCTTAAACCAAACTGAGCAGACAAACAAGCTGCCACAGAGGGAGTCAACTATTCGAAAAAAAAAATCCTTACAGTATGTGTTAATGTTAAAGGTTCCCTCTGAGGACGATAGCTGCTGCCTGATCTTGGTAGAAATGTAAAAGTCCCAGTTTTTTAAAGGGCTAGGCCAAACAGCTTCAGAGTTATATGTTTTTTAATTGACATAATTAGCAGAAAACAAACTATGTTCCAGTCCCAGTGGTATCAAGCTATGCACTTAATTTAGGTTTCATGTGAGGAACTACTTTCTACAAAAGAAATATGGGTTTCATGTAACTCCCCTTGTTTCCGAAAAGACACATTGCTGTACTGTTGAGAGTTTTTCAAATAGTTTTTTGAATCATTAAAGCAGCACAAAGTAATTTCTATTTGCTGCTTTCATTTACTTTGTTTTTTAGGGTTGACAGCTGTGAGGCTAATATCTCAAAAGTTCAGCACAGAAAACTATCTACACAGTTTGATACCAGTACGGGTAAGTAACATAAGATGTCTTTTTGTAACTTTTGGTGAACTGACCCTTTAAAATATCCTTTGTCCTATAGTAAACAATAGGATAATATTTAATCGGGTATTTATTACAAATCATTTATTCTAGAGTTTTTAAAAGGCAAAACAAACAACAACAAAAAAAAGAAATAAATTAAGATCAGGTGAAAACAAGATGGGTGGAAAGTAATACAAAATTGAAATATAAATGTAATGTAGTGAACAACAAAAAGAGAAAACAAAGAATGCAAAATTCTAAATATAAGTGTCTGGAAGGTATCCAGAAAGTGTACAGAGCTGGTGGAATGTGTAATATTACCCAATAACAATAGGGTGTTGCACAATACTACTGAATAATACAATAATGATGACAGCTGAAGGAGTGTGAAGAGCATGTTAACAGACATAATATAGATGTAGTTCAGTGTCTATTGATAATGTTACACCTACAGATTGAATGGAAACATCCTGATCCTTAAAAACATGAAACTTCTGAATTGTCGTATAGACTTGTACATGTATATGTAGGGAATTTAGCTTCTGGGCCTGAAAAATGAGGCTGATGCAAAAATGCCTTACCAACAAGCGCCGCTAGGGGTTGGTTACAAAAAACCTCCAGCTCCATAGACTCCCATTCAACTTCTCTCATGAAATACTAAGTCAATCATTTTTTTTCCATAAGTTGTTATGGTTTTGCTAGCTAAAGTCATTCCTTATTATTTGTTTTCTGGCAGTCAATCTGAAAATGATCCCATCATTAATTAGAAAATAAACCTCAAAAAGCAGTGTTTTTGGGTTTGTGTCTGTTTTATTGACAGGTCTGTGGTGCAGTCAAATTACTGAAATTGATGGGCAGGATGTAATATTGTCGGGTTTCCAATTAGATTGAGTCAGATCCACCTTTTGGTCCCTCTCAGCTTGTCTAAATATGGTCACTTCTGGCTCTATTTAGCTGTATTTATTTATTATTATTTGATCTTATTTGTTTTTGTGTATATAGTCTGCGTGTGTGTGTATTTATTCATTGCTGTTATTTCTTTCTAAAATAATTATTTTTTTTACCTATCTTATTTTATGTATACGTATTTGTAAATTCTTTCATATTGTGTACACCTTTTTTGTGTTTCTATGCTGCTGTGACGACAAAATTTATCCACTGTGGGATTAATAAAGTCTAAATCTAATCTAATCTAATCTAATCTAATTCATTCCAAACTAGCAAAATGGCAACAGCCAATATCCTTACTCAAGGCTTCATAACGGCTGTTTACGAACCAATGTTTGACATCACTGTACGTTGGCACTTGGTTGTACATCGAGATATGTGTAAATGATGTATAAATAAAGTTAGAATACATGCCCTCCCGTGATACTGTAAACTACAGTAGACAACCAGATGTACTCTTTCTCCTTAATTTACAGTTCAAATAAAGCTTCAACAAATTCCCATCCTTCTGTCACATCCCATCACTCTCCAGGCTGCTAAGTCCATCACCTACCTGCTGTCACTCTCTCCTCTCACCCCTCCCTGAACCCACTCACACCCCACCACACCCCCCACCCACCACCCCAGCCCACATTCCCCTCATTGCTTCTGGACCATGGAAAGCCCCTGGTACATTTTCAGAGCTGCTGAGCTCGTACACAGACAGAGAGCCCTCTCTCTCTTGCTCTCTTTCCATGGTGCCGCTGGCCAAAGCCAGCCATCAGATCACATGCTATGTGCAGCCTCAGCAGCAGAGGAGCACAGCTATTTGCTGGGGGCACACATGCTGGGGCCCAAATGAATGACTGACATTCTGGCGACCTCCCAGGATGGCAGCCGCCCGCTGGGGTGGAAGACTGTTTTAGGACAGGGTGTCATGGCTTATTGCTTCATCATTCGTCTGTGGTAGGCATGTTGTCTCCGGGGCAGAAGGCTGCAAAATGTTTTCACACTTCAAAAGGGCAGCATTGGCTGGTATTTTTAAAGGGCCTCAGAGCTATGCCGCACAGTAACAATGTTCAGATTGGTTCAGTTTTGCCCTGAAGATGGTGATGACTGAGATGTTAAATGGAGGCATTTTGTGGTTCAAGCTTTTCTATTTTAAGAGGCTGATAAATGATAAAAGTCTTGAAATAAAATCCGCTAGAAAACTGAAATATCAGACATGCTAAGATTAAACTTCTGGAAAACGGTAGCCTCTGGCAGAAAGCTTTTGTTGTGCAACTTCATGACTTGTTTTACATCTTGACACTTAACCTGTCAAATACCAGAAATACAGTTAACTTGAGAGAAGCTTTACCATGAGGTGTTTCGTTAGCTCAAAGAGAAATGGAAGAAGAAAATGGAAAAGGGAACATCATTACAGTGACACTCAGCTATTTGCGAACAGGGGCCAAATATTCAGTGTTGTGAGACAAAAAGAAACAGTTAGGTTTCCATGGTGTTGTCAACAAGCAGGTCTTGTGTTAAAAGTTCTACTTGAAAATGTTTTAGGTTTAAGTTTACCATGCAGGGAGGATTTCTGTGTTCTTTGTTTTGGATCACTGTCCTCCAAAATGTCACGTTCAACAGAAGATTAGAGGAGTTGGTCACCAGTGTCATTTTGCCATTAAAGGCAAAAAAACAGAACATAAAGTCATACATGTATTGGACATTTTGGCAGACATTTCTGCTCTGATAGGCTCTCTGTTATGTATCTGACTGATGTACAACAAAAACACAGAGCAGACCGCAGCATGCTGTGTTGGTTAGTGTACCAATATGTTTCTTAAAGCATTGTTCTTTAAATGCTTTGTACATGGCCTATTCTGTCGATGCTTTTCTTATTTTAGATCTCTTTTCAGTTTTAAATGGTACCAACACTGACTTCCACACAGCAAAATACAATACACAAGAGGACTTCTCAGATATCATGAGTGAGGAGAAAAATGTGGATTTTCCAGTTCTGTAGGGCTTGGAGAATTGGATGTGGTCTCTTTGAAAACACACCTGAACATCACAGTTAGGGTCAGTTGCAGCAATTAAATAAATGCTGAGTCAAGTTAAGACAAGTCGTTCAACGGTTTGGGAAATGTGCTTGTTTTCTTTCTTGTAAGGAGTTAGACGGTAAGATTAATACCACTCCCATGTCTGTATGGCAGGTTCAGTACAGAGTTAAAATTGGCCAACCAGCACCTCAAAAGTTTACAAATTAACATTTAAGATTTTGTTTTGTTTCATAAAGGCTAGCAGTCCCTCCAGTTTCCAGTCTTTATGCTAAGTAAGCTAACCTTCTATGGTCCACAAAATCATACAGCATTTATTGGACAGATATAAGAGTGATATCTATCTTCTCATATAACTCTTGGCAAGAAAACAAGTATATTTTTTTTGGAACTAGGCTCAGTACAAAGTTAAAAGCACTCTACCAGCACATTTAAAGTTCCCCAACTAACATTTAATATATTGTTTTGTTTCATTTCTATTAGAACCAAAGTAGCCTACAACAATGATGACCTGTGGTTTTACAAAGGCTAGCAGTGCCTCCAGTTTCCAGTCTTTATGCTAAGTTAAACAAGCCTTCTCTGCTGCACAACATCATATTTATTGGACAGATATGAGAGTGATATCTATCTTCTCATGTAATTCTTGGCAAGAAAACAAGTAAGCACATTTTCTTGGAATTCATTATTTAAGGTTTTAGGCCGCATCTTGTGCACAGATCCAATTGATTACTTTACATTAAAACTTGTCGAAGATATGTGTGCACAACACGTCTGTTTCGTCATCGTCTCACACTTAACAGATTAATCTCTTGTGACTCACGTCTGAAGTCTGTTTGCTATGATTGTCTGGAAATTCCCTTCAATGTGGTGCGACTTGCAGCAACATGCAGGGCCTCTTGACTTTTCCCTTTAAAAAAATAAGCCTATCTCTATTTTTTGTATTTTCTTCAGTATTAATCTAAACAAGTGTCAAAAATAAATTAGATTATGCTTTCCCACTTGCTTCACCATAATTTCAACTGGAAACCCAGCCTGGCATTGGAATTCAAGCCATTGCGAAACACAAATACATGGGAAGCTTGTCGTCAGCGGTTTCCTGCGAACAGGATACCACTTGAGTGCAACTCACCTTGTCTCTTGTCTATTGTGTATTGTGTGAATGAGGAAGCCGTGGAGGGATGTGAGAGCCAAGGAGAGGAATCCATCCCACTCCTTCCAACACTATCAATTACATTCCTCACCAATCGGGCCCTATCAGATGACCTTGTCTGCTATTCTGGCTCATTCTTTCCCACCACACCAACAGAGTAACATGCATCCTGTCCTGACTACATTATACTCCAGGTACATACAGTCATCAAAGACGCACATAAACTCTGAGTCCAAAGACTTGAGGGAACAAAAAGAAAGTGAGAGAGTGAGACAAAGAGATGGACAAAGAGTCAAGAATCATGTTGTTCAGATTAACAACAACACAAATCTCTCTGCATACAATCACTTGCAAGTGAAAAAGCTTTTCACTAATATAATGTGTTCTGATAAATGACCCATGATAACAGTGGGTAAGAGTAAAATAGTGTAAAACTCATCAAAAATACATCTTAATTAATGTGTACATGCTATATTCATTACAAGCCTGGTAGTATCAGTAATTTGGAGGATGTAGTTAAAGAACTGTAGGGCTACAACAAATGGTTATTTTCATTGTCAATAAAAAAATCCACATTATTTCCTTGAATGATCGTTCTTTTAGTCTATTAAATGTCAAAGAATTGTGTCCCATTGCGAGATCCTCAAACCCACTTTTATTTAGTTTACAATTACATTTTAAAACTAAAACTACAAGCAGTGATACCAGGCCCTTGCACACCGACTCCCCTACGCCGACTCCCTGACGTGCACCGCGCGAGAGGTCGCATTTCCTCGCTTAAAGTTGCAATTTTTGTCTCATTTCCTGTCTCCAGCAGGTGGCGCTATGGCTATAAGCAAATAGACACCTTCAGAAGATCTTGAGGAAGATCGGAATACTTACATAATACTTACAGTCACTTGTAGTTTCATGGCGAGACGCTCAAAATGGCCATCCAGCCACGGGCACACTGATTGACGAAAACAAATTCATGATGACAAGAGACTTTTTTCTACATCTCGGTGTGATACACATGTCCAACAAATTTGGTACATGTAAGTGAAACAGGGCTGCAGTTTAAGGGGCGCTGGTGAGTGAAATTTCTCAATATATTAACAACCACATGTTTACGCTATTCTGATCCCAACTTTGGGTTCATGTGATTTTGAATATGATAAAGCCTCCAAAAATGCAGTTGTTTACGGAGAATCATAATAATCGCTTGGATAACAATAGGGCTTTCACACTATCAGTGCTCGGCCCTGAATAATAATCATTTGAATAACAATAAGGCTTTCGCACCTTTGGTGCTCGGGCCCTAAAAATAGAATAAACGCCTTGCCTTGAAGTTGTATGCCAACCAGTCAAGTTGCAGTCTACATCTGTGTTTGTCCAACTCATATAATATACAGTATGACTTTGAAGGAATCTAGCCAATAAGGCTGAATCTGACAGAACACAAAGTTGTAGCCATAAAAGTAGACAACACAATATAGATGTTGCTGCAATAATGTGCATGTCACACATCCTCAACCCGACAGCAAAGATGATGATCAGTAGTTTTAAGGTGGACTGAATATTAGTGTAACCAATTCAGTTTCTGACAAAATGTGAAATATAGTTAGAATTTCCTCTTCTGTTCGTGAGTTATATTCATAAGAATGGGTCGGACATGAGGTCACAATGACCTGTGACCTCTGACCACCAAAATCTAATCTGTTCATTCTCGAGTCCAAGTGAACATTTACACCAAATTTGAAGAAAAGGACAACCTGAAAACATGAGGCCTCTAGCTGTGGCTATCGCTGACGTAAAGGCATAAAGAAGCTAAAGATGGCCTAAAAATTAATTTATTGAATGATAATTTCTCAATCCCTCAGGTTTATCTTCCAGGCTCTTGTGGAGTGAAATCATTGGCCAAAGGTTCCTTTTAGATAAAGATATTGTACATTTTCCAGCTGATTTCTTAACAATAAAACAATAATAATAAAATAATTTATTGGCATTGTGCTCTTTGATTATGTTTCTTTATGTGACCAACATTTTATTGATGCAGATGGTCTTGTCAGCACGTTTATTTGCCATCTACTTAAGTTATTGTGTGTCCCTGTACATCTTCACAGACCTAGCAGATAATTAAACATTTTCTCTATATACTGAGCACCACAACCTGTCCTCCAGCTACTGTCTAGCTTCCAAACAAGTAACCTGACAACATCTGTTCAGGAGCCTGATCGTTTGGCATATCAGTATCAGCAACTGTCAGGGCAGGAAATGAACCAGCCTTGCAATAACACATTTCAGCTTTACAGTGCAAACATGTTGTGATGTTGTGAATCCAAGACTCAAACTTAATCCAGACAGCTGGTTGAGGCTACTTTCACCGCATACTTTAATGGTGCTGTTAGCGAGTGTTTCTGAAACAGTGAATGCAGAGTTTTAGTGCACATGAATGGAACCTACAAATCCTACAGCTATGAAGATTCAGAAAGGTGTGAAGTCTAGTTGAACACAGAACCTGTGTCCAAAATGTGCAGCAACAGTATCAGTTACAGTAAAGTAGTTTTCATAAGCATTATTTGTGCTGTTGTTTAAATCTGCTGACCAATCCCTGCGTTACTTAGTACACATTAATTAATTATTGAATTCAGCCATTTTACGATGGGTGAAGATAGACAGTTTGGTTTCTAGGTTATATGTAAGGATGTGTTCATGCCTGTTCAGTGGGTCAGACAGAGAAATGCATGTTGGAGGAGAGGAAATTTAAAATGCAGCTCTTGCAAGTCGAAACATGAGTGATGAATTCATTACTTACAGCACTGCGTTAAACCTGTCAGTGATTTGGAAAACTGCCAAACTGGACTTTCAGATCAGAACTTACAGGAAGTTAATTTACATCTGCAAGTAAATAAATTCACACAAGCACAGAAGACAAAAAGTGTATAGAAACCTGCAGGATGTGGAATACAGAAACAAAAACGTTGCTCTGTATGCTGAGTATCTCCTTTGTTTTGTCAGAATGACAAATAATTGTTGTCAGTATAACAGTTTTGACTCACACTGACCCTTCTTAGTGGTTACCTGCTTGGTTGATGGACTCATATCTGTCACTTGAACAAAAGATTCCGTTGAGGGTTTGGCTTCTTGACATTACTTTTAAAAATCTATTTTTGGTAATTACCCTTTTCAGAAAAAAACACATTAATTTAATGTACAAAAACTCATTTGATCACGTGACCACATGACACATGTGAAACATTTTAATGGTGTAATGTATGAAGCCCATGTAGAGTGAAAACTTTTCCTCTTATTTTTATCATGTGGTCACATGTGTCCAATGTGGGAAACAAGGGAAACTTGTGTTTTTCTGTAAAGTTAAAAAAAATTATGAAGGAAAGAAATACCATAACATCTGACTGTTTCATACTTTACAAGTATAGTCTGTTGATGACGTAACGTTTTTTTTTTTTAATTTTTTTAATTTTTAAACTGTTTAGTTCGATAATACAAATTTTATTTCAAAAACTGAATGAAATCTTTCAATTTGAAGCTCAACTACACAATACATCACAGTAGACTTGTTTTTAACTACTGGACAGAACCTCCTCACAGTTTCCAACATAGTAACATGAACATGTACAGTTTCCAATCAATATTTAACAAACAGTCTCCAAAAGCTGCTGAAGGAATTCAATGTTACTAATAATCTTTTGTTCAGTTATATGATCTCTTTCCGGTTTGTTGTAAAGTGCGATATTATCATTTTCAATTCTTTAGTACAAGTTGTGTGTTAAATATTTTTGTTTTATACTTTGAACTCTGTTGAATTTCAAGCTTTAAAAAAAGTTGTAATGTGATCGATGAACGGTCTGCAAAAACTGAAGTGTGTCCCTTTAAGGGCTCTACCACACAGATTTGTCTTCCTTCCTCTCCTTTTGACAAAGACATTTTTATACTGACTTTAACAAATGGCTCAGAGGAGTAAATTTAGAGTCAGACTGTTTCCAGTTGTGTAACTAGTAGTTTGACTCCTCTCTCTGTTGCCTCATTTGTGCTCATGTTTCCACCAAAACCTCAAGAGAAATATGAGTTTACTGCAAATAGCAACAACACAATTGAGTTTTATTTTGCAGGGTGTTCTCAGATATTCCTCAGTGCCGCACTCTTCTTTTCACAAGGAATAATCCATTAAATATAGGTTTTGTCTGCTTTTGGGTTTCAGCGCTGACAGACACAGGAATTTTTGTGGCACGCCATTTTAGATGTTCATCTCCTGTAATGACTTTTTGAAAGCAACCATAATTTTCAAAGGGTCAGCCTCACATTCCTCTGCAAGTTCACAGGAAGAGTGCTACAATGGAGGACAAAATGACCAGAGGCGTTGTCCACCATGCCGAGAGACACACACACACACACACACACACACACACACACACATGCTGACACACAGAGGGAGGAGAGGAAGTCGTGAGGTGGTGTTAAATGACATGAGCAGGCTTTTAAAAAGGTGGAGACTGTGCTGCTTCACAGTGTGGATCTGAAGGGAAAATGCAAACATGTTCCACTTTGCTGACCGGTCGCCTCCATGTGAGTGCCGCCCACAGAGACGCTGTGTCTGCATGTTTTTTAATAAGGGACCCTTTAAGAATACGCAGCATCTGAAACATGACAGGAATGTGTGTGTGTGTGTGTGTGTGTGTGTGTGTGTGTGTGTGTGTGTGTGCGCGTGTGCGTGTGTGTGTGTGTGTGTGTGTGTGTGTGTGTGTGTGTGTGTGTGTGTGTGTGTGTGTGTGTGTGTGTGTGTTTAATTAAGGAGAGTGAAAGAGCCAGAGAGATGATTGAGGACACATATCATCAGGAGTTCAATACCAACTCATCTGGCCTATAGGTTTTTAGGTTTAATGAGATAATCAGCCCAGGGCCAGTGGTCACATACTGTACAGCAATCAAGCATAGTATCTATAACCCTCCCTCTGTCTGTCTCTCCCTCTATGATTAGTCTGTTATGACTACTGTAAAACCTCTGGTATTGAAAGGACCCACAATAAAAGTCAGAGTCATGTCTAAAGTCCTCAATATAGCAGCCAGTAGGTCCAAGCAGGTAATAAATAGCTCAGACTTGTCTTATAGCTTTGACTGAAATAAAGCCTCTGATACTGATTTGCTTTTCCCCCTCAAGGCGGAAGGTTTATCTCTTTAAGGAAACTTTTGTTTCCTTAAATGGATGCTCCTCTCCTGTTAGACACATGACAGACTCAGTTGTAGTCTGGTCTGTCCTGATTGACTCTCCATTCTTTGTGATTCTAATTGTGTCCTCCTCTCCTTAGCGAGACAACGTCTGCATGTTTGCGATTTCCACATGTAAATCAGCAGGAGGGTGCAAGGAGCCAATATATTTGTTGCAGTAGGGCTACAAAGATCTCCGATTCCAGAGGACAGCTGCTGCACACACACACTGCACAGGCACACACTCACATTTAGACCATGTAACAGCTGCAGCGTAACATAATTGTGATTGGCCCCGCTGCAAATATTTTTCTTGGGCCCCTCCTCTTGCCCCAAACATAAATGCATGCTCGTGTGCACACATACACAGCTCAAGAAGTTAGCAGGCCATGCAGAGCTTCTCGCTAAAAGGTTAAATCGCTGTGACAACAGTGTTACTATCAACGTTGCAACCCAGAGACTTTCAAGGGCCCATCCAAAAATGTAAGGTAGTCCGTCTTGCTCATGAAACATGTCTTCAAAGTAAACCATTCGGGGAATGACCCAAAAAAGTCACTGAATCGCAAATTTTATTGTTAATTCTAGCTCAATGTCTGTTACTGTCAGGTGCTCATAACCTACCTTAAAATATATATGGTCCCACGCATATCTGACTATTTGATGACCGTTTTCAGCAGGCTATCAAGTCATTTATCCATAGCCTATTGCGCAGGCGACAGAGCCGCCTGACTGCACAGAGTCCCTTTCCCTGCAACCTCTTCTTGCTCATCTCCAGCTGTCTGCTCCTGGCAAATTTGGAGAATCATCCCTCTAGTGTCATCCAATCTTCCTTAATCTGTGTCCTTACCAATTCTGCAACAATTACCAACACTAACAGCCTTAACACACTTGCCCCAGGTCACCCTGTATTGAGGAAGCTGGCTTTCTACAGCTCCCAATTTTTTAAAGATTCTACAACATTTCAGAGGGCAATACTTTTTACTCCACTGTAACTCAAGTTACTTTTCATATCCAGTTATATTATAATGCACTGTTATAGCCAACATAAATTGAAATAAGCTACACTTCTACCAACTACAACTTTAAAGTACTGCTGTCAGTGAATTAGTAATAAAGAACCAAGGTAAAGCTTTAAGTGACTGAATCATGTTTTTCGGGAAGCTTCCTGGAAAGAACTGTGAAATTTGATGCCATGGCTAAAATCCTAAAGGTGTAGTGTTCAGTCTGTCCATTCCCAACTAATTCAATGTGATTTCTAGTTCAACCTGGTCTTACAAAACCTAACAGGTCAGCTGAACATGCAAAAGTGTTCAGCTTGTCTGAAGACAAATCAAACACTTTTGCAGGAAAATCGTTTTCAGTAATGAACGAATCTTTATTTATGAATGACAACCAACAAATATGATTAAACCAAACTAAAATTAGATGATTAGGACCAAACTGTATTCTTATTTTGTGGAAGATAACTAAGTACATCTACTTAAGTATCACAAATACAATTTTGAGGGAAACAGTACCTTTAGGTGAGATTTTTCATTTTAAGTAAAAGGGAAACTTACTGTAGTTTTTCTCACGTACATTAATATTTTTAAATTGATATATTTTACTTGCACTTGCAACATAATAAGTTTATAAAATAATAAATAAGTATTTTTACAGTGCCGTATTTCTACGTTAGTTAAAGTAAATGATCTGAAAACTTCTTCCACCATGGGGTGACTTTATCAGAAGTACAAAAATAGTCAAAGCACCAATGCTGCCTGAAGATTTTGTTCCAGAATTAGTTTTTTTTGCCCCTTCTCTAAACATGAATGCATTTATTTTAAGGCATTCAAACAAACCCATTCCTATACTCTTTTGCACTCTTCATTGGTAATAATAAAGCGCCTCTGCAGCTCCCCTCCTCCCCCTCCGTGTGGTTTTACGCTTTTGATCCCCGAGGGACCTCGCGTTTTACATTCCTGGCATTCCGACCTCAGTCCCTCCTCGGTTACTTATTATCGCTGCCTGCTCTCTCCACAATCATTTCACAGCAAGAGAGGAGCGCGGCAGCCCGTTCGGGGAAAGGAAGATGAGACACGTTTGAGTCGAAAAAACTGATGGAAATAGTGGGACTACTCTGAGTTTTACTTCGAGATCGAGGATTACGTTTTGTTACGATGAGAGCGTGAGCTGGTAAGAGGAGCATCTTTTTTTCCTTTCTCTGACACAAAAGGAAAAAAAAAAACAAGCACTAAACATGAATAAAGTATCTTTATTGTAACTTTTGGTTTAACCTTTTAGGACTAGAGTGTGTTATGAAGGAATTTTACGTTATTAAAAGCGTGTTAAATAGGACCGTTGTGCTGTAAGAGCAAAGTTATTTTACAATGCGGTTTTGTGCGCTTTTGCTCCCCCGTGAGAGTGGAATTTTTGGCGCATGCATTTTTTGCCTGCTGTAGAAAATGTCTCCACATCTCTGTGTTGTCGCTGTTGGCAATGTAGATCCAAGACTACTCTGTTCTCATATATTTCTAATTTATCTATAAAAGGAAGTATGTTTACATATGATTAAAGATTATGTTGCAAGGGTTGTTGCCAAGGCCTGCATACCTCAAAGACAGCCTTTCCTCTGTATATTATTTGTATATTACTGTATTTACCTGCCTGATCTTTTGTTTCTCACTGCCACCTCAGACTGATTTGTCTTTATTTTCTCCTAACTTTGTGTTCCAGGTTCACAGCTGATTTATTTAAGTGCTTTCACAGTGAGAAAAAGCAACTCAACTAAACTTTAGAGAGAAAAAACTACATTCACAAGGCAGTATGTCGTCCACTGAAGAGCCGTCTGGCACGGTCCTGCACCGGCTCATCCAGGAGCAGCTCCGCTATGGGAACCCCACAGACACCCGCACCTTATTAGCCATCCAGCAGCAGGCCCTGCGCGGAGGCAGTGGAAGCAACAGTGGGCCGAGCAGTGGAGGCGACATGAGCAGGAGCCCACGATCCTCTTTGGAGAGTCTCACCCAGGAGGACCCTCTGTTCCCTCAGCTCTCTGCGAGGCAGGAGCCCCAGGGCCAGGAGCACCAGGGAGACTACCATCACTCAGAAAGTGGCTACCAGCTACATGGGGAGAAGCTGCCAACTTATGAGCAGGCCAAAGCGCACTCTCAGTATCTGGCCTCTCACTGGGACCCAACAGGCCCAATCAGGCAGCTCCATGAGGGGAAGCTTCTGCACGACGGGGCCTTCCACGAAGAAGCAGATATGATGGAGCTGAAGTGCAGCCATGTGCGGTCCCTCAGCGAGCATTGCATGCAGATTTCTCTGGAGAGGAATGATGCAGTGGCTAAAGCGGAGGCCATCAAGATCACCTCTCACAGCTACCCTGAGCTTCCTTACTACACTCCACAATGCCTCCAGAGCATGGGGCCAAGCATGGATAAACGCTGCCCACCCCCAGAGTACTCAGCCCCCATCCAGGGCCAAGGATTTATCCCACACCAGGTCCAGGATTCAGTGGAGGCTCAGCAGCACAGGTACAAAAAGGAGTTTGGTTACCCCATGGCTGTGATTGTGCGTGCATGTTCTTCTAGCTACTTTAACATTACATCATATTATGTGGTTTAATTTTTGTACGAGAGCCCGCCCAATACTCATCATTGTGTTTCACATGCGTAAACACATACTTATAAGTGTGAGTCACAGCACTTTGGTCTTTTCTACTGATTCATATATCCTCCTTGAAATACTTAGAGGAGAACAAGTCCAGCCCTGTAGGTGTTTGTAATGATTTGCATTATTGCCACAGGATACAACACAACACAGGCTTGTGTTGCCTTGGATTGTTTGACTTTTACATTCTGTGTAGCCACTGGAGTGAGCTTGTCTGCTTGCTGATAAATGGCAATAGAGTGATATTTCAGATACCTTGTCATAAATCCAAATGCCCCAAACAAGATTAAGCAAGCACAGCCTCTACTTAATATATCAAGTTTGTTTGTACTAAACAGTGTGTGTCTCATAGGTATGTCCAGTCTGGTCAGCCTGCTGATGTCCCCTGCTACAACACATACAACATCCTGCCACCCACTGGCTTGGAGGAGCCCAACCAGGTGGAGCTGCTGCTGATGGAGAACGAGAGACTGAGGCAAGAGCTGGAAACTCACAGGGAGAAGACCGGCCGTATTCAGAAGGTAAGAGGGAAAAGTCAGAGAGAAAATCTTATGTCTATGAAGCTGACATCTTTCACAGGTCCTGTTGAAGGAATCAGAACATCCAAAGTCAAGCTGCATTGACAAACTTACTTTCAATTTGAGGAGTTTCACTTTATTTTATCCCAAAATAAAAAATAAAAAAAGGATTCCAAATCCAAGACTCCATTTTCTGTCCAAAATATAAAAGGCAGTCTTAAAATCTAGGGAGAAAGGGAACCGGTTGCCACTAAAAATGTCAAATGAATTTCCTAAAACTACTAAAATTATTGACATGCTGAACATCCAGACAACAACTCCATCTTAGCCACCTGTCTATGAAACACAAGCTCAGTCAACAGTTGCTTCCCTGATATCCAATTCCAGGCACACTCTCTCATCTGGATGGACAGATGAGATCAGCAGCTGCTACCTTCCATACCACAGAGGCACAAACAGAGGTCACAGCCTGCTACTGTGTTTACACACTCCTCTCATTGTGTATCTGACCTAGTGGAGGCCAGTGTGTGTGTGCGTGTGTGCTTTAGTTCCAGGGAGGCCATAGATTTTCAGCGTAATCTAGGGCTTGTCAGCAGTCGATTGGGCTGCGACCCCCACACAGCTAATCTGTGGTTGGATTGGGGGTCTATAGCAGGTGGTAGACTGCTGTGTAAAAAGTGAAAGGTCCTTTTTTTCTCTTTTTCAACATTCTCATTTTAAACCGCAGTTCTTTTCCTGCCGTTTTGTTACTTTTTTTGATTGACTCTCAAACCAAACTGGCCCTAAAATAAGATATTTACTAGTTCAGCATGGTGGAAACAGCTTCAGTGACATTTGACACCTCAGCCAATCTGTGTAAAATCCACTGCGCTCTCTGCTGGAGTTATGTCACATGGCCCCAGCCTTGTCTCAGCCTTAAAGAATGATAATTGCCAGGGTTGGAAAGTTTTCCCCGTCAGGCCGCAGCCCCGAGTAAACATGCCTGTGTGACTGCTGTAATGGTGGGTGTCTCTTTGCCGTTTCCACAACCCAGGCACAGGCATGCACACCTTCCTCCTCTGGCAACCTTCCAAACCTGTGTGTGTGTGTGTGTGTGTGTGTGTGTGTGTGTGTGTGTGTGTGTGTGTGTGTGTGTGTGTGTGTGTGTGTGTGTGTGTGTGTGTGTGTGTGTGTGTGTGTGAGAGAGAGAGAGAGAGAGAGAGAGTCTTTGTGTGTGTATTTACTTGTGCCTTGCAGTGTGTTGTGTATGTGCACGCTCCTGTCTGTGCGCTCACACACCTGGAACTGGAGCTATCAGGAATGTAGATATAAATCAGTCACACAGGGAGTGGTGCGGGCTTGAATTCCTTCTCAGAATTATACCACACACACACACACACACACACAGTGTGTGTATACAGTGTACTGCATATGTACCCATATTTATATCTATGTACTGTAACAGCACAAATCAACATTCCAGCTCCTCTCTGGCATGTGAAGTAGGTTAACCAAAAATTCCTCTTCTCCACCTTCTTCATTTCTGCTCTCCTTTCTTACTTCTCTCCAATCCTCCCCTTTCTCTTCTCCTCTCTTTTTTTCTCCCCTCTCAGTTGGAGCAGGAGATCCAGCGCATTTCGGAGGCCTATGAGACACTGATGCAGGGCAGCAGTAAAAGAGAAAACTTGGAGCAGACACTAAGGAGGAGGCTGGTGGCTGAGATCAGGAGGCTGCAGGATTTCAACAGAGACCTAAGAGGTACTGACACAAAACCTCATAATACCACACAGAGGTAATCTGCAATAATAGCAGCTCCAGCATGCATGTGGTTTACACTTTAGTTTAATTTTAAAACTTTGCTGCATTGCAGAAAACTTGGAAAATGCCAGAACGCATGTGGCAAAAGAAGTGGAAGCAGCCGACCATAACCAGCACATCATGGCAAAACTCCTTGAACAAAGTAAGTACGCCTTCTTTTTTTTTTTTTTAAAGCTAGATTCCTCTCTACTGCTCTGTGCTACAGCCTCCTTTGGAATCAGCATGCTTGATTGGACTGGATTGTAGCATAGCATGGGGCCCTTTTTGTAGCGAAGGGCATCCTGCTTGCAGGAATTTCACTTGCATAACCTCAGCTTATTTGGTAAGAAGGCTTAATAATAGGGAATTCAATCCACGCACATCTTTGCAAGGGGAAATGAACCATCTCTAAATCACAGAGCAGCAGTAGAAGTGGTAGAAATGAGGTTCCCCCCACCTGTTGTGAGTGTGATTTATGTTGTCTGTTTAAGGAACTGGACTCAAGCAGTGTGGTGGTGTTTGTATGGCCTTGATGAGGAATGCTCAGTGCTATGTGGGTCAAAGGGATAGGGCAGCTTTCTCCCCCTTCCTCCTCTCAGCATTCCAGGAGTGCTTCGCTAAATGAAGAACACTGGCTACCATGTAGCAACTCTGGTACTTATTACTGGAGTTGGACTCAGGAGGGAGAGATTGAGGAATGTTCATAAGATATTTTCCCTTCTTTTTTTTGAGAAAGGACTTCAGGACAGTTTGAATTGATTTCATATTTCAAGTGAAAGCACTTCCATCGCATCCAGTAATACAATGTTAAACTTAGAACTATATTCTTGACTAATCAACATGACGACTTTTCTTTTACTTCAGATGAGGAGCAGAACTTTGAGCGGGAGCGCGTTGAGCGAGAGCTGCAGCGGTTGCGAGCGACAGCCGAAGAGCAGAGTGTCAGGGCGAAGCAGCTCGAGGAGACCCTGGAGGCGGCTCGTGGACGAGGTCGCCAGCTTGAGGACGAGTTGAGGAGGAAGAGGGCTTATGTGGAGAAAGTGGAGAGGCTTCAGAGTGCACTGGCTCAGCTACAGTCCACCTGTGAGAAGAGGGAGAGCTTGGAGATGAAGCTAAGGACACGTCTAGAGCAGGAGCTGAGGAGTCTGAGGGCACAACAGGTAAACCCCTTGTCCATGAAAAACTTTGACAAAACCCGTGTTGCTTTTAAGTAATACAACACTATTTTTAAGTCATTCTGACCATCTGTTTCCAATGCTCTTGCTCTTCACCTACAGAGGCAGTCTCAGCCACCAGGAGTGACCATGAGCTCCCTTCAAGAGCGCCTGCATGAGCGTGAGGAGCGAATCCTGGCCCTCGAAGCCGACATGGTGCGATGGGAGCAGAAGTACCTGGAAGAGAGCACCATGAGGCAGTTTGCCATGGAGGTGGCTGCCACAGCTGCAGCCCAGAGGTAAAGGATGCTATGCGGCTTGACTTTTGCTTCATGTTTACTGAGACAGATATATGTGTTCTTTTAGTTCATTTGAGTTTGAATTAAGCCCAGAACAATTTCTTTTTCATTTACAGAGACACCACCATCATTAACCACTCACCCTGCCACTCCTCCAACAACAGTTTCAACGAGGACCTGCCTGTTGCAGACTACAGGAATCAGGAGATGGAGAACAGGTACTACTTTCAATCAACCCTCTTTTTGTTTTTAATAAAATACTTTAAGAAATCACGACAGCATGTCTCTTTTTGTCACTGTTATCTGCTTTCTGACATGGTTTGTTATACTTCTGCTCTGCATTAGGATCCGTGCTCTCTATGCCCAGATCTTGGAAAAAGATGCCGTGATCAAGATCCTCAACCAGCGGCTGCACCAGGATCAAGGTCGCAAGGAAGAGCAGAGTCCCCGAATGAACCTACTGAATATGGCAGGGGCACCTCTCCGAGCCGCCTGCTCCACTCCCTCCATCAGCACCACCAAGAGCAACCCTAATAGAGGTGAGGAGCGTAAGGTTCCCATCTAATAATGAATGTGTGGTACTAAGGACAACCAGACTACTGTATGTTTTACTTTACATGTAGATCGTATTTGTTTTTCAAATACACTTGCTGACAAATGCTGATAATTTCTGTGATGCTGTCTTTTAGGCAAGAGTCTCTCAGATGATCAGACTTTGCCGAACCGTCAGTTCTCCGTTCAGTCTGAATCTGGAACGTTAGAGCGGCAGGTGGCGGTAGCCAAAACCAAAGAGGCTGCCAGCACAACGAAACTCAGCAGTGGTGAGTGATCTATCAAATATGCATGAGTGCATCTGCTTACAAGGGCCAATAATCCAATAGTGCTCTCAGTATGAAACTTGAATGCTAAATGTTCTGCACACATGCAGAACAGAGCATGAGTACACAAACCTGCACTACACAAAACACACACACACACACACACACATACAGCATACTTGTTTCCATGGATATTCACATTTATTAACCGTGCTGCAGCTTAACCAGCCAATCAGATAGCATCTGTGCAGGTCATGGTTCATAATGTGGGCCCTGTGGAATGTGCCTGGTTAGGAAATAATGTGGATCTGTTGACTGAGCACATTCAGCAGAGGGGTCTGTTTGACTGTGGAAAATGTTTGTTAACCTTTAGTCATTGCTGAAGTGTATCTGGGATTTTTTCCACTGTTTTAGCCTTAAAACATTTATATAATTATCTATTCCCTCTTTCTTCTTTTTCCAGACAAGGCAGCGCCTAAGAAGTTGCTATTAAACCCCTTCAGAGGACTGGATGAGCTGGAGTCAGAGGCGGTGGAAATCTTCATTTAAAGAACTGAGAGGTGGCTTTTGAATGAGGAAAACAAAAAAGAGCAATGAGTATCTGTGAAGACTGCACGCATAGAGAAAGGAACAAAATACTGGATGCGAGAATGTTGAAGAGAGGCCAACGCATGGAAAAAAAAAGGACTGTTTTCACATTTTAGAGACAGAGCTGTGCTCCGACTCGCTTACTCTCACTGAGCTGGACATCTGCAGGCAGTCTGCCCGGTATAGTGAGAAAAGATGAATCTTCTGAGGTACTTGGACAGTGTTGTGGATTGTAATAGGGCAACATGTTCTCAGAGAGTGTGTGCCAAAATATTTATATAAATATATATATATAATTGCTGCTTTCCTCCCTTTATTATCCCTTTTATTTTTTATCCCAACCCAGTGAATTAAGAAGCTACATATTTATCTTATCTGGTTTCCACATTCCCCAAATATTAACTTAAGCCTCATGCTCTGCTAGATAAATATTCATTTAGAGGTTATCTATGTGACCTGCATGCCTCTCCTCTCCAAAAAATGTGGATTTAATCTGAGTAATCTCATTCCCATCGCTTGGATATTATCTGCTTGGAAGACTCCCCTTTGTTGATTAATTTAAACTGATAACACACAAAATACTGTTGATTTAAATGCTCTTGCTTTTCACATCTCTGATGCTCAAGTAGCTGGCTCTACAAAAGTCGAGGCGTGTGATCAGTGAGCTCCATAATATTATAAAAGACAATTTGGTGGTTTTTTTTGCCAAACTGACTAGGACCTGGTGTTGTAAGTTTGTGATTTTGGGACAGTGTAGCATCATGGTGTTGATTTCATCATCTTTTTCTTTTTTTCTGATGCTTTTTATTCTTCTCAAAGTATGTTTGCATGTGGTGATTACAGTATGTGAGTATGTGTCCTGATGTGGTGATTCTGCTGGTTTGGTCACCACTGTGGGGCAAAAGTTGAAAACTCAGTGTTTTGATTTTTGTATTATTTACTGTGAGCTTTGTGAACTAACAAACAGGTTAATTATTATTATTATTATTATTATATATTTTATACAGATGTTTGTATTGTTATTTTAGATACAATAGTGCTTTGAGCAGAACGCCAAAGAGTTTATGTATGTTTGTTCTAAGTTATGTGCCGACAATCACGGTCTTGTCAAGCTGTACACAACCAACCGAGTGTTGACTTCAAACAGACATTTCTGTGAACTTAAAACAATATGAAGGTTTTTACAGTTGAATTCATGCAACATTTCATAAGGCAATAAAATATTCTAATATACATTAACTGACTTGTGAATTCTTTCATTTCTACTCTTGGCAATAAACCTCCAGGCAATTTCAGTGGACTCGTGTAAAACATGAAATCACAAACATACAGCATGGTACTAGCAGGTGTCAGAAAATCATTGTTTCTCTGGGAGATGTTGTGCTTTTTCTCTTCCCCTCCTGCTTCTCTACCGTTGTCACCCTATGTCCTCATTCTTGTCCTCTCGTTCCACCACAGAGAAGAGTGCACTTCATTAATGAATACCAGAGTCGCATTCTTTTGGGTTCAACTTTCTCGGGTGACCTGGTCTCTTGTTCTCCTCATGCCATGAAGAGCATGCTTGACATAGATCACATTCTCATAGGGACACGTAACCCTACATGTGACAAAGACAGGTTTCTCCCAGATTAGCTGCTAATGCCATTTGAAATTCTGGTGCACCTTTGCTAACACGCATTGCATTCTTAAATGCTTTTATTGCCTTCGATTTAACTCACACCCAGAGGTGTTTATGAACTATTTCAGGACATGCCATTGGATATGAAGATGAGAGAATGGAGAGCTCAGTTATGTGGTATCTGTTTCCAAATAGATCTCTCTGATACACACACACGCACGCACGCACGCACGCACACACACACACACACACACACACCACAGAGCCACAGATATCGACTTGCACTAGTTTGGGGTGGCTGAACAACACTGACAATGAGATTTCACAATGCAGCAGGACAATGACAATGACAATGAGAATGACAGTGACAAGGACAATGAATGTTTTGGTGTCATCACTGTCCATTCATTTGTTTCACCAGTCACCCTGTGTGGTTTGGTTTGTTTACATTAAAATTAGTCTGCTTTATTCACCTTATGTTTCTGACTGACTGGTTTTTTTTGGTTTATTGACTCCATTCTAACACAGACTATTGTTCAAATGCTTTAGACACTTTAGATGTTTGCTTTCTTATTCATCAGGCGATACCATCAGACGTCTGTTTGGTCACAAATTCTTTCTGCAACATGACAATGATCCCACACATACAGCCTGTCATAAATAGCTGTCTTCAGTGACAAGAAGAGCAAAGAGTCCTGCAGCAGATAGCTGTTCTCAACATCATGGTCTGGGATTACATGAGGAGATATGAAACAGCCGGAATCCACAGAAGACCTATGTGACAAGCTCTCCAAGATTATTGGAGCAACCTTCCTGCCAAGTAACTTGTCAAAGTGTGTGCAAGTGTAGCAAGGAGACATTACGATGTTTTAAAGGCACAGAATGATTACACAAAAACTGATTTAATGTAGGTTTTTCTGTCTTCTGCACCTAAAATAAATAAAAACTTCAGTATTTTTTAGGAGATCCTCTACTGTATTTCTGAGTTCATTTTAATTTATTGACAATTTATTAGCATTTGTAACTCCAGACGTGATAGATTATCAGAATGTGAGCATTGATTAATCATTTATAATTTCATTATTATTAAGTAGAGATAATACTGTAACGCCAGTCTATTTGATTTATCCCAACCTGGAAATTCAAAATTTGCTCTCATTATTTGCTTATAGGGACTAAATAATAATTAATGATCTAATAACTATTATTTGTGCTATTAATTACAGCTTATAAACTCTTTACAAAGTGGTACTATTACAACAGCAAACAACACCAAATTTGGCACAAATGTTCACTTGGAATCATGGATTAACTGAATTGATTATACTGATCGCTGGTAAAAGGCCAAGGTTACTTTGACTTCGCGTCTGTCCTTCCTCCCCATTTCATTCTTGTGATCCAATATCTCAGGAACACCTTAATTGATTTTTTTCAAATTTGGCATAAATATTCACTTGGACTCGAGGACAAACTGATGAAATTTTGGGAGTTAAACATCAAAGGTCGCTTCACACTGACCAATGCTTGGATGGGGACTATGTGAAAACACCTAAGCAAGCCTGGACTTGGACAGAGAGGATATGAGCTGGTAAGATAGCACGGATGCTTTTGACAGAGAGGCTTGTATGGGAAAACACAGAGCAGGAACTGGTGGTATGCGATGCCATCAATCTTATTTATGAACTGAGAGCTCTTATCTTGGTGTACTGACTGACAACATTGTGAAGACTCGCCAACATTCCTCTGTGAATGTGAAAGGCAGCTGACATGTTTCGACTGTGGCTCACTCGCTTTTTCCCAGAATTGGTATGATGGAGGAGGACAGAATGTAAATATGAGTCAGGGGTGAAATTCCTTTGTGCTCAAACATCCAAGAAAATTACATTTTCTACACTTTTTGGAGCAGTTTTCTCTCTTTTCCCTGGCTCAGTCACATAGGAACTTCATAGTAAACCACAATCACCATGAAAAGAATGGGCTTGTTCCTGTGTAAACCGTGGAAATTATCTTCTCATACTCTGTGTCTGTGCGCACTGCCAAGTCTATTGTCATGTCCTGATGTTTACAATTTAATGGCACATTCCTAATAAGTATCAGCCTGTGAAATAGCAACACAAATACACTGATGGTGAATGATGATATCAAAGTAAGACAGTAAAGA
The DNA here is from genome assembly GCF_022577435.1 of Embiotoca jacksoni. Taxonomy (NCBI): domain Eukaryota; kingdom Metazoa; phylum Chordata; class Actinopteri; family Embiotocidae; genus Embiotoca; species Embiotoca jacksoni. Next base: position 3,927,760 of record NW_027185363.1, on the reverse strand, counting down.
GGAGGAAAGCAGACAGTTCACATTGATATGGTGAATTATTTATTCTATTTCTCAGGGCCAACACTCACGAAGAAAGAAAAGCTACACTCACAACAAACCAATACTAGCTACTGTATACACATTACAGGCATGTAAACACATGCAAACACAAGGAAACAAATTAATGTTGAGGCAGTATGACGTCCTCAGGGCAGATATATGCTGCATTGATTTATGACACATAGAATAATTTAGGATGACCAGGAAGTAGAGGCCTTTAAAATACCCAGCGGAAAAGTAAATCCACAAAGCCTTTTTTTCTCCTGTCATAAAAGCCTTAGCATGTTTTTGGACATTGGTAATACATTCAACATCCCCAGAGGGACATGAGAGAGCAATTTGTCGCCACTTCCTACGGAAGTCTGCTGTAGAGGCTGCAGTTGTGAATGTCAGTTTGTTTAGGGGCCATACCTTTAAAACTGCATAGGTGACCCTGAGCCCGTATTTCAGACGGATGCCCCTGCAGTGGACTATTCAGCATTTAAGATGCAATTCAGGCTTTCATGTGGCCAGGAGGTTGACTTACGAAAGACCAGCTGCCTTACGAAAGGTTCTTTTTTGTTATAAAATTCAACATCTTTATCCAGAGAACTTAAAAATGACAAATCTGATCTCTTTAACTTTATTTGTCTGCTACTATTCATGCATTTTGGGTTTTTTAATGAGTTATTTATCTTTTGAAAATATTCTTCTGACAAAGACAAGAATGCATAATATGTTATTCTATCATTCCTTGCCAACAATACATGACAATAAAAAGACATGTTGTTGACTCCCACCAAATTGTCCTAAGACAATTTTCAATGACTGTTGGGGATTATTGACATTTATAGATCGTTTGAGACACAAAACATGAGGTACTTAGTGTGCTCCACTTCCTGGAAAACATTCCACTTGGAGGAAGAGATCACTTAACTGCTGTACAAATCCACAGGCTTTTTTCCTTTCACTTCTAATGTACATCTAACAGGCCATCTTTTGGGAATGGGTGACTGGGAAACTATTCATCCTCAGGAGGGTTTGGTGTATATTTAAAATATTTGTGGTAACGGAGTTGGAAAATATCACACATTGCTTCAACAGTTCAAAGAGCAGCTCAGCAAGCAATTCCGCCAATGGAGTGCTTACATTTGACCCCGACATTATTCTGATAAAATTCCTTATCGGTAATAAAGCCTTTCATGTGCATACACTTCCTAATTCTGTAGTGTACAACATAATGTAATAAAGAGATAACAATCACTAGATAATCAGTTCTCTAGATAAGAGTGTGCCGGGGCAATTTGTTAGTCTCGTCTGGCACGTTATTGATCCTCTATTCTCTAGCTATGTGGTTTGTGCAAGTTACAATCAATGGACCGACCATGGCTCTGAAATATCAGTGGTCTAACTGTGGTATCACGTTGTAGCCTAAAAATGCAACCATATTTCCCCACCCCCTGCTGAATAACAAATCATCTACTAAATATTGCTAAACTATATTATTGACACTTAGAGGCAACAGTAGCCTGTGAGCCTACTGCATATTGAGGTAAAAAAAAAAAACTTTTGAAGCTGCATAGCGCCACCTGCTGGTATCTTCTGTTCTTGTCCTTCGTAAAAATGGACTGGACTAAACTCTGGTATGGTTTCATATGCCCGCGAAACATTTCCAAAACACAAACAAAATTCATAAAGTTCAATTATAGTCAACAATGTCTAAAATTACGACTGTTTCTTTGTTCCTTTTGTTTTTATGAACAAACTAATATACACAGTTCAGACTGTAGGTTATGTCGCGCCAGCTGCATCACATCTGTTATTTTTCTCGGTAGCTCCTTTAATGATACATTACCAATCGTCGTAATAAGTATTGTACTTATATATCAGTACTTCTTGTAGTTTAAGAGTTTAGCTTACTTTTTAATATAATTGTGCCTCCAGAAAAATGACTATAAGAACAAAATATGCACACTGCACTTTTCAGTATTGTCAATGTCATATGGAGCTCTTGGATTCATAAATCCTAATGCCTCCTCTGGTTTGACTTTTCTTTTTTTTTTTTTCTTTTTTTTTTTTTAGATACAACAGTCTTAAACAAGGTCTAATTTTGCCCATACTTATTCTGGTCACTGTATTACAGGCAGCGGCAACAGATGACACTCAGAAATGCTTTACGGGGATCCCTGAGATCGTTGGTAGTATTGAGGAAAGCGATCCCATGGATGAAGCAGAGGAATCGACTGATCCTGGTAACATGGATTCAGATGAGCAGCGGGAACCAGTGAAGAAGGTTTTACCAGGGAGAGTGCAGCACAGGGAACCTGAGAATTAGAATGACAATGATGAAGAAGAAGAAGAAGAAGAAGAAGAAGAAGATGAAGAGGAAGATTATGATGTTTCTCCTCCACTTGCCTCCAAACACAGTCAGCTCTGCACAGATTGTGGAACATTTTTCACAAAAAGATGGCCTCACACATGTGAGCATAAAATAAAGCCCTTTCCCTGCAATATGTGTGGAAAAAGATGTGTCAGTGAGTTGGCTCTAAATTCTCACAGCAGAATCCACAATGAAAACTATGAGCATCGCTGCAAATACTGCTACGCTAATCACACATGTTGCCAGTTGCTTACAGGCCAGTTGAGTTTACTTTTATGTGTTAGGAGTGCATTTTAATATTGTTGTGTTAACAAAATCAGAAAAGGTTTCAGCTGCTTCTGTAGTTTGATGACACCTACATAATGTAAAGAGCATCAGATTTAGACGGGGAAAATGGTCTCCTTACTATTGATGTCTGTTATTGTGATGCTTTATAGGTAATTATAATGCCAAACCCACAGACCTCCATTTATACAGTTACAATCTTACCTGGCAAGTTTTAATGAGTTGTTATGATGGATGGTCAGTGGAGGTGGGCTCAGTTTCTCACATGGGGGAGGTGTTGATGGGGTTGTTTTGAAGTCCATGGGGGGTGAGGGGAGAGACACAGTGTGAGGATTTAGCCCTGATCACTGATGAAGTGTGAGGGGGAAGCAGCTATGAAGAGAAAGGGTGTTGGGTCTGCATGGTCAGGGGAGGAGGCACCTGATGGTACTGGAATGACCTAAATAATGAACACATTCAACTCAGTTCAGGCTTTCCTCAGCCTGAAATCCCCTTCCCCTTGAATTCAGTGATCGTCTTCACTACCAACCACACACCCATCACTTTGTTTCGCTGGAGCTTGTACTCCAGCTTTCACCTGTATGCCACTCTGTGCTTCCTCCGCCTCACTTTTATCCCTCTGCTCAATCCTGACCACATCCCTCCAGGCTTTCTTTTTCCTGTTCAGCATCTCGTGCAGGTTACTGGTCATACAAGCCAGTTTATAGGAGAAGAATCAAATTACCCTGGAGGGTATGGTGTTTGTACCGTTTGAAGTTTCTTATATATTTGTTAAAGGTTTTCTGACAGGCCAAGCCGGTGTACGCCTGAAATGAAATTGCGCAAACCTGTCCGTGAGACCACGCCCCCTCAGCCGTCACCACGCCCCCTTCAGCCGTCACCACCACCAGAGCAGAAATGGCTATCTGTTAGCTGTTGATAATGGGAAGGTACCGAACATGGTCCATCTCCCTGCTCCCGTACGGTGAAAAGCTGGTTTATAACTGCATGAAGTCAGTGTCGTAGCTACCGCATCTGCTCCCAGAACCAGTGGGTCAGAACTTAAACCCAAGATGTGCTCTGTCGTTGGCTGTGACTCGTGGCGTCGCAGTGTGCAGCGGTTCAAGTTACCGGACGACCCAGACAGGAGACTTCATTGGGTCCAGTTTCTTTTCGAAGTTAACGGGCAGCGACTAAAAGAATCGTCTTGGACTGATATCACTATTTGTAGTGAACACTTCACACCCGACTCTTTTTTAAACCCGACCCCGACTGGCACTTTCCAGCTAAAACCCGATGCTGTCCCACCGCTGAGTATCAAGTCCGAGCCAGATGAACCCGAGCCCAAGCAGGTGAGACAGAAACATGTCTTGTTGGGTGTCTCTGACGGTCAGCGTCTGGAAAGAACTGTTTCAAAACAAACAAGGTTCTGAAAGGCGGCGACACGAAACCCGGATAATATGACGTCGGTATTTTCCAGGTATCCTTGGCTGAATTAAACCTTTAGTTTGGTTTTATGAAAGCAGTGGCACCTACGTTACCTTGGAGATTAATTCCGTGCAGTTAGCCTGCCACAGACCAGGCAAACGTCACCGCCTTTAAAGCGTGTGCAAGTGACGCGTTGACGCAAGTGAACGTGTAACCATGTGTTATTGTAAGGAGTTCTCAATTGAACCATCAGCTGATTACAACAACTTTGTATTCCAGTGCAAGCTCTTAGGTTAGTTTAGGTAGTTACTTTATTAATCCCCGAGGGGAAATTTTTTCGCTGCAGCAGCATACAGAAGCAATAAGATAATAATAGAATAATAGAAAAGCAATAAAATAGCAGTAAATAGCAGTAACAAATATAAAATGCACAGTATATACAGTATATACAGTACAGTATATATCTATATATATTATATACAATTACTTACTGTTGTAATACTTTTCTTAGGAGCCTCCAGAACCCATAGAATGTGATCAACTTAGAGCGGGTGAAAGTCCAACTTCTTCAACTGTGAAAGGTAAGAAACTTGACTTGACTTCATAAAAAGTCAAGCTTACATTTGCTCATTTTACGTTCAACATTAATACACCTTCATTTACAGCTGACCCAGAAAGCCCAGTGCCAAGTGATGCATCTGATTATGGTCAGGTGCTCCAAAAAATTGTCAACCTAGACACAATCAGACAAAAGTAAGTTATACTAACAGTTATACTTAATTTGATCACAACGGTTTCGTGTTTTATGTCTATATTTAAAACTATCTACATCTTTGAATTCTCTTTTAGAGCTGAGCTTCTTCAGATGAAAGGGAAGTATGTTGTGAGTGAAAAGCGACTCCTGGAGTTGTTTGGCTGCAAGTGCCCCTTCTGCGGTTCTAAAGCAAATGTTGAGAAGGTTATCCAGGGCGTGCTCATCATTTTGAACAAGCACTGCCAACAGTGTGACTACAGATACGAGTGGAAAAGCCAGCTCAATGCTCATGTCCCAGGAGCTGAAGATCAACACCAGACAGGGGGGAAAGAAGTAGCTTCAGAGGTAGGACGTCAGTTGTTAGATATACTACACAATATCTACCTGTGCATCCAATTGTGTTGTCTGTATTTTTGCAATTTTGCAATTTCTGGCTCTTGTAAAATTAACAGGTGAATTGCTATCAAACTAGAACCATTTTCACTTGGTGCAATTTCACCATTGTTTAAGTGTATATATGTTTCTTAGCTGTATATATTTCTATTTATGTTTTATATTTCTATTGATGTCTATCTGTTTTTGTTTTTGCACATTGAGAGAGAAGTTACAACCGGTGTCAAATATCCTTGTATGTGTTAACATACCTGGCCAATAAAGCTAATTCTGATTCTGAGAATTACAGAGCGGAATTAATGTGATCGTGACACAGACCGTTGAGCTTTGACCACCAAAAAACAGGTCATCCTTGAGTCACGATAATTTTTTTGTGCCATGTTAGAAGAGATTTTCCCAAGACATTTCTGAGAAATTGCGTTCACAGTGGGAAATGGATGTGAACTCACAGTGGCCTTGACCTTTGACCACTAAAATGTAATCAGTTCATCCAATGTCGACTTGGATCCACGGATGACGTGTATAGATTTATCTGCCTATTCCATTCTCGTGCATGTAAATATGGAGGGAATGCCTTGAGAATTTTTTTTCAAATTTGGCAGAAACATTCACTTTGATTCAAGGATGAACGTGGATGTCCTTTGGACATCGATGTTGAAAAGATGTTACAAAACACGTCCACTCAACGTCCACTGCGGACGTCCCCTGTCCCTTGGACATTTGTATCGCGATGCGCCGATTGCACCTACTTGTTTGGCTTTCAGAACGTCCACTGATTTCAAAATTGCAAAATTGTACCTGTTGTTTTCACTGTTTTTCACAGACATTGTCAACATCTGACACCCACAGCAGCATCATGGGGATCCCTGAGATCGTTGCCAGTATTGATGAGGAAAGCGATCCCATGGATGAGTCAGAGGAGGAATCAAGTGATCCTGGTGACATGGATTCAGATGAGGAGTGGGAGCCAGTGAAGAAGGTTTTACCAGGTGGAGTGCTTCACGGGGAACTTGATGAAGAAGAAGAAGAAGATGACGACGACAACGATGATGATGATGATGAAAATTATAAACACAGTCAGCTCTGCGCAGATTGTGGAACATTTTTCACTAAAAGATGGCCTCACACATGTGAGCATAAAATAAAGCCCTATTCTTGCAATATTTGTGGAAAAAGATGTGTCAGTGAGTTGGCTCTAAATTCTCACGGCAGAATCCACAATGAAAGCTATGAGCATCGCTGCAAATACTGCTACGCTACCTTCAAAACAAAGGTGGACAAAATCACTCACGAGCAGACCCACCTAATCGAAGAAACCCCTTATGAATGTCCGGACTGTTCACAGACGTTTGCCTCAAATAAGGAGCGTGCAATCCACCTGGAAGATCACAGAGGCCCAAAGCAGTTAAAATGTCACATCTGTGGGATAGAATTTAACCGCGCTCCTTATCTCCAGAGACACTTAGCGGTGCACACAGGAGAAAAGCCATTTAAGTGTTTAGTGTGCCAACGTGGCTTCAGCCAGGCGGGCCACCTGAAATCCCACATGCGCCTTCACACAGGGGAGAGGCCTTACAAGTGTCACGACTGCAACAAGTGCTTCAATCACAACGTGAGCTTAAAGAGTCACGCCCAACGTTACCACTCGTCGAGCTCTGGACCTGAAGAGAAGAAAGAAAAGATAAATGAAAAGCAAAGTGACTCTCGTGACGCTCAGGGTGGTGGGAACAAGAAAGATGCCGACTCGGGTCTTGACAATGCAGAGGAAGAACAGGATACAGAAGATGATGTGCAGAAGGAGGTAATACGTAGGCCAAAAAATAAAAGAAGCACAGGTAGACCCATAGGAAGGCCGAAGAAAGGTTCAGCAGATAACTTGGTTCAGGCAGAGGAAGTGCAAGGTCAGGGTTCAAACACTGTGCGCGCCAAAGTAAAGGCGCAGAGGTTAAAGAGAACACATTGCAGTGATGAAGAAAGTGAGGACGAGCCAACCAAAAGTGACATATCCTTTGACTCGACAAAGAAGGAAGAGGAGAGAGGTGAGAAAGAGACAAATTCTGACAGCGAATCTGATGTTGACCCAGCAGAAAGAAAAAGAAATAGGTACAATAGTCAAAGCATCAGTAAGAGCTCACGGAAGCATCCGGGAAGACCTCGAAAGAATCAGGTAGTGGAAGACGCATAGATGGATACTGAGCTATAAATGTTTTTGAGTTGAGCATTTATGAAGAGAAAAAGTACTCTTAGGCCGGGGTCATTTCAAATGCCATTTTTTTTTAAATTTTTTTTTTACTATTAACACATAATAGCAGCTTTGTTCTTTGTGTTGAAAATGTTCAATTCTCTTACTGTAAAAAAACAAATATTTCTATGTGCCATCACTTGTATTGTGTGCATATGTACGGGGCAACTGAGCTGGAAAAACATTTGTGCAGTTGAGCAACAAACTAGACAACGGAAACCGCAAAACAGTATTTGGATTGAGGAAAAAGACGTTCACTGTGTGTTCACATGATTGTAATGCTTTCCTGGATAATCATGACTTTTTACAATTCCTTTTTTTGCGGACAAATTCCACAGGAAAAACACGAGCAAGTCCCTACGTTGTCAATGTGGGGAAACCCTGTGTTACTAATTTCATTACTGGTGGTTCCGCTCTATTCAAATGTCAGCAACACCCTGAAATTGAAGTAACTACAGATGGACTTTTCCTGATGTGACATGTTTAAATGTCTTGTTGATAAAGGCCCATTGTCTGTGTTTGACTTCCAAAATAAATGTATTCATACTGCCATATCATGGATGACTGGTAACACCAGATAGTTTGGGTTTTTGTTTGTCCAGGTTTTTAGATATTTGCCTCAGCCTCAATATAATGACTGAAGGGAATTTTGTTTATTTGTATTTTATAAAGGATTAAGACACGACACTGATTCTGGACAGACGTGTTAAAAATGACTTTGCAGTGAGGGCAACAATAACGGAGACAGATATCTCTAAACCTTGGGGGAGAATAGTCCGCTTGTATAAAATATATTCAAAAGTTTACGGGAAGTGTTAAACCCTCAAGGTAAGAAAATCAATTACATATCTTACAGTTACAATCAATACAGAATTATTATCTTTTCACTGCAGCTAAGGGGGAAATCGTAGAGGCAATTTTATACCAAAATATTACATTGGGAGATTGATACTTATTTTGTGTTATTCAGACTAACAAAGCCCCGTATAGGTTCAGATAAACTTCTGATAATGTCGTTTGTCCTTCGTTTTCTCTTTTAGTAATGACAAGAAATGTCAGTAATTCAACGCGATTCGTGTATTCAATGCAAATCCAGGACACGCCCGTCATTAAAACACGCGAACCCAGCCAGAAAGCCCCGCCCATTTCGCCAGCACCACGGCTAACTAGCATAACAGCTAGCTGATGGCTGCACAGTGTGGCTGACGTCGGAAAGCGGTCGTTGCTCCAGGTCCCGCTTACTTTTCCATGAACATTGCACTGTGAACGACCGCATTAAGAGCCAGAGGAACACGAGTTAAATCCGAAATGTGCTCCGTCGTCAGATGTGATTCGTTTCTTCGAAGCGCGCAGCGGTTCAAGTTACCGGAGGACCCGGAGGACAGGCTGCAGTGGGTCCAGTTTGTTTTGGAAGTTAACGAGCAGCGACTGAAAGAGTCGTCCTGGACTGATATTTCCGTTTGTCGCGAACACTTCGCGCCCGACTGTTTTGTAAACCCGATCTCGAGTGGCGAAATCCAGCTAAAGCCCGGTGCTCTCCCATCGCTGGGTCTCCGACCAGAGCCTGACAAACATCTGGAGAGCCCACGTGTGGTGAGTCTGCTGCAGCAACATCTGCAACTAACCACTACGGAATTCAGTTGGCTTCAGTACGATTTTAAACTTGCAGAGTGATCACAAATAATGTAAAGTTTGCAGCTGTAAATCTTTTTAAACCTGTAAAATGTATCTGCATAAACAATTCGAGTTTGGGCATGTTTAGAATAAAATATATATATATTTGTAAAGAAAAAAAAAAGTGCATTTGTAGAACAGAATTATATTTATAAAGTAAAGGACAAACTTTGGAACCTTTTGTGAACACCTCTCCACAAGCTCAATTCTTATTGACCGTAATTTGAGCCGATAGTGTTTTAAATAAACTAGAAACCGATTGTATTCATGGTATACTTGGTGGTGCTGTGTGTGGGAACATAAATATGTCCATTTTTTTTTTCATGTATTATTTTGTAGCTTATGTTAAACTATCAGCTTTTGTTTTTGTGATTTTGTGTAGGAGCCTGTGGAAACTGCAGCTTCCAGCCCTGGAAAATCACAGCACACTCTAACAGGTAGATATAGAGAAAGGTAGAAAAGGTTGTTTATTTGTGACACCCTTTCTCTACTCATGAATATTGAGCTATTTTGTAGCCTGCATCCTGATGTCATATTCACCTGACGCTTCAGATGCTGTCTCTGCTGGATCTGGCCAGACACAACAAAAAGATCTGACTACACAACCAGACAAGAAACTGTAAGTTACCCTTGCTCTCCATGTTGTAATATTGTACATCAGGTTGTGTCTGAAAATCTGAAATTCTACTTGTGTTTTAGAGCTACACCCCCAAAGACGAAAGGAAAGTACGTTGTGAACGAGAAGCGCCTCCTCGAGTTGTTCGGACGCAAATGCCCATCATGTGGATGTAAACTCCAGACGGAAAAGGTCACTTATGGGGAGCTCGTTGTCTTTAACCAACGGTGCTTTAAGTGTGACTACTCTAACCAATGGAAAAGTCAGGTCAATGCTACTGTCCCACCAGCTGACAATAGACACCCGAAAGGAGGCGCAGAAGTGACTTCAGAGATTCAACAGGTAGGTTTGTGCGATTTCTCAAATGCAATTACATTTTTTATTTTTATTTTTTTTAACTTTGATTGGTGGCAGAACCATGGTTGATATTTTGGAACTACAGTTCCCGTTATGCAGGAGGCTTAGGGTGATACAAAGTGTAACTTTGACATGGAGGTCGGTTATTTAGCCCGTTGTTTGAGCCTGGATTTGTTGTCTCTTTGAGAAACTGGCATCAATAAAAGTTTGGCAGTTCCTGTTTGTGTTCATGGATGTCGAGCAAACTACCACTGAGTTACTTTGCTACTGAAGAGAACCCGAAAGCCTGATAATTTTGAGAAGTTCTGGAGTGTCTTTAAACCGTGACTCCTTATTTAATTAATTTGTGATGGACATTGGGGGCAATTATTTCCTCAGAAAGTGAGGTATGACTTAAAGTTGAATTTGGTCTCAAAGCACGTCTCTTGCCTCTCCCTCCATGAAAAGCTCATTTATAACAATAAATTCTTGCATTTCCTGTTTAATATGTTGACTTCTTTGCTCTACAGACTTTGACAACTTTTAATCGTGCTAGTTTGTCATTGTATGTTTCCCAGGCAGTGCCAACAGACGACAGCCCCGGCAAAGCAGTTTTGTCTGAGATTGTTACTTTTAGTGATGAAGAAAGTGATTCCTCAGATGATGAAGAGGAATGTCATGACGTTTGGGAGAGTTCAGATAGTGAATGGAATCCACCGGAGGATTCTGAGGAAGATGAAGACAACGATTTAGACTCCACGTGTGGCCTCAAAATTAATGAGCTCTGCACAGATTGTGGACGTTTTTTCAGTATTCAGAAGCCTCACGTTTGTGAGCACAAAATAAAGCCCTATTCCTGCAATATTTGTGGCAAAAGATGTGCTACCGAGATATCGCTAAAAGTTCATAGCAAAATCCACGATGAAACCTACGAGTATCCCTGCAAATACTGCTATGTTACCTTCAGGACCCGGGTGGACAAACTTAAACATGAGGACACCCACAAATATAAAAAAAATCCCTACAAATGTCCTGACTGCCCAGAGACATTTGACACCAGTAAAAAACGGCGGACCCACCTGGCAAAGCACAGAGGCCCGAATAGGCTTCTCTGTGGGGTTTGTGGGATTGAATTTTTTCAAGTAAATCATCTCCAGAGACATTCTGTCGTGCACACGGGACTGAAACCGTACAAGTGCTCAGTGTGCCAACGTGGCTTCAGCCAGTCAACCCATCTGAAATCCCACATGCGAGTGCACACGGGAGAGAGGCCTTACAAGTGTCAGCACTGTGACGAGTCCTTTAATCACAACGTGAGCTTGAAGAGTCACATCCAACGTTACCACTCATCGAGCTCTGGACCCGAACAGAAAAGGGGTAAAGTGGACAAAACGGCAAATAACGCTGGTGATACTGAGGACAATGGGAATGAGAAAGACACAGACTCTGAGTCTGACAATTTAGAAGAAGAAGATACAAAAGAGGAGGAGCCGAAAGGGAGAGCAGATAGGCCAAAAAATCAATATAAGAGATCAGGTAGACCCAGAGGAAGGCCTAAGAGAAAAGCAGTAGGCAACTTGGTTCTGGCAGGGGAAACAGAAGACGAGCGTTTGAACACTAAGACAGCAAAATCAAAGTCACAGAAGTTGAAGAAAACGGGTTCTGCTGATGAGGCGAGCGAGGAAGAGCAGTCGGGCAGTGACGTATCCTTTCACTCAGCAGAAGAGGAGGAAAGAAAGGAGGAGGAGGAGATGACGAGGAAGAGCGCAAGGAGCTCGAGAAGAAGTACAAAAGATGACAGCGATTTTAACCCAGAAGAAGAAACAAAGAAAAAGAGGCGAGTCAGTGAGAGCAGTGGTGAGAGCAGTGGTGAGAGCTTAGCAAAACGTAGAGGAAGACCAACGGAGAAGTCTTTGAACACGTAGAGCTGAAGAATTCATTTAGTGAGATCAATTGTGAAAACAAAAGGACCCCCAAAGATCAGAGGGCTATACAGAACTGTATGGATATCTTTCAGTGGATAAATTAAAACAATTCCTGGTGTGAGAAACAAAACATCCACGCAGACCAGCGTGTCTCTGAATTTAATCATCTTACTGTCAAAATATCATGTTGTTTGATTTTCAAATACCTTTAATCCTGTTAACTGATGTGTAGACCAAGGAATCAAATTGGAAACAGGAGACTGAGCAGGCCTGATATTACATTTGTGATATGACTTGTCTGAGCTCCTTTGCAAGAAAAGCAAGTCAATATTCGTTCAGAATCAGCATCAAGCTCATGTCAGGGGCTATTCAGCTTGATAATTGATCCTGCTCTCGGAGTATTAGATATCGCTACAAACAGGATCAGTCCTAAAACCACAAGCACAAGTTACAATATTCAATATTGCAGGCAAAGCTATTTGCAAATAGCCTTAGGAACAATTGGATTGAGTAATCACTCTAAAGAACGGTATTAGTGTTAGGATTAGAGGGGGTTACAGAATGCTGTTCATGTATCTGAATAATAACAATCTGTGTTTGAAATGATTAAATAGCTTTATACAGTTAAATCAAGGCTGGTCCTGTGTCTCAGTCAGTTTTTTTCTTACGCTTTAAAAAGCTGCACAATTATGCGACGTGTTGAAAAACATCATTATCAGTTCATCTATCAGTTCATCCATCAGTTCTTTTTTTCATGTTTTCGTAAGTCAGTATTACAGAATGCTTCCCTTTTGGCCAATAAATCAGATTTACTCAATGACAATGTTCTTTTATGTAATGCCAGAAAATGTATAGAGGCAGGGTTGGTATTTCCATCTCATTGTGGTTTGAGGTTTTTCTGAAAGAAAATGTTGGCTCTCTGTTTAGCCTGAGCTTCAGCGATAACCGATGTGTCCTCAGAGCTTTGTGAAGGACCAGAGAGATATGGTTTACATTACTGCTGACTGTTTTGATTTACTACTTTGACTGTAACTTCTCAGACTATGGTTTTGCAACCGTGTTGAGAAACTAGACAAGAAAAGTAAAATATAGGTTAATAAAGAAGTGAATGAATAAACAAATGAAAAGCTGTGGAGTTCTGCACTCTTTTGATTTACCTATCCTAAATCTCTGCAGGTTTATTGCCATACTATTTATAAAGTCGCAAATAGTTGAAAGCAACATTAAATATGCAAGTTGTAGATTATCTTATAAAACATAGAAAATACCTTACATGGGTCTTTGAGCTTTTTATGCAAACATTTTTAAAATAAATGTGTCCAACAATAAAGTTTAGAGCTATTGTGTGTTGAGCACGACCGAACAGTTGACTCTCAGCTCTACCAGATGTTGAATTTAAATTGTAGGACTGTATCTGGGTTCGGAGTTCCCACTCAGATCAAAAAGCCTGAATGAATCCCCTTCCTTACATGTTCATCCTCTTTCTGTGTGTGCACGCCACTGACTTAAGCTTGCTTCAAGACCCATAGAGTATTTTGAGCGTCAGATAAACGTATTTTTTTCTCTGGGAAAGAGTCAGCCTGTTAATGGGGAAGTCCAAGGCTCCTCACTGTGGACTCTGCTTGGAGAACTGAACTGAACAAAATTTATTTGGCTTTGTTGGGCTGCAAACCATCATACTTCCCGGATGGACTGATGGAGGAATAAATGAAGTTGAATTGTTTTTTTGTTACATTTTTCAAATGTATCATTCAGTTGCATTATGTTTGAACAAAGAAAGAATAAGACAAAATGCAAAAATTACTTTTATCTGATATTATGAAAGTATGGAGTATGCATAGATTTCTTCCACAAATTACATATTTTTGCTCAGCTCCAGTGATCTAAGTGAAAAACAAAACAAAAAAATACAAATGAATAAGAGTAAGACTTCTTAAGTCAGCCCATTCAGTCAAAACCTTAGTGTTGGATTTAATACTGAGGTGATTTTAAAAGTATTTTTTGAGGGATATCACACTGATGGTACATGTAAAATATAGAGTAATGACAAGAGTGAAGAAATCCATTTTTAATTTTTGTAAATTTTGTTTGAATTCACAGCTGTGACAGTTTGGATTAATATTCCATCATTTATTTTTCATGTAAAATTGCTAAACATTCTTCCAGTTTTGGCTTCTCACATCAAAAGATTTGCTTCATTTTTGTCATCTACAGAATCTGAACATTTGGGAGGGTTTTGAACTGATATAACAGGGAGTTTTAAGACACCGTCTTGAGCTTTAAGATACTACAAAGGACACTTTTCATTATTTTATAGCATTCTGTATACAAATCAATTATCTGGTTATTGTCGCATTAATGGATAATTTGGCTGCATGTGGCCTGAGCCCTGTAGTGCAACAACTGGGGGATTCGGTGGCTGCTAGTCACAAGAATACCACTAGATGTCATCCTTGTGCCACAGATACCGACTTTATTTCCAGAATAGTAACAGCACAGTCATCCCTCCTGCACAATTATTATGGTAACTGTTACTGACGCTGCAGTACCTGAGCTGGCCTGCTGAGTGAAACCAAGCTCCTTCTTTCTCCTAAACCTCTTCCTCCCCTCTTTTCCTCTTCTGCTTCTTCCTCCCTCTCCTGCCATCTTCTCTGAACCAGCATATTCTGCTGAGATAAAGCAGGTTTCTTTCCACTCCACTCCCCGTAGGTGACCACCTGCTCTTGCAGATATCTAAAAGCTACACCTCAAAGAGCCTGGGAGTATTATAGAGGAGCTAAGATGCCCTTGTCAGAGTGAGCTGCTGAGGCTTGCAAAATTCATGCACTCTGTCATTTACTATGTCACAAGGACATCATGGTATAGTTGGTTTCTTTAATTCTTTCCCATCTTTTTTGAATAGGTCCATTTATTTTCTCTCTTTACATACCAATGTTCTCTGTCTAGTTGTGTAACCCTCATCCTCCCTGCCTCCCATTCTGGATGTGATGTTTTTAAGATGCCTATTAAATAATCTGAGCCGCTCTCTGTTGACAGAAGACCAGATTGATGCTTTGAGGCGGACTTCAGAAGAAGAGTGCAGCATGGATAAAATAACTGTTTTGGCATGCTGGCTCCATCAGTGAGGATAATATTTATTTGCCACCACAAATTCACGCCGCAGGATAACTAGGCAGTTTAGATCTGTGGTAATTTTGCTAATTTCTTCCATAGTGCAAACTAGAGAGATGGGAACATCAGGAGAAAAAAGTAAGATAACATGAGCTGACATAAGAGAGTAAGAGCATTTCCACGAGCAGCTGGAGCCACTGTTCGACTATTTTACTTTTATTGGAGATAAAGTTTTATCTGAATTTCAGGAGCAGGACCACGCCTCAACCACTCCCCCACTTCCGGTCACACCTATAAATATCCACCCACTCTAAACCTCGGCCTGTTCGCGTTTTCCACATCCCACCCTCCCTCCCTCCCTCTTGTTAAACCGTTTTACTTATGGTTGTCATTTTCATCGCCTTTATCCTTCCGTCCCACATGGAGATCTCGGGGATCTACAAGGCCCGGGAGCTGCAGTGGATCCTCAACTAAGCCTTCCCCAATCCGCGAAACTCTCACCCTGGCTTAATCTCCCTCAATCAATGAAGATTCGCCCTCGGCCGAGGCGGGGTCCTAGCTAGTGAATGGTTTCTATATTTGCGTAAGAAATCAGATTTGAAAATGGGTTTCCCACACAGGAACTCAAATAAGCCACACAGATGCAGCAGCTATCCACCTGCTAAATGACATTTACTTGCTTACCAGCTACCAGACAACATCACTTGGTTGTTTATTGAAATGCACTTTACTTTTGCACTGTTTTCTATCTTCTTCTTTTTGTGCGTGTTTTAATATGCTGTGCTTGCTTTGTTTTTTGGGAGTCCCTTTGGTCATTTGCCCGCTTTAAAAAACTCTCCCATTCCAATTAAACACTTTAAAAGGGTAAAACACTATACTCGAAATTCACAAGGCTGTGAGTGGGAATGATTGCATGTAATGATTTTTGATTAGACTTAATGTTGCCCACAAATTGGGAAACATGCCTTTTCAGAGTCTTGCCAAGAGTTAGAAAAGAAGATGGATACCACTCTCATGTCTGCTCAGTATATATGAAGCTGGAGCCAGCAGATAATTAGGTTAGCTTAACTCTTAAACTGGACGCTGGAGAAAATAGCAGCTGTCGGCACCTCAAAAGACTCCCTAATTTATATGTTGTTCTATTCAATGTGCAAAAAAAGGGGACTTTTAAAAAAAATTAAATAATAATAAAAAATTGGGCATTTAACTGGCATAGGTATCTTGTTTACTTAGAAAAGAAAATAGGCTTGATAGGATTATCTTTGCAGAATATTGTTGTTGTTTTTTTAAAAAAAACAATACAGGCAGATAATCTTCCCTTTAAAAGAAGTTACAAATTCTGGGGAAAAAAATTTGTACACTAATTTATTGTGTTATTGGGATATATAACTTGATAAGAGAGTAGTGCCAGTCCTTCCAACTAAAACTGGCTTTAAAAGTGAATGATCGAATTCTCCAAACCCAAAACTATCGTTTTAATGGCAGGATTATCCACCTGAAATGTTTGAAGAGACCATGAAATTAAAAAAGAGGTTCTGCTGTGTATTTGTACAGTTTTTTTTGTGTGTCTGTTTAGTGCTTGGTCTGTAAAGTTTCACAGCAGTAGTTTTTGTTGTCATTCATTGATTTGGAAGTACCTCTTTTTCTGCTGACTTTCACAGAGAAGATCGAGTGCTGCTGTACATTTATCAATCAGAGAGCATTTGTATTCTGTTATTTATTGTTACCCCCTCCCTCTGCCCCCTATCTGTGCAGAATTACCCCCATCAGCAGTGCAATCACTCGTCTCCTGCTATCCTGCCTGGCTGACTGGCACGTATTAGTTGGCTCTCTCTGTCACAGTGCGGCAGCGTCAATCCAAAACAGCAGGGATTGAGCACCATGTCAAGGATGTCAGCACGTTTTTTCACTGAGTTGGGAGATGTGTTAGATCTTAGTCAGAGATGAGCACAAATTTGATGGGAGGGGGACCCAAAAATCCAGGCTTTACATTCACATTTCACTGCATCTGTTTTTATTTATTTTTTATTCAACCTTTTTTTTTATCTGGTAAAAAACAATTGAGGTCAAATCTCTTTTTCAAAGGTGACCTGGCCAAAAAGGCAGATTATTTACATGTCAAGTGCCTGTCAATTAATACTTGCAATACAATACAAAACAAGACATTACAAGAGGAACAGAGCAAAAACTAATTTCTACCCATCACAGAAGATGTTAAATTCATAGAAGTGTAACAAAATTAAGCCGTTGGCTTTTGTTTAAAACTGGTGAGAGAGATGAGAGAGACTAGATTGAGTCCAGCCTGCAGATCATTCCAAGATCAAGGGATATAATAAAAATAGACTCCATTTCCAGTCTGAGTTCACTCAAATTTAATATTGATTTATAATAGAAAAAGTAGAGGCCCCAGAATAGAGCCTTGGGGAACTCCCTTTTTCAGAACTAAGGATCTGAGACAACATTACCAAACCTGACAAATTCAATCAATTGACCACTTCACAACCAATACCAGCTCTCACTAGGTTTTTAATTAACACGAGATGATCTACAGGATCAAATACGGTAAAGTCTATAAACAAAGCAACACATGATCAGCAGCCCTTATGTCATCCAAAACTTTCCAGCTAACAGTCACAGTGCTGTGCCCGGAGTCTAGGAATAGCTGGTCGGATACAAGAGACTCCATGATCTCTGCCAAAGCAGAGAGATTTTAAATTAATCTGTAATTAGTCAAATCAGTAGGATCATCAACTTTCAGTAGAGGCGTTACATAGTCTTGTTTCCATGATACTGGTAATTGATGAGTGGAAATCGAAAGAAAGATTCTGTGCATGTGTCAACTTGTCACATATACTTTTCACAACGGAGATGCATGTGCCCTAAATGTACATGCATGATTATGGCTCCGCTGTGATTGAATGACCAGTTATGAACACTAACACATTAACAGTATAGGAGGAAGTATTGACGACCAGCAACAATTAACAGTTTTGAAACTGTCTGATGGAAATTTTACATCTAATCCAATCTATTTGTGTCACTGAAAATATTTAAAACTGTAATTGAAACATTTAATCAGACAGCGTTGTTTTAAGTTTTAAGTTTCATTGTAAGGGAACAAGCTGAGGATCACATGGATGGCTGCACAGTCGATGTTCTCTCGCTCCAAGTTTCCAGTGTAAAACTAATGATAACTGACAGATGATATCAACATACAGGAGCTGCAGCATATTGCATTCATTCAGCATCCCTCTGCCTGTTGCTTACCTCAGCAGGGATAAAACCCTCAGACACCAGCAGATAAGAAAATACGCTGATAGAGAAAATACGCTGCATTACTGAAAGATACTGAAAGAATCATTTTGTGACTTATTCATAACATAACAACATTTACCACTCAGTGGCATGGATGCTAATGCAATCTGGCTACAAAAGAAACAAAGAGACAGCAGAAAGCCATTACAGTTATAAGTCATGTACAATAGTGAGGTGAATAACGATGCCCAGACTGTAGAGATATTTGTCATATAAACCACATTTTCCATCTTGTATTGCTTTAAGTGTGTCAGATTCCTGAATATGTGTAAACTTGCCGTTAATTCATTCATAATTTTATACTTTCCTCATTCAGTTGCAGTGACAGAAATTATTGTCCTCCCTCCTTTTTGCAGTCGTGCTATAAAGTGTAAGAAATTAAGAAGAAAAATAACAAAAATTAAAATAATGATTACATTATTCTCCCAACCTTCCTTCACAATTTAACTAATTAGTTTTTGATAAGCCAAAATATACAGAGACGGAGAGAGTAGTACATGTTTGTGAGAGCTGACATCGGCTTCCTGTTCCCCTCCTATTACTGAGTTACATTCGTTTTTCCTCAACCCCTTAAATGTTAATCACTTCGTTACTCACAAGCACACATGTGGAGCAGCAATCGGTGAGAAATCGGAGATGACAGAAAACCCCAAGTGGCTGTGACACTGCCAACCTGAGACTGAGACAGTTATCTGTACAAGGCTGCTGTGTTCCTCCAAATTGACACAGGCGTGCTACATTTTCCCAACCTCACAGCAAATTAATACGTCCCTCCAGTATCCACAGGAACATGCATAAACACTGTCACATGGCTCTTTGTGTGTTTTGAAATATGAATCATCAGGAGACATATCAGATACAGATATATACTTTTAATCTCACAAACAAGACAGTGCACTGTCAATTATGTATTTACACTTTTAGCCAAGCTAGTTGACGCAAAAATGCAACACATATTTGCTTTCAGGGCCTCTACCATAGCTGTACTCTTTAACTCCATCCTTGGATCCTGAGGGAAAGTGGGGTGATTTAAATATGTCATCCTCTGCTTGGTAAATTTAATCCCCACCTGAATTGTGTATTCGGTTAATTTTTCACCCACACCTCAGTAATAATTTAGCCCAGTATGACAGCAAAGTGGCCGGCACAGTGGTGCATGGTCGCCTCACAGCAAAAAGGTTCTGGGTTAGAATCCGGGCCCAGGCCTTTCTGTGTGGAGTTTGCATGTTCTCCTCTGTGCCTGCGTGGCTTCTCTCCGGGTACTCCGGCTTCCTCCCACCATCCAAAGACATGCGTCTCAGGTTAATTGGTGGTTCTACAAATTGCCTTTAGGTGTGAATGAGAGTGTGAATGGTCTTTGTTTCTATGTGGCCCTGTGATGGACTGGCAATCTGTCCAGGGTATACCCTGCCTTCACCCTAAGGTGAAGTTTGACAGTTTGACCCTGTTCAGGTTAAAACAGAAATAGATAATGGATGGATGACAGCAAAGTGTGAAATACACCCTTCAGTCCACTAGAGGGGGCTGTGTTGGTGTGACAGTTGACCTTTCCTTTTTGTGAAAAGTAGATGTCGGTCAGTGACACAGGTCATTTGATGAACATCATCTGAGAAACATTACAAGATTTAGGAGGTAGGTTCGGTAATTGGAGTGATAAAATGCTGGATGTTCACCTGGCACAACCTTGTTCAATTAAGCAAAAATGTTTTATGAATTTCTTGAAGAAAATCTTTTCCTAACCAAAGTAGTTCTGGTGCCGGTTCTTCACCACTTGTTTTTTCTTCCAAAACATATCCACAAGGATTTTTTTAAGTCATGAATATAACCACGTTTTTTCTACTTCTTAAAAGTAACCATGTTTTTCTTTTTTCTTCCTAAATATAATAACGTGTTTTATTTTTCCTCATAAATCTAACCACGTGGTAAGCGAGCAAAAATGTGACAGACACAGTATCCTCTAATGGACTGGTGGGTGTATTACATGCTTTGGCGTGATATCGTGTTGAATAATTACAGTCGCAGTTATCTGCCATTTCTCAGAAAACTTGCTGGTCCTCTTGTAATTGAAATCCCTGACTATACTGTGGTTATAGATTACATTCGTTTTACCGGGAACAGCTCCTTGCTTCAGTCAGTCTTATTCTGTGGAAGATAAGAAACTGAGTTACAGTAGGTTTCTTGGCAGGCTCTACTGCATTGCTAAGACCGATGCGTTTTCCTCAGATGATCAAAACAGCAGCCACACAATCGACAGACCACAGAGGAGATGTCACCTCTGACCCTGGTTGTAAGTTTTCTCACTTCAATGTCTCTCTATCAATTCTCTTCTCTGTCTGGCTCTCTCTCTATTGTATGCCATCTTATTGCATTTGGATGAAGCTTTGATACAACTTTACAGCATTGACATTATACACAGTTATTATTCCTCACTAACTGCTATTCCAAACCTCCATCCTTCTGTCTGTTTCACTCTGTGCTCACGCAGCTAACAAAACCTACTCTCTTAGTACTTCTAAGTATCATTTCCTTGTTTCCTGGCTCACTCATTGCATACTTGTCTCTGCCCCTTTTGTTCTTCACATGATTTCTATGCAATAATAATTTCCCTCACCATCTCCATTCTATTATTTTTTTTTCTATATATATTTCTATCTATCATTCCCCATCTCATGCATCTCTGCCCCTTGTCATTCCTTCCTTGCATACCACTGCTTTGCCACTTATACAAGAAGTAATTGGATTTGATTGAAAAAATAGACATTTATTGGCTCCAGAGCACTGAGGCGGGACATGTTATTCAGATCTAGAGTATCTGTGTGTGTGTGTGTGTGTGTGTGTGTGTGTGCGCGTGCGTACGTGCGTGCGTGTGTGTGTGTGTGTGTGTGTGTGTGTGTGTGTGTGTGTGTGACCGTGACCACATTGGCTGCAGATGAGTTAGCATTTCAGAGGTCATGAGAAGGATATGCCATGGGAATCATGAATATGTATAAAATATCATTTGCTTTCAAAGTAGGGGTTGTCAGGCTAAATACCACCGCTGAGTACAGATAAGAGTGAAGAAAGTGGCAGGGGTATCTTTCCATCTCAATGCAGTCACTAAAACACATCCTGTGCATGTTAACTTCCAAAAAATATAATATAAATTCCACTGCTACCTGTACTACTGCTATAGTTTTACACTCATAATAGAGGTCAATAGGATTTAGACATGAGGGCAAGAGACTGCTCAAAACAAATGTTCAGTGTAACTTTCAGAAGTATTCCCTTTTTAAAGTGGTAAGAAAATGGTCTCTCCTAGACGATATCACTGCAAATAATATCATGGGTATTGCAGAAGACCGTTACAGTAAAAATACTCTCAGCTATATTATGCTGTTAAAATGGCCCATTCCCACTGTCGCCTGAAGTCGCCTGCGCATGACGGCCTGAATGTTTGTAGAAGTCGTGAGTGATATGAAGAGCTTGAATGTTATTTGCTCTCAAATGACACCTTTTAAAGGTCTATGGGGTTGTTTCTTTGCAATGAACCCCCTGTAAAGTCATGGTAATGACCTTACGGCAGAGAAACTGCTGTCCCACTGTGCAGAGACGAGAGGGGGGAATATGATACATCAGGCACATTACGGTGTCGGTAGCTGCAACTCTATCAACTTACGCTGCCATTAAACCAAGGACAAAGTGCACATCCTCCTCAGTGGAGTCCATTCACAGATCATATAAAAGGATATATGGTGTGTGTAATGGTGTTTGATAAGCACTCTAAAATGATTAGCACGGACCCTGCTTGACCTTGTTGGCATAATACTAGTTTCCAATGTTCTCATTAACCTGTGATGCTGAGCTGCATTAAAAAAAAAAAAAAAAAAAGGAATAAGCTCAAAAAGTAAAGTTAAAATAATGTATTATGCATTGATGCCCAAGTACCCAAGTTCAAAGGTTATTAAGTAAATATATTTTATGCTATAGCCTACATATCTAAAAAAAACCTCTGTTTCATTCTCTCAGATCTCAAGTACTGTTGCAAGCAATGTTTTGCTTTAGTGGATTGCATGAACAGCACGAAACTGCCAGTGGCAAGAAAATACACTTAAAACCAAAATCTGTTGAACTGCTAAAAAAAAATATTCAAAGTAAACACAATAGAGACAATACATATTTTTAACAACATAATCAGTCATCAGTCAATGTCCACTGACCAACTTCTATGACTACACACCTCAGCATAAAGGTACTAGTGGGCATGAGTACGGATGTTTTTTTGTCTAAAAACTAATCCGAAGGTTATCAATGAATTAAAGGGCTGCTCCTTCAAACTGTGAACATGCTGACCCCCTATCTACAGCAGGTAATACATTGCATGGCTAAGCACCTCATACGACCCCACTCCCAAAATGTGCTCTGTTTTTTTTAAAGCTAAAATCCATAACTTTCTCCAGACTGCTGCTGTAAGTTATAATTACTTATAATACTGTGTTGGACTAACTGCCATTAAAATTGTGTAGACATTTATGGTTTGGGGTGAAATGTCACAACAAATATTGGATATATTGTTAATAAATTTGGTAGACATGTTCATTTCTCCGTCAGTGTGATTTTTTAATAACACTGATGATCACATCATCAGGGCAGACGTGTATTTATCTAGTACTTTTGCATTTTATGACATTCACATCAGTCTCAGTTGTTGTATTTCAGAACTCTACGCCATCCACATAAAGATTTAATAATGTAGCTGTATGAATTTAAATCAAACTATATGCCTTCATTTATGATTGAAAGAGGACACTGATGGATGATGTAACACATTGCAACACTCTGAAATGCATTTATATATTCAATCACTCACATGGCCACCGTAATAAAGAGCACCTTTTAATGCATGTGTGGATCCAATGGGGCCTTCACATCCATCACTTCAGCACAGAGCAACAACATGCAAATATTTTATATCTTGAGTCTATTTTCTACCATTTTCTGAGCAAATTGATTAAAAAAAAAAAAAAAGGTGTACTGCCTGAACTACACATCACAACCTAAGCAGTTACTGCCGTAAGTAAGTGACATTGCCTTAAAATGGCTGCCCTATTTGGCATATGAGTGTTGCATCTGTTTCTCCTTGCAACGTCATGACACGCATGTATGAATCCAACTTCAGGCTGCAGCAGTGACAGTAAAGAGGGGGCAGTGTTTGAGTCTACCTGAGAGAGAGTAGGATGGAAAAAAAAAATGGAAGCAGTGTTTGAAATGATAAATTAGTCCTCCCCGCACATTGTGCAGCGCTGAGCTCTGAGCTGTGGGCTACTCACAGTTTACTGTTTGTTACTCTCTGCCTCTCTTATGACAGGGCTCTTGTGATAAATCCTGAAGGTAAATCCCTGTCTATTAAACGTCTAACACTCCCCACTGTGTCTGCGTGTCATACTGATGTGCCTGCTTCGGCATATATTACCTTCATATATGTGCAAATGAGTGTTTATATACATCTGTGTGTGTGTGTGTGTGTGTGTGGCTGTGAACTGTATCTGAGTTTAGTTTGCTCTTTACTCTATCACTAGAGGGTAGACGTGTTTGATAAGAGGCATGTTATTTTTGTTGTGGGTTTAATTTTAGATTATCCGTTTTGTTGGGGGCGGAGTGAATGATCTAGTTGAAAACTACTACTGGGGTTTTTTTAACTGACAAGAAAACGCTAAGTGGATTAAGAGCTTGTTATCGTGAAGGAGGAGAGAGCAGATGGGCAAAATTAACATGTTTTAAAAATTCTGCTTGGATTCAGCTTTCCCATGAAGTCAGATTTGGAAATAAAATGTATCTGGTTGTCTCACTTTTAAACCCTGTCTTTGGCTGTGGTGTATCCTACAGGAATATCTAAGATTTATGTTGAGACACCGCCCAGGGCCAAGTATTAAACTGTATGGCACGTCAGTCACAGAGTGAAACATCACAGGCTTTTCTGCAGAGAATGTGAAGAAAGTGTAAGAGAGGAAACATGAGGAAAGCAAGGAGATAGAAACCGAGAGAAAGAGTATAGAGTATGCCTCATTTCCATTACATCCCATTATCTAATAGCAGAAAGTCCCTTCAGGACACACACTCATACACTTTCCCTTTTTGTGCACATATATAATGTCGGTACCTTTGCTGTATAGTGCCTTTGCTTCTGGACGGGCAGCTGGACATGAAGACTGATGGGTTCATCTCTAAATTCAGGGAAAGTGCCGGGGGCATTTAGGGCAGACATACTCTCTCTGGATCTCCGTCACATGCACACTCGGACTTTGCTCTAGGAGTTCCATTACCTTAATGGTGATACAGCTCTGAGGAGAGAGAACAGGGCGACAGTGAGGAGCAAAACAATGAGAGGTCTTTGCACAGTTAAGAGAGGAGAACCAAGGTCAGTCCTGACCATTTTATTTTATAATCATTTAGAGAGTTTAATTATCCTGCCAGCACTTCAAGTCACCCATGTAAATGGCTGACAAGTTGTACATGGATCTATTGTGACACTTCGTCCTCGTGTAGCCAGAGTGAGTGTGTGTGTGCACAGTCTGCTGCAGGCAAAAGATTTCCACTTCTGTCTGTGAGTCAGCAAATGAAAAGACAGTGACAATGTCAAGATTTTGTACCATTGTTTCCAAGTTTAACTCAGTTTGTCTCTTTTCCAACCCTTTTTTACTTTTGACCTCTTCATAACTACCTATGCTTGCAACCCATCTCCACAGGTTGCATGTTTATCAGTTATTACTAGTAAAAAAAAGAAAGACATTTTTCAATTTTTTTATGCATTGTATTTAGAGACCAATAAAACTATATACAAAGTGCAGTACAGAATTAAAGAAATGAAGTAAAGAAAAAGTAAATACACAAACCAAAACAACCAAAACAGGAATTAAGAAGTTGACAGAAATAGCTTTTTAGTTGTAAATTGAAAATAAAACATATAGTACTTCAATTACATAGAATTGACATTGCTTATTGACAATATACTGTACAGTAAATCATGTGTATGCATGGATTTAAATCAAGCAATCATTCTTACTTTTGGCAGTAATCACCAATTGCTTTTCAGTAGTAGTAATATTGTAGTATTTGTAGTTGATTAAGTGTAAAATTTGTTTCTTTCTCCACAATCTTTGTAACCCCGACTGGTAATCAATGAACATAGTAAAGCGGTTTATTATAATTTAAGTTTATTATTCACTGGTGGATTTTGTTTTTATGTATACACAAATGATCCATAATGTAGAGAAGAGTAAAAATGAAGGAGAGCGGTGAAACTTTAAATATCATTTAAACAGCATTTGAATCATTTGGTCCCTGTGTTGTCTCCTTGGTGACGACAGCCACCACGAAACAAAAAAGTTTGACAGCGCTGCAGTTTTATGTGCTGCAAAAAGACAAGCTCTCAAAACCAAAGAAGTCCGTGCACAGTGTGAAAAACTATAAAAACATCAGTCAGACAACTGTGATGTGCCAGCGACATGTAGAGCAGAATTCTCTTTCTACAGGCTGCCGTTTGTTGTACAGGAAGTTCATTACTGTCCTATCAGCTTCACAACAGATCAATAGCTCTCTGGAATCACTTTCTCTCTGTGTTTGAGCATGTGTGCGTGACGGACTGCATTTATGCTTGTGCATATGTGTGTGTGCGTGTTAGAGAGAGAGAGAGAGAGAGAGAAAGAGAGAGAGAGAGAGAGAGATAGAGAAAGAGAGAGAGAGAGAGAGAGAGAGAGAGAGAGAGAGAGAGAGAGAGAGAGATGTGTTTGAGTTTGAGTTTGAACGACACGACTTTAACCGTCACAGCAGTCAGGGTTGTCCTCCTGGCTGGGGATGGGCGGGAAACAGGGACGGATGCAAGGATAGATGGACAGATGAATGACAGGAGGGAGGAGGGAGATTTGCTTTCGTGATCAGAGCTTTGACATCTGTCAATTTAATTAAAGCAGTGTGTGTGCGTGTGTGTGTGTGTGTGTGTGCGAGAGGGGAAGGGTGAGAGACTGAGTGTACATTTTTGTATTAGTGTGTGTTCCTCTTTCTGTCTGCCTGCGGGCACAGTGCTGCCTCTGTCAATGGTTTGTCCTTCATCAGACGGCCCAGGGTTGACTAATAAGCACTCTGACGCATGCACATTTCCTCTTTTCCTCTCTCTTCCTCTCTACCTCAGTTTTTCTTTTCATCCATCATAATTCTTCTACATTGATTCTTGCTTTTTTCCCCCCTTTTTACACATTTGCAGCGGCAAGTAATTTTCTTTGTGATGTACCGTATAATGATAGCACTCACTCTTGGTTACAGCTTGTCACAATCCCCACTGGTCCATTAGAGGGCATTCTGAATATCTATATTAAAGCCTGCTGGCCACAATCAGAGCCAGATCTGTTATCCAGTAGAAAACTTTTAGTTTGAATGTTGCCCATCGCAGCCATTAGTACAGTTTGTACTAGGGATTGACAGAACATTTTCTAATGCCAGCATGAGTCAGACCAAGGTCTCCTTTTGGCACATGGACAGGTCTAATAGAACGAACGTGCACTCAACATTTCCCTCATATTGCACTCATTCTCAGTTTATTTTCTTGTTTCTTCTGGGACTGAAAGAGAAGGCCAAATGGTTCAAATAACCTTTAGCAGTCCTTTTTACAGTCATCCGGAAACACGTAAACAAGATTTCATGCTGGGACTAAGTGAGTTTTCACTGCATCACAATTTTTATGGAAATTATTTCCCTCTTCATCCATTTTGGTCAAGATCTCAGCGGTAAGTAACTCAGTTGTAAATGTATTACTTCAACAGTTTCTTTCCCTGCAGATGCCCCCGGAAAAAACTCTATCGCCAGACAAGCGCACTGACATAAAGTCAGTGATTACTTTTTGCAATATCTGCACATGACAACCACAGTACGGTCAAAACCTGTCAAAAGAAAAAGTCAAAGTCTTTGAAATTTAGTTTACTTGTCACAAAGGAAAAAAATACATTTTATAATGTCTTCTGCGTCTCTGTAGGAGCTTTCCCCAACTGAAAACACGAACCATTTTTACCATTCTCCTTTTAATCCATCTCCCTGTGACTCCAACATCGCTGGTACCCCTGGTCGGAGGAAGGCAACTAAAACACTTAATTCTGTCCTTGTAAACTTAGCTTTAATAATTGAATTAGCATCAATCAAAGTAAATATAACAACACCCAGCTAAATAAACAAAAGGACATCATGTGCTTTGATCTGGTTTGATTGAATCAGACTCCAGAACCCTGACTGTGCATCTCTCCTTTTTCTTTTCTAACTAAGCAGTTAGGTTTAGGACAATTTCATGGTTGTGCTTATCAAAAATGCAAATGTCAATTGCGTGTTCGTCACAAGAGGTGAATGCAGTTCAGAAACAAGAAGACGTGGACCAGCTTGTGAACTTCTTTGCAATTCATATACTACACATGGAAGAAAATCTACAGGAGCAGAGCTCAGACATTTTGCAGCTCTCCCAGATTGCTGTGGTGGATATTTGATGCCAGTGTGTGGAAATCATCTATGGCAGTTGCGCAATCCTTATTCAACCTCATACCTTTGGTGACAGTAATTCCCAGGGGGGCAGAGGTGAGATGTTCTGCATGACTTTCCTGCTCTTTGATGGTCTGCATGAAAGTAGCTTCAGACTCCAAGTGAGGAAAGTGTGAAACTCTTGAGTATCCCAGCGGCTGAAACATCCACCTCAGTGAGAAACACTAGAAACCTGTCATTCAAAAAGAGCTCAGTGGAGTTTACCTAAAAAACAAACAAACAGAATCTGATTCTTAGATTGCTGAAATAACATTTCAGTGAATTATTTCTTAAACTAAACTTTAAAATATGCAGCCATAAGCATTAGAGACACGTTAACTTAAAGCAATGGGTCTATGTGGTAGGCTGCTATATTGTGATTACATCCAAACTGCTGAGCTGTTGTGTAAGCTGCTGCGACATTTGGCAGCTTTCAGTTCTCCATTATATAATACATATCTGGTCATCAGCACTCTGAACGATTTTGTATGAGATTGTCTGCTCTCCATTAAGTTTTGATGTGTTAATACACCAAAATTAAAGCTGCACTAATATGTTAATATTAACAGTGGACGTAATTACTATGTTAACCTTGAAAGAGATTGCTGGTAGTGACCAACTCTGTAGTTCCCAACAGCCTTATATTTTAGTGTCTTTCAGCTGATTGTTTTGGTTTTCCTCCCATAGTATTACTGTTTTTGTCATGCAGGCAGATTTTCAGGAGAAAAAACAAATAAATCAATCATCAATGTCACATCACCTTGTCCAGTGATAAACAGAAGACAGACATTAGTAACTATGCCAACAGTGGAACCTCTAGCTAGATATTTCCCTCAGAATTGGGTGGAGAAATACAACAGGAGTGAATATTTTACTTTCATTCATTGGTTGGCCAGATGCCCTCAGTGCTGCATGAATGCTAATCTTGTTCTGTTTGCTTGATGTGTAAATAGGCAACTAGTTCTCTTATGGATCTTTATGGAATGATAATATGTCAACGTGTACTCGTGTGATAAAGTGTTGCCCTGCATGCAGATGATAAAAAAAAAATCTATTATTAACACTCAATAGTGTGCAGCAAAGCTGATTTTACTTATCAATTTCTTTATCGTCCTCCGTACTCTTTGAAATGATTGGAGGCGCCTGGTGCTTGGCTCTCACAGACGGTACTCTTTAGATAATATTTTCCCCTCCTGGTCTGAGCTGTGCACTGGGTAGGATTTGTGCAAAAAGGACCCAGAGATTAATCGACTTTCTTGGATTCTGATTCTTTCCCCTGTGTGATGTTTTTCCTTTAAAATATCTTCACAGTCTAAAGTCATGCAGATCAGGTGAACTGTGTGCCAAATTCTTTCATATTCATGCATTTCAACTATTGTGTATTTTAGTTAGACCTGTGATAGACGAGTGACCTACAACGGAGATTTCTTTGTTTTCCACCCACTGTATGCTGGCATAGGCTGCAGTCTACAGCTCCCTGTGGCCCTGAAAAGACATGAATGTATTTTTAATAAGCATGATTTAAATTCAAACTGCAGGCCTGCAGAGATCAATGACAACCAACACAGACTGTGTTTTCAAAAACAAAATGAAAAAAAAAGAAGAAGCTATTTCTCATTAATATTCATACCTAATAATGTTGCTTTATGGTAAAACATCAAAATTGTAAATAGGTTTAAATGATTAAAACCCACTTACTTTTTCTTGACTACTCCAAATTTTGTGTGTGCGTACATAGGTGTTTGGGTGTGTGTGTGTGTGTGTGTGTGTGTGTGTGTGTGTGTGTGTGTGTGTGTGTGTGTGTGTGTGTGTGTGCCTGAGTGCGTGAGCCTGTGTGTCAAGTAGCTTATGTGCCTTGTTCTGACAATAATGCAAATAGCCACCTCAAGGGTAACATACAGTAGGAGGGCTGGGATATGTCTTCACTGATAAAAGGCTCCTGGATGCACGCATACACACGTGTACACACATATTATTGCTGTTGCCACCCAGCAGCCAAGTGTCCAAATTAATTACAGCCATCCCACGTGAGAACAGAGCAGCTGGCACAGGCCTTGACTGCTGCACCTCCCCTCCACTCAACTCTTCCTCTCTCCTCTTTCTCTCCCAGCTAACCCTTCACTTCCAGACTGCGAGTGTTGAAAACATTCTTAATCACTGCTCTGCTCTTCTGAAAATGACACTTCTTAGGAGTTTGAATCCTCTCTGTTTTAGCAGCCAGTCTTTCCATAAATGATATCTTTCAATGTCATCATGTTGATGTTTTGATTCAGAGAAGTCAGTTCAAATCTCCCTCTTTCTGTTTCTGTAGCTCCATTTTGTCACCCAGCCATTTCTATGACACATTACACTCACAAATGTGATAAAACCGGGCACAGAAAGACACTAAGAGCTGCTTATGTGGATTTAGTGTGTTGCCAAGAGTGCACTCTCTTCATCTGGTAATTTCATCAAAGTGAAAAAGCTAAAAAAAAAAAAGAAAATCCCTCTGATTTCCTGATTAGTGCTTCCTCTCCTCTCCAGTCCACTTATTGCTTCCTCACAGTGATTTACTGTACCCAGCAGGCTATGTGTGAGCAAAATGGCTGTTACTGTAAGACCATATAACATTCAAAACAATTCCTCCTTTTTCAAATGCAAAGTTGAATTCAGTAGCCATATAATATTGCCTCTATTCCTCACAGTTGTAGCTTCCTTTAGATAGTCTGTTGAGATACTTTCCAGCACGGTGATTCTTGTGCTACATGTCACAAATAAACAATGAAATGGTTTTATCACAACAGGAAAACATGAAGTAAATACACTGTGCCTCATCGTAAAATTATCCTGTAATTCCCACAAAGTATGTGGTCAAAGTGGCTGCTGATAAGCAAAAGTTACATATTTGCACAAGCAAGAAGGACACACTTAACCCTCGTGTTGTCCTCGGGTCAAAATGATCCGCAGCTGTGTTCAACCAAGTTCTATTTTATTTCTATATTTTTATATTTTTTGGGCTCATTGGTCATCATTCTTTAAAGAAACCCTCACAGCCTCCTTGTCACCAATGATCCCAAAAAATATGAAAATAAAATAGAACTTGGTTGAACACAGCTGCGGGTCATTTTGACCCAAGGACAACACGAGGGTTAAAATGTGGCTTGAAATATTCCGTTTTCAATATTCTTTTTGGGCAGCACAATGATTAGCATTGTCGCCTCGCAGTGAAAAGGTTCAGGGTTCGAATCCGGGCCTGGGCCTTTCTGTGTGGAGTTTGCATGTTCTCCCTGTGCCTGCGTGTGCTCTCTCCGGTACTCCGGCTTCCTCCCACCATCCAAAAACATACACCTCAAGTTAATTGGTGGTTCTACAAATTGTCCTTAGGTGTGAATGAGAGTGTGAATGGTCTTTGTTTTTATGTGTCTCTATGTGTTGGCCCTGTGATAGACTGGCGACCTGTCCAGGGTGTACCCTGCCTTCACCCAAAGTGAGCTGGGATAGACTCCTGACTAGATTTGACTTCATTAATCCCACAGTGGGGAAATTCAGTTTACACATACTAATAGCAGGAGATTTTTTTTTTTTTACCTTTGGACAGAGCCAGGCTAGCTGTTTCCCTCTGTTCCCAGTCTTTATGCTAAACTAAGCTAACGGGCTCCTATATCCAGCGACATTTACCGCACAGATATGAGAACTCTCTGCAGGAAAGCAGCAAGAGTATATCCCAAAAATGTAAAACTACTCCTTTAACCCTTTAAGCCCTAGAGGCCCCCAATTGGGGGCCAGGGTCTAAACTATTATTAAAATATGGACATATATACCGATATTTACACATCTGAACAAATCTCACAAGTGTTCCCTTTATTATTAAAAAAATGTTTTTGTTATTATTTTTTATTGGGGTTGAAGAGATATACTCTTTTTGCAATTTTCGAGCAGAAGCCTAAAAAATAGGTGCGTTTTTAAAGGGTTAAGTTTCACAGACCTGGTTGAAGTACATGAGGGACAGAGTAGCCTACTTGTCAAAAAAGATCATCGCTTACAGCTAAAAATAAAATATAACTTGTGTGAGCAGCAAGACAAAATGTTCATGTCCCTTCCTCGTGTGTAGTTCTTGTCAGGACTTCACACGTATACAATGTTAAGGCAGCTTGGCTTGTCCAGTTGAGAGGGTTTTCCCCGTACATTTTGTTGCTTTGAGAAGGGTACAAGAGGCCAAACAGACCTCACATATCCCCATGGTCAGCCACTGCTGAGTGGAAAAGCCCTCTGGCGTTACACAATGGCAGCTGAAATCCCTGCTGCCCACTTCAACACTGAGGCAATACAACACCACTGGAATCACAGCCTCTGTTAGATCACAGCTTCAGTTCAGGACTGTAGGTGTTATCTATAAAACATGTTTACAACTATGAAATGTTTAGACTTTATTGTACTTTTTCAATAATATGGAGTTTTCTGTGATTATTGTACAACGTACTTCAGAAAAAAATATGTGAAAAAAGCCTGGCTAGTAGCCTGATTAGATGTTAATTTGCATGTGCAATGTTTTATATTAAAGCTCGCCATCTGTTACATTAAAATACAGCCACGTTCCTCGCTTTGACTGCTTGTTTTATCTGATTTTGGTAAAAAGCAAGAAAAGCAGGTTTCCTATCAGATCTGCACTTCCTTGTCTGTTTCTCAACTAATTACAGATGCAGACAAATTATGGCTTTCTCAGGAGATGAATCTGCAGTCTTCAGCAGAAATGCAAATCATGTCAGGTGGGTGCAATTCTGATGTGAAGAGTCTATCTCCATTATTTGCACACTGAACAGAGTGTTGTCATTTTGCAGTGATCAAAAAGGTGTCATATTTGCTGTGGTTAGTCGGATGTTTAATACAAAAGTATCCTACTTCATGATGGCAAGAAAGG
Organism: Embiotoca jacksoni; assembly: GCF_022577435.1. Taxonomy (NCBI): domain Eukaryota; kingdom Metazoa; phylum Chordata; class Actinopteri; family Embiotocidae; genus Embiotoca; species Embiotoca jacksoni. Next base: position 3,894,876 of record NW_027185363.1, on the reverse strand, counting down.
TATGCTTTCACCAAAATATTTTAGCCTTTATCAAAAAGTTCACTGCTGATATTTGGACTTGGTGGTGAAACACACAACTTCCTAGTTCTCATCAAGGAATAATTCAATGTTTTGCCAAATAGTATTCTTGCCAAGAAGACGTTATACGTAACTTGAACCAGAAGGTGATTATTTTATCATACCTCCCTGGATTTAATCCATACAAAAAACACAAACATAAACCCAAATTATGGGTTTACATGACATTAAAAACTGCTGTAACTACTGTGACCTAATAGCTCAGTGTTTTTTCTGTTCACCAAGAAATCATAACCCTTAACTTTGTATAAATCTACAACTTGATTTTATAGTCCTTATGGTAAACTAAGATAGCTTCTAATTGATCATTTAGACACGAGTGCATTAATCTAATTATTAGCAAAAAATCTGATAAGCATGTTTCCCAAAATGTTGTCCTTCAAAAAAACACAGACGAGTGCTAATTAAACTCTCCAAATGAGAAATATGTTTGATAATAGGCTAATATTCTTAGTTTAACCAGTTTATTGTGTCAAAATACCTGAAATCAGTTATGACAACTGGAAATATCCAGTAAGGCCTCTGGTTCATTTTTGATTTCTGTGAGTATTATGCGTAAAACATAGGCAGTGAAGGATTTACTGCTGTAGAGGAAATGAAGTAGAGACCAAAACAAAACTCCTGTGAATCTCCACTCTGGAAAATAAATAAAATAGTGTCTGTACTTTTGCTGCTGGTGCTCTTATTAATTCATAGCTGGGTGCTGGCCTCACCTTGGTGCTCCTGGATATCCCTCTCTGCTCAACCAACCACCATTGCAGATACTCCTGATGGGTCGCTGGGATTTTGGAGGTGTGCACATTAGCTCCCCTGTGAGCCTCTGTGAGCCAGACGTAACCAAACACCCCTTCTGTCTATCCATAACTAAACTACATAAGCCTGTTTCAGCCCACAGACATCACTCAGAGGCTGTTTCCATTTAGCTGATCTGCTCAAGCCTCCTCCGAATGTGGCCTGAACAGATCAGGTCACATACAGTATGTCCGGATTGATGTAGCCAAATGGAAACAGGGTCTCAGTGGAGCCACAATAATCAAAAGTGGTTTTCCCTTCAGACTTTTATAAACTGCAATACCTCCATTCAGCCAATCTCAGTTTTCTCACTTACTTGAAACAACTGCAAACATTTTGATCACAAAGATACATCTCAACAGACTTTAACATCTGAACTAATTATTGGCAAGTTGTTTACTCTATCACGTAATTCCTCAGTATGCATATGTGTCTAATCTGCAAGAACCTGCTGCCTCCTCTTCACTGTGTGCTCATGAGGCCCCACTTTATTATGTGAAATGGTATCCTAATCCTGTTGGAAATGAGATGTATGTATGTGTGTGCGCCTCCATGCTGACATTGCCACATGCATGCCCGTCATTAGAGAAAGTGTGTGTGTCTGCATGAGAGAGAAAGTGTGAGTTCACGTGTCGTTTATATGCCATATTGTCTGCTGAGCCCAGTGTGTGATAAATGGAAGTAGCTAATTGCCTGATAACGGAGAAAAAAAATGAAACATTCTGTAATAACTTGGTTACACTGTTTTCCCTCCACATTTTTCATGACTACTTTCCTGGATGACTCCACTTATTAATGCTCTGCGACTGACAAGAAGTATATACTTTTGTGTTGAAGTGATGAAAAGTTTAGAGACCTGTTTTGTGTTTGATTGGAGTCCTTCACTGTTGGTCTGCTAACCCATTAGTCTGTGGGTCAACCTAACATTATGTAAGATTATTGTTTGCAATGATAACCGTCATTCTAATATATTACTAACTAAATAATGATATAAAGAATAACTACACAATCACCACTGTGCCTCTATCCTCTCCAATACTGTCTTTATTTGTTAACTTATCTGAATCTCATTCTAGTAGAAGCTGTTTCACTAATTTATTGTATTGCATTCGTTTTTTGCACTTAAAACCCTTTTCTGCAATTAGTACAGTGGCCACGAAAGATCATAGCAAGAACTTTTTTTGAGGAATACTTTTAAATGATCTTGCAATACTGCTGCATTATTTGCAATACTTTCGTGCTACCTCCCAATGAGTTTAGCATTTCCTCTGACCGACGGAGAAAGGTTGAGCTATTTTATGATACAATACTGTGTATGATGTAGTAGTGCATTGCTGGTTGTGACTACAGCGAGGGTTAGAAACCCTCAATTGTGGCTGCACAAGCACAAGTTTGCACTGTTGTATTTAAAAAGAAAACTAGAAGAGCTGATTCAGCTACTGAGACCCTTGAAAGGACACAGTAAGATTTTTTTTCTCAGGACTACTTTTGCGTTACCTTGCTACAACATTTCTGCCACCTCGCAGTATGCTTTACGTTCCTCCTGATTCGAATGAACAGTTGATGTGTTGGTAAAGTCCACTGTCACTTAAGATGAAGACTGCAGATACTGTGTAAAGGAGCTGATGTGACACCTCACGTGACGCATTTAGCGCTCGTTACTCATCTTAAAAGGCCAATCTCTGACAGTATCCAGATGCTTGTTGTGAGCCCAGCTGCTGCTGCTCTGCCCGACTGTGACGAGCGAAGCTCTGGCTAGATATATGGTCATTGTTCAGATTTTGGTCGCTGCTGGGTTTCAATAGTTTGTGCTATGGATATGACCAGCTGTTACGATCTGAACCTGTGGTGCTCCTATGATATACTACCAACACACCACACGATTTCAGCATGCACGGTAGTTCGAATGCAACGCCCAGCCAGCCCACTGGTCCCACACACAACCTTTCTATGTTCATGTGTTACAACTATTATCCATAATTGTAAAAATCAAAGCACAGCCAATCATAGAAGTGAACATACAGCATTTTTATTACACCGAATATGAAAACGTTTAATAGTTTTTTATGTTATATAGTATGAAGCTGCCAAAACGTCACAGCAAGATTTTTTTGTGGGCTCATTTTGGGTCACCTTAAAATAAGTTTTGTGGTTTTGCAAAGTACATAGAAGAACGTAAATGGTAGTCCTAAAGAAATTTAAATTGTGACACGAATTCAAATTGATTAACAACAGTAATTGCTGCCACAAAGCAGAAAAAAATTCACTCTATTTCAACAGGAGTAAAGTCAAACAATTCCCACGAATTTTGGCCATGAGATGTCAGTAATAAAACAACGTTGGCTTTTAAAAAGAACAAACACTGTTTTTCTACTAGGCAGTCCGAGCATCTTCACCCTCCTGTCGATATTGACCCCCTTTTGAAAAAGCTGAAAGTAAATAAATGTCCACTCCAAACCTTTTTCGCTGACAATTTCCCTTCTTAAATACCATATTAATGTTCTACTTATGTGTGGCAATACCAAATACACAGGCTGGTTCACTACTTTTGTCACATTTAAATGGAAGGAAACCATGTTAATGTTAAGACTTGCACCTGTTTCATAGACCTGTTTCATAGACCTGTTTTGTCTGCAGTCATCTGTGGAAGAGGTCTGCACTTGTTGTTTTTGTTTTATTGTTGTGTCCCTAATTGCTTCTCTGCCTCTTCAGTTTTATAATTAATGAAACTTGTTTATCTTGCTTATCTGGCAAATTGTGTGAATTTTAGGAGAGGCTTTTTATAAACCTGTAAGTTCCCAACTTTCCTGCAGGGTCTTTTTTTTTTGTTTACAAAACTGATATTGTAGCCCCTTTTGACTCATATTTACTGGGTGTATTTCTAAACATATTTGTGACATTTTATTCACCAAAAGTTGTTCAGATTTGACTAAATCCATCTTTCCTTGCAGCCCAGATTCCCCTCTGTCCTCCAGCTTTTTCGGAAGCTATTTACATAAAATTTGCATTATTTATGACACCTATTCCGATAGGCTGGAAGTGTAGCCCCAGGTACACCTCCAGCCAATTGTAATACTACTTTATGAATAATACAAAAGGTCTTATTTACTGTGAGTAATGGCTACACCTGGAGATATAAGACTACAGCAGAAGCCTGATCCTGAATGAAGGGAAGGAACAAGCTGCTGTTGCGCAGTTGAGACCTCAGCAGGATGTTTCAAGATGGTGAGATCATGTCAAAGTTACAAAGTAAAAGTATTTCTTTCCAACACAGTCAGAGGTTGATAGCCGGGCGTATCAAAACAAATTGTGTAATACACCCATCATACCACTACAGGTCACTGTATCAGCGTCAACTTTTGCCATACCTGAAAAGTATATGCATGTATGACCAAAGAAGGTCAGCTATTAAAACCAAAACAAATTTGTGTTATCCCCTTACAATTACCCATCTTCAAAAACTCTCATTTAAGGTACAACTGTATGACAACTCACTTTATTCTGGGCTACCACAAGTCAACTGGCCACCTCCAGTTCTTCAAAAATGCTGCTGTGAGGCTTTTATCTAATTACAGCGGACAGGACACTTATTACACCCACAGTTACCACCCCGCTCTGTCTCTCTGAGTTTTAGAGTACATTTATGCTGCTAACATTGAAGGCATTACAGATTCTTGTTAAACTACGTCAGCACAATCTTTAAACCTCCTGTTAAAACTCACTTTTATTTGATGGTACTCTTTAATTTTTTAGCTGCAACTTTTCTATTTTCATTTTATAGCATTAATCAACACAGTTATTATTATTTTTCATTACTGACACCATCATATGTAACAACAATAACAGCATCCCACCCATATTGGAACCAGCAGAATCAAATGAGCCTGTCACAGTGAAAAAGCTCCTGTTTTTCTAACATCAGAAATCCCATTAATGTGAAATAAATACAGAATATTTTTTTCAACACCACTGTCGACATTGCAAGTGGATCGGCTCTAAATCCACCACAGTTTGCTTGGCCTTTGATGAGATAGGAAACTATTTGTTTTTGTCATCTGCACGCAGACGTACTTGTTTACTGTCACCAGCGCTGTGAGTGAGCATTTGAAATCTCAAAGCAAGAAAAGCAGCAATAACAGCTGTTGTTTGGGCATCTCTTCACTGCTCAGTAAACTGTGGAAAAAAAAAATCTGTGTATCCTCAATCCTGTCGCATTATGATTGTGACAAAAATAATGACAAATGATTTTAATACTTTGCTGTGTAAAAGTGATTTAAAAAAAAAAAGGCTCTGAGGCTGTAAAAGGAACTGAAAATTAAAGTCATCTCTTGTCACATGGACATAAAAATAACAAGTGAAAGGAATGTGAAGCGTGCATATTTTTGTCACTACCACTTAAACAATACCAGTATCAGAAGTATTGCAACCTCTTTTTTGACCCATTTTGTTCTGCTGTTTGTAAAATTTAGTGCAGGTGTTGAGTTTTTTGGGCTCAGAGCCTCCTGACAATAGGGACCGCATTGTGCTGTATTTGGACACCACTAAGCAAGTTACTGTATTGAAAGACAAAGTGCTGTAATCTCCTCAGGGATAACTGAGAGCCTTTAATTATTCATAGATTAATAGACTGTAAAAATGTGTGTCCCTCGATGGCCACTTTGTGTCCTATAACTCTAACTAGCTGCAGTATTTTTCTTCAGCTGCTCACTGGAAAATAGCCTCTTAAAGAAAGTGGATATTTTCATCAGCAGGATTCGTTCACTGTCTCATTAATGTTTATTGGACATTGACATTAATATTCATGACAAGCCATTTATACCTACAGTAGAGGTGGACTTGTTTGAAGACAGAGATCTGAAACGAACTGTAAAGCAGAGGCAAAGAAACATTATTAAGAGCTTCAAATACAGACTCGTCACCCCGCAACTCTGAGGGAGAAGGAAAGGACATGTTTTTTCATGTATTACAGGAAAGTCTTAAGATGGTTATCAATGAATTTCAAAAATCTACTTGTGTTAACAGGTGACATTTCACAGTATGGCTGGTGCATTTGGTTTCATTTAAAGTGTAGAGGGTGTTTAACTCGATGAAAGTTGTAACATAAATTTAAGCCAAAATGGATTTCTGATGTCAAAAACATGCTATAAATTGTGTTGGTTTTCATCCTCTGGACCCCACAGATATCCAGAATACATTAAATATCAGGTTAACTGAAGGGTCAGGCTCCTCAGGGGTCTCATCGTGAGATGTATACAGCCCCCAGGTTAACTATCAGTTTACTGTTTTTCTCTCAAATGTTATATTTTATTTTGCTCCATCTTGTGTATAGGGCTAGTCTGTATAAATGTATATTGGTATTCATACCAACAAAACACTGTTTCATAACACTGTGTACTTTGTTTGACAGGAGTACATATTGTTTTATAGCTTTGATAGAGAGACTCAATCCAAGCAGGTTTTTTATTTGAAAATGTATTCATACATTAAAGATTTGCAACAATATTTTTCCAACCTTCAAGCAAAAGAAAAAAATTTGAAAACTTGTGGCAAGGAGTCAAAAATCCCGTCTGCAATTATGTGACACTTAGTTTCCATCTTGTTACAAATCAATTTTCATCTCCACTTAGATATTGCAATAAAACATTATACAAGGCCCTGTTAGGTAAAATAAATTACCGTTCAAGATAGACACTTTGAATAGAAATGCAGATGTTGTAGTGGCCGACTGTCTTGTCATCATTACAGGCGTCATTATGGCAGCTAATGCAGAAATCCTAAATGCATAATAATCCACAACATCACCACATGGCCTGTTCTCAAAGTCAACAACAGGTGTTGATGAGCAAACAACAGCGTGTTGTGATGAATAAGTCACCAGAACTCAGGACATGTGGATTTGACTAAAGAGAAACATAAACCTGAATCAGTTAAGTTTTTGGTATTAACTTCAATTTTACAAATGTTTGTGTTGATACAACATATAATTATGTGATCTTTGTATGATTCCCCAACATTTCTGTAATATTTGTTTCAGCATGTGTAGCATATGAAGGAATTTCCTCTTGTCATCAAAAATAGGAATTTTCTGTTCCTCATTTTGCACCATTGCAATTCTACAAAAAACTCAAACATTTCCCTGCCTTTATGATACCTGTAGCAGGAGCTCGGAGGAGACCACATGCATCATTTTTATTTTATTTTTTTTGCCGGTGGACCAAAATGAAATCCAATTATTTTCTGTGAGCTCTCTCCTCTGGCACATCACTAAGCTGCTCAGAAAGGCATTCATGTTGCTCTCCAGTCTTTTCCTCTCCAATATGTTTTCTGATATTCTCTCTCTTTTACCGTCTCACTGACGCCCACGGTACAACATCTACAGACGCTCGGGATGTGTCCTTGCAAACTTGACTGATCCAATCACTTCTCACCAAAGAGATACCCAATCATTTCAGGAGGAAATTGTGAGGAACATTTGAAGAGGATCTAAAGATCCTATTTGTACAGTTTTTATTTTTTTGGTTTTAGAACTTGTCCATGGTGCATCAGTTTATTTTTAGTTGTTGCTTTCTCATTTGCTGTATGTAAATCATCCTTATTCCACTTCCATGCCCCAGTATATTGTCCCACATTGTATTCTTGTCCTTCTTCAATGCTCCTCTTCTATCGTATCACTTTCCCTTTTTCAGTCAGTTGTGTCCCCTTTACTTTCCTCCTTTTCTTATATTTTCACCTCTTATCTATGGGACACTTCTTGCTCCCCTTCCATTATTTCCTTTTAGTCTCCTCTTGATTCCCTCTCCTATCTCTTCGTCTCCCCTCGAAGCAACTGTTTGAGAAATGTATTTAAGGCTTCTGGTCAAAGAAGAGCAAATATAATTCAATAAGGATAGGTAATTAGAAGTTAATAACAATATCTATAGCAATAATGACAGTTTGAGTAAAACATTTTTACTGACTCCAACAATGAGAGGCCACTTCATACAGCGATGTCCCAAATGAAGGCAGGAGATAGGACATGACCCCCTGAGTTGAGACGCTGGAGGTGAAGTGGAGTAAACATATTTTAATTTGTTTTTATAGCGCCAAATCACAACAAGCACCTAACACAGTGAGGTCCATGTAACATTTCAGAAAGGAACCCACATAGGCAACCGCTGGAAGGAAAAACTTACTTTTAACAGGGAGAACCAGGCTGAGAGGTGGGCAGCCATCTGCCTCAACCAGTTGGGGTGAGGGGAGAGCTTTGACGACTCACGGAAACTTCAGTTGAGGCTGAAGGATAGGGAAGGATGACGTGGTGATGGGGAGGAGAAGGTTTGTATATCAGGAGGTCTGAAAAGCACAATGACAGAGTTAATATGCTATTTAAAGAACGGGGATGAGAAACCAATGAGCTCAAAATTGGTCGAAAGATTATTGAAGTACAGTGACGACAAGATAATGAATGAGGGATTTTGAAAGCGTGAGAAAGCTGAAGTGTCCAAGAGAGCAGCAAGAATAGCATATATTCAGCCATAAAGGTATAAAGATAAGATAAGAGAATGTAAGGGAACAGATCTTCCTGTTTTAACTTATGCATAAGCATCATAAAAATAACTGGTGCTTTAAATCAGCATGAATACAAATGAAATCGATAACGTTATTAACAGATTGAGATAGATTGATAGTGATTGTAAAGACATAAGATCAGTTCAGATGAGATTTACTTTATAGTCATATTGGGAGCTTTACCTTGGACATATCTGCAGTATAGACTGAAAAGTCGCTTGCAGAGACCTCACTGGCCGTGCAGAATACATGATAGATCCAATTTGCCCCTTGTGTTGTCTGTAGTTGCAGCAAACACTAAAGTCAACAGCCAGATCATTAGCTGAACATAACTGAAAGAGGACTTTCATGTTCATACGCAGTACTGAGACAGTCCATTTGATGTAAGGACTACATGTTTCCCTCTTACAATAAAATAGTCACTCCTCACTTTTCAAATGTAGTCCAGTCAGTGCTTTCACAAGAGAGATTTTCAAAAGAGATTACCTTTCAATCAGCTGTTAAGGAACAACATATCTATTCACTGACTCATCTCTTTTTCTTGAGAGCTGAAAGGAACCATCAGAACAAACCACCCTGCCTACGCTGTTTACATAACACACTGCATAATCTAACATAACTAAGGCACACTATATTAATTTATTCAGCCTTATGTCAGCAGAAATATTGATTACTTTCTCTGAAATGTTGAAATATTTGTTATATTTTTGTACTAGCCTGCACTCAGGCCTGTCTGAAATCCACATTTTCAACACCTCCATCTCAGCTCGTCAGCCTGAGCTCGCAGTGAACATCTGAATGTCAGTGGGTCACAGGATTAACACTGCACACCTGCCTCATATTGAACTGCAGAGATTCCACAGGGAGAGACGTGTTTTGTGGTCTCGTGATGATATTCACATTTCTTTTTCATGCCATTAACACTGGACTGTCTGTGCTGCTGAAATAATGCCGTCAGGTTAGAATTAGAGTGAGGCTAGGACAAAGTGTAGCACCTGCTGGAGCAGGATAAAATACTAGATCAGCGAGTAAACATTTACTTCTTTATTGGAGTTTTCTAATGAGTCTTTTAGTTTTAGTTTACTTTTAGGCCTATTTAAGATGTTTCAGTGATTGTGATCGTCATTGGCACACTTTGTACAATATTAGTGAATTATATACATAACAAATATGAATGAGATGTGGATAAAGTTCAGCAACAAGCAGGTTGCCAAGGTTTGGCTGCCAACTGGGCAAAGCAGGACTCAATGACATGCATATTTTATTATTTGTTTAGCTAGCCAAATTACCACATATGTTCCTACTTTTGCTCTGTTGACTGATAGCAGGTAGACAACACATGAACACACTCCTGTGAGCAAACCACAGAAGTGTTCGCTACATTTTTGGCAATGATTTGATTTAGTCACAATAACTATTAGGGTTAGAAAAAGACAATGGTTTGGGTTAAAAATGATGCCTTGGAGTTACACTTTCTTTTATGTCATGCAACCTTTATTGTCATGGCAACAGTAAACGCTGTTTTAAAGAACTGTTCCAACTCACGGTTGGAAATGGCGAGCAAACAGCAGTCTCATTCACCTGAAACATCCACCTGACCCGCCTCCTTCTAACAAGGACAAACACACATTACATAGACGTCATCTGAACCGCATCACTCCTCCGGCTCGCATTCATGTGGCTACCACAACAAAAGATCCTAACTGACTTTCCATTGGCATTGTTTCTGTTTTACTAGTACATGATTTCAACAAATTATGCATCACCACCACATAATGTAGACATTTCCCCCCCTGAATCACAGTGAAATAACAGTATGGAGTACTTCAAATGTCTGAAACGGTTCCCTTCATATGTTTTTTTTCTTCTTCTTGTTTTCACCCATCCGTGTGTGGTTTATGAGGCGGACATTAATTGGCTAAAAATAAATCATTTGTCGTACATGCGCTGCCCTTGTGTGTGACTTGAATGGGGTGAGGCTTTACCTTTGTCCTACTTTTAGTTTCCATAACAGCCGAATCTCATACGTCTTCTTCAAACATGGCTATCAAAGGAGAACGAAGAAACAGATGAGGTGGATTTAATGGTTTTATAAATGTACAACAGAACATGAGAAAGTGTAGAACTAAAACTGAAACACAATCATTGTCTTGTATTTGCAGAATTTTACAAAACACTGTTGTCATCATTGATCAATACAAACAGTAAATGAGTCAGTATGTGGTGACGTGAAAATCTCATGTCACGGCTGCAGTGATTTTTCAGCCCCAGCGTCAAAGTCCAATGATTTCATCTTTTTCCTCTGAGCCACCTGCTTATTGTTTGCTATCAGCAACCCAGTCATGCTCAGCACAGTCCACCGCTCCTCATACAGACGTCTCATGCAACCCAATCCTGTGTTGCCTCAGACTGGCTGATGACGGGGAAAAAGAGACAGCATCTCTGTAATTTCACCCTCCTTTCTCGTGACGAGTCTAGTTTGTGTTACTCTTACTTAGTTTCTCTATTTGTGTTGGTGGCTTTCTTCTCCTCACTGCACTGAAATAGAAGCAGGAAAAGTGCGTGTGTGTGTGAGAGAGAGAGAGAGAGAGAGAGAGAGAGCATGCATCTACTTGTGTTCGTGTGCGAATGTCTGGTTGCCTGTGTATTTATGACTGTGCTGAGAAGTTGCCAACTTGACAAAAACTAAAACTTAAAAAGCAACTATGGAAGCCATTGTGTGATGAGGAACTCATCCTCTGCTGCTGCTGTCAACATTGTGGACTTCAAGGGTAACACAGCAGGAGCACAGAGAGGAGGCACTTTAATTGGACGCAGTCTGAGAGTTTCAATTTGCATAGACACCTGTGCAGGCAGGTACGCACACCAACACAGTTACACACATGTATTTGAGCAAACACACACCAACATACACACACTGAGTGGAGTCACTTCAGTGGAGCTCATTAATCCTCATGTTTTCTGATTATCGCAGTTCTACAGATCAAAATATTCATTTTTTCAGTGTTCCAGACTTCTGCAAAGGTTTCTGTTGCTTCAGATTTGGATTACAGCATTTTATTTGTCAGACACTGAGCACACAATAATCAACAAATGTAACATTCATGAGTCATCGCTATTATTATTCCTGCTGGTGTCAACTTCAGCAAACAATCCACAGCAGGAGAATTTGGAAATTACGACAGCTGTTTTAACATGGCAAATACAACTCGCTTCAAGTCCAAACTCTGGCATATGTGGAAAGTACATTGATGAGTTGAGAGTATACTTTGAGGAGAGAGAAGAGAGCATACCAAGCAAGAGGGGGATTAAATCTTCGGGCCACAAAAAGGAAATGACATACCTCTGGATATAACACACTGAGCCACAAACAGGCAGATAAAACATTCAGGAGTGGGCTTTGGTGTCTGACAGTCAGTGACAGTTGCTGCCAGCTCAGAAGAGCAGGAGCTGAGGACTGCTGTATTGTCCTTCACTCGAAGCTAAAGCGAAGTACAGTTTGGCCCAGCTTTCATTCCCTCCGATCCAAGACGTATTTATCATTTTTATTTAGCGAGCACTTTTCAAAGGGAAGTTACAAAGTGCTTTTCCAAGGAGAAAGTTAATCCAATAAATAATGGTAATGACAGAAAAAACAGCTATGTAAGCAGTCAAAAGAAAACCACATCTGGTCAAGAAAATGAATCAAAGCTAATTGGATTAAAGAGTCCATAAAACAGAGCTTGAAGAATATCATACAATGAATGATGCTGATCAAGCACCTCTAACAATAACCTTCAATCTTTACTTTACAATAAATACACTCATACATAGGTCGAAGTCGGCTATACAGCCTTTTGTCCAGACTGACAGGTCCAAAAAAGCACACTTTGAGTATGTTCACACTGAACACAAAACAGAAGCAGGGGGAAACCTACGAAGAAACATGTTATTAGTAATTTCTTCATCTGCACACACAACCTCTGTAAATGTTGTCTGGAGCAGCTTACCACAGTGGTATGATAACTGGACACTTGTGAGACACTCAGGAATTCACTTTATCTCTCTTTAGACTTTATACAACATCACTTGACATCCTCCTTTGCTCCCATCATAATTACTACTATCTCTGGAGGTCGGAATAAATGTAAACATGGGTCATATTAAGCTGATTGCTAAGATAACCTTTATAGGAACGTGTTTTATGGGAGGACTGTCTGGCTTAATGCACTTATTCACACGACCACAAGAGGTCGTCTTCATAAATATTAATCATTTTAACCCCTTTCACCCATTCACCAATGTCTTGTTTTGTGGTGAGGTCAGGCTGCACTGAGGTTACTAATCTGGACATTAACTTTCATAAAAAAACGACTGATGTTAGACCCCCTATAACACCTAACAAAGGCAACTCCACATAAATCAAAGAATGTCAATTTTATATATGAATTATTCAAAAGATGCAATTACTGGATGACATTTTAACACATAGGGGTTGTAATCTTTGCGTAATCATGTGGAAAATCCTAAATCCAACTATCTAACTAACCTTTAACTATCTACCTAACTTACCTAATTATTCTAACCTTTAAAATCTGCCATTAAATTAGGTCAACACAAGTGTATGAACACAAACAGAAAGAAAGATTCAGTTCACAAAAACAAAAAGACTGTCTGCACTTGCTGCCTCGGGCTGCACCGCCGATTTATCAAGGTTTGCTTAAATTACTTACTTGAACAGAAATTAATCCTCTGTGGAAAAGACCTTGCCCATATTGTGTTGGTCTCGTAATTTGCTTGCAAAGGGTAGATGCTAAAAAAAGGAACAAAATAGAGAGAAGTGTGCAGACACACTTATTAGAAGTAGATCTTTTCTGTTTGAACATGAATTCATTGGCCTGTTCTTGAAATTAATTAAATTAACACTCGAATGACAGACAAAGGAGAAAAGCTAAAAAACAGCACCACTTACAAACAGACTTAGAAAAGCAGGTGATCTTTAGTGGAGAAACAGACGGCTCTCTAACCGCATGCTGATTTGAATAACAGGTTTCTTGTCCTCTATTCCCTTCTCTAACGCAGTAATGCCTCACCTGTCCACTAGGAGTCCTCAGTGTGTATCTGCACCTGCTGCTCTCAATCTCCTGGGCAGCCATTGTTGCTGCTCCCTGTCTCGCCTGCTAAACCATATTATGCATGAATTGTCAACTAGCATTTGTGCATTTGCATTTGTTAGACACGTGTCTATAATATACAAAGTAAATCAGAAAACATAAAGTTACTGACTATCTGTGTACATTATCCCTTTTCCAGTGATAATGTTCTAAAACACTATGGGCCTGATTTACTAACATTTCAAATACCGGGAACTAAATTGCGTGTTCCTTCCAAAAGTTTGCACATTTTTTTTTTGCTCCCATTTTGCAGGTGATTTACTCGGAGTAATTGCGTCATTGAAATCAGGTGCAAATCCCTATATTTAAATGAGGGTGTGTGTTAAAGTGATTCCACCAATGGAAAACAGAGCTACCGCAAAAGGAAAAGGAAACATGATCCCATTGAAATTAAGACATATGAATAGAACAAGAACAAAACGCTACATAGGAGATTATCAGCAAGAAAGTCAATAATGTGGGAAAAACAAAAAGGTGAGAAAAAAAAAGGCTGCGTAATACAACGTTGGCGAGTCGTAGGAAGTTTTTTTAATTGCTGGTATTTCGTGGCTCTTCCTTGTTGGCTGTCAATCATCATTCAGTTCATTCAACAACTCAGAAATGTCATCGCTGACAAACGATATGTCTGAATAATGTTTCCCTCTGTCATCGAAAATCTTTTTCCACGGGTGTAAAACCACGTTCTCTATGCATTCTTTAGTTTCCTGCGTCTCCTTCTCACCACAATAAGAGCAGCCGTCTCTCCAGATTTGTGCACCCCTTCGGTCGCACTAAAACACATACGCAAACACTTCTCCTGTTTCTACTTTCAGGTTTAGTAAATATCGTTGCGGGTGCTAAATTGTGCTCTTTGCATGTTCCCTCCCAGTATTTTGTACCTTCAGGGCCCAATATTACATATGCATGTAGGCAAACACGCAAAATGGACAAGGTGTTAAATTGCACATTTGAAAGATGCAATCCTCGCTGCACGTCGTTGGTAAATCTGCTCGGACATTTTTTTTGCGGGTGGTGTGGAGTTTGCACGTGATTTCACACACGCAAACGTTTAGTAAATCAGGCCCTATGAGTAGTGGCATCGGGACTGTGGGACACTAACTGCGTGGAATTTCTGAAAGCAGCAGCTGTTAATCTCACTCCCTTTTTGTTAAAGGCTTTTGGTATGGCCACTGCATGCCTTAGCCAGACCTACCATGTTTTTGTGAAAATATATTCTTGAATTTGCTAATCTGACAAAATGATTTCAACAAAGGTATTTCCTGGAGCTTTTAACTGCATGTCAAGGCTTCATTATTGGTTGGAGTTTTCACAGCCACGAACCATATGTGAGTTGCACTGCTTCCGGGAGTGTCTACACTGTTCTGAATGAATCAAGAAAAAAACCAGCAATGAGTCTTATGCAAATTGACTCACTGCATATAGAGCTCAATATATGAAACAATAACTTGCTATAGATGTCAGGCAAAATCCCATGACAGCATGACCATCAGCAGCAACCATGAATCATGACTGGAAAACAATGAAGTATTAAAGGTTAAACCATATGAACCCAACAATATTTTATTGAAGAGTTGGTTTTTCCTTAAATATAAAAGTATCTCTTTATGTAGGATAACATAATACTTCATATTCACCAGAAAAAAAGAAAAAAAAAATCACTTACTGTCTAGCGGTTGCAATGAACAGAACAGTCTCATTCTCTATTAAAAATAGATGTGCAGAATTGCTGTGAAGGTCACTTCTTCAGGAGGTGATGAGGGGGCTTTTTGCAGCCAAGACTGCTTAACAAGTAAAGGATTGCCAACTCTCACTCATCTGGCATAACATTAATTCTCTCTGTGTCAGTCTGATTCTGTCATTCGTCTTTGATACATGCACTCCGTGGAACAGATAACTTCTTACATTTCGGTAAAAGTCAGAACTGCTGTTGGCATCCTCAACCAAGAGAAAAAAAAGTGTGAAAAAAGCAAAAAGACAAAGCTGCGAATCCTTTTTTATCTAGTTTCACGTACATGCCTGCTTGCCTATTGTAATATATCTCAAACTCACGTTCGACTTATTTTCATCTGCAAAAAGAACAATCTACAGCAGTGAACAAAAGTTTTCAACTCTTTAGATGTGTACATTCTTGTTTATCACACAAAACTGTTAATGAGGTGTCTGATTGATTCCAAATTCATTCTGCAACAAGACAATGAACACAAACCTACAGCCAGAGTAAAAAATAACTATCCCCAGCAGCAACAACGACAACAACAACAACAACAACAACAACAAGGGGTCCTGCAACAGATGGTATCACCTTCACAGAGCACAACATCAGAGTCAGTCTGGGATCACAAGAAGCGACAAAAGACACTGAGAATAAATCCACATAAGAAATAGTGCAATATTTACAAGATGTTTCAATCTACCACTCAGTAGCTACTTTGAAAAACTGTGCACCATTTTAAAGGCAAAATGTATGAAACTAATTGATAAATAACCATGTTGCAGTTGACAACATGTTTGTCCAGTCTCATACAACATATGTAGTGGAAAGGGAAGTCTTAGCCATGATAGAAGATGATGCTTCAAATATGGATGTTGCTGCAAAGAAACTACAAATTCTAAAATGTGGATGCCTGATAGACATCTTTAACCTGACAGCACAGAAGATAAAAACAATCACTACAGTTCCAAGGTGGACACCCAAGATTAGTGCCCCCAATTCAGCATCTGACTAAATGTGAAATGTGGTCACAATCTCCCCTGCTGTATAAGAATTATGGCATCTTGTTCACATGAATGTGATGTACATGAGGTGCCAGTAATCTCTGAACGCCATAATATAATCAGTTCATCCTTCTGTCAACTTGAGTTCAAGTAAACATTGTGCCACATTTGAACAAATTCCATTTAGGTATTCCTAAGATGTCGATCACGAGAAAAGAACAGAAGGACAACCTGAAAATGCCTGTGGCCACGTAGGCATTATAATTTTATCAAGGCAAAATTATTCAAAGCACGTTCAGTTGACTTTACTGTATGTTTGAATATCAACAATCAGTACAATACAGTCAGAAGCGACACAAGAAGCATTTGCCAAATATGTAAAGAATTGATTTGGCTTAAGTAGGTGAGCTCAACACACTTAAAATACAGTATAGAGTTATTTTTACTATATGCAACACATTACTCACTAATTAACCCCTCTCATCCTGCTTCAGCTTGTTTATTTTATGTTTTAATTAAGTTATTAATATTTATACATATATGGAGTCATGTGTAAATGCGGATGTGTGTATTTATATGTGTGAGAGGAGAAGACAGGAAGTGAGATAGAGAGCCAGAGACACATAGTGTGTGTTTTTAATGTTGCATTACTGTTCCTGAGGTTGCATTCACTTCATTCATTTCACATGCAAATCAGTTTCACCATCATGCCACAGTATCATTTATATTTTCCATTTCAATCCCCCCATGATCTCCTTTATTGTTGTCCTTCTTCTGTTGAGGATCTTATTGGTAATACAGAATTTATATGGCAGTAACCATGCTGTCTACTCGTTGGTACCCACAAAGATTTTATCCCAAAAGGATTTTCCCCTTGGGGTAATTTTCCTTCTCTCATAGAAAGAAGAATAATATATAATTATTAATCATATATATTATAGCATTCCGTGTCATCAATAATTCATTTTTTTGTTTACACACCTATCACAAATTCCTCATATGTCAAGCTATAATTACTGACATGTCAAATGCCTGAATAAATCCTCAGTGATATCCTGTAGCTACATAACAAATACATTAAAATGCATTATAAACCATTTATCAATTATATTCTTCCTTTTTTTTTGTTTTGTTTGTGTTCACCTGATTGTCACTTGGCCTCCCTTCAACCTAGTTTACTCCTGTTAGCTTCTGCATATCAATTATTGTCATCTCGCTGTGCCGTTTGCACTTGTCAACCAAAAATATACAGACCTGAACATCATCTTGGTTAAGTTGTTCCCCCTCTTTGTTTTGTGCTGACAAATAGTCAGTGACAGACCGCTCTCCTGGTGCTGGCATGGCGCTTAAAATAAGTGAAGTGAAGTGTGGAGAGACGTTTAGACACCTGAGATTACTTCAGTTGGCCAGCTCAGTAGATCTTTAATTAGAAGAAAGAAAGAATGTTTTCATGTTTAATTAAGTAAAGGAGTGAGTGTTTCCTCTTTCATTTAGGAGAAGGCCGGATGTTTTCCCTTGGCAATTAAACTCCTGTGACAGATGTTCAGACAATGTTCCCATTTCTAAAAAATTCCCCTGAAAGTGTACTAATCCTCAGCACGTTTTTTGTTTTTTGTCACAAACTAATTTCCGCCCTTATGTCAGTCCTCATCATTTACACGTCTGTCCTGCAGTAGTTTATAAAAACTGTTTGTGTCATTCCTAAAAGATGCCCTGCCTCAATCAAACATTCATCTCGATGACCCTGCATCCATGATGACACTTTGGTTTTAATAAAATATCCTTTTCAAGAACAGGACATTTCAAATAATTGAAAAAGTCAAATATTATTACCAGGGTTCAGTATTTACCAACGATTCAAAGAATGTCATTGTTGATCAATTGGTCCACTACATTGATGATGATATATTTAACAGACATTCATGGTCGTGAGGGGATGGATGACTGACTTTGGTGATCACCTGACTTTGTCTTTTGTTGCCACCATAAGTTTAATGATTTTGGCTTTTACTGAACTACCCATTTAGTTGATGGATGAATTGACATGATATTTGATACACATATGCATGGTGCACTAAACTTTCACTTGTGCCACAATGAGATCCAAATTTATAATTTTGCATACAATTCCCTGATTGGCATGAAATTTGGTCCAGACATTCAAACTGTGGCTTTCCTACTCAGTTTATAGCGAATGGTCGCTCTGATCAATATTCATTTGATCAATTAAATGAGAGGGACTATCAAATAAGAAAAGGTAGCAACAGCTCTGCTACATTATAATCAGTGCAAACCAGACATACATTAATTGCATCATTGGTACACTCAACTACTGATGTTAAACAAAAGGAACGCTTTATTGATTAAAGTGTGGGAGGCTTCTTCACCAGTCAGAACCCCCTGATTGTCCAGCCAATTGCACACATCTTACAGGTTACATAGTAGTATGTAAACTCAGAGGAACACCATTTCTTTTTTGATGCCTTTCTCTGCTTTATGATGAACCAAGGTTACATTCAGATCAGGGTTACTGCTGTTGCAGTGTTCTCTCAGGAAGAATGGCTGTCTTGAAACCTATAGAGTTTTTCAAATAAAATTAGATTCTCAAACTCTAGCTTTGTGCTGTTACTTTTTCCCCATATAGACTGAAAGCTGACATTTAACTCAGCCACTTCTCCACAGAAAATCAAAGGGTTTTCAATGCTAAGGATAACCACATTGATGATTAACAAAATGGGATTGAAAGCCTTATTTAGTTCAGCATCACATCCAATCTGAAGTAAATACAGACAGTGTTGCCTGGGGCTTTGCTATAAGACATGCAGTTGCATAAATACAAAAATATAACCTGTTTGACGACATGGTAGGAAGAGGAGTATTGGAAGCAACTGAGGACATGGGCTCAAGTGATTGAAATAATTTCTTACCATCAAATTTTCATGAAATTGTCCTCTATCAGGCCCGGAAATAATAATGATGCAATGAATGGCTGTAAAGTATGGGAAATGTTGCTGGCATTGCATCCATGCATGTTTCTTGCAAGAGGTAAATTAAATGGAAACTCAGTGGAGCAGCAGTGAGCGCTGAATTCTGCACAGTGCAGCTTTATTGTGTTTTGCATGGAAATAGCTGTTTACAATATTTAGCATTGCTGTTGCTATTTGGAAATCGTGGATGTCATTTTTTGGCCCCAGTAGAAGAAACAATATTACAATGGCAGTTTATTTTACATACAACGGCAGATCTTATCCCCTGATCACATTACTCAGATTATCTTTGTGGTTATTAGTGTCTATGGACATCCTCTCAAAGACAGCTGATGCTTTTACTCTCAGGCTTTACTGGAAATTACTATTACATAATAAAATATATGCTCAATAAGGATGTTAAATTTGAATGAAGTCTTACCACACTGAATGTCGCTGGGAAAACAGTGCACTATATCCAGCTCTAACATTAAAGAGCTTTTCACACATACATTCAGAGTAAACACAGAATTAAAGAAGATAAATTCATAACAGAAATCGATGAATGTCAGGATTTCGTGAGATACTTGACTGAAAATATAGGTCTATGTTTTCATAAACAAACCTGAACATGATTGAAACATTTAAAAACTAAGAAGTGGTTGTTGTCTAATGTTACATAGAGAATTAAAGAACAATTGTTTTGCACTGAATTCTTAATTGTTCATGATTTATGTGTAAAAATGTGAGATGCTTTGGGAAAAAAAGGAGTCAGCAGTGTGAATAAAACCTGAAGCAAATTAGTGTCAGTAGATTATTACAGTATTTGTTCACAGTCGAAGATTTCCTTGGTCACTTTTTTTCAGGTTCAAGGACAAACATTTCAAAGTAAATTGTGTTCAAATCTGAAAATGTACAGATTATACAGTGCAGTAGGTGTCATTAGATCATGCTGTTAAATGTGTGAACGTCTTTGTTAACTTCATGAGCCGATTAGTGTAAACATTCATTGTTTCCCGGAACACGTGAAACAAAGCTTATGTATTTGTAGCTGGGATTCCCAGTTATACCGTGTCATCTGTTTATGCAGAACAATGCAACATGTTTAAACACATTTTTTAAATTGAGCATCACATATTTATTTTTTACGTAAATAAAGAACATATTTTCATTATTTAGGGAGGCCAGAGAGTCTTTTACTCGTGGCTGCTGTTATTTTAACTCAAATTTAATCGAATTGCCTCGTTTTTTTTTTACAGAATCTCATTTTTTGTGATTACCCTTTTTATTTCAAACAATGAAGTTGGAAATGTAAAAAAAAATACAAATGATCGCTGTCACGACGATTGAAACATGCTTGTAACTTTTCTCACATTCTGTCAGGACGTGTGATCTTATAACCATGTCTTTTCTCAAGGTTTTCATGCCGAATACTTCTAATTAGCTCAGTGAGATGATCCCTGCATAAGCCAGCGAGTGATCTCCTACAGTCTGTTCATCAGCTGTGACAGCTAGCATCAGGTTCTCCTGCTATACCTGGCTAATGGCACCCTATGGATCTCTATCTAGGCCAGCGTCTTACCATTCTGCCCACATATTTGTTCCTACGCAAACTAACAATTATTATCTATCCTGTTTGTTGGAAAGCCTGAGGTGTTCTTGATTAATCTCCTGTGGTGAGAATATGTTTTGACTCCTGTGTCGTTTTGATGGTTGTCAACAGTTGAGTTGAGTGCATGCGTACAAATGTGTGCAACTTACTAAGAATAAAACATCTGCGTACCTCCTGGGTCCTTTCTTTATTATAACCTGACAAACACATTAACAACCAAATCAGGAACATTAAAAAAACATATTTTTCTCCACTTCTGTTGTTCTGTTTGAGATTATTTTGTCTGCAGCTACGATTCACTGCGAGTACTTTTCCTTCACTGATGTGACACTTGGCCTGTTTAGTATCCACACACCACAAAAGCAGGTTTTCTTCAGCAGTCCAGCATTGATCAGTTAGTGGAAGTCAGTGGTCAACTAAACATTGTGTCTGACTTTTGCTAACTTTTAACATTTACAACACAATAAAAACATATGGCCTTCAATTCTTAAAGAACCTCAGTGTTGACCTGTACATGCGTTAATAATAAGGAGCTTTACAGTGAAGTGCCATACTGCACATGGGCTCCTTTGTGGACAGCTTTGTGGCTTTCATTCAAAAGAATGAATCCAAAAGAAAAAAAGCACACTTTGCCTTCATCAAGGTTGGCACAAAAAGCTTCGTCGTAGTAAGGCAAGAGAGAAAAGGTTTTCAAACAGGAATAAAAAGGGGGGGGGGGGGAAATTGCTTCTATGACTTAACTTGAAACTGCACGGCAATCTTTACGTTGTACATGACAGGGCTAAAGGAACAAACTGTGGTAGCGGCTCAGAAAGCGCCCACAAATTATAAGGTTGGTGGTTCAATCACCAGGGCAACACAGAGGTGCAGTGGTTAGCATTGCCATCTCACAGCAAGTGGTTGTCTGTCTCTCTGTGTTCGCCCTGTGATGGACTGGCTACCTGTCAAGGGTGAACCCCATCTTCACCCAAAGTCACCTTGGATATGCTCCAGCCCCCTGTGACCCTGTTCAGGATAAAGGATAATGGATAATGGATGGAAGGGTTCCTCCTGTCCACATGCTGAAGTGTCTTTGGGCAGGACCCTAATTCATAAGTAGCTCCCAGTGTCAGGTGAGCACTGAGTTTTACACACTGTCTCACACACCATCACTGGTTTGTGAGTGTGATTGTGTGAAAGGGTGAGTGGTAGGCAAAATTGCAAAGCACTTTCTGGACCAGTGAGGTAAAAAGCTGCTGTATACAATAAGTTCATAAATGTGTATGGAGTAAACAACAAACCCCAGTGCAATAACACTAAAATGTTGTATCATCTCATGTTAGTTTTCAGTTTTTTTTTTTTTTTAGGTGTTTATGTAGAACTGACAACAAATTAGTTAGATATACCACACTGGGTATATTTAACAAGTGAGATGCTCTGGCATTCTTCACAGACGATTCTTTTTAGCTGCTCTTTGCTGGAGGGGTTTTGTTGCTCTGTTTTCAAGTCCGGCAACATAGTTGACCAGGTCATAGTTTTCTTTCTTTCCTCTTTAAAAACTCTTGTGTGATTGTTTCAATGTGTTTGGGGATTGTTTTCATATTGGAATATTAATCTCTTGACAAGCTTCTTGAGACAGGGAGTCATCTTTTTCATTTAGTACTAACTTCCGTATTGTCAGCAATAGTTTTCATCATGACATTGTCTGTAGAGGTAGTCTTCATGTGTCCTTGATGCTGTCTGAGCAGTCAGAAACACCACTTTCCACAGGTAATTATTGTACCAAATCAGAGAAGCAGAGATCTGTCTGGTTTTTGATGCAAGATTGCGTAATTAGCAAATTGTGTATGACTTAATTTTTTAAGTATGACCACTGTGCCTGTTATATGTGATATTAGAGCACACATTACAACACTAAAAGTAAACAAAAAAATAATCAAGTCATCCTTGTTTTTCATTTGAATACAACAACTAATGCACCCTTTGTTATTGTATTCAAGTGTGACTACACAAAGGACCAGATATAAATAAAAGACAAAATTCAAACTCCTAAATAATGGATGATATGAGGGGAAAGTCCTTGTATCAGCTTTCCTTAAAAATATTTTTGTTTACCACTCAAACATAATTAGAAGGGAAAGGCAAATAACAACAGGTTCATATGATTTTCTGAGAGCGTTTTAATTCTTAAAGTGAAGGTTGACTGCATGCATAGAGTTGAAGTAAAATCAATTGTGTAGATTTGTTTTAACATGTTTTGGAAACGTTTGGAAAGCAGAAAAATAAAAATGCAATACAACTATTATTCTTGAGCAATTTTATATTACACTTCACACATATTTTTTTCTTTTACTTTAGGACCAGTGACATCCGTACTGTCAAAAAAACGATTATTATTGAAGAATAAAAAAACTGTAAACCAAATGTCTAACACATTCTGCATGTTTGAAATATAATCTGTTTCATCATATTATCTATTTGGCGGTGGAGCAGTGGCCAGGGATATGCTGTGGGGCGACCCCTCTACCTGATCCAGCACCTTTACTTTAGCATTAGTACATCTATCTTGCTGCAACATTTCTTCCAGTCACCGGTGGTTTCACTTTGACTTAGGGGTGGGCTCATTCGACATTACTGGAATAAGATGGTTTTTGTTACTTTGATGCAGCTTGATATGATCATTTTCCTCCTGACAGACTGTTGAGGTGTTCACGTTGTCTGGGGTGAGTTTGGTCAAAATGAATGTTTAACTCAGGTGAGCTCATGCCAACGTTAGCGCTTTTGTGGCACACCCAAAAATGTGACCACATTTATGTTCATTTATGATTTAATTTTGTCATTGTTTATTTTGAAACGATTTGAGATGTAGAACATGACCGTAGGGATTTAAGTACTAATTACAGAACGTAATCTAAACATATGAAACGTACAGAGGGACAGTAAAGAATTGCAGCGCCTCAGGAGGAACTGTGGACACCGGAGCAGTTGCGCGCAGGGTGTGACGCTCACTCAGATGCAATCTGGAAGAAGAACTGTCTTCATTGCTGCTGAACTTTACCCGTGTCCTACAGGTTAGTACTGGTGAAAACGGCCAATGCTCGCTCTCGGGAAAACAATACTGCATGTGCACGCTAATTTTGTAAGGCTTTGTGAAGTTATTTTGAGCGTGAAAGTGCAAATATGTAGTTTAGTAAACTAGCTGCCACGCCGCGGTAACGCGCGCCGTTTGTACCTGAGCGTTGTCTGGCAGGGATGTCTCTGACTATCTACTTTCACACAGTCATTATTTAGGCTCTCACACTGCTGTTAGTTACAGAAAGTGTTAACATGTTTCAGTGCCTTTTGAATAAATGTAATTTGAAGAGTTAGAAGTTAGTTTATATGAAATGTTAACTTGTGGATGCAGGAAAAACGCATGTTGCAGATTGAGAGTTTTGTTTACTGCACTGAAGATGAGTTTTAAGCATATGTGTACAATGTGAGTAATTTTAGTTCAGAACAAGTGCCTTGAGTTTCAGAACAGGGATAAAGAGAAAATTGCACATTGGTTCATGGTTAATGACAGTTTATAGAGTTTAGAGCTGCACATGCTGCTGTTTAAATGTTCTTTAGTGAACTTATTTTCGATGTGTGATATGCAGGTCCATCGGAAGTGTCAAGGTCAAATCTATTTTCAGACAGTTTAATATAGCTTGTTATAAATACAGTTGAGAATTGCTGTAAATTGCACTGTATCTTTACAGTTGCCCTAAATCACTTGTGTACAGGTGATTAAGTGTGCTTTATGTTGCTTATAGTGGAATACTGTGAGAAGTACACCGACTATGTATTGTGCCAGTTGCGATGAATGCATTTTTGTCAAGGATTGTAAGATAACCAGACTTTTGACACTTGTACATTTCAGAGACAGTAGGAGACTGTAAAAAAGACTGCTGCAACACACACAGTGGTGTTTATGTTGAATGTTGTTTTTGAAGTTAGGAATAAGATGCAATCTGGAAGAAGAACTGAACACCTTCTGTCTTCATTGCTGCTAAACTTTACCTGTGTCCTACAGGATATTCATTTTTGTTGCTGTGGTACCATTCCTGGGACTCGTAACACTTTTGGTAGACTTAATTGCACCATGAAATATATCCTGCCAGCACAGTCATCCTGAATTACTTGCATGCGAGTAATCAAATCGTGGACTGCACTTTAATTGTTAATTGGCTAATAGTATTCTGAGAGTAGACAAGCCTCACTAACCCAAAGGTAGTTAAATAACATCAACTTCGCTTCTGAACCTGTTGTCAACATTAGCAAACAGCTAGCAGTCAGTGACTTGGCATATTTGATACTTATTCCAGTTCAGATTTTACACAGCCATAAATGTGTTTATTTAATGTTTTATTGGTTTTGATCAGCCTCAATTTATTATTAACTTAACACTCACTCTATGCTGTAACTGAGCCGCCAAGTGCCCTACAGTGGTAAAGCCAGCCGCCGTTGGATTTTCGTTGTGCCTAAATTAGTGAAGTTACTGTAAAGACGGACTGTGAGCAAGGCAGACGTCCTGAAAGATACATACACTCATGGTAGTGTAATCATAATGAGGACCTCAGTGGGAGGCAAAGCTATTTTAAGATCAATATAAATGGAAAGTATTGTAAATATACGACGATACCTATGAGCGAGGCGTGGTCCTGAAAGATACATTTAAGTAGTGTAAATATTATTACAAGGTCCAGATAAAGTCCAAATAAGGTCCAGATATATTGATAGAGAAATGGAGAGATAGATGCACTGTATCTCTTGACCTTGGAGGGGATTTTGAAGAATGATTTCTACACGTTGGTGCAGGACAAGGTCGGGATAAAGTCGAGATTAAGTCCAAATAAAGTCCAGGTAAGGTCAAGATAAAGTCCGGAGTACTAGCTGCCTGGTGACCTGCCAGGACTTTTATCTGGAGAGAGACAAATCAGTGATTCCCTGCAGCTGTGCCGATTAAGCCTCTTCCAGGCACCGTTCTCTGAACCACTCCTCCAATCAGTGCCTCCTGCAGCTGAGCCAAACCACGCCCCACTACCACAAGTACATGTCTATGAACTTTGACCTTTCACAAAGAAAATACTCAAAAGGTTGGTTCCTCGTTGTCATAGAATTTGCTTGCTAACATCTTCTTCTATGACTGATTCCACTTTGGTGACTTTTCACTGCACCAACCCGGACAAATCATTCTTCAAAGTCCCCTCCATGATCAAAAGCTGCAGTACATTTCTACCAACTGTGACATTCCACCAAACAAATTCCTCAAGAGGTAAGTTCCTCGTTGTCATAGCATTTGCTTGCTCTCTTTTCTATGACTGGTCCTACTTTGGTGTCATTGTACCGAATCCCACTTCAAAATCTCCTCCAAGACAATGAAACGCATACTTTTCTCTGAACTTTGACCTTTCCCCCCAAAAAAATTCCTCAATAGGTGGGTTCCTCGTTGTAATGGCATCTACTTGCTAATATTTTATTTTATGATTGATTACTTGTCGCTGCACCAACTTGGACAGATCACACTTCAAAGTACCCTCCAAGATCAATAGATATAGTACATTTCTGTGAACTTTCACCAGGAAAATTCCTCAATAGGTTAGATCCTTGTTGTCACGTGATCTGCTATTGTCTTCTATTACTGGGCCAAAGTTGGTAAAATTTTATGAAGCTCATCACTTAGGATGACTTACTATCATCTCAAAGGGTTTTCATTTTTGTTTCTGTACCGAGGAGTATTTTGTCACATTTTATTCTTACTCTGTCACCACTTTGTAATTTGGTTTAGATATTGTATACACGTTTATCAAAGTTAATGATGGGTACACTACACGAATGGAAGTAAAAACAAACAGTACGTACAGAGTAAAATGTCTTAAACAAATGCCAATTGCCTTTAAACACTTTGCTCAAAAGCACCCTGACAATTGAAGTCAAGATGTGTTAGTTATTCTTTCTCCTAACTGAAAAAACATTCCCGGTTATAAAACTTAGAAATCATTTCTCAAGAATTTATAAGGTTTTGTTCGAGATTAGCTGTTCTGGGGTGAAGATTTTTCTAGTTTTCTCAGTTTTATATCTTAAAAATGTAAACGTAACATTATCGTGTTTTTAAATACTGGTCGGACGAAACGACCTTTACTTCGAGCTTTAAAGAATGATCTGTAGATGAACTGATAGTGTAAATAACCATTCGCTGCAGCCTTAGTCAGTTCCCTTGTATTGGTGTTATTTTAATGAGAAGTTTCTAATCCTGCTTTTTTCTTTTTTTTTTCTCTACCTGATGTCGGGTCACACTGAAATCCTCGAGCAAATTCACAACACAGCTTCACACTCTGGAAAAATTAAATCGCGTCTCTCGGAGCTGCATGGGGAGAATTCAGCCACTAGAGGCTGCTCTAGCAAAGACACAGATATATAGATCAATATTGAGAGAGAGAGAAAGGTACAGGAATCAATGGAGAAAGAGCAAAAAAGGAGATGGTGAGACAGCATGCAGTTCTGCTCAGCAAGACGGAGTGACGGAGTGAGGGGATACAGGGGGTGAGCATCACCACAACTGACAACCCGGAAAGAGAGAGAGAGAGCATCTCAGCTCACTAGAAAGAGAGAGAGAGAGAGAGAGAGAGAGAGAGAGAGAGAGAGAGTGGAGCACCACGTTGCCCATCCTCATATTTCCCTCTGCAGCTGCGAGAGGCAGAGTGAGCGGTGGAGAGGAGAGAGCGCATCTGAGTCTCGTGGAAACAGCAGGACCACGTACCACTTGGCCGAGAGATCGATGCACTTACACCGAGCCACACAGGAAGGTTGAGCAGCCCGTAGGACGTCCGTGCACTGCCACAGAGAGAGAGAGAGAGAGAGTGAGAGAGAGGGGGAAGAAGATTACCCAGGGCCAATTTGAAAGCTTTCAGCTGGTCACTCAGAGCAGGTGAGTTAACTTGTGCTTGTGTGGAGCGGGGACGGATGTCCGGCAGGTATATTCTGCTTGTGACAAGTGTGTGTGTGTGTGTGTCTTGTATCTCCACTCATGCACAGTTGTAGATTTATTCACTTTAAATTTGTGCTGCTTGTGGCCTCTTTGTGCATTACTTGGCAGACAGTGTGCATTATAGTCATGTAGCCAGGTGATTAACTTGGGATCCACAGTATCAATCAAGCCCTTATCATGCTGAGCAGAGGAGCACCACAATAGTTGCTTAACGACCCCCCTCACGCTGGTTTGTGTGTTTACGTGTGTGTGTATGTGTGCAGGTGTAGTTCAAGCGTGTTGTGGAAAGTGTTTGTCGTAACAGGTGAAACGTGCCTGAATAGCAGCCACTTGAGCAATTTAATGAGAGTCATTATAAAAGCTTTCTTTGAGAGAATTAATTGGAGGGGTTGATGCTGTTGAATGGAAATTTGTCACAAGTGTCATGAAATGTATGTTTGTTTAAAGCCACTGTTTTATTTCTTTAAGAGACAATTTATTGTGCTAGTTAAAATAATTATTTTGTTTACAGCTGAGTCCTAATGAACATTAAGAAAATCGCTTCAAAACAACAATTTGCCTCATTTATTATATAGACTCTGGTAGTTAAAGGAAACAAACGCAACTGGTGCCTTTTTTGTACAGTAAATTTGATAAGATCCTATGTTAAATGTATGATTTAGGTACTTTTAAACTCATCAGCTAAGTTGATTGTAAACACCGTTGGAGTTCTTTTCAAAGTTGACCCAATTTAACTTCTGCATGGGGAAATAGTGCATTCAGCCTTTCCAACAGTGAATGTGGTCATCTGTCAAGTGCCTCTCGTACTGTGACAGTTATTAAAAAGCTTCTGGACCATTTCTTTCTTGGGCTAATTAACTGTCTTTCCTGCTCAGATAATTCAGTGTGTTTCAGCAGCACCGACTTATTATGAAACACGTTGACATTTAGAAAGCCGGTCTATATGGGCACCATCTCTGTGCGCTCTCGTTTTGTACCTGGCTTGGAAATACCATGCCCTGCTCTGTGTATCCCACCATCTATCTGCATGTGCCTCCATTCCTCTTTCAGTCCTCTCCTTTTCCTATAACCCCCCCCCCCCCTCTCCTCCCGCTTCCCCCCTTTTCCCCTCCATGTTATCCGGTGAAGGTTATAGCCATATATCGTGTAGGTTTAATTTGTCAAAGTCTGCCAGACACATTGTCCATGGTCACCACGGGAGAACAGGTTGGGGGGATTCAGTTCAGTTAGGTACTGACACAGCATTGAAAGCAGTAGTGATATATGCAGCACTGGAACTGACAAGAGAAAGAGAGTGACGGGACTGACAGAAAAAGGCAGATGCCGTGAAAAAGGGAAACGCAAGCAGAGAGAATCCTACAATTTCAGTTTTCTTGTGGACACAGAAACTGAGAAGTACATTTTTTTTTTCCATGACTGTGTGTAGGCTGCGAACAGGCAGGCTCGAGGTTATCGGTCTTTGGATTCATCATTTCTCGCACAGAGCTTGGCTTTCCTTCTCTCCCATGTGGGTCCGGTGTCATTAAGCTGAGACACCAAATCTGAGAGATCACTTTCACTCTCTCTTTCTCTTCCTGGTTGCACACGGACTCTCTGTCTTTGTCTTTACCTCTCACTGGCTCTTTATCTGTTCATTGCTCACTCTGTCTGTCTTTGTCACACATACACATACACATTCAGAAAAACACACGTGCACACACACACACACACACACACACACACACACACACACACACACGCACACGGAGGAGACATCCATACGAGTGAAACTGCTTTTACGGAGGCTGCTGCTCATAAAACACGCATCTCATTGAATATAGAATGAGATTATACAGAAATTGTGATTGAAATTCAAATTAAAAACAGATTATTACACTGTTGCTCTAGTATTACATTTTTACTATTCGTTATAGTGAAGAAAAATGTTCTTTAGAGAACCATTGGAAGATTACGGAAGGACGTAAATTACAGATTCGACTGTATATTGAAGATTCATGGAAACATAATATTTTACTGACTAGAAGAAATGCAAAATTATACAAATGGTTTCTTTCATTGTTTCCACTTTTCTGGTTGCATTTGCTGAGAGTCAGTTTGGGTAAGAGGCTGTGTTTGGTGCTTGAATTGCAAATGTAAATTGTTTCTATAAATTGCTTAAGGAGCAGGTGGTATTTGTTCAATTTTTCTCACATTCCCTCTGTCAGGATTATCCCCACAATTGTCCTTTCTCTGTCTCCAAGTCACTCACATTTATTAGAGTGCCAATGGGCAGCTGAACAAGATTGCAATCGTCTGTGTGGTAATTAATAATTTACATAATACTTAGTTCTGGGGGAATTTTATTTTCCTCTGCGCCAGTGTTAATTGTGTTAGCTAAGGTACCGTCATTACTTATCGTTAGGCAGACAGTTAAATGTGGACATATCCATCTTTCATTATCGACTGCTTCATCCATCACACAACGCACAGATTTAAACACTGTAGCAGAAAATAAACTGCAGAACGGAGATAGAAATCTTCATTCTGTTGTAGTTCAAACACTTTTATCCATCGCACAAACAAGGTTTCCTTTCTTGTTTGGTAATTAGATTAGCGCTGTTGTGGTTCACAAGCAGGCACCTGGAATTTTTACTGTTACATTATAACGGAAGCAATTCTCATAACTTAATGCATGCGTTGTTCATTTTTACTTGCACAATTTTTACATTACACACACTGAGTTACATCATTTAACGGCTTAAAAGGGATCCATGTGGAAATGGAGCATTTTTCTAACCTCCTACCTCTGGTTTGTCTCTTCAAGAATCACCCCAGTGGCCTCCTGCACTATCATCTCAGTGTGTGTGATGAATCCTGAGTAGACTGCTCTGATTCATGTTTTAAAGGCAGACAAGCCAGACATTTGTTGGAACAAATATGTGAACTCTTATGTTTCTTTCTTACTCTTTCCTTCCTTTTTCTTGTTTCTGCTCCCTGCTGCTTGTGTTCTCTCTTTCACGCTCCCCCCCCCCATGAGATTATTCTTTACACAAAAAAATGTAACTCAATCTAACATTTTCATGCAAATTACTGTGTTCATCACAATATTTATCGGCGTTATCTGAAGCAACTTACTCATGTTTGCTTTGGGTTATATTTACATTATCTCTCTCACTGTTGGCTGGTTGAAGTGAGCAGTGTGTACCTCGAGCTGAAAATGAAAACTTTACAAGGGTCAAAGCTAAAGCTGACCTGTACGGAATTATGCTCTCAAGTGTCTTCATTTGTCAGTCACATAAAACATGTTGCTCAAAAACTGGTCGTCATGCCGCACAGTATGTAGAGGCAGATAAGGATCCTGTTTTCCCTTCTCTGCTGTGCATCTGTTTGAGCGGCGTACCTTCATGGCTAATAAACATAAAACTGCTACTGTAGGCAGAAGGGATGTGCTGCTTTCACTGAGCTCTCTGAACCCGAATTTAGTTACCATAATAATGAAGGTGGAAATTGTCCTTTACGTCTGATCTGACTCGGGCTACTTGTGGTTGTTCAGTGGTGTTTCTTTTACCCCATCAATAAGGTTTGGTAGAATACAGACATTATTTAGCGACAGCTGATATGACCTGTCACCGGCGATGTTTGTCATTTTAACTGGTGAAGATCTGAGCTACAAATGAGAAGCTGCTACCTGCATGTTCTGTGCACTAGTCTGCGCTAACAACAGAGAAAATATAACAGACTTGTCTCCGCCGGAGTTCTGCGTATTTTGAATGTGTTTATTTTAGTTGTTACGGATTTATTAAGAATATTCCGGGATTATAGATCAGTGTTTTTCACCTGATGACAAATACTGAAAATTGGTTTACTAGCACACATTACATTACATTTCATTTAGCTGACGCTTTTATCCAAAGCGACTTACAATAAGTGCATTTCAACCATGAGGGTACAAAACCCAGAACAAGAATCAAGGAAATACAATTTCTTCGAGAAAGCCAAGCTACAAAGTGCTAAAAGTAAGTGCCATTTTAAGCGCTACTAAAGTGCTACCTATTCAAGGTAAAGTCGGAAGAGGTGTGTTTTTAGTTTGCGGCGGAAGATGTACAGACTTTCAGCTGTCCTGATGTCGTTGGGGAGCTCATTCCACCATTTAGGAGCCTCTAACAGCACTTTGGTTTCCCAATACCATTTTCAAGCTGCTGTTCATTTTATTTGCCTAGTTTGAGATTTAATTGATTTGCTTAAGGCTGCACTACCCTTTTCGATGTTATGTTTTCTTTTACTCAAAATGTATTTTTCCTCCGTGTTAATGAAGGCTGAGGCAGTTAAAGTAAACGTTGGAGACAACACCAATGGTTAGCATCGCATCTATTCACTGTTGATCTCTAAACCACAAAGCACTTTATTAACTGAGGACGGATGAATGTGCCAATTATGCTGATCTTATAGACACTCGTCTGTCTGACTGCCTCGGGTCTCAGACAGTGCAGTGTGTGAGCATCTCTCCTCAAATAAAAAATAATAGACAGAAGGGCTGATGGAGGAGCAAGTTTGCAGTATTTGCAGGCTGGGAATGCCTGATCCAGCGAGATGTAGTAAATTTCACATATGCAGCTCTTGAACGGTGTATAGTGACAGTGCTGAGCGTGGGAAAAACAGGAATCGATCGCAGGATGTCCAACAAAGCAGCTCTGTGCTATATTCTGAAACACTGACGAAAGGAAATGTATATATTTTTTTAGCTATTTTGATGCCCTCTAATTTAACAACTCCCTTGATTTATGCTGTAAAAATGGTCAGAGGTGCTTAAATATAAATGGATTATATATTGCAAGTGATTTATAGAAACGGGAAAGGACCTTGGATTGTTATTTTTAAGCCAACTGTGTGTAAAACTGAGTGAAGAGAGGCAAAATGACAAGGCTGATAAGATCATAAAATGTGTGGAGAAATGTGAACGGGCCACTTGAAATAATGTGCGTTAGATAGGAGAGCTTTGCAATTGAGTGGAGGGGAGATCTTTTTCCTTTCCTTTCCATCTTGTACCCATAAGGCAAATTTCCCACATGGGACGACACAGTTGAACTGATAAGCCTCTGATTTATATTATATCATAGAGTGCGGTAGAGACATATCCACCTTGGTCTTTATATTTCAATCTGTGAAATCGCA
The DNA here is from genome assembly GCF_022577435.1 of Embiotoca jacksoni. Classification (NCBI taxonomy): domain Eukaryota; kingdom Metazoa; phylum Chordata; class Actinopteri; family Embiotocidae; genus Embiotoca; species Embiotoca jacksoni. Next base: position 3,861,870 of record NW_027185363.1, on the reverse strand, counting down.
GACATATAAATTGCTTCTTTTTCCGCTGTGCTTCAAACAGAATCCAAAGAGTTCAGAGTTCAACTGAGTGTTCTTGTTGGGTAAGTATCGCAGTTTCCAGATTCTACGGCATAAGGAGCTGCATTATGAAATACAGTCTGCAGCCAAATTGTGCTTTCTCTTTTTTTTTTTCTTCTTTTTTTTTTTTTTTTACAAGTGCCCGCCTTATGAATCTTATGGGAATATGCTCGAGAGGTTTTATTTTTATCCCCCCATCTTCCAGTTGTCCCCAGCGTTGAGAGTAGCTGGGCAGGCCACATTAATGATCCTCATTAGCCAAGGAGCTTGAATCCAAACTGGAATTCTTCCACCTCAACTGCTACTTAACATTTGGTGTTCTTCTCCCTCCCCTGTCTGTCTCTCTCGCTCTCTCTCTCCGTCTCACTTTCCATCTGCACATCCCCCTCTTTCTGCGAACAGCATCATTTTTTTTCCCCTCCTTCTTGGTCTCCCTTTCGCTCTCTGACTCTCCTCCTTCTCCCACCTCACTGTCTGCTCTGGGAAATAATCTATAAAGGCCTTCCATCTCTTTCAACCTCCTCTTCAAAGGTGTATTTTTTAAGGTATTTACTGCACAGTGCAAGTCCCCGGGTGCTGGTGTGTACCTGCTTGTTGATGCTAGTGCATGTGTGTGTGCGCGTGTGATCATGTATGAGCGCATTGCTGCGTGCATGTCCTGCGAGGAAAAGAAGTGTTCCAGATGACCTCTGATACTAGTCGCTTTTTCTCCCCTACTGTGAAGTAAAAAGCTTAAAGTTCAGGCGTGAGCCCCCTCCAGGCAGCCTGTGAAGGATGTTCAGATATACAAACATATCGGCTCAAGAGACACCTTTAGCTGAAGGGTAAATATGCTCTGGCTCTGTTTATACAACAGCTGTGCGGCAGTGAAAGGCAGACTTTTTGATACTGTTGTTTGATTTCTGAACTTGTACGGTCCAGGCTGCTACACTGCATCATTTTGATATTTATTTAAATATCCTGGCTTTATGTAACCTTTATTTAGGAGAAGTCACACTGCTCACTGAGGGGGGGTGGGGGTGAGGGGGGGGGGGGTGTCCCCTAAAATGTGCCCTGAATACATGAATTAAACCAGAGTACAGGTTCTCTGTGTTCTGTGCTGTGTAGAATTTGTATTTTGGGAGACGTTTCCAATTGCGAAGTCTCATTGATGGAGGAAAAGGTGAAAGAAGTACAATTCTGCAGAAGGCCTAAATTATAAAGGGTGTTGCCTCAATTGTGAAGCTCTTTAAACTTGACATTTTGAACAAATGAATTAAACTTTTACTGAATATACTCAATTGATAAAGTAGTATTGACAAACAAGTTATAAAACATAAAATAGAAAGATAAATTCCTTTAATGGAGCTGGTACTCATTATTTCAACAACTAAGTGATCTGATCAGTCGATTAATCAGTGTAAGAATTGGGATAATTACCTTAAATAAGTTTACATTCACATATGAATGAGATGGTTCACGCCGCACACTCTCCTCTGATTCTAATTAACCTAATAAACTGGCAACATAAAAACAGACAACCTATATTCATAAACTCTCAGGTCTGCATAAAAATATCTTCCAAAGTTTGGCACGGAAGAAGACCTGGCGTTTTGATTTTTCAGTATGTTGGGGAGAGGCAAACTCTGGAGTGAGAAGAGACGTCTTTTTGATGTTTTGAGTGCATCATCCAGTGTGTCAGCGTGGAGAAAGAACACAGTGTGGAAAGCCTTGCAGCCAAAGCTGTTTTTAAATCTTTGGTGGCAAGTCCAACCCAAGTTTCCCAAGTCAATTGAAACCAGTCCAACACTTGTCAAGAAAACTCAAGTCTTCGTAAGCAAGTCGTCTGGTCTCTGAATAGTGATCATCAAAATACACTTCACTTGAATATTTTCCTTTTAGAGCTGTGTTAGCAGGTGACCAGGGACTTAAATAGTATTAGTTTCACAACAAAATTCTAACTGCAACTCATAATTTACACCTGACTGATGAACTGGATACAGATGGTGAGAACAGCTACTTTAAAGCCACCGCAAGTTGTCTGAAGTACATCGTCATCCCATTATTCGCTCTTGGAAAGATTTTCGGATTTCATGCACGCATCATACAATTAATATTAAAAGCCGAAAGAACACCCTCTGTAGCTTTAGCTGGACTGCTACTCTGTTTCTCTAGTCAGTGTCACAGTGTGTGTTGGCCCATTAACACCCTGTTGACAACACAACTGCGTTACAGCTCTGCATTTCACTTAAAACATAATCTCTCTGTACATCACTGTTGTTCCAGGATAAGGACTAACGCGACTAAAAAAAACCCTCTTCTTAAATGACACATAGCTACTAGTAACTAATCAAACTGCCTTCCTACACCAGTTAATTGCACGTGTGATTAAGAACTAAAACAGCTATTTGTCTTTGTGAATTTCCCATCTGTCTGCCATTTAGCAGAATGGTGTCATTAACTTAATATGTCCTTAGCTCATACGAAAAGCCATTTTCATTCCTAGCACACGCTGAGCAATTATAACTGCTCCAGTTGTCCCATTTGCATACGTCCATAGAATATGCATTCTGATAGATTAGATTTTCCACTTAATATGCAAAACAGTGCTGTTATGGGTTGGTTTGCACTAGGTATACCTCATAATTGGGTCGACTGAGCAACACTTGCGCTTAATACCATAGCACAGGGATACAGATATTAATCAGTGTCTTTGTTACAATAAAACAATCTGAATCTAATGTCTGTACTTTTCACCCTTTTCCAAAAGATTGCCACGGTGTCCTCTGACCTCACACTCACCTCTGTCATCACTGAGTTATGGTAAGGCCAAAAAACAACTAACATGAAGCAAGTGTTTCTAGAAAGACCTTAAAGCCACATGTAAAGCCCACATGAGGAAAAAAGGTTGTAAGATTGGTCAGAGATTGATGTTGAAGCTGTGTGCTGTGCATGATAATGATGGAGGATATCTGTAATGTTTAGAGTTAATGCAGGTAGTGGCATTTTGATAGTAACTGAACTCATTTAGCTGTTTCAGTAGGTTGTGATTTTCAGGAACTTTATGGTCTTCAGGTTTGAGCAGTGAAACACTGATCTGTCTGTATGCTACACCCAGACACGTCTGTCTGCCTCTATTCTCTATTATACTGTATGGATTTCAATAGAAAGTAATATGATGCATTATAGTGCCAGTTTGTGTTGGACTTTACAGGTGGCCTGATGTGCTCCCTCATTAGTTTTGTTCTGTCATGCAGTGAAGTGTTTTAAACTTTTAACTCATGAAAATGTAATGAATGTTTTTTTCTGGTGTACTATAATTACTTTGTTCAGGATTGACACAGATAGGAAAAAGAAAGACAAAATGTCCTTTGTTCTCATCCTATTTTGTGTTATGAGCACTGTCAACTCAAAGTTGATACAACAAAAATGAACTTTATTTTCATGTTTTAATTTATCTGAGGCTCCGCCATGGTAAAGTGTTTCCAATGGACTTTATATGGATATTAAAAGCAGATTGCACGCTGCCCCTGAATCTAAAGTTGCAAATGCTGCAGTGGTGTGGCTTTTACAACTCCTGGTCTATACTTTTAGATCCCAGATTTACTCATTCTATACACCTTAATCTGCAACTTCATGATATTATCCCAGGCACAATCCCGGTTCTTACAGAAAAAAATATTCCGAGATGATATTACCTTTACTCCACAGACTTTTCATTGATCTCTCCCAATCAATACCTATCCCCTTGGAGAGTGATGAGACATTTTTCAGCCTACTTTCACAGGATTGCAGAGCATGCATCAGGGCTACCATCTGAAAGCCAATAAGATGCCCCGGGGGCTGTTAAAGCGTTCTACATTATTTTGAAGCAGTATTCTTTCCTTTGCACATTGTTCCACCATGTTTTGTTGTCAGATTTGTGACGCCGAGGCAACAGGCAGACAGCTGAAACAAGTTGGAAAACATGCTCATTGTATAGCTGTGCAGAGCTCAGCAGATGCTTCTGTTGTTAAGTGCCAGCACTTTATAAATTAATTGTTGTATTTTTATCCTCTGACTGTTTAAATTATATTTTGAATGAGAGGCAATAAAACAGTTGTCACTTGAGATTTCCCCTGCTTTTGTGGCATTGGATCCAAAAGCACTATTGAAGCCACGATGATGACTCACGGGAGCTGCAGTTATTCAATGCCAACAAAAAATGAATCTTGTAAAAGTCAGTATTTTTGGAAAATCCAGTATGATTTACGCCTCTATCAAAATTATATTGTCATATTTAAAGATATTTTGAGAAATATGGTTATTTGCTTTCTTGCCAAGAGCTACAGATTAGATAAACAAAAAAAATAGATACCATTGTCTTGTTAAAACTGCAAATTCTCACAGGTATCTCCATTGCAAACACCCAGTTCAATGTCTGTGCCTGAGGTCAATGTTGTTGCTTTTAGTTGTCGAGGTCGTTCTTTTTCTTGTTTTGAGGAGATTTGCATAAAAGTGTTTAGTATTGTGTTGGCTAAGCAAACTAAATGCAGTGTAGCAATTTGTGAGCTCTACATGTAGATTTTGTTTAAGCTTTAGGGAGAACGCTGGACTCACTCTTTCCCTCTGCTTCTAGGCTTTATGTTAAGCTCAGTTAATCACCTTCAGGCTTCATCCTTATAATTCATGCTTACAGCCTTGATAGTAAACTGATCTTCTCTTGTAACTCTCTGCAAGAAAGTCAATAAGCTTAAGTCACAAATTGACAAACTATTCCATTAAGCTTTTCAAAGAAATATTAAACTAATGATGGAAACTGTCTAAATTGTTGATCATAAACTACGTTTGAAGTAGAGTATGTTTAAAGCTCACAGCAAGATCTTTGTATTTCATCAGTTTGGACTGAGTGTTCATTTTTCTCTTCTGTCTCAAACAGAGAAATGAAACCATCATTGAAAACAGAGCCAAGATTCTCACTGCTCTCCTCCGGATTGCATGGAGTGTTTTGGAGGCTGAATAAAAGATGTCATGAGAAAACTACTGCAGCTCGGTGAAGCAGTTTGGGTCTTGTTTTGATCAGCTGCTTTGACTTATTATCTGACATGTATTTCAGCCGCAGACACCGGCAATTAACTTAAATTAGGAGGCATGGCAAAGGTAAAAGCTAATTTGTAGACCAAAGTATAGTAGGCCTATTCAGAGGGATTGTACTACTCGGAACAGTTTTAACATAACACGAGAAACTAACATTTGCGACTAGCTGCACAGCTTTTACATCTATATATAATCATTGTTTTTAAACATTAGTTTCCATATTGTGTTGCAGAAAATTTTTGCTACACAGATTCAAATCTGCAAAAGCAACCAGGAAGAACAAAGTGAGTGAAACGCAGCACGAGCTGTTCAATAATCTAAACGGTTTATCTTGATAATAATACTAGAACCCAGTTCAGTAGGCTAGACCTGCTAATTATCTCTTTTTCAGACACTAATCCAGGCAGCGTGCATCATTAATCAGTACATTGGTGTCTAGGTCACAGGGATTTGTGGCATTTTTGGCACCATTTCCACAAAAACAATTAATCTGCGCAGCAGCAGTCAAATACCTGTATGTGAATACCTGAGCACGGAGACAGCTCAAAGCAGTGGTAGATTTTCTGTTAGCTCTACACCTCTGGAACAATTAAATTGTTGTACCCTTAATTATTGTGGTGCTATCCGAACACTAACTGTTAGAAACCAAATGACTTCCTGACAGCTACTGGGTCACAAGGCAGTACGTACTGCTGTGCCGCTGATTAAATTCACCCAATAATTAAGCAGACATCATTGATCCCCTGCAGAGAAATGGAGAAATGGAGAGAGTGTGTGAGAGACTCTCTCTGTGTCCCTGTGCTTCCTGTAGCCCCTGCAGCGGTGGGCCAGTCAGATATGCGTAATTTGGGAAATGAGCAGAAGTCAATTCCACTTAAACAGACAATGGTGGTTGGACGCATTGATGTTCCATGCATTGTTGACTCCTGTCATTTTCTTCCTCCCTGACTTCCTCTGTGTAATTGACAGAGCGATCGAAGGCCATGAGAATGTGTGTCCTAGATTATGATTGTGTGCGAGTCTAACGTGGTGTGCAAGAATTTAAAACTAAACAACCACATACTGCCTCGACTATTTAGGACACTTGTGAGCGTAAAATGGACAAATAAGAGCATTTACAAGTGATAAGTTATATTTCATGCCCTCGGTGTGTAATAATATCAGCACTAATAAGCACATACACTAATACGAGCAATGTTAGGGGTTAATTAATAAATATAGTGATGCAATTAGTTCGTGTGAATTTACTAATGCAAATATATGCTTGTGTGGGTGCCTGCCTGTCTCTGACAGAGTTGTTTTTCTCTCATCTGTGTGGGCAGGTAGGATACACATCACACATTACAGTCATACACAACCCAGAAAGCAGAAACAGGAGACATCTGTTTTACTTTTGATGCCTGCGCTGTTACTGTTAAGGTACTGTAGTTATGCTACCACAGCCGTGCTACTGAAGCTAGCAAATGTGTCTGTTCTGTCAGCTTCCCTGTAAAGAGCCTCTGTAAAATCAATAGTAGAAAAATTAATGTAAGTGGTGGATTGCTCCAGTCATACAGTAGCATGAATTAATGTCAAGTTTGTCCTCAAACTGTCCGTATATAAATGGAAGGAGCCTTTTTTGGCATTCAGGGGTAAAAGTCCTTTTCATTTTCTGGGTCTGGAAAGTGATTGGTGACAGGCAGTCAAAGCATTTTTGGGACGTGGATGAGTATGACACTTTCATTTTAATCATCAAGATGAATGATGATCAGCTGTGTTAATAACTATTTGCTTTTCTAATAAAAAGTAATGTGGCCTGTGCACAAAAAACATATGCCTCGATGTTAACGTTGACTGTCATGGTGTTTTTATCCTACATTTTAAAGCTGTTTACTTTCTGGTTTCAATGATGGATGAATTCAGATCTCATAATGCTGTTTTTTGTTCTCAAATGAAAAAAAAACCTCCAACATTTTAGATTTAATACAGATGCAAGTTATTCTTCCAAAAGGCTTCTTTATCGCAGTGGAATTTGGTCTAGGATATTGTAGTTTAGAAATCCTTCATGGACAGTGATGACTGAAACCTATTATGGAAATTATCCTGAAGATATCAAGAGATATCATTTAAAGTGAGACTTTGAAAATTTACAATCAGGGAGAATACAGGAAACGGCAGCTCCTCCTGTTTGAAAAGCCATTTGGTCCTGTTGAGAGAATTATTTTTCGATCATTACTCACAGGCTTCTGTGAAAATCCAAAATTGTGGGTGAAATATCAGGTGCAAGCGTGGAAATTAAGTAAACCTTTGTCTTCTGTCATGGATAATTTTTAATAATGAATTTGTAACTGAACTCTTGGCTGAGTAAGTTAAGCCCTGTAACGTGATTTGTGTTCCTGTTAAATGGTTAATTATCAGGATATCAAATCTTACTGTATCAGTGACGGCTCATCCAAAACTGGAAATGTTTGTAACTGTGGAGAAATTCAAGATTAGCAAACACTGTCTGACAGCTGACGTTCTAATGAAGCAACTGAATGTCCTAATTAGCCATCCAGTTTTCCTCTGTGGTCTTTTAAAGCTCTTTTTTTCCCTCTTTATTTATTGAGAGTGTTTTTGTTACTGTGACTAATTTAATTAATTTCTTCTTAACATGACTCTTGTGACATCCTGTCAATAAGGATTAAATTATCTTTGAGGTTTTCTGACTCTCTCTCCCTCTGTGTAGAAATAATTGGGCTGTCTATATTAAAACACTAATTATATTAACAATATAGATAATGATATATCCATCATTAAACACAATTGAGGTTATCACGTTCAAAAGGAAAAAGGTCAATAAGGTAAAATGATTTTGTATACTGAAGTTGTATCTCTTGAGGTAATTTTGTGACTAGATATCTTTCAGCCAACAGGTCTAGAAGAGTGGCACTTCCAAAGTAGAGAACATTTTTTTTTTAAATTGTTAGGTGACAACTGGAAATAGCGTACATACCAAGTTTTTTTTTGTAAAATATACGCTGTCATTGCTTAAAGGGAAGATAACGTTAGATAGAAATGACATTTATTTCATTAAGAAGTGAACAGACCTCATGTTCAGTTTTGTTGGAATGTTTTGGCTCATTGCTGCACAAATTCTTCGTAGTGCTGCCGGAGTGTCAGCCTTAAGGGTATCAACTTACTTACTCAGGCCTCTACAGTGTGAGTATTTTACATTTAACCCTGAAAATAGATATGCGTGAACCAGAAAAAGAATTGAGAGTACAGCGAAGATTATACTGTAATCTTTTATTACAAAGTAACATATCAGCTGAGTACAGGACAACTTTGATTATAAAAGTGAAATTGAAGTGGTAACTTTTAACTCAGACCTCCAACCACTTACTGCTGGTTGCAAACACACTGACCACCGGTGCACAGAATAGCCAGAGTTATCTGTTTGTTTACTACCTGCTTTTACAAGTAGCATTTCCTATTGCTGCTTCATAATAAAAGACTCATTTTAATATCTTGTTCTATATTTACCTCTTTTTCTTTTCATTAGAACATTTGGTGAGCAATTCGAATGAGAGCTCTGCTGCTGCACTGAAATGTCTCAACATATAAATAAAACAGCCTACACTTGTCTGTATAGCACTAAGTTATTATCCTGAAACATTTCCCCTCCTCATGAGGGTTATATTTTCCAGCTGAACGAGATGATTCAACAGATGCTAAGATATGTCTAAATGCAGCTTGGGATACATATATGTGTCTTTGTTTGGGTTTCGGTGTGCAACTGTCATGCTCCCAAAAAGTGAATCTGTGTTTTCTGTTTACCATTCACACACAGTGAAAACAAATGCCACTCATCAGCCTGTCATTTGGAAGGAAATAAATTAATATTGCAGCAGTAATTTTTTCACAAAATCTTTTGCACGCAGCTTACACATATGCGATAGCAAAGACAGAGACAAATAAGTTGCTGTCAGCAAAGAAACAAAGATTAAAAGCTCATACTATTAGTGAAGTCTTGATAAATACATCATCATAGTGATTGGTTGCCTTTCTGTATACATTTCTGTGTCTTTGCCGGAAATAGTTAACAGTATGTGCTATTTATGATGACTACTCTTTGCTTGTACTCCACTTGAGGACTCTTTAATTGTATGCACCTTATAATTAAGCGCCACTACATTTACCTGACAGCTTTAATAACTAATTACTTCCCAGATTAATCTTTCATATTAATTCATTAGAAAACATATGATCAGTTTAGTGGTCTTTCATTTTGAAATGAGAGCTTTTGATATGAAATTAATACAGGAAGTCGCACCATCTGGCTGAAAAATGCTCTTACGTTTAAAGGGCTGGTCCCAATGTTGCTGTCCAGCCAACAATGTAATGGTTATCATAGAATTAGCTCCACTTTAAGCAGTTCCAACATTAAAATGCTGTGTATGATTTAAAATATCAACAATGTTAATAATGTAATATAATGTACAATAATATAAAACTAACAGCAGCCATACTACTAGTTACTGACTAGTACTTTTACCAAATAACTGTTTATTTCTATTTATTTCTTGTGGTATTATCAATTTTTTCCTCAAATAAATAATCTAAAGGTCTTCAACAACTGAAAATATATTGTTGTTATTTAAATAACTCACATTTTCTCCACAGTCACCCTTAAAACAGGAACAAAAACTAAAAACTAGTAAAAATAAAGATGGTCTTTCTCAATGCCATTCATTTTCTTGAGACCACACACCCACCTATTAGGAGATGATGTACTGTTGTAGTACAGCATGCTTCAGGTGAAATGATTCATTTTGCTTTCAATGGCATTCACTGATGTGTATGTGAAAAAAATTCTCCCTGTGCACTGCCTTCCCTGTAAAGGCCATTGATTGGTTGGATGGCTTATAGGGAAGCTCTTTTGTGTGAGCATGGTCATTTTTTTTCTTTTAACAGGACTGAAAGAATCTGGCAATGTTAATATTTCTCATTACAAAGACTGTCCACCCAGAGAGAGCACACACAATGAACTATTCTTTTCTCATCCTCTATGTCTGTTGGTCTGTCCCTCACACTTCCGCACAACTTCTCCCTCTTTCTTTGTGACACTTTGCAGTCGGTTTTTATTCAGCTGGCCAAAACTGGCAAAGAACATTGTCCTAATCAAGCTTGTTGGACACAGATCAGAACAGCTCATTGAAAAATATTTCACTGGCTTCTTACAGTTTGGATGAAAAGGAAAGCTGAAATACATATTTGTCTAATCTAATAAAAAACTTGATTATAAACCTTACTGTGTCAGGAAGATAATTTAATAAGTTACAGGTTAATAATTATTTCTCCTTTGAGACTGTTCAACCAGTTCTCTATTATACAAGCAGAACTGACCCATGGATGCAAGTCACAAACCAACAAGTCCTCCAGTGTAAATTAATACGTCATTTATTTTTGCCTTTCCAAAAAGATCGAATTATTGTTGTAATAAGTAGAAATGTAAATGAAATACATAAGATTTATGTTATGCACTAAGTGAAAATGCCGTAGTAACCGGAGAAAAGTAGTTGTGTAAAAAAAAAAAGAGCTGTGTTCTGCGATAAGAACCCAACAAACTTTGCCATTTTCCTTCTTTGTCCTTATCTCCACTCTTTTGAGTTGTTGAGGTATTTGAATTGGAGTAAAGGATGCACACACAAAAAAAAAAAAAAAAATGCAATCATTGTAAGTTGACAACAAACAAAATTGCATGATGGGAGAGAGAAATATTCTATCTCAAACAATGGGACAAGGTGGTTAATTACCTGGTTCATTTCTAATTAGCAGCTTGAGCAGTGCAGGGAATGTAGCAGAATAGCGAGGGTTACTATTGTTAGCTGGATGGATTCTGTGTTTTGCGATGTGTTGCTGCTGAGATAGGCCCTGTGCCTGGAAACAGCAGTGGAATTGTATCAAGCAGCACCATCCGTGGTCAATTAGAGGGAAGTGATTCCAGAAAAAATGCTGAATAAATAGGTGTTTGGATAGCACAGTGAAATGCTATTCAATGAACAGCACTCTGATGGAAACTAAAAACAGGGCTATAGTCGTTACCTGCTTGATACATTAGTGGAAAATGACCATCTGAAGGTAGCGCTAAATGCAAACACTCCCTGCTCTAACTGTCACACTGGTGCAACATATACGCACTGCACAACTATTACATATTAGTAGTACATTTAATTTGAGGTCTACACATTCCACACATATCACATTTCCTACATTATCCAGCCATTTTCATGCTGGATTAGCTCACAAATATGTTTCCAAAAGTGGACCAAATAGTCTCTTTCTTCAGAGCCTCGCCTCACAATTTGAAATCCAAACTGCTCCAGCTGGTAGCTACAGGCATGTGTGAGACGAGTCCATGGAAGCGGGAAGCCATGAAACAAAGTGGATAAATGTTATTTCTGGAAGAATGTTTAAATGGGATGCAGGTATCTTATTGAGCCAGTCATGCTTGAAATTGGGTGAAACCGCACATTAAGAAAACATAGGAGATACTGCATCACCTTTTGTTAACTTGGGCACTCCTGCTTTTGTCTCCCATGCAGCTCTGAGAATATAAAATTTATTTTTTGTGGCTTTAGCTCCTACATAACACACACAGGTTGTTACACACACACACACACACACACACACACGCACACGCACGCACACATGCACGCACACAAACACAAACACACACAAACAGTAAGTGTGAACATTGATAAGAGCATGCAGAGGAATAGGCAGTTTTTTGCCTCCATGTTTCGGTCTTCACGCTACTCCAGTCCAAGCTAATTTGAAGGTCACTGATTTTTTTCCCAAACTGACTATAATTTATAAAGGTGTAATCACGGAGTACTTAAACCTAGTAAGGTGTTGAGGACTTGTCTATATAGAGACAATGAAATGAAGCCCAGGAGGCAAGAAAGTGTGTGTGTTGGCGTGCACTTTGTGTGTTTTGAGGGTTGCAAAACCTCTTTCCTGCAGATCAGTGAGTGCCAAGGAGTTTTGTTTTTGACTTCTCCTTTAGGGACACTTTAGATGTATTTGATTTCCTCTGGCTGATGCAACACAGTCAAGTGCAGCACTCGAAGAGAAAGCATCCATTTAAATGTTCGTCATGATCTTGAGAGTAGCTTTAACGTCCAGTGTTTGTAGTGAGAGTTACACTTTCTTTCACATTTGGTCACGCTGGAGGCTTCAGCCTAACTTTAATGTTGGATTGGGGGTTGTTGAATAAAAAAGCAATGAGTTAAAAATGTAATTTAATAACTTGCCATGCATTTTTATTCACTGAATACATGGACAATTAAAGGCAGCGATGCAAGTTTTTTTGTTAAGGGTGGGCTGTTATTATCTTCAGTTTCTGTGTAATGTATGTTGGTAAGGCAGCCTTGGGTAAAGAGATGCTTCTCTGTTTGTTTCTTTTATAACTTGTATCTGTGTGCTCCCTCGCCCACCGGCCTCTGTTCTATGATTCAAACCTCTGGGGTCATGTTTTTATTTTGATATGTTTTATCCTCACTTCCTGCGGTCCCAACACATCTTATTTTTTGTTTTCCTGCCTGGAACCACATTTGAAATCTGTCAAGATTATATTACACATTTGGCTTCTAACTTCAAAATGTTATGGTCTTGAAGTTCACCGTCATGGATCATTTTAGAGTTTTAAATGTTTTGTGTGTTTGGCAATATACCAGTTGTAACACCTGAGACCCACATTGATCGTTCAGTTGTAAAAACCTGGAAGCTAGCAGGTCACAAAATCAAAATACTAAAAGTTATAGATAAATGGTTGAAAAGTCCAGCTTTGCCAAGTACTGAAAACCATGGGGTTTAAAATAAATACAGAAAAACACATGGTGTTGGTGTCTATGGAAGGAGTACTTGAACTCAAAGCTAAGCGGGTTGTGGGGGATCAGCACAGGTCAAAGGTTGGGGTGAATTAATGTCAATTGTTTACAAAGTACTGAGTAGCTCTTAATTTACTGTATATTTGTTTTGCTTGTATGAACTACATTTTGTGTTATGTTTAGACTATAAACATTTCATGTATAATTGCTGACAGTATTGTTAAGGACATCTTTTACAATGAAACACAGAAAACAAATTCACAAAGTCTTTAAACCATCTGATGTGACATAATGGAAAAAGATGACTGTAAAAATAAGAAATTGAAAACCTCCCAAGAGATTCAATTAAACACTATCAACACCTTTTTTTTTTTTTTAAATGGGATAATTTGCAGCTCAGTCCTGCTGGAGCAGTTTAGATAATTGCTTCATGTTTTGTTTTAATCAAACTCTGCTTCTACACAAACCTAAAACAACCTGTTAAAACCGGTGACTGTAAACACTAATTCCCTTGTTCTTGTGTGCCATTTGGCTGTTGGTTACACCCGGTGTTAGCCACAGAGACAGCATCTGTCCTCATTCTTTCTCTCACACCCTCTTTTTCTCATTCAGTCTTTAACTCCTTGCCTCCCGGTCTCTCTCTCTCTCTCACTCTCTCTCTATCTCTCTCTCTCTCTCTCTCTCTCTCTACTTCTCTGGCGCCGTCCTTCACACTGACTGTCACATTTAGTTCTCTGCCCAGACAGGCAGGCGGGCCCATCCAGTTACTGTTCAAAAACTCGAGATGCCTCGTCTAGACAACTGAAGTTGTTTGGTTCCACTTTGGCTGAGACCAATTGCTTTATTCAGTGCTTGTGTGTTCATATTTTATGGCTTTGCCTGACCAATGTGGCTCTTGTGCAGCACAATGGAGACCTGGGTTGGGAGTTGTAAAGTTCACACAGTTCGCCCCTCTCCGGCCGAGTCTTTTCTCGTTGCCATGCTTGATTCTTTCTCTTGTTCTCTTTTTCTCTCTCTCGCACTGGATTTTTTGCCAGAGACTCTTCCACAATTGTCCAGCACCAGACATAATTCAAAAAGAGACAAGAACTCCTTGTTCACTGTTCCATATCAGTCAATTACTGTGTCTGCATTTATGTGTGTGTGTGTGTGTGTGTGTGTCTGTGTGAGTTTGGGGGTTATTGGCGATCTCTCTGAATGTGTGCGAGTGTGCCAAAATGAGGGACAGTGTGGTGAATGTGTGTGTTTGGGGGTGTCATTCCTGCCTGTGTTAATGAACAAATCATCAGTGTCCTAATTTTTTGTGTTGCTTAGAGGCTTGTTTCCAGTGTATAGACAAATCTGGCAGTGATCAATAAGGTGCTGTCTCTGTGTGGGTTAGTGTGTGTGTGTGTGTGTTTAGCTGTGTTTGCATGTGTGTGTGTGTGTGTGTGTGTGTGTGTGTGTGTGTGTGTGTGTGTGCTTGCGGATCATTAAGCTCCTCTGGCGATGACACAGTTCTGTTTTCATTTGGCAGACATCAGGGAACGGGGCAGTCATGTCATTGAAACAACTGAGTCTTCACTGATAGATAATCAAAACGTACTGCAGAGCTGGATAGAGAGCATGACATTACATGGCGGCCTTCTGAAGTGGGTTGACGGGTTTCTTTGCTGTTCCACTGAGAACCTTCAAGGCATGATGAATCATTAATTAGCACACCTCTTTTATTAAGCACTTTATTCATCCCTCATAGTGTCTCCCCGAGTCTGCTGTGATGTTTATTTCTTAATCTGAGTATTTCTCAGTCATATTTTTGGCCCACTCCAAATATGCATAGGTGAATACAAATTTGAGGAACATCTAAGCTGATCAAAGCCTTCATGGGTTTAGAGAGCTGGCCATTAGGTCCTATTTGTTTTTTGTGTGAATATTTAAGAGCTGCAGCAAACCATTATTTTCATTGTTGATTATGTTCTTAACAATTTAATTATTTTGTCTTTAAAATCTGTGCAATATGGCCCAAAAAAGCAAGAAACATAAAAGTCCTAACCCTCTTCCACAGCTGTCATTGTTATATTGTAAATAAGGAGCAAATCAATATGACAAAGAGAATGTCTTTATAGTGTATTGGGTGTGTGTCGTTGGGGATCTCTGATTGCCATTTGGTAAAATACAGAGGAGGTTCAGGACCCTTTTGTTCATATTGAGCTTTTAAGCAGATCTATATTTGAAGGTACATATTTAATCAGGGGAAGAAAAAGAGAAGAGAACATTTTGTCATGGCTTTTTAATTTTTTTACCAAACTATCCACCTCTTACTCATGTTTAAAAAGTAAAGCAGTGTGCAAGTGGCGAGACAATCAGATTCAGAAATAATTTAATCAGTGGGGTTTGGCCTGGCAGCACTTCCCCAGGCAGAGACACATGAGCAGGTGGCTGTCTGACAGCGATTGGCATTCTCTGCAATGAATTGTGCAACTCAGATCAACTCAGCAGTATACCGCTGGGAGTGGGATTAAACCGGGTTAGCTAAAGCCAGAACACCATTTCCTTGTTGAGAAAAAGTGACACGATTATTGACACATTCCTAACCAACTCCAGATTCATAGCACGGGATTTGCATATCGTATGAGATGGAGCCGTCTCTCCCGTCCTGATTGTCATTGGTGGATGGGGATTGATTTACTTTGCTGTCATTGTGTCAAACAGCCCCCAACAACAGTTTTATCCCTCTACATTTTTCCAATTTTCTTCCAAACACTTAGACCAATTTGACTCCTCATCAGTTTGTACCAGCCACAGTTATTTAGGAAACTCCATGAGCTCTAAAAATATGCATCTCGTAATTATAATATTAATTGAAATTTTTCAATGAAAAAGTAACAACACAATCACATAGAAAAAGAAGCAGACATCCAATTCTTGTCGCATACTTTTTTTTTTAATTAAAGCATTGTAGTCGAGAAGCTGTGTATTGTCCAAAAAGCCAAAGCCCATTATGTGCTTGCATTCATTTCACAATTATGCCCATCTCTGCTAATCCACTAAGTCGAGTTCCAGTTGAATAAATCCCTCAATGTTTCTCTTAATTCATTACTCTGGCTTAGCTGATATTTTCAAAATTTATGGTATATGGGTATAAATTATTACTATTATGAAATTGCTCATTCCACTTTATGGTGATTGTAATGACAAAAAGCTGTTTTGAACACTGAGGTTTACTTGTTGTGAAAAAAGAAAACAAATTTTGAGTGTCTGCTTCAGAAGTTTTGCTATTTGAGCTATTTTGTACCATCAACTTTTTTCGTGAACTTATTTAAAGGTTGGGGTCAACTGGATGGAAATAGGTCTAGTTTAATACATTATTTTACTCATCTTCTTTTGTGTGTGCACTTTTGTGGATTTTTTTTCCACACATGCTTGACACAGACCAGATTGGACAAGAGATAACAAAATACGGAGGGAGAATAATCAATAGAGTAAGAAGACATACAATCCTGAATGTTTGTGGACGAGCAGGTGCTCGAGACCCCCAAATGTCAGGACCTGTGCAAAAAAGGAGAGAGAGGCGGATAGAAAAAGAGAGTTTCTGACCCTGGTCGGTCCCCTATTGATAGTGTTGCCATGGGAACAGGTGTCAGAGCCCAGATGAAGGACGCTGGAGGATGAACATGATGTGTGTGCGTGTGAGAGAGAGAGAGCCAGCACCAGCCGGTGTGGTCATTTGTCATCACCAGTGTGAACCTCTACAGCTGGGGCAATATTCTTACCACCCGATTCAATGCTATCATGCTTCTTGGTTGCCGATCGGATGCTGCAATTTTATTAAAGTATTGGCGGTTCTACAAGTATTGTGATTCAATATTATGATTTATTGTGCTTCATGCCTATTTCTTAATACTAAGCGATGGTAAAAAGTTTATACTCTCTGGAGACTGTCATCGGCTTTCTGAGTTTTATTTCAGATGCATTATTGCTATAAATCCTTTGGCTAAGTCTTAAATCCGTGCTAACAAAAAACCCATTAGTAGGAAAACCACTTAAAAAGTCAGAAGGCCATAGCTAGAAGTCTTCTACCTTTTAGTTAAGTACAGTTCTGTTGTAATGGAATGAGTCACTGGTGCTTTTGCGCTGAAGCACCCGGCTCGTCTCTGGTCGGAGGTGTTGGTCAACACATGGTTGAACAAAAACAGTTAGCGGAAAGTTAAACCGTTACCAGTTAAAGGTTAGGCTTTATTCTCTGTGCGTGGAAAACCGTACTTTATTGTGTTATGTTGTTTGTACAAATTTGACCACTGGACTGCTAGCAGTCTCTGCACTAGAAGTGGCGCAAGAGACTTTTTTGTTCTTGCCTCTTGTTTCGGACTATTCATGAAGTAGAATTACAAACCCTGCCTGTGTCTTTTTGCTTGCAGTTCTCGTGCTCTTTGCCTTAAATTCCTTCTTGACTTAACCTGAGAGCACTAACTCGTTTCATGTTATCCCTGCAGTAGGTAATTTACAGAGGCCAACTATCTAAAGTCAGTGGAAGACAACTAAAAAAACAATGCAGACTGGTTTGTGTCTTTGAAGCTGACACTTGCTGGTTTTTGTCACATTTATGTGCTAGTTGAAATCAATAAAATAAGTAACTTGAGATCACCTGGTGAACAGCTTCATATTTACCAACCATGTTGACCAGAGATCAACAAAACTTCCATCCATCCATTATCTATACCTGCTTTGTCCTGAACAGGATCACGGGGGGGATGGGGAGGTGGAGAGAGAGGAGGGGGGGGGGGGGGGGTGAACCCAGAATCTTCTCACTGTGAGGCAACAGTGCTAACCACTGCATCAATTTTCAAAGTAATAATAATAATAATAATAATAATAATAATAATAATAACTTTATTTATATAGCACCTTTAAAAACAGAGTTTACAAAGTGCTCTACAGACATATCGTCAATACCGGTAAACATTTAAGAAAACAGGAGGCAAAAAAGACCATACCATAAAGGTAATGAACACAAGATTAAAGACTAGATCTAAATGCAAATATGAGAGGATGCATGACTATGTGCTGCTCCTGGGTACCGTATTCACTACTCCAAACGCTATACATTTCTTCAACTGCGCAGTAAACAGACATCCAGAAAAGGACAGTCCGGTTCATCCTAAGTGTCCTTTAACTGACCAAAAAACAGCGTCTGAACTCGGCTCCAGGCGGAGAAGAGTATTAAAAAAAAAATGAACACATGAATTTAAATGAGACTCTGTTGCAGAAATGGCGGCCAAATCATGTAACAAATCAGACACTGCCAAGTCATCTCAGCACATCCAACTGGCCCTTTCCTAACGCTCAGCTCTGTGACACCGACAGTGTGCCCAGATCTCCTTTCTCCCTCCGTCTTCCTGTGTTTTTATCAGGCTGGGACTGGAGCTGGGAAGACTCCACCACCTACTGCTGCTCTTACTGCAGGGTCAAAGGAGAGGCAATTTAGGCTGCCCAGTGGCTATCCACCGAATCACAAGAGGAGGGTCAAGTGAAGTGTTTGAAGCCCAGTGAGAGACAGGAGAACTGAATACAGCTGAGTGACCAAGACTACAGTTAGGAATCAGCCTGATGCTGTTACACAAAAGGCAAGTCAATCTGCAGGAAAACTTTACAGACAAAACTGCGCTTCAGGTGTTCAATATGAACTCAGGCGAGTGCTCATTAGAACAATTTGTAAGTTAGCTTTTCTATCAGTTGTTCAAACTCAATAAAAGCTGCACATCTTGTGAATCGTGTATCACTGTCAATAATCATCTACATACTCACCTGCAAAAAAATGCAAGATTTAAGCATAATGGACTCAAAGTCCTTGAGTTTCACTATAATTCCTTATGTGTAGTTTTGTAATTCAATTGGAGAACGAGTTATTTTTATTACTTCTTTATGATTAAATAACAACCATCTGTAAATGCTTGAGTGTTTTCATTTTTTTCTGTTTGAATTAGGTCCACCCCATTTTAGAATAAACTACATTTAAACTTGTTTTCTAAACTGCATTGAAACCTATTGAACCCAAAACCATCTAGTGCATCAAATTGTTCACATTGGATACTGCTTCAGGTGTGCAATTTAAAAATGCCCTACGAAGTTTCCTTGAACTGTGAACGAGGCTAGGAAACTTCCAGGATAATGTCAAGAATCTTTTAACAAATTAAGCTTGTAAAATAAATATTTGTTACTGTCATCATCTCCTACATGCAGATCCGACTGATGGCAGTGTCTCATTTTACCAACAGATTGTTGCTTGCAAAATAGAGATGGATTGCTGAGTCTTAAAAGAGTCTGTCTTAACATCTGACATGATAATGTTGATAAAGTTTATGGTCTTTAAGGGTTAGGCAAGCAGAGAGAGCACCATTAAGTCATCATATAAAGACTCCAGACAGTTAGAGAAAAGCTTCATTAATTATTAAATATATCATGAGTGTAACTTTGATGTATCCTTGTCTGGTGTGGCCGTGTTCAGTCAGCATTACACATGTATTTATGACCTACATTTTATTCCAACACTGTTAGAAAAAACATTATAAAGTGCAGCTGGATGCGGTCATAGAAATGAACTATGCCTGCTATCTGGATGGGGCCCTGTCTCTTTATGACTCTTTGGGCGATGGTGTCAGCCGCCAGTGAAAAATGGTAGCTCTCAAAACCATATCATCCTGTTCAACAGGTAAATCATTCCACCTGAGCAGTTCCATTTTGTCAGTCTGCCTGAGGGGGGTGTTCGATGGGAGAAGGGGAGTCCAAAAAAAATGGGTGTGTATGTATTAGATGGTGTGAGCCTGCATTTTTGTGAGGAGTTTTACTACCTTTTACCATAGGAAAAGGAGGGCAAATCTCTGAGCCTGGAGCTTTGTGGCGCTGAGTTCAGTTGGGGTTTGTTGCAGGTGCTAAAGTGTGTATGTTTGGCTTTGGAAGGGTAGAGTGAATCACTCTAATGCTTTATTTTAATGGCTGTAAAATTAATTAAACTGGTGGTACCACCTGGCTATTTATGTCAGCTGCTGTTCTCCGGCTGAGAAATTAGCTCGCTTTTCTATATCCAAACAAGTTTTATGAGCTCT
Source organism: Embiotoca jacksoni (assembly GCF_022577435.1). Taxonomy (NCBI): domain Eukaryota; kingdom Metazoa; phylum Chordata; class Actinopteri; family Embiotocidae; genus Embiotoca; species Embiotoca jacksoni. Next base: position 3,841,823 of record NW_027185363.1, on the reverse strand, counting down.
GCAACTCTGCATCCTTAAAGAAGTCCACACTTCCAAAAATGCAGAGATAAGTAATGCTGTGAGAAGACATTTAGGCTCCGATCATAATTGGAGAACAGTCATGATTATTTAGTCCTCCTCCTGTTTTATAGGCTCTATTCTATGAATTTATGAATTTAACAGAGACATTGGTGATAATTTTTGCTCTGTTGGATTATACATCACAACGCTGCTTTGTGCCAGTGCAGATGAGATGGTGCGAGAGGGCAGAAAATGAGCTCATTCATTGGGCTACAGTCCTTATTTTGCAGAGCTACAATTCATTTCTTTCGGTGCCCGCCAGCCCCTTCTGTGCTGCCAAGCAGCTGAATGTTTTGCGGAGTCATGGGCTGCATGGCAGGGCTACGTCGCAGGGAGAAGCCAAATTGATCAGTCTTTTCAAATGCAGCCAAAAGCTGCCACCATAATAAAGTTAGGCCTTGATCATGTTGTTGTGATCCACAAAGCACACAACAGAGAGATGGATGCGAGTACACAGGCGAGCAAACAAAACCCATCTCTGCGAAGAAATCCCTCCTCTTTCTCTCTTCATCTCTTCATTTTGCTGTTACTATCGCCTCCTTTTTTTCCCCATTTATCTGTCACACCACCACCTCTTTGCTCTCCATTGTGTCGCTCTTCTTTTTCCCCAATCTCTCTGGACTGTTCTTGGAAGCAGTAACAGGTGCAGGTTTTCAGCCTCTCCTCCTGGCTGACCACTCAGAGCCTCGGTCTCCAGTTCAAACACACACACACACACACACACACACACACACACACACAACCTCCGTCCCAGGAGCACATTCATCCCTTGACAGGTCGAACAGTCTGGCCCATGTGTTAGGTCCAGATGGGGCTGCTCCATTACTCTGGCTGGCCAGAGTGAACAACACGCGGGCGTGCACATCGACCATCATAGGTGCATCGACATAGACACACACACAAATAGGCTCACGCGTAAAGCTGCATCTCAGGCTGGAATTTGCTTATTGCAGGCAAGTTTTGGTTTAATTAATGTGAATACCTGCAAAAGCACAGGCAGGTGGTTTTGGATTGGAAACTTATGATGGGTCTGCTGATGCTAAATAATAGCGTGCACTTAGAAAACTGTGAAAGTATACTTCAACCTGAGCGGTATAAGGAACTGAAACAAACTGAGCAGCTCAGTTAGGCCTCATTTTATCTGTGAACTGACACTGTCTCACTCTTTGGGAAGTAGGACTCACCGAGCCAGTGAATTGTAAATTGCCTGATTGCAGCGAGGGCCTTGACAGTTTGTCAATATATAAAGTTCTCATTGTAAACAGCTCACCATATTAGAAAACTTTTCACCCTCAGGACAAGAAAGTTTTGTTTTTATGGTGGTTTGTTTCATGAAAAAAAAAATGATTTTTTTTTTTTTTATCCACAAAATAAACAATGTCTGCTTTGTTACCGTCAAAGTATAATGCCCTTTGTAGCTTTGAAATGTGTTCTGCTGTGTAAAATAACAAAATATATTGTATTCTCTTTGTGGCTGAAGTCTGATGATTTAAAAAAATTATTAAAGATAGGTACATTTTTGAAGTTATGGTGGTCTATACATATTCAATAAGAACTACTTTCTTTGTTATTATACAGGATTTTTCCACAAAACCAGGGGAAATGTGATCAGTTGCAGAGTTAAGTGAGTGAAAGATGAAAAGTTGTAGTTGAATTGGATTTGATGCATTAAAAAGTGTAGTTGCATAAACTAGAATCAAATATTTTTTTTTAGAGAAGCTTTAAATATTACCAGGTGTAATGTCCACCTGATGAATGCTTTAGTGCCCTTCAAGAGCGTTCTGAACTCTGCATGACAGAGAGGAATGTACAGTACAAAGGCACTGAATGGAGGAGTGAACAGAGGAAAAGAGTGACAATATGCTCTTTAAGGAAACATCTCATGAAATTTATATATCAAATGCAATGACAATAAGCGGATGACTCAACTGTCTAACACAGTAACTCAGCATTGTGAGCATTACCGTTTATCAAATCTTTGAGTTGAAATGCACAGAGACAGCTACAAATTTCTCAATGGCTGGTGTTGCTCGACTGATTATAAATTCCTGTAATGCATCAGATTGTGCATGAATATATATTCTCATGGCTGAGTTATGGCTTTGCTATAAACCTGTGCCATATTTCTGTTTTTTTGTTGTTTTTTATGTGGAGCTGAGATAAATCTCTTATGTTCGCTAAATAAACCTCAGTCTCTCTCTCTCTGTTCAGTGCCCTCTTGAAAAATGGGTGCCGCCTGTTAAGAGCAGCTACAAGACGAGTGGGCATATAAAAAAAAAAAAAAATAGAAGTACTGCGTTTGTATTTTTGCATATTTTCTTGTTTATTTTTTTCTCACCAAAAGTTATGGTCACAGTATAACATCCCATTCATTTCTATAATTGCTAAATCATTTCCTATGTAAATGATCAGCAGCTCCGTTTTAATGTTTAACCTTGTTAGTTAATTTTTTTTTAGATAGAACCGTTTGGGTTTGTGTTGCATACATAAAAACAAGATTATCTGTATATTTTAGCCACAATCTTACATATTTAAACCTGAAGTGCACAGAGCAATATCTAAATTCTAAATAATTCTAATTTGGAGGTTTATAGTAAGTTTTCCTCAAGGCAACTTTCTCAAGATTTCTCAAAGTATTTCCATTTACTGATAGTGGGCAGACTAAAGATTAAATTACAGAGTAGAAGACGCTCTCGTCTTATATTTTCGCTGCAGGTGCAGATATCTGAAAAGTACAAACTAATGAAAATAAAAGATACAAAGACGCAAATATTTGAATGATGTCAGGCTGCTGGAACCTGTATAAAAAGTCTGAATGAACAAGGACGGAATACAATTTGACCGAGGAGTGCAGGATAGAAACAACATAGAGTAACTGTAAGCAATTGTTACACTGTAATATCAATAAACATGCTCTGCTGTAGATGTCTGATTGTACTCGTAGTAACTACCCCACACTCAAGATCCAAAGTGGGCTGGGTCCAAATTGCAGTGAGTCTAATCAAGTCAGGAAGGGTCCAGCTGTATTGCAGTGGGTCCTGGGTTTGTGTGTCAGGATATTTAATACCCGAGTGGATGTGAATGAATGAACCTAATCAGCTCTGATTGTGTAGCACCTCATAATCATCACAGGATAATTTTTTTTCATGCAAGACGGTGAGTGTGAAAAGACAAGTAGAGTGCAAGATGATCCGGTCTCTTTATTAATTGGTAGTGCATCACACTGTTGCAGTGCCTGTCTTATTTCTAATGGACCGCATTTTGGATTGGGTTCAATCATCTTTGGGAACATTCCAGGCAGGTTTTTCTCTTCTCAGGCCCAATGTTTTTTTTTTTTAATATAAATTACTTCTAGTCCAGTTTGGGTTTTCTAAGGGTCCACTTCTAATCAGGTGTGAAGACTCTGTGCAATTTTGTAGTTGTGGGTCAGCTACACTAATAACTAAGAAACTTAAATTATTCTATGCAGTCCTAAACTTTAGAAAGGTGCCCTCTGACTATGCAACGGATCTTGGTCTCAATCTGTGTCAGATTTTACAATATCAAATTGCTTGGTGAAACGTGTTACGATGTAAACAGAAGAAAGCAGAGGCATGCCATCAGCTTTTGTCATGCATCTGCACTGCTCTTCTGTTTTGGAAATGACAAGGTTTTCTTCTTCACCTCCATCGGTTTTTTTTGTACTTCATTTAAAAATGGCATATTTGACATTTACGATCTAAGATTACTGCTTTTGATTGATGATGACAGATTAACCAAGTTTCTCGTGAGCTCAATATTGCACAGTTTAAAGAGAATAAAGAGAAGACACTTCTTTTAGACTTCCACATTTAGATATCGATTACATATGAAACAGGCAGAGACACTGAAGGGTTTTCATGACCAGCGTTGCAACTAATCAGGTATTCATTTTTGGATCAATCTGACAATAACTTTCTTGACTGATTGATTCAAAGTATGCTCTATAAAAGTAAACAAAAAATACAAAATACCCTTCACAGTTTGTCCAGTTTGTTGAGTTGCTGTAATGTCAGACAAGGAAATTCAGCAAATTCTGACTTTCGAGATGCTTGAGAATGGACTTAAAGGATTAAGTGATTATCAAAATAGTTTCCAAATAATTTTCTGTTGATTGATCAGTTAGGCTAATCGACTTATGGTTGCAGTTAGGCTGGGAGATTTATCATATTAATTTAAATAGTTTCAGTTGTTGTACAAAGTGAAACATGGACAAATTGCTAAATCGAGATATGTGTTTCCTCTACGGCCTCACAAGCAGTGAAGTCACAAATGTACAAAAATTCCAGAAACATTGACATTTTATGTGTGATGTACGTTCCCAATTTACAAAATCAAAAAGCCTGGAAACTATCACTCCAAAATAGGAACCACAGTTGATTTTTCCTTTTTTTCCACAATACAATATGTAATAGGAGTAATAATGTTTCTAAAGGGTATTTTACTGATCTTGCACCTATAATAGTTACTGGGTTGTGAGATAAAAATAACAATTTAAATTGTGAATCATTCATAAGATTAAAATAGGTTGATTTTTTTTTTGGCCATATCAGCCCCATGCTGCAGATGTATTTATGACTTGTGCACCTTTTTGACTATTTTCACTGTTTAAATCTACTCTTTTGAATTTAAAATACTGCATTTATTTATTTTTTGATAACTTGAACTTATTTCAAATATACGTTAAAGATGACAATTAATTTAATGCCTGAAAATATTGAATTTTTTTTAAAAAAAGAAAATGAATTACTGCTCTGTAACATCCTGTACAATGGCACCACTGTCTTTAGCATTATAAGCTTGAGAAACAGTTACCCATCTGTGGAAACAAGCAAACAGCTGCTGAATTCCCTTGTCACATAGCATCCCCAGTTTAAAGCACTAAACCTCTGATCCCTGAGATATACCATCTCTATCAACATTGTGGAAACACTGAGGACTAGGTCAGTGTTTACTCAGGATTTCCCTGTGTAGTCTTTTCTTCGGGGGCTTAAATCCATCTCCTCTTCCTCACCCTCCTCCTTGACGCCCCAACACACCCACCCCACTCCTGTACATTTGCCAACATCCCTGCCTTCCCCTGATTAATTACAAGGTCAGTATAAACAAAAGGGAGCAGTTGTTCACATGCTCTGTTATATGATTGGCCAAAGCTATATTCATACTGCAGCCTTTCATTTATCACCACTCGACCCTCGCGTGATCGCAGTCATTGCGAGCCATGGTGAGGGCGATTCCAATTAATATAATGGACTTGTGGGTTGATGTTTTTCTTAGCACTCTCAATAATGCAGTCATTTATATGCTGATTTACCATTTTTCAGTGTTGCAGGCAGCTGGACGTGACCCATAAATCCAACGAGTGCCTCTGCAGGGCATAACTCATCAAGGACATGTTTTGTCCCAAATCAAAACAACACCCAGGGTTTTCACATTAAAGATTCAGCCAAAGTGTGGTGGCCTTGTACATAATGAGATAGTGTGGCATCAGTATGCTGAGATTGCTTGTCTCAGCAGTATCATTAGACAAATCCTAAAATTATCATTATCGTGAATCATCAGCAGTCGTCAGTGGCGGTAGATAAAATGGGGAAAGCATGAATGATTGATACCTTGTATTCATAAACTAGCCAAAGTAATCCAGCCAAGGCACCATATTACTGGCATTATTGGTCCTGAATTAGACTTAATCAGAGAAGTGCATGTGATGAGATTGAAAGGCAAGCATCTGTGGCGCTTAACTTCGGGGAACATTGAAGTGGCTTTGCAGCTGTGTTTTTATACTGCAAGTATTGATGTATGATTTTTCATCTTTGCAGGAAGCCTGTTCTTTGATGTCACTTTATTGAAACTACCTACAGCCCAATAATTTCTAGATGAAATTTTACAGTTTATCATAATCGCTAAGACACATTTCTTGAAACCTTCCACCCTTTTCTCAAAACGGTAAGCACAAAATCAAACAATGTCCTCAAAACAGTTTTATGTCTCCCTCAAAATCAAACTATGTTGTCACATCATGCTGCAAGCCTGTCAAAATTAAAACGCTAGTCAGCAGTCATTAAGCACTGCATAAAAAAAAATGGAAAACACAATGTTCAGTGCATTTAGCTCCAGAAAACAATGTTCCACATGCCCCACCGCTTAGAGTCACTCTTCCTATGTCTCTCCACTAGCTTGTGGCAACAACCTGTGCACTCTGATCTAGCTTATATTGGTTTCATCACATCATTTGCAACAAGTGTCATCCATTTTGAGTTGTTGTGTTTAACCCTCGTGTTGTCCTCGGGTCAAAATGACCCGCAGCTGTGTTCAACCAAGTTCTATTTCATTTCTATATTTTTATATTTTTTGGGATCATTGATCATTCTTTAAAGAAACCATCACAGCCTCCTTGTCACCAATGATCTAAAAAATAAATAAAAATAAAATAGAACTTGGTTGAACACAGCTGCGGGTCATTTTGACCCTAGGACAACGGGAGGGTTAAGATATGACACTGGTGCTTTACTTGTGTTTAACTTTTGCTACCTGTGGTCACTATTATGCATCACTAGTGCATCACAGTGAAAAAAAATTTGTTTTAGTGAGTGAGAATGTGTTTAGAGTTTTGCAAAAAGAGTCAATGAGATCTGCAAATTTTGTCTAACTCTGTGAACATTGTTAATGTTTTTTCTAAAAGAGTCTGTGATTCAATAAATGGGTTCAGGCTACTGAGTGTTTGGTTTAGAGAATGGTGCTTAGTGTTTTAGCCATTCAGGAAAACTCTAATGCAGAGAAATATAACACGTACAATATATTTGTTATCAGGTGGCAGCTATCCTACCTAGTTTTTCATTATATTTTCCTCTTCCATCCTGGTACTGTCGGCACAGAATAAACGATACATACAAATCAAATGTTTGTTCAAATACAAGACGGTTTAGAAAAATGTGTTTTTTATTACTCATATCCTGTGCTTTTACCCGATAAGCATAATAATACACCACAGGGAACGTTCAAATGAAAAACATTCCCGATCTTGTTTCTTTAAAATCAACAATTGTACATTTAACCCCAGAGAGAAACTAAATTGAAGACAATACTTGATTTTTTGGGGTTGATCCTAATCGAATACACTTCTCTCGCAGATGATGTCGTCTAAAATGTGTTATCTTTTTTGTTTAAAGTCTCTAGAGTTATTTAAAATGTTAGCATTTATCCCACTAAACTGACAACTCGAAAACTATTAAGATTCAATTATCCTCAGGCAGAATGAGGAGAAGACCTTGAAATGGATTGAAATTGAGTGGCTGCCAAGCTGCCATTTTGAACACTTTTTGCCCCCAAGTGAAATGATGGTGAATTTTGGACACATTGACTTTTATTTGTTCAGTTATTTTTGACCCTTTCTTTCCTTTTGTGTGTTTTATGGACTTTTTTTTAGGAAAATAAACTACATCAGATCTTTTTGTGTGCTAGTACAGTTATGTGCTCATGTAGAAAACCCTGTGGATCTCTCAGAGGATTTATGAATGAGGTCTGCTCCTCCAGGTCCATTGTTAATCTAGACCAAGGTCACTCCGGTGGCTGGAGAACCATTGTGATTTTAGTGTGTGTGTGTGTGTGTGTGTGTGTGTGTGTGTACATCTGTGGAAGTGTAGACCAACATGTTTCTATGTGTATTGTGAACCTGCAGTTCGTAGGTGTACAGAGGAAATAAAATCCCATACACACACTCAGTTATAGACAGATGGAGGGACGTGGGACCTGTGCAAGGTCAGTGGCACTGAGCCATGACAAAGACCCAGTGTTGTAAATAATAAGAGCTCTGACCTTTCACAGGAGCAAGATGAGCCATTTATCAGCTCCATCGACCCAATCCTCAATGTCTTAATCTGGTTTTCGTCATAGCAAGTGTGAGCAATGAATGGACTTTAAAAACAACTTTTTTTTTCAGTTGTGATTTCGTAGGAAAGAACAAAGACGTTTTCTATAGATTTTCAGCTTTAAATGGGTAGCGGACGACATCTGTGGACGACGCGCGTTTTTTATGTCAGCTTTACTGCTTCGAAATTTATCTGATTGACAGAAGCCTTCAAGTTTACGAATAGGTCGTCTACAGCCATAATGGAAGTCTCTTTAGTTACTACTAATGCAAACTGAACATTTTCCGATGCTGTTGCTTCCTATTAACAGCGTTTAACAAACGAGCTGCCTCTGATTGTGAAGCTGTTACAAAAAAAGACATTTATCACTGAGGTTAACTGCACATTGTTAGCAATGGCAGTGGTCATTTAATCCTGGTCTTTCTGCCCTTTTTGTCAGTGAATGAGTTCCAAATATTGCTAGAGATTTGATCATGGGTGGTCCTGGAATGGTTTGAAATGGGCACACTAGTCACATGAGTTTTTTTCTTAAAGCAACGCACCACCATGAACACTCTTAAACCACGGTGTAGCTGCATTGACAAACATTTTTAATGGTTCTAGGTAATTTAGGCTAATTAAAACAACATCTGGAAAGTTTTACAGTCAGGTGTCTACTTTTTAGTAAGTAGCTAGAATTTCCATTGTTTTAAGCAGATACACTTACAGGATGAGACATTTTTTGATTCATGCAAAAACTAAAGCACACCTTAAGCTAATTTAAGCTGTATGTTTACCTGAATTTTGATTTCCATGTCAAAACATTAACACAACACATTGTAGCCTGTAATTCTTCAATGAACATATTTAAATTGCATCCATTTAGTGGAGTAATTCTCTTAAGGTGGGTGCTTGTTCATCTGGAGGCTTTCAGTGAGCTTACCATGTTTTTGTTGTTTGCCTTGCATTTGTTTCCCTGGTTTATTGGATTTTGTGGACGAGGGATCTTTCTGTTGCACTCCTCACATTATACGACTTTATTTCTCGTTGGCTGCCCGTCTTTGGCAAAAGATCGGAATCTTCTCTCACAAAGCCTTTAACCTCCAGAGCCACTGAGTTGTTAGTGAGTCACAGCAAATGCAAACAAAAAGATAAAAGAAATATAAAAAACATATCTCAAAGAATTGATATGCAGCGAGACTTTGATTAAAGTCTACGGGGAGCACACAACTAAGCAGCATGACTTACAATTATCTGGGCTCTTTTCAAAGGCCTGACAGCATATCTCCAGTAACACTCGCTCATGGAGCCATTTAAAAAAAACGAAAGCCCTCGCTGCATGAAGCTACGCACTTAAGGTCTGAGTAGGCGAAACCGAGCCCTCCATACTTTGTCGTAGTATTGCCTCAGCGGCATCTCTATTTAATGGTGAATGAAAGGGAAGTGAAAGATTGATGGAAAGACAGAGATGTTGATACAACACAGCTGAGACCTGCATTCAATTTTACAACACCAGAAATATTATGGTGTGTGTCCAGGGTGGCAGAGCACACCAATAAGCCCCAGGCCTCCCATTATATTGAAGGGTAAGACATATCACTTCCGTATCACTTGTCAATAGAAACGATGGCCTCTGGAAGACTGAACATGAGAATAGCTTAATAAAAATGCACGTCAAATAAAGTTACCAGCTTGAAATAAATCACAGTAACTCCCTGCAACACACATTACGATAAATGTCCTCACAAGATCTAAGAAATTTGATCATATAACACTGGCTCTGATGTCTTTGCATTGGATACCAATACAAGCAAGGGCTGAATTAAACAGCCTCTTCTCACTGATAAGGCTTTGAATGTCTTGTCTCCTACATACTGTGTATCTGCAGCCTTGTTGATTTAAAGGTGTAATTTGTAAGAATTAAATCTGAACCTTAATACAAGTTTGTACAATAGGAGGCAATAGTGAGTCAATGTAGGGTCCAGACAGTCGGCCCTCAGTTTGGTGATTCACCAAAATATGTGGCCCGCAGTGTTGGTGAGGTTAGTCAGGTTTAAGTATGAGGAGTGAGGGTAAGCATATCAGGTCACAGAATCTGATGGGCGACAAATTTCAGTGAAACACCGGTCCTCAGAGTTTCTTCAGTTTGCTAGAATTCACATATTTACTGTTAGTTACTTGGCTTTTTCTATAATTGATGATTGTATTAACCCCGTAGTGACGCAAATTAGCCATCACTATAGGTCACACTAAAGCTTGTTTATCTCCCTTTTTATCAAGATTATAGTCGCAAGAAAACAGTCGCAGCAAAACCATGTTTCAACAGCATTTAGGTTTGTTTTGAGTACGGTTTGTGTTGTCATGAACTGCATGAACAATTTGTTTTGAATTGTCCAAACAAGGTCAGTAGTCCTGTTTTGTTTGCTACGTAGAATTGCCTCAGTTCTATAAATAGCCAGATGATGAGCTAATTGAGCTAATCACATCTCATAGCTATTCTAACTACGCTGAATAGCGTATCACTGAATGACAGACACAGCGACAGTGTCGATATAACTGTAATGGTTTTTAATGGTCAACTGCCTCACATGTGCAGTATACCTGATGGTCAGTACATCCCTGATGTTATGCTATTAGCTGCTAATTTGTTGTTTGTGGTTTTAAGCCAACTGAATAAGAATCATCTGCTCAACAGCACATTATAAGGTAAACCAAATTGACAGTATTCTGGTGACAATTTCCATGGCTGGGAGTTTTGAACAAACTGGTGGTTGAATGCATCACAAAAGAGAAGACTGAACTTCATCTTTGCTCACAGGTGTAGGACAATGGCAGTAAAATGTTGGCTGAAAAATAAAAGGAGAGAAAAATATTTTCTGTGATGAATCACATTTTTTAAACCAGAACATATTGAAATAAGGTACGATCTCTGGCTGCCTGGAAAGGAGTAAATTAATCTAAAACGTGATCTAACAACAACAATAATGTAAAGTGTACTTAATTTGCAGTTAATAGTGTAATACAATATTCTAATTTAATTCTATTAAGTGATAGATCATTTTAACTTTGTTTTATTATCATAGTTAAATACTACATTGTATAATTGTAGAACTGGTGCATTTTGTCTCAGCAGGACTTCAAAAAGGTGCAAGGAACAAGGAAATGCTCAGTCCTGGAATTTCTTGACATTCTGTGTATAGTTTTAGTAAATTTGTGAACATTTGAAACTAAAACACTTCTTTATTTGGATTAAAAAGGGATAATCTATAAAAGTTGCATATTTTGACCTGGTCTGTACCCGTTCTTTACATGTATCATAGTTAACAATCTTGTAGTGTTGATATTTTATTTGAACAATTCACCAAAGCTGGTTTAGATTCTGGTCAGTGGTCCTGCTTCTTGAGATGCATCAACTGTTCTTTATTTAATGCTATTCTTTCTTGCACTGTATTATTAATTATCTAACTGGTAGTGCCGGGAGGTAGAGCAAAATTTGATCCATACTCTTGATATGCTTCTTTTATAATCTGCTTGTCCAAGACCTTTTCCCTGTAACCTTGACATTTCTCCACTTTCTAAATGGTGCTGCATGATCACAGGCTCTGCATGGAAGTTGTTGTGAGCAGATATGGATAAATATTAATGAAAATAAATGTTCAAACAGGTGGTAGTATGGTGCAAAAAGAGGCTGCAACATCTCAACATCAAATGTGCATGTGATATAGCATTTTTGATACTTTCTCATAAATTGTGTATTGTGTCCTCACAAATACATATAAATAGGTAATTTGGAAAAAAACATTTCACAGAATTCCACAGAAGAGTTATATTTTTGATGAAACAGAACATTTTTCTTTTCATTTATTTATGCATGTTTTGAGTATTGATTTAAAATAAATACTTTCCTGTAGAGAAAGTCAAATCAATGACGGTGGTGCTCTTGGATCCTGATCCGGATGTTCAGAGTGAGCTATGATTTGGGCAGTAGCTCCCCTGATCGATTATGGGCTGTAAGGGGAGGCACAAATGTGGGGAGGTAAGCATAGGCTGAAACAAAATGCAAACATTTGTGTTTATTCAAACCAATTAAATGCAATGGATTCTAATGGATTCTCATTTTTGCTGGTCTTTTGTCCCTTCTATCTGTCATCTGTCTTATCCTTGCCTCCATGTATGCCATTTTCCTCTGCACCTTTCTGTTTTCATCCTTTCTCCTCCATCTCCTCCCCCCCCAATTTTCCCAATTTTCCTTGCTGCACCTCTTTGTCTCTTTCATTATTCCTCCCTCACTACTCTGTGCTTTTCTTATACCATTTCTTCTTGTAAATAATGGAAATATACAGAAAAGAGTGTTCCCAGATTGGATTGTCTTCTTGTGTGCTCCCCTTTTCTTTGGCTTCCTCCTCACACACCTCTCCTCCTTTCTTTTCATTTTGACTTCTTATCTACATCACCTGCCTACACTTCACCGCTTCCACACATGCACACTCAAAATGTTGAATTAATTCCTTCACCGTCCTTGCTCACCGTCGGTGGTTCTTTATCTCCGGGGGTTGTGGAAAGGTGACTGGATGGCTCCCCATCATTAAAACCTCATCATCTGAGATGACACAGTCTACTGTTATTGACTTTCACTTTTTTTCCCCACAAAGGATGTGCCTATAAAATCCAATTGGCAGATGACTATTCAACCGTGATTTCATTAAAACCCTTTTATAGACATTCCAAGTGCAGATTAATTCAGACAGAATACTGCAATACAGTCAGTTCCTGCACAGTTTTGCTGCATATTCTTTATTCTCTAACACAAAAACTGACCAGGGCAGACAGTAATATGTAATGGGTTTCCTGGACTACTTTAAAGATAGGGAGTGCAAGAAACAGAGAAGGAGGCGAAAAGGATGGAAATGTCAAATTGGATCATTTTAGTAGAAGACGTGTCAGTCTGTTCACTCCTGCACAGAGGCATCCCTAAAGGTCACGTCAATAATTCTTCTGTTTCTCCTGCTGGCCATTAATCATTTGGCCGTACGTCTGTCATCATAGGGGGCTAATGAGATCTACATAGATCATTTCTTCCTTTGGCTGGAGGACAACCCTGCTGTTTAGAAAAAAAAGCACCCTTATTGATCTTGTGTTGCTCTCAGAGGATCCACGTGTGTCCAGAGTCCGTGTTGCTCTGCAGTGTTGCCTCTTGTTTTGCTGGCAGCTTTGAGCCTGATACGTGTGAGTGATTTGATAGGGCTTTTGAAATAATGTAGCGTGAATTATTTGAGAGTATTAATGGATGAATTGGGTCTAAATTTGTGACCGGAATGTCCTTGTATCAACCAGATATTCTGAAGTGCAGTTAACACAGTGAATAAAAATAACTCTGATGCTTCTCTTTTATAGTGAATAGAAGAAAGCTGCATTTTGTTAACACTCTGTGCTACAATAATTGACCATATTAGCTATAAAAAATTACCTGCTGTCGGCATGTCAACAGAGATGGCCCCTTAAACACTGGCAGTGGAACACCTTCGGGATTTGTTCATCTAATTTTTTGGCCTTGATAGTGTACAGGATACGAAGCACACGGCACCAAAATGAAATATTCAGCCTTTGATTAAAACGGCATCTTGCCACTTTCACTGACAAAATGATTGATTGCACAAACTTAGAAAAGGCGACGGCACTTTTTTAAGTCGTGTCTTCAATAACTCAGACCTTATTTAATGTAGTTTTAATATTATGTAAGCACAAAAGCAAATTTCTGCTCACAAATAACTGAAAATGTTTTGAAATGAGGGGCAAAATGTCACAGTATTTATAGCTCTCGTCTTCAATAAGGGCTGAAATTAATCTCAACATGATTAAACCCTGTGCCCATTAATCATTCACTCAATCAATAAATCTACAGTTTAGATCGATGAAACTACTTTAACAATGTCAAAAAAGCCATTCATCAAGCTTTTGTAAATTTAAAGTGAATATACATCTGGGATTATTTTTAAACTACTGACTGGAAGACAGATTGCTGCTCAGTGATGAGTTTATAAAAGGGAAAACCAAAACCTCCAAACATCTGTGTGATACATTTCTAACAAATTGCCTCTCAAGTCACTGAAAATATGTAACACAATGAAAAGAATTAGTCACTGTCAGTGTTTGTTTTGTGTTACACTGGAGTCCAAATTTGACAGTGTACTAGTTGTGACTTCCAATTAATTAAATTGCACTGATTCTGAATTAGCAATATTTTTTTTTCCTTTCTTATTAAATAGATACATAATGATTTTTCTCATTGCTGTGTCAGCTATATAAGTCACTTTGTTTTGAGTGTTTACACTTTAATAACAAAAAAAAAAGGTTTTCGTCTCTTTGCAGTGTGCCATTTAAGTTACTATTTGTTTGGTCTGAATTTACATGAAGCAAATTCAGGTTCTGGTTATATCGAAAAAGAAAAGACCGATAGACCTGCCAATTCTTAAATAGTAACTTTTTCTCCAGAATTTTACGCCATTAATTCAGGTTTACTGAAGGGACGAGCACGCACATCTGCATTTGTGGAACAGCCAAAAGCAACTATCTGAAATGACCTGTGGTTGGCCTCAAGCCTCTGTCAAGGGCTGAATTTTTAAAAGCCTGAATATTGAGCCAAAGAGAGTCAGTCTGGTGTTCTCTCAGACAGCAAGCTTATTATGGAATTTTTGATTAATGACCCAAAAGAAAAATACCTGCCTACTCAAGCTCTATTATTCACTCCTTTTGTACTAAAAAGACAAAAACACGTTTTATGGTGAAATCAGTGTGCAGCTCACAATAATTCAGCTAGTTTGTGTCCTTATAGATGACAAAAAAGGTAAGAAACCGTGTTTTCTGTGTGCGCACTCTAATTACAAAGTAAGTATGTTGCTGCTGCTGCTATTGTTGCTATTGTTGTATTGGTATCGTAAAACAGTTCACAGCATTTAAATCGCACAGCTTTGTGCTTTCCAACAATACTTTAGTTCATTACTATGCTGATGCCATTCAAAATACAGCGGCATGATTTTAATTTAGTCTGTATTCAGGCCAGTGAATATTAATGGTTTAATCAGGAATTAAAAAATCTCAGACAGAAGACTTGGCAGAGGTCGTGGGCTGTGAAGAAAGATCTAACTAAGAGGGATCAGTGCAGTCAGTGCAGTAATTCACACCTTCGCATCTGCTCTTCACACAAAGACATGGATAGAAAAAGGAAAGCATGAGAGTTTATCGTCGTGTATAAAATAAACAAATCGTCAGTCACTGCCGTGCAACTGTGAGGCTGGCAGAAACGATAGAAACCTGTCCAGTATTGAAGTGATGCACCCTCCCCCCCAGCTGTGCCGCGCTCTTTCTTGACAGCAATTCTGTGTTTCAGCTCCGAGTTGATGAGTGAGCAAACACCTCTGCACTCATGGCAGGCTCAGTGGGATTCTGCATTTCATGTGCATGTAAGCGTGTGCATGTCTCTGTGTTAGACATTTATTTAATACATGAGTATGGTTGCCAGCACACTGGATAGATAAATGTGTCATTTGCAATGCATTTCAGGTGAATCCAATATCCTGCCCCTGTCACTGTGATTACCAAACTGTCACACTGAACTGAGGACAGTGACAACACTGTCAAAATACAGATTTACTGTGCACAA
The DNA here is from genome assembly GCF_022577435.1 of Embiotoca jacksoni. Classification (NCBI taxonomy): domain Eukaryota; kingdom Metazoa; phylum Chordata; class Actinopteri; family Embiotocidae; genus Embiotoca; species Embiotoca jacksoni. The sequence goes on along the minus strand of NW_027185363.1, from coordinate 3,826,238 downwards.
AATATTTACATGATGATTATTAGAATGTTTCTTAATGCGCCCACATTTGTTGAGACAAGTAATGCATGTGCCTTCACTCTGATTTCCATGTTTTATTTACCTATATATATTCTGTAGATGCCCCCTATAATCATAGATAATGCATCAACATATTCAGAACTGCTCAATTGGATGAGGAAAATTCTCTGCAGCCTACAAACACTTTCCTTTTCAACCATCCACTCTTTTTCACTTTCTCTGAGACCCTGCAAAGTCCATTGTTGTCATGGCTTGATGTTTTCTTTTATGTTAGCAAATCAAAGCTCATTTCATGAGTCACAAAGACATACTCTTTGTGCAGGAGATGAATCAAATAGGTCTGAGTGGTTCTGTGCCATGCCGCCTCATTGAATTCCCAGATAATGCTTCAATAAATACCGGACAAGCCAATCACTCTTCCACCCCCAAAAAACAAATCCATTAACTCAAAACAATCTTCACGTATGTCCCATAGTTAAATTGAAATGATCATGTAATGTTAGCAATCAAAACATACAAGGTATTGGGAAAACATGTTTCACATTTCAGACCAGGTTAGATCAGATTGTGTTCTGAAAATCTGAATTTGCTTGCTGTCATCGGAATTTAAACAATAAGTTAATGTACAAATGAATTAATCAACTGTTTGATGATAGTTGTGGCGATAAGATAAAAAACTGAAAATACTAATCCCAGATGTATTAACCTTAAAGTAGCAGTCCAGTGAATAATGTATACCAACAAAGAAAGCACAATTTACTTTTAATGCTCATTGACTTTTTTGTTTAAAGAAAGATTATTTTGGGGGCATTTAATGCTTTGTTTTAAAGATAGACTGGAAATGTGGGAAAGAGAGCAGGGTAATGACATGGAGCAGAAGGCCGGCCAAAGTAGAATCAAACTGGGGACTCAATTCTCAAGGCATTTGCGCCCGTGTGGTGTTCACCCAAACAGGTTGGCTATCAGGTCACTCTCGCGCTTAATGTAGCAGTGGCTTTGCATGTTTTGCCACCCCAATAAATGCTAATTACTGCCCACTATTTTCCAAAGAAAGTACTATTTCTGCAATTCATTTGTGATGGTGACTCTACACAGAGAGCTCAAAGTAATGTAATAATAAAATATTATAGTTTGTAGGGTACATTAAGTGTCTGAAAGCAGAGATACGGATTGGCACAAAGAGCTTGGAAAGTACAACAGGGTCTTTTCGGAGTCCAGAGACAGTAATGGACACTGACATCTATTTATAGTGGGAAAACCTAAAGATGATGAATAGAAAAGCTGAACAAAGAGGGAGGGAGAGCAGAGCCACCGGCAGTGGTTTTGTAATGCTTTCGTTACAGTGTGAGACATATAGTCTAATGCAAAAGGACTTCATGGTTTATTCAAGTATTCAGATTTTACTTTTATTGCTTTTTGACTTTTTTTTACTTGAGATATATTTCATTTGTTTGACCTGAGAAAATCTGACAGGATCTAGTCATGTTTCCATCCAAATTTAGCAGAATTTGAATTAACTTTCCTGAAGATCATCAAAGGAAAATGTGAATTAATTCATGTTTCCATTGAGGTGACGGCACAATGAGATGACCTAATTAAAAAAGCACCAGAGAACAATGGAAAGCCACGTGGAAAAATATTGTCTAATATAGCATTGCTGTTTTTGTGATGTACTGTATGTAATATGGAGCACCATTGCAGCCTCTTCATCGGTCCACAGATTTTAGGTTTCTGTTGTTTTTTGATGGCTATGCAAGAAACCTTTGGTTGGAAATGCTCTGTGAGATGTTTTGTTCCTGACTTCATTGTGTTTTAACATCTTAAAACTTTTCTCAGGCATTTAACTATGGCACATTTTATACATGTGGTGTTTCACCTTTCTTGGACACAGCAATGAAGTGGAATAGAGAATTTGGCTCTGCACAGTGTGTTTTAGGCAGGTAAATCCAGATGAATCAGGGATCCCAAAGCTGGAAAGGGGCAGTGAAACATCTGTGTTGTTTTGCTTTTCTCAGTGGAGCCCAGATTTTTAGCAGAGCAGATTAATGTGATTTGCTGTAGCTGTTAGCACGAGAGGGAGGGGTGGGGTGGGGGGGGGGGGGTCATCCAGCCGACACATTCAGTTCGTTTGTGTCCGGTATTTGTAAAGGGTCTGTTCAGTCAGTAAAGTCAATGTTGTAATCACTATTCTGACCACAACATCTTATACAGTGAGGAAAACATGTTTTTGAAATTCATCATCTGCAGCTCTCTGGGCGATGCCATAAAGTCACAACAAGATTTATTATTCTTTCTTCAGACAGATCCAAGAATTATGCCTCATTTTAAGAAATCCCTGAAGGTACTAATTCATATTCTCCATATGATTGGACCATCAATACTGAGGGTAAGTGAAGGTCGCTCTGACAGTTTAACGGGTGGCCAGGTTCACCTGCCTCACTGCTGTTGCTTTACAAAGGTCTGTAATACTGTTTTTCCAGTTTGGTGATTTGGTTGTATCATGACAGACGGACAGTTCCAAAGATGACAAATACAATCAAAGGTGCATTAGTTTGAATGTGACCTCCCCTCACTTGTTCCTGATAGGCTGTTGATTATACAAAGTAGCTTTCCCTGCTCCCGTAGCTCTCCTCAGGTGTTACACATCAAACTGTCTCACATCTGTGATAAACACTGGAAACAACCATTGACTCATACATAGAATGAAAAACAAAATGGCACATCCCTGGTTCATGCTATGTGAACTATTAAATGAATATTTTATAATTTGTGCACAGCTACAGTTGATATTAATGAACTTTCAGTCCAAGGCTACGCTGCTTGCTTGCTAAAGTGACATATCTGCCTGCCCACCTGTTATGAATATTTATAACACGCTAGTGGACAAAGGTTAAAGAGGCACATTTTACTTTTGGCTCCAGTTCTGCTGCTTGATTGGTAGTCAAGAATAGTTGCTGTCCATGGTGCTGAACATTTGGTCCAAGTAGTGTGAAAGGTGATGGTCTAAGCTGTTTCTATCTTTTCATTTTGTTCTCTCAGTTTGGTTTTTGAACAGTTAAAATTGTGGCTCAAGTGTCACAAGAGAAAAAAAAAAAGTGTGATTACAATTATAGGTGACTGAATAGCTTGTTCCGCTGCTCCGTGACCCCTCATCTTTACTGCTTTCAGAAGAAGAGGGAAATAAGTTAGACGGAAAGAGAAAATACAAAAGTCTTATTGACCTTGACCTGCAGAACAAAGGTTACAAAAAGTATTGCGTAAAGGTCTACAAAAGCAGCCACTGATTAAATGTAGTTCTGCCCTGGATGCTGCCACACTTGACCTGTGCTGGATATGTCTTTAATTCTGGCTCTGTCTTTCTCTTCTGCTTTTCTCTCTATAACCATGTCTGAAACTAACTAGACAGCCTTTAGGAGTATGAGTGTCATAACTATGGCTGTGCATGACAAAACAATTGCAGCCTGTCCACTGCATAATAGACGGGTGGAAGTGGAAGTACAATGTGCCATCCATGAAATCAATGGTCCACTGCTTGGTGGCTGGCTGACTCCCCTCAAAACACACCCAGTCGGGTGCCATAAAGGATGTTTATTAAGCTGACAAGTCTACACTGCAGCTCCTTGTCATGCTCTGGTAATAGGGGCCAGGCGCAAACCGGCGGAAGCATTGCTTCAGCTGGTTAGGAGACAGACAACCCCTTCAGGGGTGAAGATAAGAAAGGAGAGGAAATAAGAGAAAGGAAAAAAGGAGGGGGAGGGTTGTGTTATAAGTGCATCTAGTGCCTGTTTTATGAGTGGAAAGAAAAGAGAATAGGAAAGGAAAAGTAGAGGAGCAAGTTAGAACCAGGAGAGGAAAGAAAAGTGCGGAGAGAGCGATCAAGAAATAATGACTGATGGTAAATGGAGTTACACAATCTGGACTTGTAGGCTGCTGGCTGGGCCCATATGGCAAAAGTGTTGTTCAGGTTTACTTGGAAATGTTTCACTGATGGGGCTCCTTGAGACTTAATGTTTTAATGGACCCAATGGATCAAATAGTGATAATGTGCTTCATTTCAGGTGTTTGTGGTGTTCAGAAAAATACAGCCACTCATGTTACAGCGGATGTGTGTAGGGAACAAGTATTTTTGGGGCTCTCTCTTTCACATGACCTGCAATTCCAACGGTGCCCATTACAACACAATACTCCCTCAATCCAATGCTGTTCATTTTAAGACCTGTGTCCTGTTCTCACAGGGATGTTTTTGTACACATATTTGATTTATGTAGGATATTAACCTTTTAAAAACACACCTATTTTTTAGGCCTCTGCTCGAAAATTCCACACCCATAATAAAAATAGCATATCTCTGAAACCACAATAAAAAAAATGATACAAAAATAAATATTTTTAATAATAAAGGAACACTTGTGGCATTTGTTTGGATGTGTAAATATCAGTATATATTTCCATATTTTAATAATAGTTTTGGCGAAGTCTTCTCCCTAACCCCCTATTGGGGGCTTGTAGGGGTTAAAGGGTTAATAGGGTCAATGGGCAAAAATGCTTCAATCTCAGAATGCCCCTAAAAACCGTGATCAAAGGGAAAAAATGTCCTCCAAGATTGTAGAAAGTGAATATATTGACGAGGTCAGGGCAGTATCCAATTAAGATAACAACTATTATTTTCATTCATTTCCTTTAACCCTCCTGTTGTCCTTGGGTCAAAATGACCCGCAGCTGTCTTCTATTTTATTTTCACATTTTTGGGGATCATTGGTGACAAGGAGGCTGTGAGGGTTTCTTTAAAGAATGATCACCAATGATCCCAAAAAATATAAAAATATAGAAATAAAATAGAACTTGGTTGAACACAGCTGTGGGTCATTTTGACCCGAGGACAACGGGAGGGTTAATAGATATTTCCATCTAGAATACACACTCACACAAACAGCCCTGTTGTTCACACTGCATATGTAAGTAACTCTGTTACAATATCATTCAGACAACAGACGATCCTGCAGTGAAGTTTTCAATTAATCTATTAACTGATGCATTTTCCATGTAAGAAGGATATTAAGAGCTAAATAAAAGCGTAAATAGTTAGAATTGCCTTGTATTTTCTCTCCCACTTACAGTTGGTATTTTTTACACATTAGGATGATTGCACATGTTTATTTGGGGTGGATTTTTATTTACTGTTTAACACAAGTTAACAATAACTTTATGAATTTCAATTTCACATAAAAAATAGTAACTTTATGTATTAATTAGGCTACTGCCTCCAAAATGTTGTAAACGCTCCAGTTTCTTAGACAGTGAAGGCAAAAATTGCCCCCCAGATATTTTAAAAATGTTCCTACGTTGTATTTAATGCTTTGGTAGGAGAGATTTAAGATACCTCCTCTCCTCTCCTCTCCTCTCCTCTCCTCTAATGAGCAGATCTACATTCACTGTAATCCCATAACAAATGCAAGCTATAAATCAGCCAATCAATGGCACCAAAGTTAGTCCCTGAACAATGTTGTAGGAAAACGTCTTGAATGAGCCTCATTGATTTGGCTTCACAAATCGTTATTTCTACAAGAAACACTGACAACATGGTTCTTATTTGTCACTCCACTCACTGTGAAGCTTATTCTATTTTAAAAGTACCGCATGATCAACTTTTTTGCTCATTGATTTCTGTTGAATATTTGAATGTATATGATGTGGAACCTCTACCCCTGACCTTTCTAATTATATTTTCACTCAGAAAGCCAGGTCAGAACAAAGAGATGAGATTGGATGAGATGTTGCTTATTTCTTGCAAACTAATCATGAAGTAGCACGACACACCTCCATTATTTCAAGGGCCAGTCATTTTGAATGAGCTCTGCGGAGGGAAGTTCCCGGCACCATTATGTCATCAGGGACAAGAGGACGGCAGGATTGAAAGCGCTACAAAAGAAGCTATTTTAATTAAAGCTGCAGATTTACTCGCCAAGCTGCCTTTAAAGCAGAGACGGCCCGGGCCGATGGGAGCCAAAGTGGTGGTCGTAAAAATGACTCATGCCAAGCAGGGGTGGAAAAGAGCCCCCTGAGGGACGGGCAGGGGAATTAAAGTGGCCAGTCGGAGGCTGTGTTGTAATGAGGACAAATAGCTGAGAAGTTTGTCGTCTGACAGAAGTTCTGAAGCTGGCCAGGGAAATATGCATAGAGCAATACTTTCAGCTCCTGTGACATTTTGACTACACCATGCAAACCTTAGTGAGAAGAAGAGTAGCAAGAGTGGATGGGATAACAACTCAGAAAGATCAAAATACATTATAAAAAGCAACAGATATATTACATTTTAGATTTTTCCATTAAAAGAGAGAAAGATCTAAGAGTTTATTGCAATTTAGTTCATTTTTACTGCTGAAAAAGTTGAAAAGAATTGAAGTACTTCTCTAGCGTCATGTTTTCTGTACTTTAAAGGAGGCAAAGTAGCTCATCATCATATATCGTTAGACAATAAGCTGGACAGCTGATGTGTATGCCATCAATGTTCATGTTATTTCTGACAAAAGAGTCATGCGATGTTCAGTATATATAATTTAACTAAAAGGATGTATCATTTACAACTAGTTTCCCCTCAAAATTTGGTAATTACATCCCTGCGCTCATGCTCTTCCACGTGAATGATCAGGGTAAAAACAGTAGTGAATCCATCCCCCGGAGAGAGGAAATTTACATAACATTTCTCATTTAAACTGGTACAGTGTGAGCCCATCCCTCCCCTGATAGGATGATGACTAATTCTGATCAAATAGATTGAATATAGAATTTTCATAATTAAATGCAAATCACAAATTTAAGTGATATCAAATGACTCTACAAAAACAATGACATGAAGTATTTTTTGTGTCATAATGTGTCTTTGTCCAATAATATTTGTATGTATATATATATATATATATATATATATATACCGGAAAAATAAATGCCTTTCTTTGATCTGCATTACTGGTTGTGCTCATTGTATAAAAAAAACAACAAAGTTACAAAAAATAGTAATTGTCCAGGATAAAGTGGGTACAGAAGATGGATGAATAAATGGATGAATGGATGGATAATTACATTGTAATAAATGTTGCTACTTTATAAAGATCCAAATTAAGGAAGTGACTGCAGAGTACTAACAAATCACTGCAGACTTGTGTCACTGCAGTGACTGCTGTAATGGATTTCTGCGATAGTGTAATTCTTCAGCTTCCTGTTTCCTCCTCTGTGTTCGTTCTGCATTGACATATGATAGATGAAAGATAAAAACAGGACTGTGCTTTGCAGTGATTTTTGCAGCTATTTTACAGTGTACATGTGTGAAGTGTGGCGCCCGTAGCTGCTGCTGTTCACTTCCAGTTCCAAATTTAAATCCCAGTGAGGAGCTGAGTGAGGGCCGTTTTATGTCACTTTGTTTTTCTGTTTTCAGGGATTGGGATGTGTGAAAATTAACCAATCATCGCCTTCTCTTAACATCTGGGATTTTTGTCTTTGTCTCACCTCCCACACATTTCTCTCATCATCCTCTTTTGTTCTGTGAGTCGCTGTTGAATATCCCCAGGAATTAATGAAGTGATAAAATTAAAGCACGCACACACGCGCACACACACACACACACACACACACACACACACACACACACACACACACACAGACAGTTATTTCCATCACTTCAGAGGACATTACATTAACTTACATTATTTCCTAGAGATTTATGTTAACTCTTAACCATTACTACGACTTGCGTAACCTAACCAATTCTAAAAACTAAAACGTAACGGTTCATGCTTTGGGGACCCCCTTTTTGTCCCAAAAGGGGAGTGGGGCCCCACAATGGGAGTGTGTAAACATATGGTATATGTGTCCTCACAATAACAGTAACGCAAGTGCACACACACCACCATCTATTTCTCTCACTAAAGGCACGACCTGTTGCGACAGCAGATGTGACTGGATGTATGTCAGATATTTCCTCTCACACTCTCTGTGAATATGAATGTATAATTTACCATCTCCATCTGTAAATTACCTTACTTATTTCTTAGTTTCCCTGATTCATCTTAAGGGTTCTTTTTTTTAATCTTTTGTAACTAAACTAAACAAAGGGGGACATCCTCCAACAGATTTACTGGGCACAATAACATGTTTAATGCAGCAGAACAATAGATGGCACTCTGCCCAATAAATCTAAAAGAACACTCCTGAAAGTAATCATCTGTAAAAAAAAAGAAAAAAAAAAAAGAACCCTGATGAATTGATAAAATGTGATGTGTCACTCAATGAGAGCAGCTAGAACTCAAAAAACGGTATGTTTTCCTAAAAAAAAAAAATCTGACCCTGTCTCTCTGCTTTGGCTTGTTTTTTGTATTTCTGTATTTTTGAATTTTTCTTTCTCAGGCATATTTGCCTTCCCATTGTCTGTTGAGGTTGTAGTGTGAGCCTGTAATTTACAATTACAAAGTATCTCCTTTCATCTCTTAAAAACCTCAAAATGTTGGCACAGTATTGAGCTAAAATACTTTCCATGTTGCTGATGTACATGTAAGTTTGTGGTGTGTTGTGTCTATGCTGTTTTCCCTCTCTCTCTGTCCTTGTGAAAATTCATTTCACTTGCATCTTATTTGCTTGTGGGTGTTGAGACAGATTAAATCAGAGTATGAAGCTTTACAAAATGACCCCACGTTCAGCTGAAACCTCTACAGCTGTGCATTCATGTGTTTTTATGTACATGTCTACATACAGTACACACAGGCACTGAAAATATACATTTAACAAACACTTGAACTTGACCAAAAGCTGATTGTAAGTATAAGTGCTGGAACACTTGGCAGGGTGATTAGGATCACGAGAGGGGCTCATAAGACGAGTGCCTTATGTAACAGGAAAGGTTATGTCGCGTAGTACTCTATCATGCATCGACTGCTTCCATTAAAAAGCCTCTTTTAAGTGTTAGCTCATTTCAAGTATAAAATCATAGTATAAAAATACTATTCGACTTTCATTGGGAACTGCGGTATTACATACATACACACACACACACACACACACACAGAGAGCGAAAGACACAGAAAGAGTCAGAGAGACCCATTCAAGCTGTAAACTTGGACTCAACAAATGCTATCACACAATGATAACCCTGGCCTTTGACAAATCTGATGGAAAGCATGTCTTCAGCTATCGTTATTGAGATGAGTGCTGCTCTGAGTTTGCTCTGCGCGTCTAACACAAAACTTATTTCGTCCTGTGGATTGTTGATCAGGGGATGGACTGCTGGCTTGGTGCTTCGCTGTGCATAGCTGTGGTAGACTTATGATATGTTGACTTTACCTGTCAGAGCTCTGCACCTTGTTTTGTGGATTTTTTTGAAGGAGTTCCACACAGAACTTTTTGCATTAGTCTTTGCATGTTTCTCCTGTTTGTACCTTTGGATCTCCCTAATCAAACTGAGGCCACACATGTTTTTACTGGAGCCTGGTTATAACGTTGTAGTTGTTGTTCTCCTGCTTTTGTTGGTTAGCAAACAGCTTTTAGGTGCATTATCACCACCTTCTGGTGGTAGTAACGCATTGGCAGCAGGTGGCGGTAAAAATAAGGGTAAATATATATTTTTTTAAGACAGGACGATAGTCACATAAACTATTCGATCATCTCATGATTTAATGAGTATTTGAACATTTCGAAAGTGCTGACCTATATCTACTGCTTAGTTTGTTTTAGGTTTTGTAGTTGTTGTTTTTTGTTTTGTTTGGGGTGTGAATATTTAGGGAGTAATTGTAGGACATACTGCAAAACCCCTCAGTTTTAATGCCTTTTTAATGGATGGTCTTTGATTCTCTTTTTTCAGAGAATAAAATTTGATTTTAATTGTCTCTGTTTTCTCCAGTTCCATCTAATGGACTTAAACATACTAAAGCAGGGCCCAGAAACTTACATTTAAATAATCTCAACCGCTCTCCTTTCTGTTGACAGCAACAACCCAGAGACCATCGCTAAAAGGATCAACTCTGCGTGGTGCTCTCAAGGTGAGTTCCAACTTTAAATGCATGCTACAGCATATGATTGTGTGGGTTCTTGCATAATGTTTGGTACTTTCTTCAATGTGACAAACTGTATTTATGTTTAAGCATATGCAAGAAAAATGTCCAAAGATGTATCAACACACTGTGAAAAACAACTCAGCATGACCTCTCAAATGAATAAAACAACACAAAAAAACCCAATCACTCTATTAGCCTTTTAATGTACATATTAATGCTTTTTTGATTGAGGGTGCTGCATGCCTTTTTTCTGTTGATCTTTAATATTTCCTGAAACCCTCTCATATTATCACAGCTTGGGATTTTTGTGTAAAGCATTTTCAGAGCCAGGGTCCATTTGCTGTGTCTCTGTGTCCCTGGATACCCCCGTATCCACATTAGCACTGGAGCACACACTCGAGGAGCTGTTCCAATCACTGTGTGCTGCATATCTCAACGATCTACAGGCACCATTGCTCTGTCTGCATAGGGTTTACTGTGTAGTCGACTCCAGTGAGGTGACGCATTAACTTTTAACTCCTGCAGCAGTATATGGGCCATACTGAATTGAATAATTGGATCCTTTTATGATTTCTGTGCAGAATGTTTAGTGACCTGACTGTCAGTTTTCATCAAGCTCAGTCTTGATTACAGTATATAACATATAACACTCCTCTAGTTTAACCCCTCAAACAAATCTAAAGCTGTCTCTTTAGCTGCAGAGAAGGTCTAATGCAGAAAAGCCGTCTCAGAGATGTAATGGATTAGCAAACCAAGTTTAAACTGATGACTCCACACTACTTACCTTAACTTGCAGCCTAGTTTTATGTTCATTTGATACAAGCTTGTATCTGTTCGTGTCTCTCTCCATAACCCTCTGGTAATACAATCAGACAGCTAAGCAAATAGATAGATGGATAAATAGGAAGCTATGTACAGTAGATTGATGGGAGGTCGATAGGAAAGGAATGTGAATAGACAGAAAGGAAGGTAAAGCTGAAGATATAAGAAATGTATACGTAGAGAAGATTAATCTTAAGACAGGTAAAATTGACCAGTTTTTCTAATTATAGTTATTTTCAGAAGTACAAGTCCTTCCCTCTCGAAATTACCAAAATGAACACGACTTCATGCTGACAATGATGGAAACACCTGCTGTATTCACACCAAAGGGTTTTACAAGAAAAATGTAACTACTTATTAGTGTTACCTCAGTAATTACATTAAGTCTGACTAATTGTTAAAATATGGATCTTAAAACAGAATGCAAAATGTAGTAAAGAGAAATTAAGATGAAGCTAGTCTATCCATACTTCCCAATCTATACTATTTTATCCCACGTCTGTGAGATTAAAGTTTTGCAAATAGAAATTTGAGGGGTTTGCTGTCATCTTCTTATGGTCATTCAAGAGCGCAATCTTTGGCATGTAAAACGAATGACTTTGTACTTTGAAAATATCTTGAAAATGAGATCTGTAAAAGGTTTTTAATCATCACTCCAGTGGATTGAATAGCAAGCCAGAAGCCAGACAAAGACAAACCATTAGTTATGTGATTTTGTCACTCGTGCTATTAGATGTACTTTTAGACGTAGTGTCACCTAGAGCAAGATTTTGAGTTTGACAGCCAGGGACTATTATAGATAACAGTTATGGTAGTAGCAAAGATGTTTTTTCTTTACGAGAAAGAGACACCATTCTTTAATTCAAAGACATTTTCTATTCATTTTCATTATATATCAACAGTCATTTATAAAAAATAAATGTATCTTGGTACTTGAACCTCCTTACAAATATCACTGTTATATTAAATTCTGTTTTGACCCAACGGTGAAGAAGAGTAAGGAGGCAGCACTGCATGTTTGCCTTTCTAATTACTTCTCATAGGAACCCAGCTATTGATTGTTGCAAATGCCTATTGATTTTTAGCAGGACTCTATCTGACGTTTGTGCTAAATACCATGGGACGAATGATGTCTGTGTCAGTCTGTGACATCAGTTTGTCTTTCAGTGGTAAAGCGTGCATGTGTGTATTTGCATGTGTTCAATGTGAATGGCTCTGAGTATAGCTGACGAATAGGAAAGTTGCTGCATTCCTTTTGGACCCAGCAGCCTAATCGAGAAACATCGATCACGCCAGGGGAAACAGTATGCTTACTTGCACATCGAGATAGCCGAAGGCTATTGGCAAACTGTTTGTTCTCATTGGATAAAATCACAAGACTTCGCTCCCTACGGTTTAAACAGATCACTATGTCAGAAGGTCAGAAGGAGTGCCAAAATTAATCAGCTATTCTCATTCAATATTGTTGGTGACAAAATCTTAGGTGATACTACTGTTCAATACAGATTAATTAATTTTGCCCAAATTGCATATGTTCAGATGACAGTATGTCAAGTTCAAAAGAGGGCAAAGATAGTGTTAGCATAAAATAACTGGCTTGTTAAAGCCGGTATAAAAGAGCCACTGGATGTCACACCCAGGTGAGCTTGAAAACAGACAACAAAATGAAAATGCAGGTTTAGAAAGTGTTTTTCTAATATGTACAGCAATGCCTCTTTAACATAAAACCTAATAACTAAAATTACCAAATGCTTCAACAATTAACAGTCCACATCATTCTTGAAACATGGAGAGGGTTTATACTTGCTCTGCCTTTAAAAGTTTCAGGTGCAACAGTTGCTTTTCATACAGTATATCATCCAAGCCCTGTGACACTGACTGAAGTGTAAATATACTGTCTGCAGTTTTTAAAAAAATGAGTTAATTTGAACCAGTAACCAGCTGTTCAATCTTTACATTTGAACCCCCACGTATGACATTGACATTTTCAGAAAAAGAAGAATCTTTTTTATGTCTTTTCAGCCTGAGGCCTTCATGAAGTTATATGTTCTAAGCCAGCTGTACCACATCCAGGATATTGGTTCCAGTCTCTTGATTTTCCAGATTAAGTGTGTGTGATATGAGGTATTTCTAGTGAGGTTCACAGTGGGATTAGTGCTTTACTAGCAAACTGGACACTCAGTTTTTTCTTCCTGATCCAATGGCACATGCTGGCAAGCACTAAGTGTACGGTTGATATGGAAAAACTCAGCTGTCTGTCTTGGTCATTTGACATAAGGAGCCAGTGCTAGTAGAGCTGAAAGTCTTCCGATAAAGAATAAACGACGGATGGAGCATTAAAAACAGATCACTCAGTGTGTGTGCCTTTTACCTGTTACACCATCGTCTTTGGATTTGTTGTCTCGGAAAATAGCCTTCTTTTATCATTGTTCCCTCATATCTGAGGAGCTTGAATAAGGCAACGCTCTGTCCTTAACTTCCATTTGAACAAAGTCTCTGTAAGAGAAAGAGAGAGGACATTACAGAAAGGCAAGGGGACAAAGGTGTAAAAGGGGCATGAAGAAAGTAAGAAAATGTCAGACAAAGAAAGCAAAAGACATGAAAATGGAGAGAAAGACGGATGGAAAGACTGATTGTACGAGAGAGGGCCGCGCAGTGCGGCATCTATATCAGGCTTCCGAAGGGTATCTAATGTGATTTGCTTGGGTAATGAGACAGGCAGCCATTTGTAATTTTCAGTGTTAGTTCACTGCTCGTCATGCTTTTTCTATGCTGTGTACCTAAGTCCCCATCCTGATTAGTGACAGGTTGGAGATGTTTATTTTTAGTTGTCTGGAATATACGTAGACAGACTGTGATGAATGGGAATGATCTTCCGTTGTGGCAGCAACAACAGTGGCGGGATTGACTGTAGCGTTGGGAATAATGCTGTCACTTCATCAAACTTCACAACGACAAACAGAGCTTTGTCTGCTTAAAGTTGAGTTTAGGTTTACTGAGATTCTTTGTGATAAAATAAGTGTGCAAATTGATGGCAGGGAAAACTGAAGGAGTTACATTTTGTTCAATTTTGCTTTAACTGAGGTGTCGACAGTTTAGTACGCAGTACTACTAGATAAAGCTTGAAATACAGTAGGAGGACAAGCTAGACTGTTTATTTTTTCAAATTTAAAATCAATATCGTAAGTTTATAATATAAAATATTATCAATAATGGTCTTAATGGGAAATGCTTTCTGTAATATTGTAATTTTTAGTGAAAGTAGGAGTAGGACTAGGGTTTACTCTGACTCAAACTGTTCTCAAATGTATTTTTGTGGTGATTCATTTTGTGTATTAACTTCCTTTTCTGACGGCTGTGGTTGTCATGGGAACAAATGAGGGAATGGAAACAGCCTATATTAGTCTAAAAATGTATTATTTTGTGTTCTAATGGGAACAGCATATCAATGTGTTGTAAGAAAGAAAGAAAGAGTGAATTGCTGTAGGCGTCCTGCTGTCCTCATTGAAACCCCGTCTCCTAGAAAATTCATTTTATATACCACTTAATTAGAAATGAAGAAATACTATGTTGGCCATATGCACATGTTTTTACCAATACCATAAGGAACCACTGTTAATTAACCAAGTGAAAAACTTTCTGTACTGAACACATCTGTTAACTTTTCACTGACAGTGTGTTTCAGTGTTTTTTCCAACACTATCCATGCCATCGTTTCATGGTTATGTGCGGGCACCCACAGCACTTGGTTAAGGTCAGAGAAAGGCAGCAGTCTTGGCTTGATATATAAAAAAAACTGAATATAATTCAACACAAGTTTACTTAATAACATATAACTGAAATCAGAACCTTTGCCGAACCTTGATTAACGTGCTTTTGTTGCCTAAACCTAAAATCACCCAGGACACAGGGTACAAACCCTGAACTCTAGGGTCACAGTCCTGTGCTTTGTTAGCCCAACCATTCACCTGAACCAGCTGTCTGTAAATTGTGTCCGATAAATAGAAAAAAATATGTTGCTAACTTCAAGGAGAAAATACTTGTGCTACATCCTACTGAAATGAGCTATTAAATCAGTTTTTTTTGATAGCGAAATATAAATAAAAGGTTCTGTACAATCTGTATAGTACATTTATGCATTAATTAGCTATAAATTAACAGTTAACATTACCCAGCATGGCATGAGGTTTAATTTGGTTGACATTGCCTGATTGACTGCAGAACTCTGTGGTTAGTGGGGCACAGAGAGTGGACCTATTTGATCAGTGGAACAAAGACACAAATGGGGGCGAGTACAGTTTATTCAAATATTCAGATAGCCGGTATATCAATGATTGAAAGTTCAATAGGGCACATTTTGAGCCCTGATTTTACTGTACTGAGCTCATAACTTTTTGCATTTAGTTTTCTGTTAAAGGAAATGTTGTCAGCTGCATTGAAATAATCTGCAGTTCCCCCAAGGAGCTTCCCTTGTGGCTGACCAACATCACTTGTAATCAATACTGACATGCCCTTTAATTTTGACTGTCAACTTTGGGTTGGTTAAACGTCCTTCCATTTCCTTAGTGGCCTCCGGAGGACATAAATGCATTACCGATATGAAATGCAGACCATGTGACAGAGGCCAGAAATATATTGTATATCCTGATATTGCACTGGCACCAGCCCGTCTGACTGATTTGAGTGACATGTGATCTGCAGCTCCTTTGCAGTCATATGGGGGTTTAGCTTCTGCTTTTCTGCTCAGCAGATGTGCACTTATATCTGAACAGTGTGTTGATCTTCCAGAGCTCATCTTGACTTCCACAAGTCTAGTTAAGTGCCATATTTTAATGACATTTTGGAGAATGGAAGCTACAACCTGGAAACGCTCAGAAATGATCAACAGCTGACAATTCCTACAGACACTTCTTGACCTGCCTTACAAGTCCTAACAAGTTGACTTTTTTGAAATCAGACAATAGTCAAAAACAGTTTCTCGGCTGAGCAGGTTGAAGAACACTGATTGGAGAGCAAAGAACAAGATTTAAAATTCCTTTTTAATGACGGCTGGGCTTCAAACTGTCATACTTTTATGACACTGACCGAATTGCTTCAATACTATCAAGAATCAAATAATGTTTTGTTATTTTGTACAAAAGTCTGATTGCATTCAAACGCATAACTTTTGCTGCATTTATGCAGGAGTAAATCTTATCAGCGTCAGTGATCCATAACAGTTACCATACGTAGACTGTATTGTTTGGCCCGATTGTACAGATAAAATCACTCAATATCAGCTTTGATAAATCTTACATTAGAACGCCTTATTTTACTCTTTTCAAACTATTTTATTTGCCACATATCCATCTCAGTTTTGTTTGCTGCTGTAACAGGAGGCTTCTCTTTGTGCAGTCAACAAGCTTGTCTCTACTAACGTGAGACATTTCGGCAACATCTGTTAATTGGACCTACAGAAAACAATATGGGTTACACTCTCCCCCACTAAACTGCATGAAAACTAAAAATGTGTACCATAATGTTAAATGTAATTTTCTTTGTCTTAAAATTGATTTTCCAAGTAGGATGTTTTCGGTGTTCAGGAAACTGCATCAAACTCATGGTATTGGGACCGGAACAAAAAGGCCAAATCATGTTATCTAGAATTCTAGTTCAAAGATGAGACCATACTATAACTCCTATTCTGCAGTCTACTTTCACTTTCAATGGTCCTTTAGTTAAAAAAGGGTTAAACTCTTTCCTGTTCCTTTGAGAACAGGTACAGTATTTCATCATTTCTAATTTCACAGCCACTTTCACACTCTTTAATTCTTCCATCTTCATTTCAAACTACTGACAGGAAGGTCTTCCTCTCTGTTAAGCAGCACCAGTTGAGGTCTCTCTCTTTCTTCCTTTCACTCCAACCTTCTTCTTTGCCTTTCTTCTTTCGGCACTCACGTCACTTTTTTTTTCCTCTAAGAAGACTAAGTTGAATGGCCCAATAGCATTTAATTGCTGTGGTTTTTATGTGGTCTGCTGAGAAGTAATAGCCACTCAGCACTTCTGTCCACAAGATAGATGCTGGCGATGCTTGTTTGGGAGTTGCAGCGTGGGAGCACACCCAGTGGTTCAGGAAAGTGCAGGTGAAGTATTAAAAGAAAATGGTTCGCTGGGAGGGGGAAAAAAAAAAAAAAAAATCCCACAATGGCTTTCATTTTCTTATTGAAAACAAGTCACTGTGGGTCAAGCACACAAGCACATGCTCACACACTGACAGACAAATACAAATCCACACGGACACGCAGGCAGCCACAGCAACACACCTACCACACAAACAGGGGTCAGAGAGGAGCAGCAACTTGTTAGCAGCAACCATTCGCTGTGACCAGTGCAGTAATGCAATTTGGTCTTGCTGTTGGACAGGCCACCATATGGAAGTGGTCACAAGGTGACTCAGACCGACTCAAAAATAGAAATAGCAGGAAATCAAAAGAATTGCCTGATCCCCTCTATTTGGCCCAGCTCTGGTGTCACATGCTAGACACAAACCCATTATTTCAGAGGACCTAAAACATTAAAATAACCAGTTTTACTCTACCTCTGTGGCTGGGCTTCAAAAGAATACATCACACTCCTTAACACCAGGCAATAATGTCAAATTGTATTAATGATATACAGTAACGCCTAGTTAAAACTATAAATGTAACATATATTTAAACAGTGATAAAACTTGTAGTCCCCTTATTTATCATTGAAAAGCAGTATAAAAGCATGTTCTAAACAGATGATTGCAAACTTTTATTTCCAGTTATAAGAGATAATTATTGTATGTTGACAACTGTGCCCCCATTGGACACATAACCAAGAGCTGGTACCAGTTAACTGAATCACAATATAATATAATATAGTTATAATAATATAAAATGTATCTCTATAGGCGTTATAATGGCTGAAGAATAATATGACTATTAAATACATAAAGTATCTATAAGGCTGCTTTACTGCTACATTATACCATGTTATAAAAAATGAATTAAATGTGGCATATAAATGCCAAAAAAGTGGACTTCCAAAATTAACAATAATACTAATTTGCAACTTCCTTGCTAAAGTGTATATTGCAGAACTGTTGAACTTGCAGGGAGATATTAAAGTCACATAAAATGCACACACTATCCAAAACCACTTTGGCCTGACATGACAGGAATGTTCATTGTGAAATTATCCATATTTTGGTTACTCTCCTCTAGAAAAGATTTCTGGAATGACTTGGTCTTTTAGTTTGCTAAAAATACGTCCCCTTTGGAACTGTGAGTGCCGTACATGACAGCAGTACACGCTTATATCTAAACGTTAGGTATGCTACATAGAAAAAACAAAATCAAAATCCTGAGAGGAAATTAAGTATGGATCACAGTAAGTGATGTGATTACCTTGGAACCGAACCATGTCAGAAGTTCACTGAAGAGTTTAATTGCTATCTGTGGGATTGGATTTTGTTATTCTCACCGCATGATAGAAATTCAAAATCTAAGTCCATGAAAAAGCAATTACTTGCTTTACTGCTTAACTGTTTAAGAGGCTCTCATTATCTAGTTAAAACCATCCATATTTTTAATTCAAAGGAAGCTCTAATTTGCTTTATTTACCGTCACACTGTGGAGTTTATTTCTCCTCTACGGGTAGGAAGGCAGGCTTGGACTTATTGACATTTAGTGCATCACTAAAATGATCTGTTTTGCCCTGTTTTCTAGTTACAGCTGCTCATCTAATATGATTATATTTGACTGAAACCACATTAAAAATAACTTTGCAACAGTAAATGTCATATTTACTTTTACATTGAATAAAAGAGTCAATTACAATGAATAGAAATAAGATGTTTGTCAAGCAAATGTGACATTAGGTATCTGCAAGAAAGTTGTCTAAAGGCAAAATTAACTTTTGTGAAACTTTTCGTGTGTGACATCCACAGCATGATTGTTGAGCTCCAAAGACTTTTTGGTGTGCCATTTAATTATTGCCTCTAATTAAAGGCCCGCGTATAGTGTTAATGCATCACTGGTCATCACTGTCGTGATCATTTGGAGGTTAAAGAAAACTCATTACAAACAAACTTCTCATTACCAAATACTGCTGTTAATCGGTCTTCAGTCAAAGTTTTATCGTTTACTGGTGACACAGCTCGAGGTTTTGTGGAGTTCTTTTTAGTTTCTTGAGAGGATTTAGCCATTTTAAGGCCAGCACTCGCACGTTTCACCCTAAACAACTTCCCCCCCAAACACAATTTTGCAAGGGCACTGTCGCTGTACCCTGGGCTTAGTAACACCTAAGGCAACTGTGACTGGTTTAAAGAAATACAAACAATACAAATATATACAATTGTTTTTTTCCCCCTATATCACTGATATATGAGTGCAGCCAGCCCATTCTCCAGCAGTGTCACAGCACGATGGAGTCAGAGCTGGCTCTGTGAGACAATCTTTATTTAAACACAGGACAGTTTTCAGTCTTTTAACATATGCTAATTGTCTTCCAGTTCATAACGCTGATGTGTGAATGTCCACTGATGTTGCTTTCATTACCAGACTCAGGACAATGGGGATTATTGATGTCTGACTTCAGTAAAACATTGTATTCGTACATCTCCTGGCTGAAAAATATACTTAAATGCATACAGTAGATTAATAAATAATATGGATTGAAGCAAGCTTATGTTCAAAATGTATACATGTGATTTGTAATTTACACTGTAGTTTGCTGACAGTACTGTGGTGGTCAACGGATACATTTAGCCATCCTGAGACCTCAGCTGGGGCTGCTTAGATATTTAGTCTAGGTTGCCGTAGTGATTTGAGCAAGAGGCAGCCATTTGTCCTAGTTGCGCTGGCAGCATGGTTGCTATCCTACATGGAAAACAGCCCCTGGTGAAAATGACTTTCCATTACTTGTGACCCCATCTGTAAATGGCATTCCCACCTGTTAGGATAATGCGTTGCCTTGCATATTATCCCGACTGTTTTTTTTTTTGGCTGTTGGTCTATAGTGTAAGCTCAGAATGTAGAAATACCTCTCTAAAAATAGAGTAATGTATTCATCTTTTTTCTCAATGTTTGGGTGATGGATGATATTCAGGGGAGCTCTGTGCTTCCGTGGTTTATGTCTCAGGAACCTCGCATGTAAACTAATGTCTTCTCACAACAGTGTTCTTGTCATATTTGTCATGTTGTGTATTCCTATGTTCTTCCCTTGATTATGACATCGTATTGCTGTGCATTCAGCATCTTAGAAGATATATTGATCATATCATTAGCATGCAATGAATGAGAGAGCATGTTAAAACTGATTGCTGCAAAGATGCTTCTGAAAGACGTGTTTTATTGCATAACACACAAATCAATAGTCTCAAAATAACAAATTATCTCGTATCAAGTTCTGTGTTCACAGCTATCTGTCATTTTGTGTGTGTGTGTGTGTGTGTGTGTGTGTGTGTGTGTGTGTGTGTGTGTGTGTGTGTGTGTGTGTGTGGCTTGTTCATTTAGCAAAGAGCACTGAAGCAGAATTTAGTGTCATAACAAAGCAAAAGAATCAATGCAGAAGCACTCTTGATCTTTGTTCTCAGTATAACAGATATCACTGGAGCAAGATGACAGCACAGAAATAGGAAACACAGGAGACGAAGGGGTAAAAAAAAAACACGCACAAGACAAAAATGAAGAATGTTCACACTTTTCATTTGTGTTTTAGATGATCATTTTTTGATATTTTGTATTCAAGTCACTGCTCAAACGTTAGGTACATTTTATGGGCAAAAATGGCTCAAGAAGGAGAGGCTGGTCAATATCACGTCATGAGAAGTGAAGAATCTCAGGGTGGTTGCAAGCTCCTGTCACATTGCATGTGTTTTCATAAAGTGCGCTATTCTTTAAGTTATGACTCAACTCTAAATAAACATAATGTTGTCATGAATATGAGGTAATTATACTTACAGCTACTGGATATCACAATATTGTGGTCCACTTAATGTAATAAATTCATGGTTCAGTAGTTAAGCCGGTCATACTTTATACATTATTCGGCATATGTCCATATTGGTTGCTGTTTAAGTAAACTGTATATAAAAGTGTACATGTGGTGTGTATTTGTGTTGCATTAAAATTCACAACTACATCACTACATTCCTGATATAAAAAGCATCAACTGTCATAGTACCAGTAAATTAAATTCTGTTCAGATTAACTTTATTGGCTTTCAAGTTTTCAGTGTGCTATAATGTAGGTTGTATACTCATAATTATAAAAAAAAAAAAAAAAAAAAAAAAAAAAAAAATCAAATTTTTAAGATTTTTTTGAATCTCCTTAATGATAGATAATGTAGGTGGTAGCAGACTGCAAACTCACCACTAGTTGGCACTAAATCCTACAAATCACTCATTTAAGACAGAGCAGAGGGTTTATAGCAATGATGTTGCTGAAATAGAACTCTGACAGACTGAATGAGAGTGTGTATTGTTTTAGTAGTCTGTAGAAGTGTATGATTCAGTTTAATCTCACTGTCTAATGTTAAACAAAAAAATGAGGTGCGAGTTGGCACCTAAGTATCATCATCGAATAGGGAGATATGCCAATCGTCCCAGTCCTACTGTATCCGTGCTGGACATGATACTGAAGAGACCACACACCCTTGCTTCGCACCACAGTATTAAACATTTCATTTAGAAATCCTTGAATATTAAATGTATGAAAAAGGTCCCAGGACTCAATGAAACATGCAAAGTTGATTCGCCAGTTTTGCTTGAATAACTGAGCTAATAGAAAAACTTTTATCAAAGCGCCCCCTCACTTTCCAAATGCAGTTTTGCTCATCGGCAGGCAGAGCCATCTCCTGAGATTATGGGAAGGTCTGTTATTCAGAAGAAAAGGATGTAGTTCATATGCAGTACTCATGCAGGTGAACATTCTTCTTCCTTTTTGCTATTATTCATATAGTCAGTTTAGGAATTGGCTTTGTAACAGTTCTTAGCTGTGTGTCCAGACTAATTCCACAGTAAAAACAAGCTTAAAACCACAAAACACATTGAAAAAACAGGTTACTGCATGTGGTGAGTTTTAAAATCAATCAGTTTTAAAATCAATTTCAAATCATTACATCAAACATGAGCACAGATTTAACCATTTATTATTCACAGACTGTAAGCTATCACGTCATAACATCACTGGGTACATTTGATATTGCGGCCATGTAAGCAGATGTTTCACCAAGACTTAGAAGCTGTTGTATTATTTGTGTTTTGTAGTGCTACCAATACCCTGCCCCTTCTTATATAGCTTCAATGTTGCAACACTGTGAATAAAGTGACCCCAGCTGTATGTTTTCTGGGAAACATCAGCATGATTTCTAATATTTATGTCCTTATTCTTTGCAATCAGTGTTGCCAGGCTGGAAATCCAGATATTCTAAACACTAATGTTATAGGTTTAAAGTCAGCTTTACTTTAATGTAAATTAAATATGCATGTGACAAAGAAAACAAAGAAAGAAAGAAACACAATGCTTTTCTTTTTTTTTTACCATGCAGTTCAAAACGTCTTACTTCCTTCGAGAAGTTTTCATCCTGCTTTCAGACATAAAAAATGTTTATAGAGAAAGCTCCGAAATGAACCCTGTTAAATTAAATACATTGGCACTGAACTTAAATTGAAAATTATTATCCAAAATAAGGGGTCCTATAAAAGATCCTCTGAAATGTTTGATTTTAGATTCCGAGGCTGAAATACAAACACAACAATCAGAACCAGGACTGTTGAAAAGCCACATAACCTACATTTTTTACGTAATAATTTTACCAAAATTCCTTTCTTTTCCTAACAACTAACCCAAATGCACTACTGCGTGTCATGTGCTATAATGACCTAATAACATCTTTGGTCGATAATTTGAAAGTCACATTATATTGTCATGTGCACAGTTTCTATCATTGGCAAAGGAATAATTAATTCAATTCAACTTTATTTATATAGCGCCAAATCACAACATAGGTTATTTCATGGCACTTAAGATATGTTGCATTTATACATCAATCTTCTATTTTACATGTGTCATATTTATTTATGGTAATCCTAAAGAAGAAAATCCTCAAACATAATAAGTGCAGTAGCTAAAAAAAAAAGAAGAAAAAAAGAGTGCATCAATTTAATTTTTATCATGAGACCATGGGATAATGTGATCTGACACTTTCTCTGGGACTTGACTGTCCCACAGTTATTTGTAAAGCTTCATGTTGGATTTGTGTGTACTTTCATCTGTCTCAGCTCTGGAAACCAGGTAGTCATGCACATGTACTTAACTCATCTACTTGACCTTTATAACCAAAATAGATGGAAAGATGGTGGAAAATGTTGTTGTGTCCATTAATGTGTTTTTCAGTCAAATCAATCAATGAAGGCTGGTACAGTGAATGCAGTTATGTCTCATGAATGTGACAGACGCCTGGCTGACCACAAACTGAATGAGCACTTGAATGTGTAGATTGAAGTTCAGAATTTTGTTTTGTGTTTTTTCTGTCTCAATTACATAAAATCTGATATCAATCAGGAGTCCAAAGTCAGATTTTCAAAGTCAGACACGACTATTACAGCTACACTTAAATGTTTTGGTGTGTTTTGAAAACCATTTACCTTCCTGGGACCTAATTTATTAATTTCAGACTGGTATTGTTGTGGGTTTTACATTTGTACCTTCTCAACATGCAGGGAGCATTCATGGTTAAACCTGCATTTACATACCTTTTAGCAAATTTGAAAGGCTTTAAATCCCGTGCAGCCTTATTTTGGTTTTCCTGTTTCCTTTGCAGCATCTGAGTCCGAGTCTTTCTCAGCCTATTGTCACCCGTGAGCCTCGAATTCTTTCAACAGAGATTTCATGTTTTTGACTTTTTTCTGTCTGCATTAATAAATGTTCTTTGGGGAGGAAAATTGGCAAATTTCACACCAAATGAAACTAATAGCGAGTGTAGTTTCTATTAATATCGTTAATTATAAAATAATCTTATTGTTTTATAAAGTCTTTATTTAATCAAATTCTCCATGTGAGTACGTAAATTCACCATTTAGCAGAGGTCCGGCTGGCTGTTTTCCATGAAGTCTGAAGAAATTCACGGGCTTGTGTCCCCCAGATCTCTTTTGCCACTGTAGTGGGTTCAATAGAAACTGATTGAGCGCTGCTCTCCACCTCTCTCACGCTCCCTCCACAGTCCCAGTCATCCTCCAGGATATCCGCAGCCAGGCCTGCAGCCCTAACCTCTCTGCACTGGTCTGACAGGGACTGTACTGTCTGTAAAGGCTGATGAGTGAGAGAGAGCGTGAGAGATATTGACTGTGGTGAAGGGAAGTGGGTACTTTGTGCGCAATGTGTAATATGCAGTGGGTAAGGAGACCAAACCCTGGTCCTTTGTGCGATGTTTTTTTGTTTTTTTTAACAGTTTACAAAGGTTTTTACTGTGAGCTAATTGATGATATGATCTGAAAAATAATATGTAATATAATAATAATATGCAAGGGAGCAGGTATATCATCTCTCCAACCTTTAATTTCGACCTGACTATTGCTCACTGCTTCAGTTTACTTCGCTGTCATTGTAGTCTGGATACCCTGCTGCTATTAAGGTTTGCTTTAGTACTCTGAAGGGCGGACCAATCAGTGACCAGTGTGGGTGACTAAGTGCAATGACATTGAAGTAGTTCTAACAAGTGCAGCAGCAGTAGAGTTTTGGTACACAACTCAAGGGATAGAGCAAACAATGCTGATGGGTTAAAGGCTGCTCCAGTAGTTTCAGAAATATCTGGAGGTGTACGCCCCAAGATGCAATGACTGGAGACAATTCTCAATGCAGTAGGGCCAGACATATATATTAACGCAGTGAATCTGGGGCTAGTTGGTTAGTAGTAGTCAAGTTGACATCCAAATGAAGATAAAATGTTAACCAAATGTCCAGAAAATCTGCAGTTTGTTTCCATCCACCGATATGTCACTACATATTCTGATAAAGTTGTTCATTCAAAACAGCAGAAGAAACAGCTTTCATGTTTTAATGTGGAATCTTGTTTATAAACCTAAAGACAATTAAATGTCCCATATTTCATGTCATACTGTTTTGGTTTATGATGTTGTGGCTGTGAGATAAATGTGACTTTTCACCTAAAGTACTTACCTTCACAGGAGGTATCTGAGTAGGTGTGACAACTTCAACAACCAGTGTATTGACCTCTGCCTGCCACTCAGTCATAGAAAAGCACTTTAGAGTCGTGACTTCAGAGCCTGTGAAGAAACACAAAGGAAGTACACAAAATCAGCGTACATCGTGTGGTGAGGAGAATATCTTAGTTCTTTGTTTCTGCCTTTCTGTTTTTGTTTCTTTTAAGTTTTGCAACTGAATATGTCTTAGTCTCCAGAACTGGATGCTGCAGCTTGACAGGGTAATCATCTTCAGCTTCAATTAAAGGTTTTGTTTCTCTATGTCATCAAATTTAGGAGGAATATACAGTTCTAAGTGACTGATTTCAGTGATATAAAACTATTTAAACTAAACTTAAATGATTCAACTATCATATAAAATATGTCACTAGAATAATATGAATCTTCTATTACTTCAGTACCCGTGTGCTTTCTGCTGTTGATCCTCAAGGATTTTACTTTGTATCCTGCAACGCTACAAGACAGATTTGTGAACTTTTAAGTTGTTGTCTTATTTGACATGCAGATTCATCAGATAGCCTGACTTTGTTTTATCAACTCTTAATTTACTCCTTGAGCATATTTTCTTGTTGACTTTCTCTCAGGCTGCCTGTCACCTTGTCTCTGTTTCTCTGTCCATCTCTGTGGGATTGATTACCATCATAATGAATTGTCTAATGTTAAGCCTGAGTGATTCAGAGTATCACACCTGACACCTGACACCTGATATTTGTCTCCCTGTGGTTTTATGTCTATCTCTGTGTCTATAGTTTATGCAGGTTTTGCTTGTCATTTTTATCTGCTTGTGTGGGCACATGTTTAGTTCAGCAATACCCAAATTAAAAGTCTATTAAATTAAAAGTCTAAGAATATTCATGTAAACATCCCTACACCACAAACTTTGGGAACATGTATAAATTAAACTTCAAAATAAAACATTGGCAGAGAGTGTGTAGGTGTGTGTGCATACTCCCGCACGCACACACGCGCACACATACACACACACACACACACACACACACACACACACACACACACACACACACACACACAGAGACAGACAGACAGACAGATGGGATATCATGCAAGTATAAGTAAGGCTTGTGTGGGAAGATCAAACAACTCTAATCATGCTGATTGCACAACACTGAAGGATTCACGTACTTTCCCATTTTGAATTTAAATCTTCACAGCAAAAACCCCAGTTTGTTTTCATTATTTAACAGTCAGTTACAGAAGTACACTTTTGGCCGACACATTAGTTTCATTTTGAACATTTTAGAAATACGGACCGGTATCATTGTCTAATAATACACATCCTTTCGAACCTAAAAATCTGTCACTTAAACTATCAGTAGCTGAACTCGATTTTACTCAGATTCTTTTCTGTTGTTGGGTTGTTGTGTAACTAGTTGAGACATTTGCCTTCTTCTTTTTCCAGCATGTTAAATGTTGTTTTGGCAAACTGCTCTGATTAATTAACGAAGTGCATCTACAATGTGATTGATCATTCATTGTCACTTCCTAAGCTGCGTCACACAGAACATAATCAATAGTGATTTGATGATGGTCTGAGCAAATATCTCATAGAATAAGTATGTGGTCTTAGCTGTGTGATGAAGCGCCTCCAACCCCAGAACTGTAATAATTACTTCTGGAGATAGCAAAAGCACCAGTAAAAACTGATTCATGCTGTGTCATACAGATTAAATAGATTAGTATTAAATCTTTATTTCTATTTTTTTACCGAACAAAGTAAACTTAAAACCAGAACTCAAAGTTTTGCTCTTTGTCACCAAAGTTTAAATGAACACAGGCAGGTAAAGCCGTAGTGCTCTTGTAAGTGTAGTTAACTCCAAAAATTTCATTTCCTGCCCAGCAAAGATAACAGATGTCTCATTTTGAGCTGCCCTCACTCCCATAAATTAACTCATTGTGCTAACAGTGTCACAAGCAGTGTTGGCTTCATTATTTTTTAATGACATAGTGGAACGATTTCTAAATTAAATCCTGACATTTGGAACATCTGAGTGAATTAAACTATTGACTAATTGGCTCACTATAAAGAGAAAACTGTCTTTGTCCTTCCACCTTCATCACTGTTGGCATGGGTAATAAACACTTCCTAAATTAAATCCAAAAGTATCGGGTTAATAATTATTCCTGGAATCATTTAAAACATGAGGCAATTTCAGTATTGAAGTCAGCTCAGTAAAACGACATTACATCAATACACAAGAAGAAAAAAAAAATTGAAATGACTTTGCTTTTATATTTTTTTTTATCAAATTTAAAGGTCAGCAGAGTTTTTGAATTTGTCCTTAATTTTAAAAAAGTTATTAGAAGTAGCCTCTTTAACACTAATGTCTCCTGTGCAATATGTCCAGTGGCTGAAATATTTAAATGCAATGTGTCTTTATGACCACAATTGTACATGCTGAAAAAAATTATATTTACATTCAATTAAGTGTTTCAGGATAATCCTTCTACAAGGTTACAACTTGTAATAGTAAAAACAAAACAAAAAAAGTATCTATTATAACTAACTTCAAAACCAAAATCAAAACAGATTAAAGAAGTTTTTTTTTCCCACTTTTCTTTGTGTTTCTTCACTGTACACCGAGTGTTGCAGTTTTTATGTTTCCCCATTGCCCTTCAGCATCCTCATCCTGAAAACACAAAATAAAATAAAAATGTTTCTGCTCAAAAGCTCCAGTAGGACCATGTGATGAAACCTATTTGATGACACATTAAACAATTTTTATTTTCTTGTGGAAAACGATGGTCTGAGACCCATTTTTCATTGCCATAAAAAGGGCAAAGGCAGGTTTTTGGTGTGGCAGGTGATGAATGGTTAGTGGGAGGGAATCCATCTGCTGCATCAACACAACGGAAATGGGATCGTCCAGTGAGAAAAAAATTGCACAAGCAGAGGAACAAGCAGGATTCATAAAAGACCTGAACTCACTGTAGAGTACAGTTGTGTGTGTGTGTGTGTGTGTGTGTGTGTGTGTGTGTGTGTGAGAAAGAGAGAGAGAGAGAGAGAGAGAGAGAGAGAGAAAGAGAGAGAGAGAGAGAGAGAGAGAGAGAGAAAGAAAGAAAGAAAGAAATGGAGACAGAGAAAGGATGTCTTTCAATTCAATTTGCTTCTCTCTTTTTCTTGTCTTCTATCTCTGTCTCTTACACACACACACACACACACACACACACACACACACACACAGATAGAATTCACTAGTGGCTGTATGCCATCTTGACTAAATACCAACAATCTATCATCTGAGATATTTCATACTTTCTCAATTCAATAAGCCAATTTGATTTATGTGGTGGCTCTAGCGGCTTTGATATAGAATTACACTGATGTTTAGGACTAAAGACGCTAATGTACATTAAGTCCTATATATTTTCAATTTAAGTTGCACGTAAAAAAAAAATCCCTGAAAAGTAGTTTTTCCAAATCTGTTTTTCCCCATAAAGTTTAAGAATATTTTTGTTGAATCAACTTGTGTTCTCAGTCATGTGCAGAAAATGTTGCCGACATTCAAACTGTCGAGGTAACGGCTACGTGCTGAGCTTATCCCTTCCACTCACATATGCATATAAATTATTGTAAATTAAATTGGATGTTTGAGCTTCTACATACAGAATGATGTATGTGCACAGTTTCTCTGTTCTCACTTGTATAAGCATCATTCTCAGACATCTACTCTACCAATTATGGCTCAGACTCAGACTCACAAGTGTGATATTAAAACTTTAGACCTCCAGGGCAATTAGAGTCAGAATGGACTTCAATGAATGAGAAATTGTAGCTAATTCATTTACGCTTTGAAAAGTGGCATTTGTGGATTCTTCTTCAGAAACTCTTTCACTAAAGTTTACTAAACATTGTTCATATGGATCTGCAGTTCAAGAAATGCCACATGGTTTGTAGTGCATGCAAACTGATTGGAAGCCACTGTTATCAACTTTAAGGCTGCTCCAGGAAAATAAAACTATTTGTCTCCAAAAGTTGTTTCCACAGATGCAGTTTGAGACAAAAAAAATTATCACATTTAATTCCACCCAACTGCTAACCCTAACCCTAACCCTGCTTATTCAATAAAGTACTGCAGCCAGTAATCTTGCCATATGTCACTCCATACACAGTGCTTGTATTATCAATTTTATTTTTGGCCTTTAATTGTATTAAACCTATTGTCCACAAGAAATGAAAAGCAGATGGGATCTGTGAAACAAGTCGGTAAACAGGCACAAATATTTTTGTTCCACTCCTCCAAGTTTTGCTTTGTGAATTTACGTAATCAATAATTTATCATTTCCATCTCCATGTTTGCTTCATCAGGACTATATACCTCTAACAGTGAGCCATCCTCCCCAACTTTCTTTCTTAAACTTGCTGCTATTGTTTGGTTAGGCGGAAACAAAGATGGAGGCATGCAGATTATTTACTATGCACATTCATTTCTGTTGTCTTACATTGTTTATTCATGCTCATGTTTTTTTTTTTTTGCAACATCAGCATTTTTCAGTGGCTGCTGGCCCAGCGAATAAACTGCGGGAACATGATATGATTTACACTCGAAAGCGTTTCTTTGTGTTGTTCTCACAACTACAAAGCTGTCTGAGGAAGGAAACAGGACCATCTGTATCTGTCTCCTCTCTCAGTAGGACAGCATGTAGAAGTGATACAAACAGCCTGTGTACACTGGTATATGTGCATGGTGTTGCAAATGATTCAGAGATCTGTTTTATTGTTTGCGAGTGACTTTTGAAGAATATGGATTTGTGAATACATGTCTCTGCATCTCCACACTGGTGTTTGTCGATGCATCTACCGTACTAAAGATAACACACACACACACACACACACACACACACACACACACACATAGAGAAAGACTCCCTCACGCTGTTGACTCAGGCTCAACAATTGCCATCCAACTTCAAAAACCATCCGTGTTGACAAAGCCGTAGCGAAACATGTCCGCGGTTACCGTCTTTCCTCTGCACGTCTCGCTAATATGCTAACTTTACTTGTCAGACTTTGCACGGTTCCTCATTTAAAGTTGTTTATTTTTTTGAAGGAGTTCCAAACAGAACTTTCTCATGGCTAAACTAGTCTCCGAATGTTTCTGTTGTTTGTGCCAGTGGCATCTAATCTCACAGTAACACACATATTTTACAGGAGCCTGGTAGTAATGTGTTCTTCACCAGAACTTTTTGTTCTGAGGGCAAACAGCTTTAAGGTGAATTATTGCCACCTGTTGGCGATGGCATCACATTACCACCAGTCTCTTGTCATAACAAGGGAAATGATCATTTCCTATTGAAAATCATGTCCTATTCCGAACCTGTACAGCTTGTAAAAAGTTGTGAAATACTACAGGTCTGTTGAGATTTTCTTGATCGGAGCACAAAACTTTGGAGGGAGGAGTTCAGGGCTGATGTTAGGATCCACAAAGAGTCTGATTTAGACATGGGAGTGTGCTATTCATATCATCTCTACTTCAAATAGTTCCATCTAGTTTCTTTTTACTGTGATCACAATATTTTCTCCTGGGCTCCATAGTATTTTTCACCTTAATGTTTTGGTTTTACACTCCTGTTTTGGTTAACTCTCATCTGAGTCAATTCCAGCAGCCATGTTCAATGTCTTCAATAAAAAAAGCTCTAATAAAGTCACTGTATGCTTCCTGCTCAGCACCAAATAGCGACTAAGCACATAGTTTTCTCAGGAGTTGGTGGACAGCAGCGAGAAAAAAAAAGAGAGTGAATATCTAACATTTGTTTGTCAGGACAAAAACAAAAGTCCAAAATAAATGGTAACATTACTCGTCAGCCTTACAGTATAAGGTGTGTCAATCTTGTGTTTACTGCTTGTTGTGCGGCAGTTACAGTAGCAGTTTACTGTTGTTGCCTAATTGGTTTCAATGAGAGTTCAATTTGTCATAACAGGTCTTATACTACATAAGAAGTAGCAAGTATTCGATAAATACATTGTGAAACACATTTGAAAATAATATTCGAATATGTAAACAGTCTTAAATTGCATGTTGATTTCCCTTATGAAGGGGACAGATGGAGATGAGTGTCTCTCCCACTTACTATGTTTGAAGAACTAACAGTGGAGCCTAGCTTTTTTGTTTATTTAATCAACCTTCTTTGCTGGAAGAAATCGAAGTGAAAATGACACCGTTTTCAGAGAATTTGCAATTCCTCTGAGCTGAAAACAGCCCGGCCAGCAAAGCATGTCATTTTCTCTCTCAAAGGGTGAATGAGACACCCTCAAGACCAAGTGGGACTTGGTTTTGTGTTTGCGTGGGCACATGTGTCTGTGTGTGTGTGTGTTTGTGCCTCAGGAGGTGCTTTGCAACAACAAAAAAAACTCAGCAGCACACCAGATGAGGAAGGCAAATAAGTACTTTTTCTTCTTCCATGTTGATAGAAGAGCCCCAACATGTGCCTGTTCTTTCTCAGCAGGGGGAAGTGTCCATGCTTACACCTCTGTGAGAACTGCTGCTGTGAATGAGCTTTTGTTTGTGTTTATATGTTTGTGTGCGTGTGCCTGACGTTTCTCTGCAATGCCCCATGGTTGCTTTATCATTTTAAGAGAGCCACTGGAGGCAGGGCTTGTTTGCACTGAGAATATAAATGCTGACTTACATTGCTCATTTAGTATATGGACACTGCCAAGCTACAAGGGACAGAGGAGGCTTAAGAAGGCTTAAGTGTATGTTTCTACCTGTGGTTTGTATACATCTTGGTTTGCGTTGTGTAGTGTGTGGGCAAAATAAACACTTCTGCAGTGATAGCGTTGCTACAGCCTGTGCAAGCAATTTGCATTTCAAATCATTTCTAGGGAATGCTCCACTTTTAAGTCAGGGAGGAAACAATTCAAATGTGTAATTGTTGAAATGCTAATTTAATGTTTTCCCTCTCTTGGACAGGTGCATATTCAGAGAGAGACTGGCAGCACGAGAACAAAGTCCTCACAGAAAAGGTACCACTCACACATGCAAACAAAGACACACACCTACGTGTTGAGACGCATTAATGAACAACTATATTTTTCCCTCTGGCCAAAGTGTAATGTTCAATTTAACGGTCTAATGTACCTTAATGACTGCTTTATGTGCATGGGCTTATTGTGCATCCATCAACCTGAAGCACATCTAATCATACAATTAGCCCTCATCTTGGGCTAATTTCCATGTATGTATTCATCACCATAACTGGCGTCCTAATAGGAACACAAATGGATTGTCAGTTCTCTATCACATGGTGGAAGCACACACACACACACACACACACACACACACACACACACACACACACACACACACACACACACACACACCACTGTCTATCTGTTTGTCTCGACAAACACAGAAAGCTTACCCTCAAACCAAGACATATACAACTCTATGATGAGTATTGTACCGCACCACTGACCAACAGATGCTGCACAGTTAACTTCTGAAGTGTCGACTGAAGTCACTGACAATTTACGTGCATGTGTGAAAAGGCTTGTGTCTGTAAACTGATGGAAGGTCATCCAGTGCAATCATGCATTAGGGACCACACAGTCAGATGTAAAATGTTTTTCTACCTGGTGATTGGCAAGATCTCATCTTTGACTTGTGCAGTCACGGATCTATGATTTTTTCTTTAGTGTCTGTTTCGAGTTGGTAGGAGCCTAAATTACTGTGGAACAAATAATAAATGTACACAGGCAGTCCAAGAGTCTCTAAATTTGTGCTAACACAACAGAACATTGTTTCAAAATCGTTTTCATTTGTTGGAAGCTTTTTGGAAATGTTGCAACTCTTGCTTTCTGAGCACACTGAGAGGTCATGTTACAGTCGATCTCGGTGATGGCAGTCTGTCCTCCCTCTGAATGTCAACCAAAAAACACCTAGTTGCGCTCCGGCTCTAACACACCTTCCTTGGTCTTGGGCAGTGATGTTCTACCACTCTTGAAATGGAAATGTCACTCAAAAGCTCTTACTCGGAGCATTGCTCAGTCGCTGCAGACTTTATAAAGAATTTCAGGGGTCTCCATTGCTGATTTCCCTTCCTACCTAAGCAAATGTTGCAAACTTGCAAGACTTACTCATAAAAGTTATTGCTTTCCCCTGATCCGTGCACATTACTGAGCTGCGATCTGTTCCTGCGCAACAGGAAGTTTCACAAGGCTTTGATCTCACCTTGTACATGTATTTTAATACAGATCAACATATACCTTTCAGTACAATTAAAGTCATATCTGTCCTTTTTATGGAAAGCTATGCCACCATAGAAATGATTTGTGTGTTTCATATCCACTCTCTGATTTGGGAATATGATGCACTGCTCTGCCTAATTACACATGGGTTAAACAGCTTGGGTATCTTCAACACTTAATTAAATTTTCAGCCCTGGGATATGACAAAATAAGTACACAACCTACCATGCTCGCACACTGGACTAGGGAGCTATTTCACAGAGATTTCAATTTTAAGCAGCGATTATCAGGAGTATGGCAGGTGTCCTCAGGATGTGCCCCGAGCTCCAGAACTTCAAACAGGACAAGGAAAATAAACCTATTAGTTGTAAAAAACAGGATTATGATGAGAAGCTCTCAGTTTACACTCCATGACCATTGTTTTTCCTTACAGCCCTTACAGGAGTGGCATCACTGTATGCATATTAATCCTTAGGCATTATTTAATGTAATCTTTCAATTTAATGTCAGTTAAAAAAATAATTTTGTAGATTTATGAAATATTTAAAGTGTGTCATTATGAAGTAATTTCTGCAGTCTCACAGATTTGTTTTGAGGTTTGGGGAGGTATTTTTCTGTGCAGTCGTAATCTGATTGTTTTACACCATTAACACTTTCAAAAACAGTTTTATTGCAACCTACACATGTTGAATCTTCAGATGTCTTTTACTTGGAGGTTCGGGCTTGTTTTGCTGTGTTTTGCTGGAGGAGCAGCGATTTATTTATGGAAGCGGTTTGATCTTAAATATATGAGGTTAACAGCAATGAACACACCCCAATGTGTCTGCAGATATAGTCATCGATTTGCTTGCTGAAGTTGAAAATTGAAGCAAAGCAGGGAAACAGTTTCTTCATTGTCTTAACGGAATACTTGGAGAGTGTTGATTGCAGTGGAGAGAGAAAATAATTTAAGAAAGGAGGAGTAAAATGGAAGACGCCAGGAAGCAAAACAGAGAGAGACAGGGAGATAGTGATTGCCTGTTTTCTGACTTTGTTACTGCTTTATTGCCAACCTCTTCATCAATTAAACAGTTCTTCTACTCCTGCATAATAACATGAGTAGACGAGCCACACGCAGCACCAGCCATGGTTTGGAATCAACTAAACTCCTAAACATCATGTGGTCAAGCACACAGAAAGAAATTTGTTTCAGAATGAGCCAGTTTATTCTGACTGAAGTGGCCTGATTGAGTTTAGCCTCTGGTTATTAGAAGCATGACAGTACACAGCAGCCATTGGAACAGGTGCAAGGTAAACAACAGGACTTGAACACCACGGAAGCATAGACACATAGTCAAAAAGCAAGAGAGGAGCGAGAACGATGGAGAGAGAGGAGGGGAGAGAAAGAGACAGCATAAGTAGAGTGGAGACAAGAGGTGAGAGTGGCAGCAGTGGAAGCCTTTGATCTCAGGTTTCTAATCAATGGGGATTATGGTCTATGTGCCTGTGTCAGTCCTGATTATGGCAGCAGCATCAGGAGCTAGTGGGCCTCCAGAACAGTAGCAGACTAACACAGCTCCTTCTTCTGAAGAGAAGCATCCTGCAAAACCCTGTTTAGGTGC
This sequence comes from Embiotoca jacksoni, assembly GCF_022577435.1. Taxonomy (NCBI): domain Eukaryota; kingdom Metazoa; phylum Chordata; class Actinopteri; family Embiotocidae; genus Embiotoca; species Embiotoca jacksoni. Next base: position 3,791,318 of record NW_027185363.1, on the reverse strand, counting down.
TTCTGATCACACTGTTTGACTGAAATTTAACTTGGAGATGGATTAATTGTTTCTAAAACAGTTGTGTTGGTGTAAATTCTGGTCATACCCAGTGACAGTCTGTGGAGACTCCACTGGCAGACGGTTCTATTGTGACTTTAGCGCACCTGCAATGTCGGGGTGTGTCTCCACTACAGGGGGTAAACATCGTGAATACGAAACAGAGGAAATCACATGAAACATAACATTTCAGACGAGTATGAACTGCAGCATGAGAACAGACAGACCCTGGAGAACTACTTTAAAATCTTTGAATGGTAAATTCTTTCAACTTCTGCCGGCAATAGAATAATTTCATCCTGCTTATCTGGGGACTTGAGATGTTACTGACGTTTCCCTGAAACAGATTTTGGAAAATAATGGAGCATCACAGGGAAAGGGTTTCAGCATCAACATGTTGTGCACAAACAGATGTGGTCTTGTACTTAAAAAAAAAAAATAAAAAAAAAAATCTGTTTCTACTTTTGCTGTTTTAAGACCATGCAGTTGGAAGCAGTTTGAGCGGTCTGTCACTGCCATAGGCTCCCTGCTAAAGAAGTGGACCTTTGTATCGTCCGCTCACCAGGCTATTCCTGAAACTGATAGCATCACAATCTGATGTCCTGGTATTGAGATGTAGCCACGACAACTCATCCAGTCTGACCTTACCCCCCTCTGTACTAGAGGCTTTTCCAATTTGACGCTGTGGAAGCTTGATCAATATTGGATGTCTCAACAGTCTGCCCCTACCTCTCAGACCCCTGACATTTCCTGTAACAGGTTGGCTAATGTCTACTGTCGAGAAAATGCAGTAGCAATGCAAACTTTTCAAGCAAAACTAAAAATGGGACCAAAGCAAGTTGTAACTACACACAGTTCTTAGTTGCAAAAGCACAAATCAAATGAAACTCCAACAAAACCAGACACAGACCAGCTAACGGCAGTTCAAGAACTTCCAGCCCTCAAAGTAAGTTTTTAAAGTGTTTGGCTTGATCTCTTCAGACACGTTGTTCAGAGAGTCTTCTGGGACCCTGGTGAAAAAAACCTTGAACCTTAAGCGTCTGTCTCAACTGTGAATTGCCCAAAGCAGTGCTGCCTCTGGATCTCAAGCTGTGCTTGGGCTCACAAAGGCTTAAAAGCTCAGATACAGATAGGCGCTAGTCCAAGACGTGTCTTAAAGGTAATGAATAAAATTTGTAGATGAGTCCTTCATTGCACTGGTAGCCAGTAAAGTCAAACAAAAGAGCTTTCTGACCATCTCAGGCCAAATACACCTTAATGATTGATGAATTCTTTATATTTTTAATGGTAAGTGGAAATGTAGTAAATCCAACAGCTTCTTTAAACAAGAGCAAAACCGTACCACAGATTTATACCTGAAGACGGTTGATAGTGCCACTCCATCTACTCTCATAAAATGATTGGCAAGGGACTTGACCGTCAGATTATTTGTCTACATTTCATGTCGGAAACTCTTCAGTTTTACAGTCATAAAATGGTCATTAATCTCACCCAAGATTTTGTAGCTAAATCAATAAAAAAGAAAACCTCAGAGTCCAGCCATAGCTTGGTCAATAATTGATGGTTTGAGTCAACCTGACCTCAGTCAGTAATGGAGGTCCAACCAATCCTGTCTGGGACAAAGCAAACATTAAAAGGAAGGTTGAGTTTTTCTGACAAAATAATATTGTGAATTTCAGCAAAGATGTCCAAGTATGTAACTGCAATACAAATTAAGATGACAATCCATCCTACATTTACCATCTGTTGATATTGTTATTGTTGTTTTTTTGCTGAAGATGCAGGGTTTTTTGTTTTGTTTTCATGGTCAGTGAATTCTAGAAGTATTTTTTTTCAGACAGTAACTATGTTTGAGTTTATTTGACAAAAATATGCATTTTTACATAAATCTGGACTCTTATAATTACAATATTTATTGAAAACATAACATCTTTTTTTAAAAACAAGATTTAAAGTGGATTGATCCCATTGTTGGGTTTTAGCCACTGCCCAGCTGTAGGGACTGGTGTGGTTATTTTGTATTGTTATCTTATTAGCCTGCTTTTGTGTTGTTGTTGTTGTTGTTGTTGTTGTATTTAAATAATACTCATATTGGTTCTTTTTCATTACCAAAAAATCAGGCTCTTCTTAAAATGATCATCCAAGGAAAAAAGGTAAATTCAGAACAGGTTTAGAATAAATTTATACTTTGAATATGACAAAATATAATTTCTGCATCAGAACAGAAAAGTAACTATAAACTCAGTAATATCTCAAAAATAGTCAGTGAAATAAACAATACTCTGCTACTCTGCAGCAGGGACATTTCTCCGTTGTGGTTCGGAGCAGCTAAGATTGTTACTAAAATGATAACAGCTGCTCGGTCAGTCAAATCTCAGCAAGCATGGTCAGGTTAGGCTAACACATTGACGCTCACTGCGGGGCTAACCCCTTTTACTATAATAAGCAGATGGTTAGCTGGTCACGGTAACTTAGCTTGAGTCTTGAGGAGTTGTAGCATTTATTCATTAACAAATAGCTTAAACTGCACAGGCACTTCACTGTTACGTTCACACAGCTAAACTGCTAACTTCATACTGTGCTCCGGTATCCGATCAATAACCTCACCGTCACACGCGTGCTCTCTCTCGACCACACACTGCCTACACTCAGCAAAGTGTTTTTTTTTTTCTGTTGGTTCGCTTCTTTGTTATAACGGTTGGGAAAGCATGAAGATCGCTCAGACTAATGGCACAATCAAAACCAGGGTGGACCATCAAATCCCCAAAAGCATCGATAAGCCTGTTTCAGCATGAAACATGGTCGTTATTTATCACTACTACATGTTTCTCCATTTCAATGCAAACGCTACATTCAGAAAGGGATTTGATTAAAGCGGGACAATGTCACCACAAATATAAGCTGATAATAATGAAACATAATACCATTTTGGCTTTAAAGTAACTACTTATAATGGTTATCTGCCGTTGAACTGTTTATTTGGTAATTGAATACAATCCCCGCTGAGCGCCGGGAGCACTTCTTCCCTCGCTGTCGCGGCATCGAACTGACAGACGCAACAGAAGAACGTGTCAATCCTTTTGATCCCTTGTAGTTGCTTTATCGTCTCTGCACAGCTTATGGTATTGGATTGTGGCTGCGTTTTGTGTGTCATTTCAACCCACCGTAAATCACTGAAGTGAGAGAAAAAAAAACACATAGCACAGGTGGGAGGAGGAGGACTTTTTTCTCCACCTATTTACTGTATATGAAATGTGGAGGGGGACGCGTTGTCATTTCTGTCCCGCAAGAAACAAAACCCCTTTGAAAGACGAAGATGAAAGGAGAGAAATGGCTAACCAGAAAGGGAGAGAGAGAGAGACCTGCTGACAACAAAAGCACACGAGGTGACAGACAGACGGGAGGTGTTTGAAGTGTTTTTGTCCGTTTTTTTGTTTTGGGTCATGCCTGAGCAAAAAGATAGGGGAAGGAAATTGAGTGAAAGGGAGGGAAGTAGAGGCAGAGAACTACAAATGCATGTCAAACTCAGGCGCTAACAAGCTGTTTGATGTGATGAGGAGAGACAAAATAAAAGAAGTACCACTTCTTCCTAAAAAACCTTATGCTTCTTAGAAAAGCAAGGTAGTATAGATTTGTGTGGATTAATGCCAGAAAAATGGAAGGGAATAGTTTGTTTGTTTTGGTTTGGTTTATATTGAATGTTCAGAATATATATATGCTTGAACTCCCTGTGTGAAATGCAGAACAACTTTTGGTCTGGTTCGCTTGCGCCTTCTACCTTCATGTTTTCATTTTTGTTTATTTATTTTCCATCCTAAAATGACCAGTGGGCAGCTCTGAAATGGAAAATGAATTTGCTAAAAGCCATGTATTGTGTCAGGACTGAATAGAGTAGCAGTGGGTATTCGGCTGCAGCAGACAGTGAGAGAGAGAAAAAAAGATCTTTCCTCCTGACTCATAGCTGAGTGAACTCAAAAGGACTGTTACCTTTACCACTCTCTAAATTTTTAACTGTCCTCTTACGCTTTTTCATCTGTCCATTCTGTCTCTTTTGCTGGTTCTGTTCTCACCCACCTTTGTCGGCCTAGTGCAGTTCTTGTACAGTTTGTTAGATTTTGTTGTTGTTGTTGTTCTCTCTGCTCTCTTTTTATAATTTTTTCAGCATGTATCAATAGTTACAGTTTCATATTGTCACAATACACAAAACAACTTTTGTGAGAGACCATCTTTCCACTGAAGACAAACCAGAGGTGCAGGAAGACCTCGTGAGTTTAGTCCAGTGAAGGCTGAATACAAGAGAGAGTCAAGGTGGAGCCTTGATGGAGTGCAAATACACGTAGTAATGACACTGGTTTGAGTGTTATCTACAACATAACACCGGCAGTTAGTTGGATTTAATCATGCATTATAAGAAGCATTGTACAATCTAGTATAGTGCCAATGCTTATTTAAAAAAAACTGATGACACTGACTGAAAACAAAAAACTTCCCATAATTGGTTCCACTTGTCATCTTGTATGTCATTTTTAGTAAAAGATAATGTTCATCTCCCACCCCTACCTTTCAAAATCTAACTCTTGGCAGGATTTCAATATGCTGTATTGGCAATAGCATCAGTGGAATTGGTTATTAATTAGCATGCGAAAGTAATAAAATCTGTGAACGTCTGAGTGATAGCCTAAGAGAAAGAAGGTCAGTCTGTGCTGCGTGTTATCTCAGTTCTTCCTGTGAACATTTGTTTACATGTTCCCTGATAAATGGATCACAGTGTGCAGTGTGGAGCAGACCGTCATCAGTGGCCTGGGGTTGTATTGTTTGCTGTAGAATTAAATCCATTTCTTGGTCACATCTTTGCTCTGAAGCAGCCCTGAGATGCAGGAAAAAGACTTGTGCAGCCCAATGGCAGAGCTCAATGGTCCTGAAAGACGGGGCAATTTGGCTAGAGTGATGAGAATAATGAGAAAAGCATCGTAATGTTGCCAGAGTCCAATTCACAAGGTGGAGAAGGAGAAAGAGTGATTGAGAATGAGAGAGAGAGAGAGAGAGAGAGAGAGAGAGAGAAAGTAGAGATGCAGGGATGGAGAAGGAATAAAGGGACGCAAGCGACAGGACAGAGGGAGAGAGGATGAGCAATCACCCTCGCAAGAAGGCCCGGTATTGGTTTTATGTTCATGTTGAGGTGGCTGCACATTAACCTGTGCAAATGGAGGTTATGGCTTTACTTCCACATGGCACGAGAGGAGGGGATAACGGGACTTCTGCCAGAGAAGGAGAGTCAGAAATAAATGAACGCAGAAGAGGGAGAATTCTGTCTTTCCATCTCTACAATATGTGGCTCTCAGCCTGAAAACCAGCATCTCTGGAAGACCAGATTTACTGTGCCGAGTGAAAAAAAAAAAAAACTTTTAGGGATAACGAAAATCCTCAGAGAAAGAGAGAAAATGAAAACGCTGTCCGAGAGATAAGAGGAGATGGTGAAAATGACAACTCGAGATAATGAAAAATGAGAGCAGCAAATAAGAGAAGATGGACCAGCATAGAGCAAAGGTGATTTTCTGAGAGGTGAAGTGAAAGTGTGAGTACAGCAGAAAACTGTCCCCTCCCTCTGTCCTGACTCCACATCATGACACAGCAGTGTGACGCTGCAGAACAGGGACAACATTTCAGGAGGTTTTGTGACTCTGATAGCAGTTCCTGACTGAGCCCGACACCCTGCCGGCAGCATCTTAAACAGTCCCTCCAGGATTTCACAAGTGAGTTTTTTGCAGTAAATTTGGAAAAAAAGGAGAAAAAAAAAAAAAGGTGATTGTTTTTAAACTAACTAATAATAAGTTACATCTAAAAAACAAAATAATAATAAGCCTGCTGCACATCATAGACATACTTTAGTTATAATCTTTTTTTTATTTATTTATTGAACTTAGACATGTGGCTTAAAGTTACAAAAAATAAGCTGTTTTGGAAAGCTGTCTGTGACTCAAATATTGAATACAAAGAATACATCTGTTGTCAAAATAAGAGCTTCAGATGCTGTTTAATTAATATGAATTCAACAGGGATGATAAGCAAAGCTAGAATAAGCAAAGAAAAACAAAGTGCGGTGTCTTACAACTTCAAGTGTGTTAAAAACTAATTTTACATCCAGAACTCCTCATTCCAATAACAATAATTTTCCAAAATGCTCGTTACTGTATTTTTTTCCTGTAAGTACGGAGCACAGAGTTTGTTTTGCTGATGAGAGGAGATGGTGCAGAGCTGTGTTAGTTGCAAATGAGAAGTTATTTTGGTTAATAAAGCAAGTTTTGTTTGGAAAAGTGACTTTATGCCGTAATACTTTCAGCAGAACTTCTGTTGGCGCCATTTTTCAGCAGAAACATCGCAGGAATTTTGCTAAACTGAAAGCTCCCGCAAACTGTCCAGAGATTACTTGATTATGCATTAATTATTGCGAGAGATACTCTGACTTAAACCAAAAGCAGCACTTCATGTCTTGCGCTGCGCTGACTGCTCATGATCGCAGTGTCCCTGTAAGACCGGGAACACACTGACCAGTGTGATTGCTCAATAAACATTTTCACTGTCCTCCTTTGGACTCCCGTAAAGCCATAGTAAAACAGTCAACTGCTCCCAAGGCTGATTTATCTGTTCTCACGGAACCCCCGGAGGGCCGCAGTGAGGAAGGATACCACATACAGATTGAGACATTATGTCTACAGGGCAGACAGCAAACACTTAGTAAGGAGGCAGCAGTCTAAAAAATCCCCGTGGCCATCGAAAGAGAGTAACACACACACACACACACACACACACACACACACAGTGAGAGTTAATGATGCTTTCCAGCGCATATCCCTTCCATAATCCAACGGGGATGTTAATCTCCTGTGGGTCCCCTAACTGCTAAAACACACAGATACACACACCTACACACAGTTTTTCTGAGAGGGACTATGATCATGAGGTGTGTGTGGGAAGAGAGGCTGCCTCTCGTTTCATGATGCAGCTCGCTGGGTGAGAGAAGCTTGTTTAGCACTCTGCCCCTCAACTTTCCTTTTTTGCATATCTTGAACCCCCTTGTCATTATTAAATCCCTGTAATTGTTATACTCTCTCTCCTACCTGTAATTAGAATGTTATTTCTCTCTAGTGCACACGTCTTTTGTTTACTTTTATTGCTCTTCATCACATGCTTTTTGTTTTATTTGAATACGCAATCTTCTTCGTCTTCACAAATTCCTGGCCAAACTTCCTCAAGTCATTCACGCTGTATCAGATATGATGTGTACATGGATAACTCGTGCAGATAATGGTAACGGTGTATTTATGCAGCGCCTCAGATGGAGCTCTGCCAGGTGTAAATGCAGTCAGTACAGCGCGTTTTGAGAGAAAGCCCCTCGGGAACAGAAACGTCACGACCCATTGTGAATTGTGCGATCCACTCAGCTTCACTGAAGAGCTGCAAGCACAATACACTCCCACAAGTCATGGCTCCTTTCACTCATCCGTGCAGAGGGAATCATAATGGACGGGGGAGGGAGGGAAGGAGGAGTGCTCAGAGCAGCTGTTAATACTGTTGTGGTAATAACAACCTGTCATCTTTTTGTTGCTTCCTACGAAGGACTCATGAAAGACAACTTTTCACACCTCCAATGAAAACTAAGAAGAAGCTGTACAGCAGCAAGGAGCCCCTTCTTTCCGCATGACAAAAACAGATGAAAGTACTAAATTTTTTTCTGAAAACAGATCTAATCCGGAGCGTTCATAAAACAGTACTACTTTTACAAACATGCTATCACTTCTTTTCCAGGCAGCAGAAGTAATGTCTGACATACTGAGCAACAAAATGTCTGCGCTGTATTTATGTGATACGGTCTAAATCAGTCTTGTGGAACAGGCTTAAAATTAAAGTGCTAGCTTTAAGTTTCTTAGATATTCTGTATTCATTGATGTGTTTGGTATACCTTTTATTTTACTGTTCTTTGGACCCTCAACTTTCTTCTTATAGCTGTATTCTTCATAAAGTCTGAACTAAACTGAATTCAAAGGAAAATATATTCCACATTTGTCGTATTGCCGTCTCCCATGAAAAGCAAAAATCCAATAAGGAATTAATCCTAAAAAAGTGCTGACTCTGCAGCCAAATAATTATACACCTGATTCCTCCATATCATAGTGTTACATTGTTGTCCCAGAACTCAAAGAACACATCAGTCAGCCTCAAGATTGCAGTGGGTGACAAGTTGCTTTCCTGTGTTGAACGTAATCACTGCAGTTAATTTTGAGCTGAAACCCACAAATAGTAAATCCTCACTAGTGAGGTAAATGTGTATTAATCTGTGGGCGGAAACAGAACCCCCCAAAAAATTGCTTTTTACTCCTATTTGCAAAAGTAATACAGGCAAAAAACTACAAGTGAAAATTTATACGTCCAACGCATTGTCAGGATTTACATGATCAGTAGGAAACAATGGTTTGAGCCTCAGAGGCAGAGAAGTTTGGAAAATCTGAACTATTGAATGATCGATTCGTTGTTGTTCTTCTAAAAAAAAAAATTTAAAATTGCCAGCCTTTTCTTTTCTTCACACATTCAATATAAAATACAGTCTTGAATTGAATAAAAATGTTTTTAAAAGTAAAAAAAAAAAAAAAGCTGCCTGTTAGATGAAAAGAAGTCACCGCTTTCAAATGCAGATCAAAGCTATCCTGATAGCCGCATTACACTAAGTGACTGCCACGATAGCCACATCTGGATAAAGTGAGAATAAAAAAAAAAATACAAAAACTATTTTCTCCTGCTTGACAGCCAAACAGAGTATGTAAACTCACTCGTTAACTGAAGCTGAGAGCTCTTCAAAACAGTGAATAATGTGAATACTGAACATTTAAAGTATACAGACTGGGTAAACATGCTCGACTTAAAGACTACAAATCAGCAAAATGTGTGATCTAAGCAGAGTTGCCGTTGTTGCCAGATGAGAGATTCCGTGTATAAATATATATTGAATAAAGTGACAGTGAAAATTATGCAGTCAGTTGCACCGTTGTCTTAAAAAAAAAAAACGTCAAGGAAGGAGAGACAAAAGTAAGAAAAAGACAGCTCACTGAGTCATCTCAGGATGATTCAAGGAACATGACAGTGACATTCATTGTGGAAAATTTGTGGATGAAAAATCAGATTCAGCAATGACATACAGAAACCTGATAAACCATGGATTCACATTAAAAAAAGATAATCTACAACACCATGGAAATGAACACGTCTGAGGTACAGCCAGGTCCTATTCACTACAGGATCTGTTTTTTTCACTACACACATAGTGTTTACACAGTCTTTATCAAGGCCAACATATAATCTGCAAAAAGGGTAAGTAAGCTTTTAATTCAGAATCCAGTCATAAGCATGAGCACCGGTTGATAAAGCCACAAAGCAGCATTAAACCTTTTACAATGTGAGCTTTTGACCCAGTGTCTGCAAACATGAATTGCATTAATCCGTATGCAAAATGAAATTTGCTTTTTACATCACACTCTTTATCTCCTCACACTCAAGTGCAGAAGACATCCATGGTGAGTTACCATGACACCAAAAAAGGGAAGAGTTTCAAAAATGATGGCCCACTGTTGCATCACAAAAGCAGCTCTGTATGTTATAGGCGTTGCAATGTTTTTCAATCAATAGGGCACACTGTGGCATAGCCGAGTTCATCAATGACATCCTTTTTAACCTCGGCAGAGCCAGTGTCCATGAAGAAGGACAAGAGAACATACTTCTTTTTCAGAAAATCTGAGTTTCTGGTTTTCATCTATGTTGTTAGCTTCACCTTTGTTAGCCAGCAGGAGCAGCTGACAATCCTCATATTAGATCCTAAATGCTCCAACCTGTACTGAAAAAAGAGAGGTCGGTCTCACAAGTGGCAGTCCTCTATTGACATAGCCAAGTTGATAGCAAACTACCTAACTAGTTACCCTAGTTATCTACACTTTAACTGCCAGACTGCTACAGCAAGACTGCAAACTTTTGGACATGTATCACACATGTACAAATAGACACCAGTGTTCCTTAGAAGTTACTTGTGGTGGTGGGTGACGGCCCATGACCATGCAGAGACTCATGCAACTTAGTGGGGGAGAGTGTAACCCGGATAATTTTATTTAGCTACTATATACAGATGCCACCTAAATGCCTCACACGTACACTATCAGTAGACACTAGCAAAGTGGCTGTACACAGAGAAGCTCCAGTCCCCACTCAGTTGAAACGGTGTACGTAACTTGTGTGTGGCCAAAATAGTTTGATAAAAGTAAAATAAGGTTCACTACTATAACATTTGACTCAGTTGAAATGCAACGTTTCCCTTAAAATTGGATCCCCTGCCCCCAGAAAAAAAAACAAAAGACTTGGTCAAAACCTAATATACTGTATGATTGAAACACGTATGAAACGCTGGAGCGCTTTTAATTGGAAATGAAGGTTTTTAATTTAAAACGGATACAGGTAGTCACGGCATTGGGCCAATTAACGATGTAACTTTGATCTGTCACTCATTCAGTGACAGACATTTGCACTTCTCTGTTGTAGTCCTGAAATAAGCAAATGAAATGAAGAAAACTCTTGCTTGAGTTGACAACTACACTTGTGATCTTACTGTTAATGCAATAAAAGCGAGCAAGATTGATTTATTAATGGAAAGACGTTGACCCCAAACGTCCAAATTTGTTGCGATAGTTGAAAGCAAGCAGCGAGCAGAAATTGTCCACCAGTTAATTGATCACGAATGTCATTGTTGGACAGTCAATGAGTGGGGAACAGAGGGCATTTTACACAGTTCAACTGAGCTCAGTAGCAACAAATAGGTTCACCCATTACAAACACTATCAGATGAGTTACGATCAAACAACACATTCAGGAGCTGAAAGGAAGAGTATAATGTTTATGATTTAAATCAAGTTATCTAGAAGAACATAGGGCTACAGTACATGAAACGGGTTGATGAAATTTGGATGAGGCAACGTATTTCTTATAATCCTTAAACAAATTATATTTAATATTTGTCTTGGCAAGGTCAGCTATAACATCTTCTTATCAGTTGTTCTACTGGCAACAGTTGGTATGGTGCAGGAGCCTGTGCTGAAATGTGGGACAGAATTTGCTTTAAATTTGAATCCAATAATGTATCATTAAAACATCTTTTCAGTACCTTAGCCATCCATTCATTGTTGGACATTGTAAATATCATTACAGAATAAACATCATATTATTTTTATTATTTTACCTCAATTCTTCCATTTGCTATATAAACAAGATGCAGCTATTTGTCGTTTTTTTCCCCCTGGCATCTAGATAGAGATTCATTATGTACTATATATGATCAAAGGACCCCATCTGTCAAAAAAATTTGATTAGTTTCTCAGTGTAATTACTGTCTGCAATTTTAGATTCAATTCTCTTTTTATATCGAATTGCCTGCCCGTAAACCATATTGTGGATGAAAGAGAAAGATAGTCAAAGATTCAAGACAAAAAAAATTAAAAGGCCACCTGAGAGAGAAACTTAATGTAACACAAATGAAAAAAGTTAGAAAGACAAGATTAAAGTGATTGTCTTTTTTCCATCAAACTTTTAAGCATGCCGTTTTTGTGACCTCTTTGGTGTAGGCTGAATATTTTAGCTTTTCTGTGTGACATTGCACAAAATGCCCTGATGGTTTTTATTATAATTGGAACAGGCAGTTTCATTTCTGCCTGGCAGGGGGCGAACTCAAGAAACTCAAGAAAATCACCAGGTAACACATATTGTGACAGCATTGTTTCAGAGCATTCTCAATCATTAAATTCCTATTTTCCTACATGGACAGAATATTTAGCTGTGAAGAAATGGGAGATAGGAACGCACATACACATGCAGGCATAGTTTGCTGTGCAGCTAAATAAATCCACAATGGTTTTTTTTTGTGCTTACGCCTTTAGAAAGTATCTCTAGATTAAGGGGCTGCATGCTGACAGATTTAATTACCATCGATGCAGGTGGACTATTATTAAAGTTGAAGACTAAAAACACTAGATACATGAAACAGAGTGTGTGGTTTTATGTTGGTAAATGTGATACTGTGTATTTTCCCCTGTATAGGTGTGGCTCTGACTGTATTATGTGAGAGTACTGTGGATTTGAAAGCGTGTATATCAGTGCACTTGGTTTTGTGTTGGCTCTTGTGCTCAACCACGTGCATGCATTCTCTCCCCTGGAAAAAAAAAAAGTGAGTAAATTAAGCCGGTTTTTCGTGCCTGGAGCAAGTTGATTGTCTTCACGTTGAATGAGTGGGTCCGTCCTTAATTGAGCCTGCATGAAAAACCTTGTCTCGTTGTGCGTGGTTATGCTCGTGGGCATCTGCCTGCACCACGACCCAACATATCATCTTGTGACTTTGAACCACTTTCAAACTTTTATCACTGCCAGTGTAACACTATATATAGGATTGCTATTTGCCTTGAAGGAAGACACTTTGCATGCATACTAGACCTTTATCTCTTTCGTCTATAGTGAGATAAAAAGGTTGCGTAACACTTTTATCTCATGATATGTCTATTTTTACTTCAGTTTCTTTTTCATAGAAAAGAAGTCTCAAATGAAAAAAAAAAAAAAAAGAAAAATTGAGCATTGTATGGCTGATACAATTATGTGCTTTAAGCTTTTAGCAGATTTATTTATTTCCACAAGAGTTGGGGGAAAAGATCAATACAACATTGTATCATGAAATTTTATGTAGCAATTATGTATTGATGCACTGCTGCCAAGTATCCATATTTTATTCAACATGCAAATGAAGTGAGAACTGACAGGAAAATGTTGCCTTCTTCAGACTTCTAGCACAAATCCATTTTTTTTTTGTCATATCTTTTGATTAGATTTTTTTTAAAGTCTAGGCAACGGTAAACCACATGACCCCTGTGAATTTGTCTCAGCAGAGTAAAGCCAAAAGCCTAATTATCACTTGTTGATATGTCTTAGTCAAACTGCTTTACAGATCTGTAATTTATGGGAAATTTTCAGATAAATTCTGAGATGTCTCCTGATAAGAAGCATGTAATTTTGTACTCACCGTCAGCAGTCTAAATAGAGAGTCCAATTAATTCAAATCAGTAGCTACCATTACTTTTAGCATCTTTTAGTTGGTGGCCAGAAGGTCAGACAAACATCAAAAATGTGAAATTTGTTGACAGGTAAGCCCGCAATTTAACATGCATGTACACAGAAAATGAGATCTCCAAATGTGAACGAATATCTACGTTAGTTTAATACAACTTCTCAGGAAACTAAGAAATATTTTGAAAATTTAAAGCCCATGAAGATTATCTCTGTCAAAAATGTTTTTTTTTTTTTATGTCAACCTGAAAACACATCAATTAATATATTGTCAATGGATTTTTTATCTGCGTCAGTTATTCAGTACTAATCTGTCTTAACTATAAAACAAAGGGTCAGGGTAACAAACGCTTTCGAGAGCTGCTCTCTGTCAAACTCTTTACCGGAAGCGAATGAAACATCTATGTCATGCCATTTGTCATCATCACATCCCTTAAGCATGCATCCGCCATCTAGTGAAGCTAGCCAAGGGAACACTGCTTTAGCTAATGCCTGTGAACAGGATGGTTCCAGTTGGCTTTCTTCATTTCACTCCTTCATCATCCTCATGCTTCTCATTTGTTTGGTGAATTCACCAGTTCAATGGCTCCTGTCGTGTCGGGCAGCGGCTGCACGCTCGAGGGGAGGTTTCACAGGAGAACGTTTTCCATCTTTTTGGCATAGAGCGAATGACATTGGTTGGGAGTCGATTCCAGCAAGGCCAAAGTCATTTTTAAAAGTATTAGAAGCACTGTCTGAAGCGAGGCGTGCTGTAGATTGTAACATATGACCAGCTATCTTTCTCCTGGGTCTTTCATGATATACTGTATGTGTCAACATTCTTTATTTGAAGGTTTCTTTTCACCATGTGCACACACAAAGGTTTTTTATCATGAAATGAAGGATGTGCTGAGCATAGGCGACGCAGATCTTGAAAAGTGTCCGTGTGAGGAATCTGCAGTTTGTAAGCAGGAAGTCTGAGACACTGCGTATGCATTAACTTTATAAAAAAAATATTTCATTTTCCCCGAATGAAGCAACCTTAAAAAGATACGGGGCTCTCGCACACTGGGAGTCTCTCTGTTTCTCATTGATGTGCAAATACAGTAATGTTTCAACATTTCCACCCTAAATGATCAAAAAAAAGCCAGAGCCAGTTAGGTGCGATAAGAAGACTTCCATCTGTCTCTCACAAAAGGTATCAGCTGAGAGCAATAGTTTGCTTCACCAACATGAGATGCATTGCTGTGATAAAAGAGATTCCTGACTACAAGCTTATCTGTGGATTTATTTTTTTTAACTCTTTCTGCCCACACATGCAGAGACACAAACATGTTCAAACTCCAGGGAATTGTGCTTAAAATTACTGCAAAGCACATTCGAACACACACAACAAGCTACTTACATGATAAAATAAAACAACCTTCTGCAGCTTAAGTAAAATGTCTGAAAATTCAAAATACTCACTTTAAAGTTAAACTCCAGCGCTGCAATGCTCATGTCTGCGCTGGTATGTGACAGCCTGCTCGAAGCTTTCACATCAGTTTTTCTTCTGCAGGCTTTTATTTCAGCGTCCCCATTCTCGCTTCCCTACTCAATGGAGAGGGGATTACAGCAGCATCACTCAAACCATGTCTCTGCTGAAATCCATCTATCAACCCTCTCCCTGAGCAATATTTCTGTATTGCTCCCAAGTGGGAAGATCAAATATTTGGTATTGCAAAGTGAAATCCATTCAAAGGTTCTTAGCCAGCTACATAATCCCTGGAAGAGTTTCTTTTTCCTACTGAAGCCAATTATTTTACATCAGATCAAAGACATTTATTTATCATTTCCAGAGGATAAGATGATTCCAGTGTAACTCCCTGTGCACACACACACACACACACACACACACACACACACACACACACACACACACACACACACACACAGCAGACACAGACATTGATGTGCATTCATGTTTTCCATGCCAGCACAGTAACAAAGTACTGAAACCTAGTCATGTACAGACACCTGTGTGCCATTTACACTTCTTTTTTCCCTAAAATTTCATTTATACTAACTTTCCACTGCTCCACAGGTGCGAGTGGACAGGAGTGTTGAGGTTTGTTCCCAGCATGCTACTGGCACCGCGGCATCACCGGGGCACTGTGCCCACAGCAAGCTGGATCCTGGCTTTTGCTCTGTTTCTTACTCTACAGGTAAAATTGTTCAGACTAAATACCCTGTCCACTTGTTTTGTCTTGCTGAGTAGCTCTGTCTGGGGCTTTTTTTTTTTTTTCTTATTCATTATTTATTTCCAAGTTACTATTTTTGGCAGCCATGTTAATCACTTGACTCTTGGCACAAATTCACTGAAATTCTATGTGGGGTAGTTTGAGTATTAAAGAGAAGTAATGATTGAAAACGCCAGCATGTGTTCTCTTTGTCTTTAATATTTCATCTTCGTTTGTTCTATCTCTTCGAGAAAGTAGACCGTTTTTTATAGCTAGCCAACTGAGCTAATGATCTCTCCACAAGTTGGTGGCATCTCCAAATTTCCATCCGACTCTTTCGTCATCTTAAATATGCACTCAACAACTACTAGACGGCAACATGGACTTGTAAACCTAACCACATCTTTTTTCCCCCGTAAAAATAACAGTTGTTGACGCCTAGCCAAGGCAGAGCCGTGACATTGACACACCGTCCTCTAGTGGACTGCTGGGTGTATTACATGCACACCTGGTTACTAAAGGACTTAGGCCAAAGTTGAATGTTCAGGCAAACATCATAATCCTTTTACCTACTGATGATCCGTGTAGGACATGAAAATGAAGAAACAGCAGTGTGACTGTGAGGTATATGATGAGGAATATCAATATTGAATAAAAATAAATACATCCTCCATATATCATTTATACTACATACTGCACATTGCTTTGACACATGGAGACATCTTGACAGCTCTGCCATACTAAATTATGGATCTATGACTCTCCTCCACTGAGAGTTTGTTTAGCGAGCAGTCAGTTGCGGACAGTTAGCACTCATAATTTGTACTAATAACTCTGTCATCACTAATCAAACATTTTTAACAAATTACAAAATACATATCCAGTAAGATGTTGTAAATACTGTAACCACTCAGCTTATCGAGTAGAGTTTAGACAGTGGCTGTATTTTCTTCTCATCATTCTTTTCTCCTTCAAATATTACTTGATTGTTTAATATTTGAAAATACTGAACTGCCTTTTTGGAATTGACCCACATTTCTAATGTGATAATTGTGTTGTCAGTGTTGCAGCCAGTAAGAAAATACTTATGTATATTAGTGTCATCTTGTTTGGTGTCCCCCTGGGTTCTCACCTTGGTGTTCACTCCACCATTGTTTAAACACAAGATATGAATGACAAAATGACTGGAAACCCATAAGTCCAAACCACGTGCACTGTTTAATGTTTGATATTGTCTCTCGCTCTAGGGTGCCACTCATGCTGCTCCATCAGGAGACAACAAACTGGTTCGTACCACCAGAGTGAGGAGGCAGACCCCAGAGGGGGATCAGCCCCCCTCTGATTCCTTAGCTAACCAGACCCTGCGGGAGCAACCGGTGGTCTTTAACCACGTCTACAACATCAATGTACCCTTGGAGTCTCTGTGCTCCGTTGACCTGGACACCTCCGCACCGCCCGCCCCGGGTGACGGTGAGGGCTCTTCTGATCGATTGACTGTTTGGGTTGAAACTCAGAGCAGCTGTCTTATCTGTTGTCCTCAAGCAACCTTTTGTACACACAGACACACACACAAACATGCTGTCAATCTTTTTAAACTTGCTTTTTTCATTTCATAGATTCTCGTGCTGAGTTGGGGTCCAGACCCTCCATGGAGGGTCCGATGGATCCAAACGGACCAACAGAATACACTGAGCAGACGCTGGATGCTGACAGCCAGGTGGGTGTTTAGCTTAGTAAAGCTTTGAGGCAGGTACAGTATTTAGGATGATACATCTCAAGTGAGATGTGAAGAGACCGTTTTCTAAGTGATAAGAAAAATTGACCCACAGGACAAAGACATGATTCTGAAGAACAACATCTGTTTTAATGTTTATTTATGAGATTTATGATTTATTTTTTTTAAGATTTATTTTGAATCAATTGACATATAATATCCATAGACTTGAAAGGGGGCTGCACAAACTCTGCCGACTCATCCTTCCTTCAGGTTTACAGAGCTTAAAGCTAGTTTCAGCTGATTGTCTCGCTGTTCAGACAGTAACGGTACTTTTTAGGTTTATTCTTTCCTAGTTGTGATTTCAGCTGCAACAGGCAACTGCTTTCAGAAAAAAAAAAAAGCCCTAAAACCCCCCCGTCTACCCACTCAGCATCAAACAGCGGACACGCTAAAACATTTAGCAGCTAAAGAGACAAATAGTTCCCTTAGGAGAACAAAAACAACTAAAAGAGTGTGAATCACGGACTGTGCTTTATAAGGTGGCTGTAAAACTGACTTCAACTGAATAATAATGTTACTCCCATACCTGCTGGATGTGTAAATAAGATGTTAATTAGCTTAAGTGATGATGTTTGTCATTGGATATGTTTAGGATGTTGAACTGTCACATTTTCCATCAACAAAATGTTTAGCGAAATGAGCCACTTTCCTTCCAGTCTTCACATGTGATGCCTCATGACCTTGTTCATAGGCACCTGCAGTGTTTTTTTTAACCTTGAAAACTGACAGTGACTTAAGTTAGCCCTGAGAGACTAAACTCAAGATAGATTTTAGTATCACTTTAAGAGTATTAAGCGCACTATGACCTGTAATTGCATAATTATTATCCTTAATTATTTTAATGAATGCGCTAAGCTGCCAAAATTCACTTCCTAACTAAACTGTGCTCTTTCGTTCAGGTAACATTCACTCACCGCATCAACATCCCGAAAGCAGCATGCGGTTGTCAATCGACAGCCACAGTCCAGCAGCTTGCCACCAGGGTGGAGATGCTGGAGAGAGAGGTTTCCCTGCTCAGAGCTCAGTGTGGATCTGGCTGCTGTGGGGAGAGCTCAGCCATGGGTGAGTGATGTTTAACACTGACAACAAAGTATACAGATGAAGTTGGAGGATGTAGTTTTTGTTTATATAAGACTCTTTACCTGCAGTATTTGTACAAAAAGTTCTTGTTATTGAACATGTGACAAGCTTTTGGAAGCAAAGATATGAGAAACCGCAAGAAAAACATTCAGGGGAGGCTGTTTTAGACGTGGCAAGAAGAAGAAGAAGAAAAAAAAAATGTACTATGAGTAAACCAGGCAGAAAAAAAAGGAGACAGACGGCAGCAGAATGTTGATGCTGGAGGGCAGCTTGTTTTTTTTTTTCCTGCTGCACAGTGTCAGTCTAAAAGGTGTGGAGAAACCTTTGCTGCTGGCAAAGATTTTTGTTCACTATTGAGTTGGTGCTGTGATTATAATATGAGGGTGCTGGAATGGATAGTTACAGAAAATATTACAGTTAAAGGATCTGCTCCACTGACACGATCCGCCCATTCAAATATTTTCTAAAAAAGCTCAACAGACATTTCTAAAGATGTATGATCATCTCCAGCAGTCACGATCAGAATCAGAAGGTGAATGAAATGCTGAACTAAGGAGGTCAGTGGCAGGATGGAAAAACAAAGCACAAAGTGAAACAGCTTTTCATGGATGTTTTGACGATGGTTTCTCCCATCAAGGCTGATGACTGATGAATGGATGTTTAAAATACTCTCAATGTCTAACTTTTGGACATTGAAATAAGGCATCATTTTTCACGTAATAAACAGTTTTCATATCTTTCTTCCCAGGCCGCTTGGACTTTGTCCCAGGTTGCAGCGGCCACGGCAGCTTCAGCTTTGATATGTGTGGCTGCATCTGCGAGGAAGGCTGGACTGGCAAAAACTGCTCCGAGCCCCGGTGCCCAAATGACTGTTCCGGTCAGGGTGTGTGTGTCGAAGGGGAGTGTGTGTGCGACCGTGACTTTGGAGGTGACAACTGTTCAGAGCCGCGGTGCCCTTCAGACTGCTCAGGCCGTGGTTTGTGTATCGACGGGGAGTGTGTGTGCGAGGAGTCCTTCACGGGCGAAGACTGCATGGTTGGAAGGTGTCTCAATGACTGCTCGGACCAGGGGTTGTGTATCAACGGGACGTGCCAGTGCCGACCCGGATATGTGGGGGAGGACTGCTCACTGGTCTACTGTGCCAACAACTGCAGCAAGAAGGGAGTCTGCAAGGAGGGTTTCTGTGTCTGTCAGGATGGCTTCGCTGGAGATGACTGCAACTCTGGTAGGCTATTAATTTTTATCCTTCACTTCCCTTATCAGTTTGATGCTCTGAATGTGGCAAATACTAAAAGTAGTTTGTCAGACATTTGTGGATCAATCCCTTGAAGCAGAAACTCTCAGCCGAGATGTTGTCCTCCCTGAAGACTAGCTGTCACTGTGACCAGGATCAAGTAACTCAGAGCAGAAATCCAACCTAAACAGATTTCAGAAAGACACTCTATGACCCTCAGGCTGAATTCTTCAACAAGAAGCAGGTTTCTTATACAATCAGAGTTGAAGCGTTAGATTGAGAGCCTCCATCACTGACAAGATTTACTTGTAATGTCTATGACTAGGGATGGGACGATTTCGGAACATTCGAATAGATGTTAGGATATAAAAAGTGTATCAGTATATGCGACTATCCTTCTTTCCCCTGTTTTTACGGGCGCTTGGATGTAATGCGTTACTGCTGTCAGAAGGTGGCAGTAATGCGTCTAAAAGCTGTCTGCCGGCCGCCATTAAGCAACATAACGGGAAGAAGAACACGCTGTTACCAAGCTCAGAAGCTTTGCAGGTAAAACTATGTGGCGCTGTGAGATTAGATACCACAGTGCCAACAGCAGAAACATGTAGAGACGACTACGGCCGTCAAAAAGTTCTGTGTTGAACTCTTTCAAAAGTAAATGAAGATTAGGTGCAGTGCAAACTCTGCAGAGAAACCTTTATGAGGTCATTAGAGTCAAGCACCAAGAAGACAACGACACTGATCAATAATCAATGGCCAGACAAAGTGAATTTGATGTTGGATGTGCGGCGCAAGCAACGGCCCTCTTGTCAAGGATGGAACTAAAGACATTCTTCTTATCAGATTTGTCCAAGCCGACAGTTTTACAGGTTGGAAAGCATTTTCTAAACCCGAGTTAACAGCAAGTGAGTCTCTCCCTCTCTTTGTGTGTGCGCTGTTGGGGCGGTGGCGAATAGTCGATTAATAATCTAATAGTTCAGAACAATTTTCAAATAGTATTTTTGCTTGAAATGCTCATCGCTACCAGTAAAACAAGGAGGAGAGTATAAGCTAGGTTATTTTCTCTAGCTAGAATTAACAGATGTCCTGTAAACACCTCACATGCACGGCTGCCCACAGAGAAGTATCAACACAATTAGTGTGAAAACAGTGAAATAAGGTGTTCTAATGTAATGTTTAGCTAAGGTGAAACCCTGGTTTTGTCCAGCTATGTGCCTCAGAGGGCTGAGAGTTTGCTACAGTCGTCCGATCTCATTTCTCAGCCATAATAAGGAAGTAATTATGAATGCAACCACCTTTAGTAGAGCTTGAATTTAGAGTAAACTTCACAGATCTAGACACAGCTCTCTGGCCCAACATTTTTAGTACGTGTGCAGCCCTGAAAAATAAACCCCTCTGTGCTTCAAATGCAGCTGGTGGGGTGCATGACTTGCTTGACAGCAGAAGGTGTAACAGCATTCATTTGTCAAAAGTCACATTCATCCGGGGAGAGAACTGTCACATTAACTGCAGCTGAGACAGTTTCTGAGCCACGCTTGCCTTTGTTCAAAGCCCAGCTCTCCACGCCAAAATATCAGATCCTACTCTGCCATTTCAGGCTCCTGTCAACAAAGTGACGGATGAGGACAGACAGAAGAGCAAGCGACAGAACGACGGGGACGTAAAATCATATTACTAAGGCTTATTCCTCCGTGCTGCCCTCCCATTTAATGTCTATACTCAGGGAGGGAGACCGAATTGCTTATTTCTTTGTAATTAGAGGCTAAAATAGCCAATGTTTGTAGGTGATAGTTTGCTGAATATAAAACGAAGCAGCTCGATTACCAGAGACTTGCGGGGTGACATGCTAAAAGTGTTTCATGTTATTATAAGCTGAATAAAGCTGCGTGTATTTTTGCTTCAATTACGGTGGCCTTTATTCTCCCATTATGAGACATAATGGAGGCTGCTGAATTTAAATGTGATGTTTCAGGTGTGGCGTTATAGCTTTACATAAAAATATATCAAAACAGAGATCAGCTTGTGGTGAGGAGTGACATTCAGTCGTTACAGCAGAGGTATTGCAAAGTCATTACCATGAATTCTGAAGCGGTGACACTCTTGGTTTGTTGACATGTTGAGTGCGGCAGTGGTGACAATTTACATCTCGCACATACGTGTGGATACCAGCACTGCGACAGATTAACTGCTCAATTATTTGACTGATATTTGGCAGATATGTGACACTCACCTCATCGCGCATCTGAACTGAAGCTGACAGCAATATGCAGGCAAAGAGCATACAATATTTCTGAGTGGCTTTCAGAGCCAGCCTCAGCAGCAGGAGAACATAATTTACTGTTATCATGCTGAAATTGTGTAGTTGCTTATGACAAAAGTCCTTCAATATCCTGAACTACTTTCTGACCATAAAAATAAATGAATTCTCTTTTTTCATGTATCACAAAACTTCTATGACAGCAGATTATTCTGTCATTTTTGCCATCTGAACATTTTTAGCTGCTTACCAACAGTACGAGTTTACAAAAAAAAATATGAATAGCAAATATTACGATGAGTACAACAAAAACAGCTCAATAGAAAAGTTTAACCTTGAAACTTTAATTATAAACACTTTATTTCCCTCGGTCGCTCAAGACTACCGAACATGTCGGCTTTATCTCCAGCTGTATATAATAATTTTATGGACTTCTTATTGTGTTTCTTTATTCTAATAATATTATTTCTTCTGTGTTATTTTTGTGCTTTTATTCCATGTTTTGCTTGCTGAATATTGTCACTGCCATTTGTAAAATTCTCTTCTCATATCTTATTAAAAAGTACATAGTCTGCATTTTTATCATGCTTTATCACTCGTGCAGTCTCAAAGCGCTTTACAATTTGACTCCTATTCACCCAGTCACACACACATTCTTTCACCAATGGCAGCAGAGCTAACATGCACGGTGCTCGCATGCCATCGGGAGCCACTTAATGTAATGTATTACCACCAGGTGCCATTTCAACATGAAATAAGGATGAACGATAGTCACATATACTAATCTATTTTTTATATTATAATGACTATTCAAATACAAATTGTTCCATCCCTAATGTGGGTATGTGGACCGGGGGTCGAACCAAAGACCTTTTGATTAGTGGGCAACCTGCTCTACCATCTGAGCCACAGCTGCCCCCGACTCTCATTGGATTGCTCTTTACTCAACGGCCTTCATGTGACCAAGCCATCTATCTGAACTGGTCAACTGAAAATGATCAGAGAGAGCTGGTAGCCAGGTTCGTGATAACTGTGATCCAGGATAACTTATGTCAGGCTTTGTGAATCTGGGTAACAGTCCAATTACCTCAAACTTGGTTTATGATTTAGACCCCTGGTTGGTTTGCAGCTGGATTGAGTGCATTTCAAACTATAGACAAAATACAACAAATTAGGACTCCTCACTGTGGACCAGGGAAAGGAAAACTGGGGCAGAAATCCAGCCAAACTTTTGACCTTCACTTAAAGGGAGGAAACTGATAGATGACGATTAACAATCTGTATTATTCAAATGTCCTGTATCAAACAACCCCCAAAATATTCTATTTCACGGCACAAGTTTCAGTTTTTAGTCAGTTAAGCAAATTGATATTACACAAAGAAGCCTGAAGGTAAATTAGTCCTCTGCTGATGCACTGCTTCAGTTTTACCATCAAGGTCTTAGTTGAGTAGATACCGCTATATCTGCCTATAAAAGCACGCTGTTTAACCCTAATGAGACTTGTGGAATCCAGGCAAGATTTTTCAATAACCTTCAGCAAGTTTGAATCAAACATGAGGAAGGGTACCTGCCTGAGAAATGGTATTGTAATTTTCCAGAAATGAAGAAGACAAAGCTTTTGAATTAGTTCACAAGTGATATTACTACTCTGTAACATCTTATTTATTTGGTGAGCATCTAAACACAAGTTTATAGTTTCCAAAGGTATTATAAATATAAAGGTGCATTTTTAGTCACTGGATTCTCAGAATATGAAAATAACATTTATTGCTGTTGTGATTTTATTTTTCGTCAAACAAAATGGAACATAAAAACGACTTTTTTTTAAATTTCACTCATCCCTTTTTGACCATGAAAATAACGGCCTTGTCTATCAGTTTGAATTTTTGCATTTCAAAATACAAAAAAATCAATACAAATTTTTGGTTTTTAAACACCTATTTCTGAAAAATATTTGCACTTGTGTGTGTTCTCTGCGGTGTACTTTGGTAGCAGTAAACTCCTTTAAACGGTTTCTTATCCGAGGCGGATGTTGGGCTACCGAAGGTGTGTCATTCACCTGAGACGTGCCATCCACATCTCTCTTGATGCTCTGCTGTTGAGGAAAGCTGTCAGGCTGCACCTGTTCTCAGTGACAGTTCCAGCAGTCTAAACAAGTATTTGCATTCAGAATCGCTGCTCTGCGATTTCAACTCCAAAAACTGTTGACAAACTTTTCAGAACAACCTCTTCACTCTCTCTGCCCTTCACTTTCTGTTGGGAGTTACATCTTTACTTTCAAGCATTATCTACTGAGCCTCCTGGATGACCTTATTCAATCACTCTATGTCTGTCCCATGGATTATTGCTCCTTCTTTTGATTTGTTACTTCCTTCTTACGCTTGAAAAAGCTACGTTGAATCGGTGAAATAAATCTTGCTAAGTGAACGTTGCAAGAGTTGTTCCTGCTGTTTTGAAATGAACAAAGTGAATGTACAGCATGCGTCCATCTGTCGAGTGCATGAGAAAGTAGCTGAAATGGTACTGAAGTGTCCCAAACTTCCCGGAGGAGGACTCACTGCTGTGCTGTTGTGTCCTGTAACACATCATCACTCACGGCTCCTTCACTCCTCTCCTCTCTTTCATCCTCCATTTCTCATTCAATCATGTTTCAGTGTTAATTATTTACTCTCATCAAGCACATCTTTTCTCGTCTTTTTCTACCTCTGGCTGTCTTCTGGGCATTGATGCCGTCGTTTCTCCAACTCAAACTGTTTGTACCTCATGTCTTGTCCTCTCCTCCGTTATGTCCTTCACTTGTCTCCCCTCCTCCCCTTCATAGTTTTTGGCAGCGGGGGCTGTAAACACTCCACATTTACATTCAACACCAGCTCTCAGGTTTATAGCTTGACGATCTCCACTTCAGTCTGTTCTTGCCACAAGCGCCGTCTTCTTTTACTGGCTGGAATTCACATTCACACTGCAGTCTCCTCGAGTATGAGACATACTCAGTGAGCTGTGTATCAGAGGCTGCCTGGTTAAAAGCTGTCCGTGATCACAGGAAATCTACTTGACAGCATCTAAGTGAACATAGATAAAAAAAAAAAATTAAAAAATCGTGATGATTAAAACACATGTTTTGAGTTGTAGGACTTACATGCTTAAATGGCAATGCAGGAAGGTTTTAGTTTTAGGTTATTGCTATCTCATTTAAGGGTGGTAGTGTTTATATTATATTATATTATATTATATTATATTATATTATATTATATTATATTATATTATATTATGTGGAAGCTCAAACCCACAACTAGTCAGTGTGTACATTCGTGAAAAAAAAGAAAACATTTATCTCACTGAACAAAAATAAATTGTTGAGAGCTAATTTGGTGTATATTACCTCCCAAAATGTAAACAATTACAGGCTAAAAAAAACAGGGGTCATGTTGCAGCCCACACTGTTACTCACTGTATCCATGGCAAATTTATGCTCCATATTTCTTTCAAACGTTTACTGTTCACAAGACTTGACTTGACTGATGTTTAAGGCTACATTTTCCAATACACTTAAAAAAAACACAAACAGAAAATTAAATCAGGACGCGCCATAATGCCGCCTGTTAAATAATCACCTTTACATTTTTTTACACTGTGATTGACTGGCGACCTGTCCGTTGATTTAATGGATAGTGGTTTAGTAGTGCGTAACGGGCACTACTCACAAGTTACTTCTTAGGTGATACAGTGGTGGATTTTGATTTTGTTGTAAGACTGAAAATGGTTCATTGATACGAATATCCACAAAAAGACAAATATATATCTGTTTTTTTCTTTCAACAGTGGCACCAGCCATGAGTTTGAATGTTCGAGGGGTAACGGATCGAACTATTGACCTGGAGTGGGAGGGTTCAGTTGTGCTGACAGATTTCTTAGTGACCTACACACCGAGCAGCCCCGGAGGTAAGTTCAGATCTATGCTGACCTTTCAGGTTGAAATTACATTTTCTGTTGTTTCGAAATGTCTTGAAAGCAAAGACAGCTTCTTAAAAAAAAAAAAAAAAAAAAAAAAAAAAAAAAAAGAAAAGTGCAGCCATGTGTCAGTGTATCTTATTTACTTGTCTCTCTCTCGCTGTTAGGTGTGCAGCTCGAGATAAGGATTCCAGGCAATATGACCACCTGCACCATCTCAGGGCTGGAAGCAGGCATGGAGTACAACATCAACGTGTTTGCCGTCATTAACAACAGTATCAGCGTTCCTGCCAGTATTACTGTGTGGACCTGTAAGCACAGAGCTGTGGTTTTTCTTCCTTTGAGAGTTTTAATTGAAGCCATGTTTGATTTAAACCAGGAGTGCAGAACATTTGCTGAGCCCTTCTGGCAATGACAGTAATTATAAAAATGTATAATAGCTACATATCCAACTTCAAATCTTGACTTCAGTGTCTCAGTTCCTTCTCTTGTTTCTACGCTCTCTAATCAGACACAGCTACACCAATCCCTTTTAGGTTTTTGTTTGCTGTCAATGGCTGTCTTGTTTTGACCTAAATCGTTCATCAGAACGACAAGGTTATATTTTTAAACAGGAGCATCCACTCCAGAAAATTTTCTTGGATGCTAATTCATTTCGTCACCATACTTTTAGCTGCTGCAGCCTCCGTCACTATACAGCCGCAACTGCCCCACCCTGCCGCTCTGGCAAACTTATCAATCCCTTGAGTGAGTAATAGTCTATTTTTATTGTGAACAGAACATTATATCAGCTGTACATCAGCTGATGTGTGGCTGTATACAGTAACGTTGCCATTAGTGCCATCCAGGCTGCTAACATCATCCTCCATTTCACAGCTAAGTGACTTTAATTTCAGTGATGGTAGAATTTGGAGCAATAAAGTCAGTTTTGGGAAATTAAGCCTGATGCAACCATTTTTCAGTGAGGATATGATTTATTGGTTGCATTTGCAAAATTGAATTATAAAATGTAGAATTTGATTATCTGGAAAGATTTTTGGGCACATTGCTGCATTATCAAAGGATGAGCGAGTGTTATTTGTAATAATCAGAATTGTCAAAATAAGTCATACATATCCCAGCTTTAAAAGTCTTTTCAGCAGGTTTTTTTGTGAAGTATTCAGGTTTTCAATTTTTGTAAACAAAAGTAACCTATACAAGTCACAAACAATGTAAAAGATCAATATTGTTAGTACAGCAAGAACTAAGATTCATTAAGAGAAAGGAAATGTGTAAGAGAAAGGCGCAGCATTGGACGCCTTTAGCTTTAGATGGATCTGTGATTTATGGTCTGTGTGGGTCAGTAAAGAACAATAATACGTCTCTTGCTACCTCTCCAGATATCTCCAATCCGGATGTTTTAGTCTTCAAATCTATCACTGAGACGTCGGTGGAGGTCCAGTGGCAACCTTTCTACTATTCCTTCGATGGATGGGAGATCAGCTTCATCCCCAAGGTAGAGTAAAGATGTATAAACACTAAGTGAACGTGTTCCAGCACACTGAAAGACCGTAAAACTTCCCCGTTGTCATTTGTGAGAAGGACAGATGTAAAAATGGCAGATGTTGTATGCTTTTAGATTTGCTGACTCTCCCACACACATTTTTCTTTTTTTTTTTATTATTTTGCTTGTGAAATATTCTTGATTGAACATAATTATTTTCAAATCTAACTAATGCCAATCTGTAAATGGCTTTAAATGTCTGTAGAAACGGGGAGAAAAAGAACTGCATGGATTGGATTTCTCAATTTAAAGCCCATAACAAATTAAACAAGCGGATTGTCTTCAGCTTATTGGCTATTAGATGGATGAGCCATTAAACTTCTATCCAGAACAACGTTTCGTCAAACCACACAGGCTGGGTTCCAAGCAAAAAGGCAAAACCTTTTCTCTTTGTAATTCCTGCTGTAAACTCAGGTACTCTCGCAGCTCTAATCTCGTGCCCTCTCACAGTAATTGGTTTTCTCCTTTAAGGTGTTCTCAGGGGAGATATCCTTTGGTCCGGCCTGGCACAAAGCCTCAAATCTGATGTTAAGATGCTTTTTGGTGTTTATTTTTCAAGCCCTTTTAAGTTTTGAATGAAAAAAAAATCAGCGGGCCTCCTCTAATTATATTTTATTCCTTTTAGCCTTCCCATCCATTCCTCCATGTCTTATTACGTCTCTTTTCTTCTAGCATGTCGATTCTCCTTCCCTCCTAATCTGTTTGTACTTTCCGTCCTTGGTTGAGATCTGTAACCATTTCCTCTCTCACCTCTTGAACCTACCCTCTTTTCTTTCACCTCCCTCTTCCTCTTCATCCCGTCTCTGTATACATTCACAACTCGATCTTCCCTCGGTTTTCCTCTCTCTCTCTCTCTGCAGCCACAGGGGAAATCATATTATGAGTTGGCGGTCCCACCCCTTGTGGATTTAATCCAGCAGTCTGGATTGTGAATTTTGACAATCTCGTAATGGAAGTAGGCATGAAAGCTTTGGCCTATTCGAACAAACAGAAAACTCACTACCCAGTAAAGAGGAAACAGAGAGGGAGGGCGAGCTTTGAGACCCACCGTTAACAATGTTAGAAACAGCTGCAGTGTATATGTGATATTGCAATGAAATATAAAACTGCCAGTACAATACTACAGCACCACAGCATCCTATATGTTATATTGTGGGCTTTCAGTTGTAAATTAATAAAAACTGCAAAGCAATCAATCAGTATTGCTGTTAGGAGTCATATTGTCCTTTAAAACAAGGCTAGTGATCAATTATATAATTTGTGTGACTTTTCCATCAGGTTTGTTTAAATTTTTCTCAAAACTACCATTTGCAGTTATTGTATTGTTTCAAAATACAATTCACACACACAGAAACACACATAATGATTAGTTTCCCTGAAGCATCTAAGCATTGTGATTCATAGTCGAGCAAATGATAAAAGCTCAGAGGTCGGGACGCATGACAAGGCTGTGCAAATCTCCAGGATCCTTTTTACATGAAGCGTTTTGTTCAAAGATGATGTCTCTATAAATGATGTTAATTCAGGCCTGATCTTTGGAACTCACTCCTTCACTCCTGGGAGGAAGACAGTGCCAGGTATTCTTGCTCTGAAGCTACATGGTATTAAACAAATTGTATGATTAAATGATTAAGGGAACCTCTTCCAAACTCTGTGTGTGTTTCTACAGTTTACACCGTACTGTATGTACGCACAGTGTTTAGCTTTGCCCGGGTAGTCTCTGAGAAAACTGTTGCCAGCCTAAAATAATGGATTCGGAGAGTTTTTTTTAAATTATTGTGCTCATTTGACATTTACAAAAATCAACAGCAGTGTGTTTCTCTAGAAACAATGTTGCTGTCTGAATAATCCAGAGACAGAGTACCATTGAGATCGGGGAACACTTTGATCCTCCTCATTATTGTTTATTTAATGTAAGTGCAAAATATAAAATGCTGGCACAAGAATCATATTTTATTTTAGTGTGCGGTTGCTTGGCTGAAAGCAGGATAGATGTTACATCATTCAGGTTTTATAATTATAACTTTGGAGGCAAAAGAATCATTAAAAATCGGATGTATTTGTTACATTGTTTCCTATGAATAGTAAGAAGATTATTAGAAGCTCTTTCTGGAACCTTTTTCAAAGACATATCAAATTATATGTTGTCTTACCCGAACAGCTAAATTACCCTAATAGATAACTTAAATGTATAAATGGGCAATTAAATAGTCCCATAATCTTGTCAACCATTGTCTCAATGAAATTAAAGTAATAAAAAAAACTGAAAACTGAGCACCAAGCGGCGACCTTGTCGGTTCAGAGAATGATGACTAATTATGATCAAATTGACAGAGGAGATGGGGGTGAGCTGTACTGTTATGGCGATTCATTTAGTTTAATTTAGCATTGCCTTGATATAACTATATTATTATAAAGACTGAACACCGCTTGTTGTTGGAACATTACCGTTGTGTGTTACTGCCCACCCTGGTAATTTAGTTGAAGTGATTAAATGGATTACATCTCTAATTACAGATTTGATTTAGTAAAGAAGCAAGCTGTTCTATGTTCTGTTTTAATACGAGCCTTCAAAGCACAGGCGTTTGGGGATCTTGGACCAGCAGTAGGTGGAACATCTGTCTATCGGCAGGAAGCGCATTTGCAACACTGGCTCTCTGAGAACAGCTGGAAATAGCTGGGGCTCCGTATGGATGAGTGACAAGCCTTTGGAAATGTGCAGAGTGCTGCCTCTGCAGAACATGGCCTGAGAAATATCACCGTAGCATACCCGTGCATGGGGATCTGGGAATTTAATGTGCTACACCATCCGGAAGTTTACAAATAAGTCAAAAAAAAAAAAAAAGACCACAGCCTACATTTCAAAGAATTTACAGCATAGAAATTAGCTGCATGAGTCACTGTTTATGTCCTCCTAGTGAGGAGAGGTTTTTTTTATCTGCCAGATTTCTTATCTTAACTGAGAGAAGCAGTTTGGGCTTCACAGTTGCTGGCATTTACAAAAATACATTTAACAAACAATGTGGAATAGAGATGAGTTCCAGTCTCCTTTCATCTCATCACTTCTATCTCTGTTTTTTCCCAGGACAATGATGGAGGGATGACTGCACAACTGCCCAGCACCATCACTTCATTTATACAAACTGGTCTGAGGCCAGGGGAAGAGTATACAATTAACCTGGTGGCACTCCGAGACCAGGGTCGAAGCCAGCCAGTCACTGCTACTGTCACAACATGTATGTTGAAGTGAAAGCTGTAAATTGTCAACAATAAGCCATGATTTTAAAATATAATTGAATTTAGAATCTGCCTAACTTGGCTTTAAACTCAGAATCGTCTTGCTGAGGTCGCACTGATCACTGAGAAATCATACCTCTTAACTGAGGGCTACCCCTGACTAAATATTCTCCTTGTCGAGTTATAGTTGTCAGTTCAAACTAATGGTCAGCAAGTCAAAGCAAATTATTTTTATCATATTAATTAAATAATTTAAATATACATACTTTGGGCCATCAGAAAATGGTTTGAGTTCCAGGGTAAGGAAATATTGTAGGCAGCATTTTTAACTGTGCTACACAACAGAAAAAAATACAAAACCATAATAATGAGTCTTTAAAATAAATAAATAAAAATCCTTTTTACAAGCACATGCACAAAGCAAGCCTGTTAATAGCCCATCTAGTGGCCATGCTAGCAGGCAAAACTTAGGCTACTTCATGTTTCAGATGACAGGTTTTTGTTAGATGTTTACAAATGAAAAGGGACCTTTTGCATGCAGAGTTTGAATGTCCTTTTTTGAGGTCACCCTTTACACATTCAAATTAATCCCTCACTTAGGAGGATTTTGTCTGACAGTCTCATAACTGTGATAGCAATATATCTGACAAGACGCAGCTTCTAAATGGAGTTTGAGTTCATGATGATGTAGGACAGACTGAAATCTCAATTAACTGAAATTGGTAAACCCCATTTGCATTAACGTTTGCACAGCCACTCTAAAGGGCCGACCAATTAATGACCAGTGTTTGTGTCTGAGTGCGACGATGTTTAAGTCAAATGTTGTTTTTTTTGTCTAAATGTGTTGCATTTGGTGGTCATGTCTGATTGGTTAAAGGCTGCTCCAAAAGTTAAAAAATCAATCCCAGGTCTATGCAATGAATTTGGGCTGAATAATTACATTTACTTCTCTGTTCATTTTCAGTTATGAAAAAGGATGTTGAGAATTTTTAATTGTACTACAAACTTTTTATCTGGCACAAGAGACCGAGCTAAAATGGTTCAACATATCAATGTCACTATCTGTAGCACTGCAACAACAGGAATCTTAAAATTTATTGTTTTAAAACAATATCAAAATTCCAAAGCCTTCAGACGTTCAATCAAAAATTGATGTAACAGAGAAAAACGTCAAAACTTCATTATTGAAAAGCTAGAAGAAGCAAATTGTTTGACATTTTTGCACGATAAATTACTTAAATAATTAATGGCTTTACGTAATTTTCAGCAATTCTGTTCCTGTTAATCAGTCAATGACTCAGCTTATCTTTTCACCACAGATCTACCACTAAAGAAATATCACTCACAGTACACACAGTATAATAAGCAGTGTCACCTTGACATATTTGGTCTGCCACCATTTATGTCCCTGATGTAAACCTCACTGAGCTATTGGCCCCACTCCGCACCCAGCTGACACTACTTAGACAGCTGTAATAGAGCCAATTCAAATCTCGTCCATAACAATTCAGACTCTGAGGTCTGCAGTCAAAACACTATCCATTTCCTGTCAAGTCTTTGTTCATTTCGTGGGTTGTAATTAAGTATCGATTAATAATTCATGGCACTCTCTCATGAATTTTTCAAATCAACCCACTGCATGACACCTTATTGGATAAAGAAAGAGAAAAAGACAAATTTGAAGTTACTAAATTATTTATAACAAAGATTTATCCTTCCTTGGAGACAGAGGGAGCGCGATAAGGAGTCAGAGCAAAACTAGAGGGAGAGTACAGCACATGTGGGAACTGGTTCTCAGCAACTGTCTTTCTCAGGATGTTTTCTAGGACGAGACCCAAGGGGCCAATTTCTAATACATCAAGAATCAGGGTGGACCTGCAATATGTCAAGCTGGAGTCTGGGACTTATTTAGATCTCAAAAAAAAAAATCAAAGAAACACAGTAAAGAGCACTGGTCCTAAATCACTCACTGTGTGAAATGTGTCTCTCCCATGAGTTCCCCGGGGGCAGCAATAGTGAATAATTATGCTATCACAGCACAGCATGGTTCCTTCAGAACTATCCGTTGTGGTGTGCCACTCAACATTAAATGATCTTTCACACTTTTTTCAAACACAACTGCCATAGCCTTTTTGCAGGTGAGTAATTAACAGGTTAAAGAAATATAGTGCTAATAATCACGTTCTCTAACGCCTCATTAGCTTGACTGAAATGTCTTCCTATTGGCATTCATGCTCTAACAATGAGAACGTGCAAAGAAAATTCCTCATGAATCCCTCTTCTGTCAAACATTTGTGTTTTCCTCATCACGCCTGGTGTGTTTTCAGCTCTTCACACCTAATAAGTGTTGTTTTCTAGCGATCAGGGCAGAGAGACTTGAATCATGGCTTATGTTTTACACCTCGTGCAGATAAAACCTATTGTCTGAGCATGTGTCAGGTGTGATACGTTTTACATGACTGTCTGTCAGAGCAGCTTTTACTGATAACAAACCCACATTTACAGCTTCAAAAGCTTGAAGCTTCGTAAGGATAAATGGGAACTTTTCATCCTCACAGTTCAGGGTTTTAATTTTGATGTCCCAGTGAATAATGACTGAGACATATCCAAAACAAAAATTTGCATCAAATGTGTGGCCAGAATTCTGTTTATTTACTCTTTGGCTTGGTTTAATTAAATAGCATTTTTGCACATTTCAGGCCAAGTTTTGTGTGGCGGCTGCTTGCTATTAAACAACATTTACAATTTGATGGGATTCATTTGAAGACAAATGGGTTTAAATCCCTTAAAGTACAGTTGATGTTATTCAGTAATCACTTTCATGAAAATGCTCAATATTCCTAGGATTTGCTGCTTTTTTTTTTTTTTTTATCTTATCTTACATTAGGTTGGTGATTCCCAGCCTGGGGCCCACTCCAATGGGTCAAAACATGAATCTGGGCTTTTGACATGCTTTAATAGCATATGTAAGAAGAAGACAGGGTCTTCCATACAAACTAAATTCTTCTTTAAATATTTATTGTTCAAGCTTTATGCTGGTGACTCAGCTTTGTCCGTAACAATGTCAGCAGGTCACTTTATGACAATGCATCTTTTTTTCCTTTGTTGTGCAGTGATTGATGGCCCCACACAACTGATTGTGCGGGATGTGTCAGACACTGTGGCATTCGTGGAATGGACACCACCAAAGGCAAAGATTGATCAGATTGTGTTGCGTTATGGCCTCGTGGGAGGAGAGGGGCCACGCACCACCTTCCGCCTCCAGCCCACACTTAGCCAGTACTCTCTGCAGGTGTGTGTGTGTGTGTGTGTGTGTGTGTGTGTGTGTGTGTGTGTGTGTGTGTGTGTGTGTGTGTGTGTGTTTGCATTTCATCATGTCCCAAAGTCACAGATCTGATCATATGGGCACATTACGAGGGCTCACTTACCATCTGCAGACAGAAAAATAACAGCCCTCAAAAGTGAACTTGTTTATTGTTGGGTAGAGAATTGGCTTTAGGTTTATTACAGTGCTAACAAGTATAGTGTTACTTACTAGAATGTAAAGTGTTTGCGTGGCTGTGTGTGTCTGTGTGTGTTTGCCTGTCATGCTTGTTAAATTATCTTATCTCTGAGTGTGCCTGGCTTCTGTCTCTGGAGATAAAACAAAACAAAAACGGAAAAACATCCATGCAAAGAGATTAAACCGACCAAACTGTCTCGTTTTTATTTATTTATTTTTTTCGTTCCAAAGGTTCTGCGTCCTGGCTCGCGCTACGAGGTGTCAGTGAGTGGTGTGAGGAAAGGAAACGAGAGCGGATCCATTTCCACTGAATTTACTACCGGTGAGGTCTGACAGCGAGCAGATGTGGTGATAGTGGTGTGTGTGATCCTGTGCCTGCCTCTGAGAATAGCACATTAATGACATATGGCCTAATGTACGCCACACTGTTTGTCTATATTGAATAAGGTAATGAACATCTGCTCAAGGTAATTTTTACTTTCCTAAAGTTTGTACAGAGGAAGGCACTTTATTTATGGGAATATTATTCTGAATTAAGTGCAAACATTATTTGCAGCTACATTTGGAGTAAAATGTATGCATGATGTCTATTTATATATTAAATATATATTTAGATTAGTCAAATGAAGAAAATCTGTAGAAAGTGGCTAACAAATGTAATTAAAAAAGGACGTGTAGAAACTGATGAAGTTTTAGAAATGGCAGACTCACTTGACCTGTGTCTGTTTCTGATGCTGTTTAAACTGATGATGTTTGCTTGGTCACACTCCCTTAGAATTGGTCTCAGTGTCCCCAACATTGTCAGCTTTATCGTTCTTCTCAGAGATCGATGCCCCCAAGAATTTGCGGCTCGTGTCCAAGACCTCCACCACCCTCGAGCTTGAATGGGACAACAGTGAAGCTGAGGTAATGAGACGTGGACCAAATTTCATTCATTCATCTGGATTCACTTTCATTGGTTTTTACTCTAATGTTTATTTTTTCAGTTTACTACAGTTCACGGATTGAGATTTCATATGTAATACAACATGAGTAGATATAATATTATGCAGTGTAATACATTAAACAAAATTTCAACACTAAAATGAGCTCTTTTTTGACAACCTATATCATAAAACTGTTGTTTGACAATGAATCAATGATAATATGCCAGTATTATATAGATTTAATACTCTGGTAGGGCTCAGAGTGAGTACTTTCTTTCAGTACATTAAATAGGTGTATTCAACCGTCCTGAAATATTTCTTAGCTTCTACACACTCTCAGCACAACCTGAGGTGCCCCTTATATAACTGAGCCCGCTGTATGTTTATTCTGCCCTTTTTGTATAAAGAACACCTAATTTTCCCTTAATCCTCTTGACATTATGAATCCCCCTGAATTCTTGCAATAAAGCAGGTTTTTATTCCTCCCTTTTTTTTTCTTGAGTACTCTATCATTGCCCACAGGTGTGTGTGCGCATTGTCCTGGCTTGGTAAATGCCAATAACAGCGGTGGAACGAACACTTCACTGGGCACAAATGGTCACTGAATGTTTTACTTTGAATGAAAATGTAATAAATCACATGTTGTTTCAGTCTGTAGTCACGATATTTCCATGCCACACCAACTGCACACCCAGACTCATGAAGCCAGGCTGTCTCGATGCCTGTTAGCGCTGCAAATGTATTCATCCTCATGATTCTGCACTGCACAGTGTTGACAAAGAGCCAAATATCCTGCTGTGCCGAGACAAAATAATCAATTTATTCTATGAACCAACGATGCACAGTTAAAAAAAAACAATCTCGGCAGTGAAAGTCTTGCCTTCATTCTAATGAGACTTGAACCGATAAATTCAAAATAATGTTGTAAATGTTTAAATATCTCTATTTAAATGTAGGTGGAGAGCTACCAGGTGGTGTACAGCACTTTAGCAGGAGATATGTATGATAAAGTCATTGTGCCACGCAACGAGGGAGCCACCACTAAAACTACTCTCACAGGTAAGTGAGGAGGAGTGATGTGTTTTTCTTCTCTTATTGATTGTGTTGTCAATATTTCTTGAATTATTTATCATCAACATCTGTGGGGCTCCTTTGCTCTGTGCACTGTTTCCTGATGTCTACGGTATCATCGCAGTGCATCAAATGTGTACTGAAGGAGCAGGGAAGTGCCTGTGTTTAACATGGCAGGCTTATCTGCAGAGCTAACGCTTGGCTGATGGGCTACTGATCGTATCTGTAAAAGGCTTGATGTCTTGTGGTCATATTGAAAGGCTTTCAGAAAGAAGGGGTCAGCTTGGAAGTTTTTTTTCTGAAAGGCCATAATGCTGGAAAGGGCATGGATTGCATAAAAGAGAAGCGAAAGGTCCTTGTGTTATTTTGTTGGCCAATGCAATCGATCCTCTCTCCACTTTCATTCCTGTTCTGTCACTCTCATTTTCTCTCTCCCGTGCTCTCCCTGCTAATAATCTCGGTCGTCTGCTCCTTTATATTTCATCTCCATTTCTGTAGCTTGAAAAACTCACTGTGGACGTACTGAATTGATTTGAAACTGATCAATTATGCAGTTTGCAGAAAGCTGATTTCTTCAAAAATCATACTGATTTACATGTAAATGTGCCTCGATCTCATCACCAGTGTACAGCTAATTGGCCTGTTATGAAAATCCCCCATCTAATTGACATTCACTTTGTGTGAGGAGTAGAATGTCAAACAGTCTGTGTGATAGTTTTTTATTGCTATATTGTGTGTTAAATTAGTTACCGGTTCTCTCTCTGTCTTTGTACCTCAGACCTGCTGCCAGGCACAGAGTACGGCATCGGTATTTCTGCCATGCAGGGTAGCAACCAGAGTACACCAGCCACAATGAACGCCAGGACGGGTGAGTGAATGACTCTTTATGCTCTGCTGTAAAAAAAAAACAGAGCTTTACTCATGAATATAAGACACGCAAAGTGAATCACGGCAGCGTTGTGGCAGAAATCTCAGCATCACAGCAGCTCGTTGGCCCATTTGTCACTATCCTCAGGTCACTGCTCTTTTTCTAACCATTGAAAGCAGTTTCCAAAAAATTTTCAAATCAGATTTTGCATTGACTTGTGCTAATATAGGGGATTGTGTGACTGTTTTATATTATCAACTTGAGTCAAAGTTGCCATTACAACAGTTTAAAGCTGTAACAATGCTTACCATTACCTACCCAGATATTATAATTTTTATCATATTTTGAGTTTGGTTTAAAAAAAAAAAAAAAAAATATATATATATATATACCATTTAACCTTCTGCTTGAAATGTTAGTGCATGGAGGTGTTTTGCTAATCTTTCCCATCACGTTGACTGTAAAGCACATTTTCCCTCGAGCTGCAGTTATTTTAATAGCTGAAGGTTGGTTTTTTTTTGCTCTACGCACAATTATGCCTTCATAAGAATAGGCTCGTTCTACACCTCTATTCTGTGCACTTGTTTTAAACTTTGAAAATGCTCCGCATCTACCACATCTATCTCAAATAGCTTTAAAGAACATGACAACGCCTTTGCTTTCCTGGCACACAACAGTGCTCGTGTTACTGTGAGTCAGAGTTGCTGAAAGCATCATTTCCATTGACAGCTTTCTCTTTTTTTTATGCCCTAAACAAATTTGACATTGAGCTGCAGAACACTGAAATTTCAGACAAACGGCAGCAGAAAATTCAATGAAAATTAAACATTTATGATCGAGTGGGCAGGTTGGGTCATAAGTGCAGGATAGAATAAGACAAACATAAAAACACACAGAATAAAAAAAAAAGATTAAAAACTGAATGTGAGATCATTATATTAATATATATTTGAAAATAAAGATCCCAGAAGTGAAATGTTAAATTTATGTCAGTACTTGTCTTCAATTTGATGTCAGAGCTGCACTAAAGAATGAATATGTAAGGACAGTAGATAGGAATGATGACTAGCAAGAGTTGTGTTTCTTTTAGAGTTATGGCTTAAATTTTTCATTTACATTATGAATTTATCTGCTGATCATAAATTGCTAAACTATTAGGTCTAACTGGCCAACACAACATCCTGCGGACCAAACTGGCATCGTTATATGTCTTAGTTTGTCTTACTGAAATACAGAATGTGGATCAGAGCACGTTTTCATCAACTCCACTTGGGTGGGAAAATGTAAAGGGTCCTTATGGAGTTTTTGACCTTCAGTAATGTTGTTGAGCTGTTTTTCTATGAGCAGGCTCCAGATTTGCTTCACTTGCGCATGATCACATACACACACATAAGAGGCACGTTATATAGTCCAACCAATGGTGTCACACTTTTCCACCAAAGAATGGCAGGTGGTAACACGCCAATATGCTGCAAAGTTAAAGTAAAGACAGTGGAGAAGAAAACTGGTAGGACATATACATGAATGTAAACAATGCTGGATTTGAAGGAGGATTAAGAAGAAGGTCTCTGAAATGTCATTTAACATGCATCTGCAGGTTTAACAGTTTTGATATGCTTATGCAAAAGACTGTCTGAAATCTGGGCGTTTTCATTTTTTGCTGAAAATATTTCCTTCAGTTAAAATATGTTTTTCCTCCGTTAGGTCTCGATGTACCCATGGATCTAACTGTGACGGCTTCCACAGACAACACCATCACTCTTGTGTGGGGCATCGTCCAGGGCCCGATCGACCACTATAAGGTCACCTACACATCTTCCTCCGGCATCACGACTGAGGTAAAGATATACTGAACTGATAAAAGATACAACTAATTCTGCCTTCAGATGGGGTCTTGTTAACCGTGTTCATGAGAGGAATTCATATGAACTCAAGAGTTCCTGAGTTGGGGGCTGTGGAAGTTCATGTTTCAATCAAATGATAAGGTTAAGAGATAGTAGTTTTAGTCATATGGACTTTTTCTTCATTCTTGAATTATACATCTGAGGACAATGTTGATTTTCCTGACAGTCTCATCCTCTCCTCCTGTCATTATGCCTTTGCATTTTCCTGCATTACGTTACCCGCCTGCTGAATGTAATCCTCTCGGCTCCAGGTGACAGTCCCTAAAGATGTAACCACCACCACTCTGACGGACCTTGAGCCTGGTACCGAGTACACCATCACTGTAGCAGCCAGAAGAGGACGGCAGCAGAGCACTGCAGCTACCATAGACGCCTTCACAGGTAGGGACAACGTTTAATATTATTTTGAACAACATGAAGATCAGCTGAGACATTCACCTAAAATATTATGTAGTGTCAATAAACAAGGATGATAGAGTAAGCAAAGGGGAGTTTGATGAGAGCACTTCCCTGATAAACAAACACTGTTTGTCTTTTTCATTTCAACAGCTTGATATAAACTTTTCTAAACAGTATCAGTTTAATACACTCAATTATCAGAAAGAGCTCAAATAAATTCAATCCCAGGAGTCTCTGCTCAGATAAAGACATGAAAATTCAGTCTTTTACTACAGATATCTACAAAACAGTTCTAAAAACTGCGATGCGTAAAGAAGTTGAATGGTGAATATACTGAATTAAAGTCTGCCGGCACGCAAGGTGAGTCACACTAAAAGAAAATGGAGTACCATGGAAGACTTTGAAGAAGCAATTAGCAGAGGTAAATTATTCAAGTCAGCTAATGAGCTCCCTACAAGCGTTTCCTAATTGCACCACTGTTTTAAATCTAAATGTATTTGTGTTCCTGTTTCTTCTGAATTCTGTTCAACACCACATTCTCCCAGTTTTGTTGTCACACTCTGAACTATCTGCTTTCACTATCCTGTTTCTCAACTTGATGTTACTTCTTTCTTTTCAAGCACAACAATCCATCCAACTATATGTATGATCACCCGTCAATCTTCTCAGCTCTGCCGGTTCTTTGTTATTTAAAAAAAGAAGAAGCTTGATGTGATGTTCGGTTGCACAAAGGACGGTGTCAAACTGATGGACATGTGCTTACCTGCTGTCAGATTTGTCATTCTTTTCTTCACCGTTGTCATTATCATCATCTCTTTCCGTCTTCACTGTGACCATGTTGGCAGTTGTCAGCATCACAACATCATCACATCATCATACTCATCCTCTTTTGTTGTCTGTGGCTCATTTGGTTACACCACTTTAACCATCTGGAGAGAGATGAAAGAATGATAAAGTCACGAGTGGAATCAGAGGAGAAATAATAAATTACCTGTCATCTTCTCATCTACTGTTCATTTGACCATATTGCCGACATCTGTCAGTCTCGAAAAAAATCTGATGAATCGATCAAGTATAAATCCCAGACTTTCTGTGGAGCGCCACTACCTGTCCTTCTGTTTGTCTCTCTGTCAGTAAATTAACTCCAGTTATGTGCAAATCACTCATTATTCAGTCACTTTGTCGTGATTGCAGTTGTGTCGTGACACTACATTATTCGGAGAGCACTTCAAGATGACTCATTGTTTGTTCATTTACAATATATATTAATTTACTCATTACTACATTCATTCATAATTTTACTGGATTTATTTTGTCATCAAAAATAATCATTCATCAATTCTTCATCTTTTACCAGGATTTTGAGAAACAGGATGCAAACAGCAGTAAGCGTAAGAAAACGAGCTGGAACGATGTGCTCATTTCCCTACTTAATACCATCACGATTCTTGGGAGCCAATTCGATATGCATTGCAATTTGAAAGTTTTGCAATTCGATAGCAGAAATGATTG
Source organism: Embiotoca jacksoni (assembly GCF_022577435.1). Classification (NCBI taxonomy): domain Eukaryota; kingdom Metazoa; phylum Chordata; class Actinopteri; family Embiotocidae; genus Embiotoca; species Embiotoca jacksoni. Next base: position 3,750,685 of record NW_027185363.1, on the reverse strand, counting down.
TGGGTTTTTTTGGACAGTAAATAGTTCAAAAATACATTGGTAGAGACTATGACATGAGTAATATTTCCAAAAACAAAGTGCAACACATCTCAGTCAATCTTTTGAAGCTTTATTTCAGCATCTTTGCTATAAACCCTTTGGCTATAAACCCTTTGGCTGCGCCCACTAAACTTTGGGTCCAGATGAACTGATTCAACTTTCAGGGGTTTTATACCTGAATTATTTAGCATGCGTTAAGACGTTATAATAAATGAATCAAAGTGGAATCACTGGTGCTTATGTTCGCACACCAGGCTCGCCTTAGGCTGAAAGTGTGGATATAAATGCTGTTTCCAGTCAACAGACGGTCAGACAAAAATCGTTCGCTGTTAGCAGTTGGTTGAACAATAAATTGTTTCTGGTCAGCGGTAGCATTAAACATGAGGATTTATTCTCTGTGAGCAGGAAACCAGAGACTTTTGGCCACTGTTTGAACAAACTAAAAGCTCTCCAGTTCACTTTGTTCACACACCAATGTTAACAAGCTAAGTGGCTCGCTTCTAAGCTAACTGTTAGCTTTTAGCTGTTGTTACACTTGCTAATTATAAATAATAAATCAAAATATCAATTAAGGAATCATCGTAAAGGTAATAATTGCAATGCTTAAATGGGTCGATTTCCTTTGTCCCCCACCTCAAGAAAAAAAACATAAAACACAAATGTTGTTTATTATACACGTGGAAAGTTCAGGGCTTCTTTTAATCTTCCATTAACAATATGGATTGATTTAGAAAGGCACTTTTAGTGGTTCCCTAATCCGAGGCAAGCTACAAAAATGTTGGACCCCACAATTTCCATAATGCAACCACAAGCATATTTTTATTAAGACCATTCTTTTATAGCAAACGCCTTTTAAATTGTAGTTTGTACGGCAGCTCTTTGAAGATCCTCCACAGCCATACATCATACAGCTTCTTTCACAGACCAAGTATAGTCGCACTTCACATGACAAAAGTTCCTCTTCAACTCATCTGTGTGTGGGTTTGTTCTATAAAAAGTGCCATTAAGACTGACAGACGGCAACGCTGTCATCTCACTTCAACCGCATCGCCTCTGTGTCGTCATTGTTGCTGCGTCTTACTCGCTTTGAAATAATTAACTCTGCAATTGACTTGTCCCTGTCATCTTGATCAAAGACAATACCTTCATCTTAACCTCCACCATCATGGCCATCGTGTTACAAAGACACTCTTTCCTTCTGCAGTACTTGATCCATAATTAAAGTGGAACCATCGTCTTTTCTCTTTAAGGACAGTATAGAGCCGCAAATTTTCTGCTGTCTGCACAGGGGCATTAATGCATGTCGACAACCTGTGACGGACAATAAAAGGTAGCGGTTCACCAAGAATACTACAGAGGCCTGCCAGTGTAAACAATGCAGTGTATGATGAGTGATTACAAAGGGAACTTTACAAGATGCCTTTAATCTGAATAAATCATAAAAGGCGAGAAAAGTCAGTGCTGCCACATTTTCCCTGCTATTTATACCTCCACACATGGCGAATGAAATTCAAACCCTCTCGCATTTGTTGCTGCGTCAGCTGCTACACTAGTTCATATTCATTACATCATCTCCCGACCAGGTCATACATTGTGACAACAGCATCTGTTACCATTATCCTTTTTCCCTTTTCTTATAAAGAACAGTTCCATCACATCTTCATTTTAATGGTGGATAATCTCATTAATTTCTCTCTTTTGTGACCAATTAAATCATTACTTTCACGTGATTGTGGTTTGCGCTGACTCTAACCTTCCCCATCAAGATTAGACCCAAGGCTAATTTCCTCAACTGTATTATAAACGATCTGTTACACCATCCCGGACCGCTTCCATCCATCACTGGTCGGCCTGTCTGTCATCTCCATAATGATGATGGTTTTTTTGCCATCCCCGTTTCCTGCTTGTAAGCAGGATTTTTAACTGTCCTTGAAAGCTCTGCGTGACCTTTCAACCCCCATTCCTCCAGGAATCAGGCCTGTAACCCACCTCTACTTGTCAGAGGTGACTTCAGACTCGGTGTCAGTGGCGTGGAGTGCCCCAGCGCCGCCTGCTGACCTCTTCATTCTGAGCTACAGCTCTGCCGACGGGACCGACACCTCTAAGGTGACGTTGGACGGCTCCAAGACGAGGTCACTGGTCCAGGGGCTGCTGCCGTCTACTCAGTACACCATCAGTCTAATCACAATACAGGGGGACGCTACCTCTGAGCCCATTACAGCATCACTCACTACAGGTGAGCTGCTTGATTTCATGGAAAAGTGGTTTGAAAAAGATGACAATAGAGAAACATGAACAGCAAAGACAAGGTTTGTGGCTGCGAGCTTTGGGTCTGGGTAAAGATTTGTGCACCTTTGCGTCATCCAAAACACCCAAAAAGGATTTCATTATCGATTAATCTGCAGGTCATTTTCACAATTATTGACTTTGATCAATTAATTGTTAAGTCAACTAAAAATGAGAGGTAAATGTCAACGGCAGTTTATTTAACTGAAAGTTGGTGACTTGCTTGTTTTGTCCAACCAAGACATCAAAATCCAAATACATCCAAAATTCAAAATATTCAGTTTATTACCACTTAGGACAAAGCAGAACATTGTCTCAATAGAGAAGCTGTAATTCTGTCTTGCTTGGCTTTTTTTTCTTTCTTGTAAACTTGAAAATGATTAATCAGTTATCAAAATAGTGGCGGTTTACTTTTTGGTCGATCAACGAACACATTAAGTGATGAGCTATTTTCACTCTGATCAGCTTAATCCCATTTATGAACGAATTGCCCTGTTCTCTATTGGATTTACAGAGACTGGTGGGACTGGAGCTTCCTTGAATCCTAGTTAGCACTGAGGAGAAAAACCAGGGTGGAGAACAGAAAAGAGAGGATTTTTGGACTGGAAAGTGATCAATTAGCATATATAAGACAGTCTGAAAAAGCGAATGGGAAGGAAAATCAGTTTAGGAGATAGAAATACAAAGTGCTTTTAAATTAAACATGTATTTGCAAAACTGCTGTTTGAGCATTTCTTTGTACAGAACCACAGCAGAATGAGTTTTGTAATTAGAGTCTGCCTCTGAGGTTTTTCCTTTTCTTTCTTTTATTTTCTTTTATTCTTTTTTTTGGTCACGCTTAAGAGACACAAAACCAAAAATACTGTTTGGTTTTCTTCTTTTATGGTACCAGATAACTGAGGTTTGCCACATAGACTCAATAGCAATCTAAATTACGATTATTTTTTTTATTGTAAACTCAAAATCATGGTGTTAATATTAGGGGATATTTGAGAAACAGGTGATATAAATGACACTAATAAAGAGCAGGGCATGGAAAAGGAGAAAAGTGAGCTCTGTCGCACACAGACACAGCGCAACAGAACAGAGAGGGGACAATAAATAGCCCAAATTGCAATGTACCTTCATAATAAGATTGTGTAGTGGTAGCATTTATTTATTTGAAGTCATTTGAATTAAGTTTTGTGTTGGAATTTGTTATTAAAAATGTTGGTATCGGCCTTGAAAAAGCCACATCAGTCAATCCTTAGAATAGACACCAATTTTAATTGATTCTTCTCAATTATCTCCCAATTTCTTCTTGTTAAAATGTTTTACTTCCAGCTGTGCCGCTGTGATCCCTTATGAACGTACATATTATTTCAGTCAAATTTTATAAATGACTCTTTCAATTTCAGTTTAATTGACGTACTGTGAAAAGAAGCTCTTAGAAAAAAAAAATTTTTTTTTTTTTTTTTATTGCAAGAAGAGCGATAAATGAGAAGAGGGTCAGTATTACAACCTGCCAGGGAGATCAACAATGGGCAAGAAGACGGTTAAAGAAAAGAGAAAAATGAAAATCATGAAAACAGAAAATAAGAGAGAGGGGTGAAAACAAATGGAGAACATAGAAAAGCCACTACTGAACAATAGAGCGATTAACTTAGCATCAATGCCAAAAACACCTGCATGCTGTCATCTGATTGCTGTGCCAGTTTCAAATAATACCCTGGCAGCTTGGAGCACCATCTCCCTCCCTCTCACTCTTTACATTCGCCCACACACCAGAAGCGGATTTTCAAAGGTGAAATTGGACGGGGATTTTGAGACAGATGTACAGTATTTCTTGCACCTGTCTTTAGACTCCGGTGATACCGGTGTCCTGCTTTGATCTCGCATGTTTGAATGCGAGCCTCGATGAGAGACTGCAGTCTGGCTTTCTTGGAGTAATAAGGTGTGCTTTTAGCGTTACATTTGAAATGTGCTGCGTTCTTGGAAGATTCATCCACAGTTATATACGAGGTGGTTTGGTTTATCCGGCTTTGACGGTCACTCCGCTTATACAATGTTAATTTTGTTGTGATTTTCCTGGCAGACGCAGTGTATAGCAGTACATCTCTGACAGAACTCTTTCCATTCAGAAGCCTTTGTGACAATAATACATTTTTCAGACTTTATTCTTGGGTACCACATTCGCCAAAGCAAACATGATTAGTAAGAAATGCATGGATGAAAAATCACAAGCTAAATAAATGCAACTGTGTCTTATACAAGTAAAATTCAAATAAATTCAAACCCAGAAGTTATAAATTTCCCCTTCTGTTTGTTAATAAAAGCTATTATTTTTTTCAAAGAAGAGAAGAGGGGTGGAGTAGTTTGTTTGGAAATGTTTTTATCTGTGGTGCCCACCAAGGGATGGAACACTTCCCTCCCTTTTTTCTGATTCTTACTTTCCTGTCTAACTATCCTTCTATTTATTCCTCTAATAGCTCAGGACATGTCGTGAGTTTAATTGTGGACTCAAATTGTTTTCACTGTAACCTTTTCCATGGCAGCTGAATGGTCTCAGGAGGCACATAAAACACACCGTCAGCAGGGGGATCTCCTCTGTGTAAACTCTCCTTGGCCTCAATACTAATGCTACCCATTGTGTTCTTTTACCTGGATGCAGCTCAAGTTCTTCTGGAAAAAATATTTTTTAATCCAAATTTGTATTAAAAATGTGCGTGGTTGCATAGACCCAAGGACAGGTTTGTTTATGTAAATGTAATGAAGAGGAGATTAAAACAGGGATTACTGACACACTGGTTTTTCAAGGGCCTTCTTTTTTTATTTTGTTTTATTCCTAAACTTGCTTTATAATCTGGCACACACTGTTTTCCCATTGTACTTTTGGGATTAGAATAAACTCCGTCAGCCATGACATCGGCATTGTTTGGCCTCCAATGTTATGACCTGATGTTAACTCGTCCTTACCGATCACCCCCCTTTTAGGCATGGACCCACCGAAAGAGATGACGGTGTCAGATGTGACCGAGGACGCAGTGACTATATCCTGGATCAAACCTCTGGCTCCATTTGAATACTACAAACTATCCTACCAGTCGGCCAGAGGTATGCACTACACTACTTACTGTAATGTGTATCTTAACTGCATTTTAATAACTATTTATTATATTAACATACACGAAGCACAAGGCTGTGTCTTGTTACAGTTAAGTGAATGTGACATTTGTTGCAGAGGGTCTCTCTGATTTAATGTATATTTCATAGTAGGGCACCCTGTTACACACAGTGTTATACCTAATTAATTATAACATTTTATCTGTAAATTTTAATTACATTTTTAATTAAAGTTCTATATTGATTACATTTTAGCCCATGATGCAAAACACACACTTAGTGGGCTTTGTGATTTACCCTGTACATGAAGAAATATAATATCAGAGTGATGTCAGCAGCCCCAATGTTTTTTGTTTTTTTTCTCTCTGGTGCCTCCTGCAGGTCGAGTGGACAGCGTGGTGATTGACAGCGAGGTGACAAACTACACCTTGTCCAGTCTGTTTCCTGCTACAGAATACGAGATCAGTCTCAACGCCGTCAGAGGGAGTCAGGAGAGCAAAGTTATCAGCACTTCTGTGTTCACAGGTAGGAGCTAACTAGGAAACCAGCCACACTTTCCTGATGATCACACTGAACTGGTATTTAATGGCACTTCCTGCCATAATTCATACATGTAGCTATTTGGGTTTGAAGAAGGGTGATGATAGTCTCCTACAAAGCTCTGATTAGTTTCTCCAACCCGCAGAAATGATTATCCTGTTTCAATTGATAAACTTAAACAGATTACATTAAAGATGGGGCTGAAACGAACAATTATTTTTACCATTAATTAATCTGAGTTATTTTCTCAAATAACTTATTGTTTAGCCCATCAAAATTAGTTGAACAAATTGCTTGTTTTGTCAGTCGAAAACATGAAGATACTCAGTTTACTGTCATCTATGACACACTGAAAATCATCACAGTTGAGAAACAGAGTTTTTGTTATTTTTTCTTAAAATAACAACTTAATGAACTCGACTAATTCATTAATAGACTAATTGTTGCAAACGCTTTGGTTAGAAGAGTGCTTCTTCCAGATTTTTAGGAGGTTGGTTGTGGAGGCTGCGTACTATGTGAATGTTATTATCTCTACTATAATAAATTCCCATTCCTCACTCCTTTTGACTATAGTTCTCTGATAAAAATTCACATTGTGTGAGGGTGGCGCGGTCAAAATGTTTGCTATTTAAAGTAAATTAAGACTACTCCCTCTGCTGCTAGATTTATGAACTAGTTCATCTACCCACAACAAAGCTGTACATCAAAAAATCAACAGACTCTGATACACAGATGTCAGACAAAATGTAAGAGTACAGCTCACACTGCATGAGCTGCAAATAAAACTATCCACTCCACGACCCAGTAATTGGTAACCCCACTCTGAGCAATATCTCACTCTCTGCTTTCTCTCTCGCTTATCATTTTATCCGTTCAACTCACTTTGATCCTCCAGTATTGTTATGCTGTTCTTTATCTCCTTCAGTATCCTTTCTCTTCTCCTTGCTCCATCTCTCTGTCTTCTATTTCCTCTGTCTATCTCCCTATTACTCCCAATTTGTTTTTATAAACGCAAATTATCAGGTTTTCTTTGCTTTCCAAATGAACATGAAAGCTCGCTGTCATAAACACGCGACCAGGAGACACCGTTCTCCTCTGTGAAAGAATTCCAGTATCCCGAGATTAACACACACTCCCAGTGCTGTATGCATAATCTGCAGTGTGTAGAAAAGAAAACTGAGGGGAGCACAGAATTGAAGAGTAGACAGAAGGTGTGTTTGCATGCCAATGAGACCTGTTTCACCCGGAGCTGCCAGGTTCAAGAATCCAGTAAGAAGAAATAAGCTAAAAGAGGCTCTTTTTCTTGCTTTCTCTCTTTCTTCTCCTCCCCAATACTTTATTATCAGCTCCTTCTTCTAACAATCCCAGTGTACTTACAATGAGCAGTGCCGTTGGGGCTGTAACAGCCTGAAAAGAACATAACTCCAAAGTCAAGCTTGTTAGGAATGGTAAATAACATTTTCCTCACATCGCACAATGCCCGACCAGGGACACTTTAATACTGCGTTCAACAACAATACATAAACAGGGGATTTGGGAGGGTAATCCAACATTGCCTGGGCATGTATGTAATGACTTGAGTAACACCGCAATTTCGACCTACTTTCTTTCCATAATCAATTACTGTGAGAGGAGCTGAGAAAGCAGGGAGCCATATTTCATTTTGCCAACACAGCAGGTACTGCTAATATAAGATGAATTTGGCAGGGTTGACACTAAATAGACTATGTGAGGCCCTGTTTAAGGGCTAATGACAGAGCTCATTAGCAAAGTGTCAGGAACCCCAGTGAATTTTGACTCTTCCCAAAACTGAAGTTTGTCAAAAGGCCATTAAAGTCCGCCCTACTTGTCTTAATTTGTTTTTCTACCAGCTGTGTCAAAAGAAAACAGATGAGTGTGTACACTTAAAGATTTTTAAAAAGTAGTGCAGTGCACATACGTTGAAAAAAGACATCTTTTCAACATTCACCGTAAATGTCCCTTGGATGTCAATGTTTAACGTTGAAAAGGCGTGTTTTCTTTTAACGACTTTTCACATTCGCCATTGTAGCAAACATAGTTGTTAGTGTTCATTCGGCTTAGGTGCTGTGAAAGTGAAAGGGAAAGAACTTTTTGGGGTTTTTTTTTCGCATTTTTAAATGTGATTGTTTTAATAGTCGGGCAAATCCTTCTTGAGAAAAGCTTACTGTGGAAGAAGGTAAAGATGTCTGCTTCGATGGTCTTTGGACCTGCTACTGCAGGGCGGCGGCTCCGCCTACACTACTGGACAAGTTTGCCAGCGTTCAACTGAGGGTCCCCAACAACACATCCACAAAATGTTAAGGCCAGGGGACGAACAGCTGTTACGATATGCGTATATACGTACAGAAATATCTTGCATTATAGTGTGGCTGTTAAAATATCCCTGTCAATAAAATTACCAATTAGCACTGAGTGACAGCAAAACCTTTGAGGGATGAAGTATGAATTAATAGCAGATTAAACATGCAAATTAGAAATGGAAAGTCATATATCTGACTCTCATGTTTCTTCTATATAAGTAGTAGATAAAAAAGGGAAAGGGAAAAAAAATGGAGTGTGCGGTGTTCATTTCTGAAAACCTTTTTCTTCTTGCCAGAAAATTGTGGGGTTTGTTATACTGGACTTGTCTTTGTTGTCATGCAGTCTCAGTTCAACATTTCTACTTTAGTGCAGCAAGAGCACCCTTGTATCAGGATCAATTAGAGGTGCAACATTTTTCATTTTAACGAGGTGCTCTGTTATTTTGTATTGCCACTTCAGAAAAAGACAGAAAATACCACTTACTAATGTATAAAAAGCAAATCTCTAAATAATTGCTAATTATTTGATGGCTAACAAGTACTTCCTGAATAATTTTGAAAAAAGGTTCACAATGATGCTAAGTTAAGAGAACTCACTTTAATAGAACACTTAAAACCATGTTCATGTTATGTTAATTAATACTTCCTGTGACTCTTCAAAATGATCATGCTCTTTAAGAATTCCTCAGATTCAGCAGCTAAATGGCACAAAACCAATTACGAATCATTACCTGCTGATTGGGTGTAATGATTGGTCATATCTCACATTTAAAATGAATGTATCAGCAGGCATTTTACCTGCACAGCACTACGTTCACCATCCAAATTCATCAGTCAGCAGGTTCCCCTGCAGCTCTAAAACAGCACAACTCACATGCAGCCTAAACACAGCTGGTGCAGGAGGTACAAATATTATCCCGGCTGTGGTCTGCCCCGCACGAGTGTTAATACGACACCACAAACACCAACAGACACATCCAGTGGAGCTCTGGGGTTAATATGTAGAAAGTGTTCATACACTGATAACCGACTTTCTTCTGCTTTGCCACAGTAATGAGAGGGAACACAAAGATAGACTAGAGAGTAACATCGCCCAGTGTGTCACACTAACTGAACTGTCTGCTGCAGTCTGGTCTGTATAATGGCCACAGTCACAGCCCAAAGCAGGCTGACCTCAAAGCAAACCAACGCAACCGGAGTGTTGCTGAAATAACACATTCAACCACACACAAAATATTCAGGAAAAATGAAACTGACTCTTTAGTCAGTTTCATTTTTCCTGAAGATTTTCTAAAACATGATTCAGACATTTAAGAGGAAACCAAGCGAATTAAAGACATATACTTGAAGAAACTGATTCGTTATTTGAGCACTAGCAGTTAAGCGTTAGGTATCCCTCTAAAACATACAATGGATGATGTCTGTACCCAATCGTCCCCAACAAAGTCAACAGCAGAATCAGAGCTATTGGCAGGATTATGAACTGTCCCATTTTTTTTGTTAGTTAGCCAGACTTTAAAATAAACATTTTTGACTGTAATGGAAACAAAGGTCTTTACACTGCCAAAGATTTTATGGTAAATAGGATTGTGTCTTGGTGGTGTTCTTGAAGACCAACAGAGCGATGAGTCTGTGGGTCATATAAGTGAGTGCGGTTGCTGTAATTTACAATATCAATCTACAGTATTAATCCAGCCCATTCTCTATGGTTAGCAGTGGAGAACTGGCCAACAATTACAGCAAGTAGAAATTAAACAATAGCCAGAATCATGCATCAGTATCTGAATTAGTATCTGAATGTCTTTGGACGTTCAGAGCTGAGCAGCAGCTTGTTATGTACGCCGGGGAAACTTCAACGTTATCTAATTCCAACTCAGCAGTTGAAGGGGGAAAAGCTGTCATCACGATGGCAGCTGTCATACAGGAAAGCTGTGGCTCAGATGGTAGAACAGGTTGGTCACTAATCATAAGGTTAGTGGTTCATGCTGAAGTGTCCTTGGGCAAGACACTGAACCCCAAGTTTCTCCTGATAACAGATGAGCACATAAAGACTGTCAAATTGAAAAAGAGCTAAATAAGTGAAGACCATTTACCAGGATCAGTACATTACAGGGGGAATAAAAAAGTCTTGCACTGCATGTTGCATGTTTGCCGGCACCGTATTCACCACTGAAACTGTATTAAATGTATTGTTTATTGTATTATTTTGGTAGTGACACTAGAAAAGTACCACTTGGTCCAGTTGACCAGCTCCGACAAACCCTGACTCAAACACTGCACTGAGCTTTGAAAGCTCTTCACTACAGAACTGAGTAAATTTTTTTCTGTATTTTGATTGTGACAGCTTTTGTGACAATGTGGAAAGATTACTCCAGTGTTTGGGGAGCTGTCATTGTGTCACTGGCACTTGGTTTTGTGATTTTCTCTGCAGTCAGTGGTGTCATCTGTGGGAACAGCAAGTTTCTACTGGAAGAAGCTGCCAAATTCACAATTGTTATCTCTCATTTATTTATTAAATTCTCAAATCTTTTTTTCGAATGAAAACACAATGGTAAACACTGGGACTTGACTTTCAGATACAGATCAGAGTATGACGTAACTGGCTCACTTGTGACTCACCAGTGTAATCAGGAGATGGGGTGATGATTGGATTATCACAGGCCCTGATGAAGGAGCATGACCTGTTTATTTTTCTCTTTTTTGCCCATCCCCATTGCCAATCTAATTGACTTGGCAAGCCTCCCTTAAATTCACTTAAAGCTTTTTGCAATTAAAGTAATGATTTTAATCAAGTTCGTTCATCTATCGCAGATATAAGAAAGACTCACTTCTGTGTGCCAATGAGAACAATTCTTTTTTTTTATTCTGATGAGGGCAGGGCAATATTAATTACCTGATCCGGGCAGAGCTCTGGATCACATGCACTGTTCTGTGTTCTGGTGCCACGCTCTCTGCTGTGCCAAAATAACACGCCTGAGGAGAAATTGGGGTTGAAACACTGAGGTTAAAGGTATAATTAAATTCAAAACTCAATTTTGGCATGTCCAGCAGTCACAGAATGAAATTAGGTATGGGGAAACAATCTGTGGAGAATATGAGACTTTCTACAGCCTACAGTATTTCAATGCATAATTTGTCTCAGATGTATGTTAGAATTTGAAGACACAGTGATTAAAATAATTAATTAATCACTATAAATGTAAGGCTTTTCAGTGTCGGGTTTCTATAATTATAGTCTAAATAAAATGTTTTTTCCAATTTTCTCCAAAAACACTGTTATTTTTTTGTGTTATTCTTCTTACAGCGGCCAACCAAATGAGAAATCCTGCAAAGGCTCATTTAAGAGCTTTGTTATGTAATGCAGTTAATATTGGACCTGAAAACAGTAGTCAAGCAGTTGAATAACCCATCATTGAGTAATTATTTGGCAACTATTTTTAATATTTATAATTTGTTTTTGTTTCTCGGCAAAAATGACAAACCTTGTTGGGATCCAGCTGCATAAATGTTGCTGCTTTCCTCTATTTTATATCTCTGATATTGGAAGATGTTGACTTATCATTATCTGTAATTTAAAATAGTATTGTTTTGTATGTGTTTTACAAAACTGACTTCTTTTTTTTTTTTTTTTTTTGCTGATGTACAGCAAATAAGGTGACTTTGAATATGTGTTGCAGTTAGTAAGTAGATCCTGGTAGTTCTAGGTTCTGAACCGTAGCTGATTAGCTGTACATCACTGAAAATGTCTCACACATGTCTTGGTAAGGGATGTCCTTGACTGATCCTCTTATTGTTTTTGTCAATAAACTAAGCTTATATTTTTGTTGTATTGTAATCATAGCGATGGATATGCCAGCTGAGTTGACGGCCCTCAACATCACTCCACAAGGAGCCCTGCTGAGGTGGAATCCCCCTCTGTCCAATGTAGACAACTACGTGCTGACCCTCACACACAACCAGGGTGAGTATTCATGCATCTGCTTTCAGACATTTTATTTTTGTTAGACAATATATGGATGCACTCACTATCACCAAAGGACAAGATTCAGTCTGCTTCAGTCATTTTCATATGATCATTAACACCCTTTGTTTTTCCTGGGATGTCACTGGTGGGATTCCTAAACAGGAAATAATGAAAAATACAGCAGATAATCTTTCACTCTGACACTGCCTTAAATCCGTTATCAATTTTTACACATTTTTAAAACACTGTTGCTGTCTGTATGCTTCATTTAGTGTTACATGAAGCATTTTGTAAGTGGGGCACGTTGTGGTATAAACAGATATTTACTGGAGAAGTTGTTATTGAGAAAGTCACTATATTTATTGTAAACAATAAAAGAATAGTACTATAATAGTAGGGCTCCATGCAGTATAATGAGCAGCAGCAGGTTCCTCGTAGAGATGTGACAGGCACCATCAAGCCATTCCCATTAAGAAGTAAGATCAGCGTGATGCGTCCTTCGGGGCAATATACTGTAGATCCATTTGTCTTGCTTTCAGAACAGTTCATTATGCTTGGTTGAAGTACTTAGCCTTGGCATAAACAATGCCGTTATTACAGAGCATGCGTTTCTGATGCAGCCCGTGTCTTCAGTGGCTGACAGCCATAGCCAGATAGGAAAGAGATAGCCATATTGCTTGGGCCCTCAGAATCAGTTTATAATTTGCTCCCTGAACCAAGTGGATGACTGCCAAGCTGCAGTTGGTAGCCAGTTACAGACACAGCTTAAATACACTTGACTTTCACAACTAGAGAGCTTAAATAAGAAAGTAGAAAAAGTTTCAAAAAGAATCAAACAATCAGCACCCAGAGTTGGCAGTCATTAGCCTTCACAAATAAATATTTTAAAATAGTAGGTCAAAACAACACTTGATCTGAACCATTGTTATTTCTCTGACTTTTATAAACTGGCATAGAAAATTGTTCTGGGAAGAATATTTCTCATTTGCACATGACCCCACACAGTACACCATGCCGGGGTTATCCAGAGAAATCTTGTGTTACTCAGCTGTTGGAGTCGGTGTGTAAATTACACCCTGACAGACTGGAGTGCAGCCAGATTATCTCAGATACAGACACAGTATCTATATGCCGGACACATATTTGGAAAGCAGCCCCGGCCGGGGTTTAGAGAAGTGCAGTGTAAGTCATGGACAGATTCCCATGAGAGTTAATGTATTAAACCAAGGTCAATAAATAAATATTCCACTGAGTATTGTCCTGCATAACAAAATAGATTCTTATTGGCAGCAACACCCACATAAAATCTGAGTCATCATGGTGTCATCAAACTGCATGTAAAAAAAAAAAATCAATGGTGCATCATGGAATAAAAGTTTATACACGTGTACTGCATGGTCTACAGGCATATGCAGAATCAACAAGCATCACGGTCAGTGTGAAGTTAACACATACTTGTTGTCCAGGGACAGATGGCCAGTTCAAAAATATCCAGGAATTATGCTTATGATACATCAGAAACACATTTTGGAACCAGAATGAGAAGATTTGGAAAGAGATGCAGCTCACAACGTTGTCGCCATAAATTAAAACTCTCTGACTAAACAAGATCTCGGACACCACAGCATTTATATGAAATATATTTTCTACTGAATTTGATGTCTTACATTCATTCTCTGCAATCATTTTCTTCATCACTAATTTTAAGTCAGTTCAGAAACTTCTTCTGACTGAAATGTTAGATTGGTAATTAAGGTATAACTTATCTGAAATCATTCAGATAGATATATTAGTCATGACAATACTTTTAACTGATTCTTGGAATATGCAGTGAGATAAGACCACTGTAAAAAAAAAAAAAAAAAATTCAGTCTATTTCATGTTTATTAATTTTCAAATTAAAACATATTAATAGTATGCCACAGTACTGGCCAAAAACATTTTTCACCAGAAGCCTAAGTGGAGGCGAAATCCACTGAATTAAACTCTGAGTGAGATTCATATTTTGTGTAAAATGTAGCTACTTTCAGCCATGCTTGTTGCTGTGCACCAGTTATGCGCAAAACTTACGTCACATAGTAAACATAAGTCTTGTGCGTGTTTTTCCAGTGACGGCTGATACTTTCCTGGTAGAAGGCAACACGCAGGAGCACCAGTTGTCCAACCTTAAGCCGAGCACCACCTACTCAGTATCCCTCTACGCCACCAAAGGACCCCTCACTAGTGGCACCGTTATCACCAACCTCCAAACGCGTATGTATTTATTTTATTGGGCAGGTCTTGGTACAGTGGGCGGCACGGTGACTCAGTGGTTAGCACCGTCGCCTCACAGCAATCTTCCAGACCCAGCTTAAGACTTTCTGTGTGGAATTCAAATGTGTTTCACCGTGTTAGCGTGGGTTTCCTGAGGGCGCTTAGTTTCATTTACAGCAAAAACTATGTATGTTAATTAGGAAATGTACTGCTCTTGTTTATGACAAGGGCAAAGGCTTTGCAATGCTTCATAAGTGGTTAAAATGACCCAAATGCGGTGGATGCTTTTCTCTCAGGGATTAATAAAGTTTAATGCAACACAACAACTGCAATTGGAGGGATTTATAGTTGGATGAAGAGCTGTGCAAAATTGCAAAATATTTAGCTTGCTATTGTTTTTTTCCATATCACTCTACACTGTCACATGGTTGTTTTTTTCCAAATGATTGGTAGCTGGACGTCAAGAAGGTGGGTCTTATCTAAAATGAGCCCGTCAGAAACAGGTTGCAATATGCAAAAACTTAGATATTGCTTCTCTAAAGAGCGTCATATGACTCATTAGGTTAGAGTCTCTCATGTGATTGGTTGTTAGTATTTTAGCCTTGTGATCTTTTTTTTTTCTTCTTTTTTTTTTAATTAAAGTTTCTAATTTTCTCAATGAGACAATTTTCACTCCTGACCTGTGCCGATATTGTTTATTGCCCAGCTTTACATGTGAGCATGTTTGTGCCTCAAAGGATACAAGACAGAATATCAGGAGATTAGATTATTATGGATCATTTCACAGTACCACTCAGGTACCTTTCAAAAGCTTTGACTCTTTTATCTCTATATAACACCTGAAACACATGTCACAGGGATCTGTATCTTTATTGACACTTTAACCTGGTGAGGCATATGTTGTGGTGAGGATTAAACTTTTGTCTGCTTCCCCTCCAGCTGACCTCACAATGAATGTAATCACCTTTACTGGCTGCTCTGTAGAGAGTAAAGTTAGGTGTGGGGGAATTGTTCCAGTTTAGCTGAGTTGCAGCTCTGTAAACTTTTTTTTTCTTCTGGAGTTCCTGCAGGGGAAAAACAAACTTTTCAGTCAGCACAGGAGTTCATATCCCCAAAGGAGCACCAGAGCTACCTGTCCTGCACTGCAGCAGAGACGAACTACTCGAAACAGAAACAAGCTCTGACAGCATACGAGAGCAGGGCTGCACAGACTTAAAAACATAAATGAGGTTTAGGAAAATTAGGTGTACCTCCAACCATGTCAATGCTGTAAATAAAGATACCAACTTATACATAAGTTGGTCTTGGCAGTTTAAGGTGATTCTAATTTGGAAACAGATGCTCTGCTCGTGCGTCATGTTCCTCAGCTTCTCCAGAGCACACAAAAAAAAGAAAGAAACACATTGCTATCCTGGTTGCAGTCCCTCATAAATAAGGGGAATTGCTGTGACGTAAGCAGCACCATGGTGTGAGCTGAAAGGACAAAGGTTTTGTTTTGATTTGAATATCATGTCTTATGGAATCAAGAAGTCGCTGGCCTTTGTTGCTCTCCCTCTGAGTGTAATAGACTAAATTTATTCTTGCCATGCCTTTCTGGTAAACATTATTATCAAGTGGGAAAGACGGATCAGATTTCTCCATATAAGGCATCAGCCAGAGACTCACTGTCCACTTTAATTTAGAAGAATACCAAGATTATAAGATTCTATCGTGCTGTTACAGAATCTACATGTTAAGCTTCAAACATACGGTAGTAGCAAAACTGAGCCTGTTGTGAATTTGACAATAAACACTCCTACCTTGGCCTTCTATTTTTTTTACAGTATTTTCTCATGTTGCCCTAGAATAGGATAACTTTCATATTTAAATTCAGTGATAAATCTCTTCATCTTGACCTCAGTTAACAAAGTGACTTAATTCAGTAAAGGAAAAAAAGAAATAATCCCAGACATCAATCAAGTGCTACCAAATGTCAAACATATCAACAAAGTTTAAAGACTTTTTGTTCCAGCCTCCCTGTATACACACACTATATCCAGAAGGCTGTATTCACACTGCTGCCCTGTTTATGTCAGCTTTTGACTAACTTTCTCTTTGAATAGTTTGCTCCTCTGTCTGTCTCCGAAGAGAGGAGAAAAACTGGTCTGCTGGCTTAGTTTATGCACAGCAAGTCTGTGAATACACTTACAAGGAAAAATATTTATCCGTCATGACTAATACTCCTGTCAAGTTTTCAATTCATTTCAGAGCACAAAAACTTAAATAAATGCTTTGCAGTTAAATATTATGTACAACTACATTTTTAAAATCAAGTGAAATACATTCACAACTGTAACAGACAACAAACAACAGGGGCCTAAATACACTTGCAAAAAGGCTGGTCTTAAAATGGGATTTAAAAATTAGCATAAATGTGTGTGTGTGTGTGTGTGTGTGTGTGTGTGTGTGTGTGTGTGTGTGTGTGTGTGTGTGTGTGTGTGTGTGTGCGTGCGTGTGTGTGTAACGGTTTGAAAAACACTAATATTCTGGGGAGCGTATGAGCATAAATCTACAAAACAAACAGCAACATAAGCCAGTCTCACCCAGCCTCACTTTTTATACAAGGTATTCGCTCCTAATTTCTTACCTAGCAGTATAATAGCTGAATATTATCCTGCTAATGTATTACTACTGCACTACACTACATATATTTGCATACAGTTTCTGTCACATAGCTGTTTCAATAGCATTTTACCTGTTAGTGGGTTCTTAATAAACTAAAGGATAGCTTCGGAGAAAGGAGTTGTTTTTTCTGGTCAGTGTGATGTATACAGTAACATCTGTGTAAATGGAAAGCTTGATGTCCGAGGGGTTAAAGGTCAACATTAGTTCTTGCTGTCAAGTTTTATCTTCTCTTTTAGGAAGGGATAGTCTTCCCACATGCGTGTTGAACACAGCACAGAGAGAGAAGGGGAGAAAAAGGGATGAGCCTCATCCATTCAGGTTTTTTTCAGTGGTGGTGAGGTTCTTTGTTGATTCCCAAGCCTCTTAACCACAGCTAAGAGTTGTTTTGTTGTCTGGCCTCCATGCCTCAAGAGTTCAACACAAAGTAAGACAGCTTGGCTCACCAAAGGCTGATATTTAAGCTATAGCGCTGGAAAATAAGGGATTTTGCTGCGGGTGTCTCTATAAGTCTGCAGGCTGCAGCACCAGGACTTTTTTCCCCTCAGATGTGTCTTGAGCCCACTTGCTGAGAAGTGCTGGGCAAGTTTTTGAAGCAGTAGAGATCCTTGCTGCGGGCAGCTTCACACAGCTCTGACTGATAATTGTTCACCAAGTGCTGAGTGCTCCTATTACAGAACCATAATCTTCATTCCTCAGGCCATTGATGCAGTTTTGACGCTTCAATGTACATTTAAAAACAAGTGCCTTCATATGTGCTGTTTATTGTTTTATGGAAGAAAAAAAATACTCTATTATCAATGTTCCATATGGTATTTTAAATTTAGTACTTAGTATTTAAACCACTGACAGGTGAAGTAAATAGTATTGATTATCTGGTTAGAATGGGTGAGAGTAGGAAAAATTGGAAAGCATAAGGACAATAAATTGTGTTGATTAGAGGTTTGGTGAGAGCAAAGCAGGGTGTTCCTCCTGTGAAGTGGTTAGCCCCTACAAAGACTGATCCAAAGAAGGACAACCGGTAAACCGGCGACAGGGTTATGGCTGCCCAAAAGTCACCAATGTGTGTGGGGAATGAAGGCCGCCCCGTGTGATCCGATCCCACAGAAGAACTGACATCCTGCTGAAAACTTTAATGCTGGTGATGCATTATCTGATTAACAGACTCGTGCAGGTTGTCGGTGTCTCGGAGTTACACCATAGGTAACAAAATAATTGCTCCAGGCTCAAGTGAAATTTGGTATGTTTACATGCTGTTTTAGCTACTGCAGCTGCCCAACTAATCAGTTATCTGGACTGCAAACTGGCTGTAACGGAGCACTTTTCCCCGGTGATTGTTTGTTTTGGTTTATCTGACATATATGTGTTCATACTCATAAGTTATATAGAGAGACTTTAGCAGGAAAGCTGATGCAGTTTGTTCAGCTTGGGTCCTTTGTTGTATAGATATGAAATGTAAATGTTTTTCCCTTTTAGTTTCTCAAAGGAGACACAAAGCAGTGATTGACAGAGCAGATATGCATGCCGTGGCACACAGTTGGACTTAAAGATAATAACCGTTAGCTTGACCATCATACTTCCATCTGTGAAATCCATCCAAGTAGCATGTGGTTACATTACATTTGACTTCATAAATACAAATGAATCTATACATCATCCAGGCAGAATCATTCACTTGCAAACTGGCATAGAGATGCGATATCCACTCCAAAAGAGTAACGTCCTCCCTCTCATCTCTCTGCAACAAATTGCTGCTGCCCATGCTACCTTTCCCATCTGCTGCTCCGGGTGTGTGTGTTTATCTGTTTCCTCTAGAATTGTTTACAGCGTGTGTTAATGAGTCATTAGATGTAGCCAAACCTATTCATCTCATTTCCATTGTTCAAACCTTCTCATCTGAAAATAGAGCTTCAGAGCTGCCAGGAACTGTGATGACACCTGCTCACCTGCACTTCATGCTCAGGTTTAATTGGAAGAGAGAGAAAGAGAGAGAGTCAAGAAGACAGATTTAATTTGAGAATGAAGACAAATAAATAATAAAGACAGGCAAAATGATGGTTACTATGTACCCTCCATTTCCACGACTTGGGAACTCCCCTCTCACCTATTCCCCACGCGGACATAATCCAGAACTGGTGTTCATCCACACAAGGGGATGACAAGAACAAAAGATGAACTCCATTCACTCTCTGGCACATTGAGTTAGAATGGCAGCCTTATGGATAAGTGGGGGAAAAAAAGGGGTTGGACAAAGGATGGGAAGGCAAGAAGAATGTAAAGAGAGAAACAAAATGGAGATAAGGAAAGTGAAGCAGAGGAATACCCAGGTTGATGGGTGGAAACAGACAAAGGAGAAGGAGGAAAAGCAGAAATGAGGAGGCAATAAATCTGGGAAGGTGTATGAGAAGAGGAGTCACCACGGACTTTAGCACAGGCTGCAAAGTGCTGCTTTCATCTGAAAGTACACAACTCAGCCTCTCACTCTAAAACACTCTTTGTTTCCTCTTTTTCTCTCTCAATCCCCCTGTCACACTGTGTGGATCTGCCTATCACTGTGATGGAAGGCTCCCTGTATCTTTCAGGAGGTTATCAACGCGGGTACACGCTGTTAATTACCGAGCTGTCATTGATTTTTCCATAAGTGCACGCACACGCACACAAGCGCAAACACACACACACACACATGGATTTAACTGACAGGCATACAGGGAGTGTCTGTTGTGGATTTTCTTTCTGTGCAGAGTTTTATGAGATCTGGGTTCACTTGAGGGTAGAGCAAAAAGACACTGGCCTTACTAGTCTACTAGAAAAGTTACAAATTCAAGCTGTTTGTAAAAGAAAAACACGAGTTTCACTACAGATAGGCGAATGGGAGGGGGAAAAGAGCCAGACAAAGGGAATCAGAGCAAAAGACAGCCATGCAGTGGATATCTTGATTTCATATTCACAGCGGTGACATTGGATTGCACAGCACACAAAGCGCAGGACTTCATTTGTTTCAGTGCCCCTGCCTCCCTGACACTGAGAGCTGCTAGCTGACGATGTGCCCCGGAGTCATGATGTAACTCCGGGAAACTGATTTTCCAAATAGAGGGTCATCTATTTTCTATCATGTACTAAAATGAGGTTACAGCGTGTCAATGCTCCTGCTGCTATGTCGGAAGATCAGATATTTGATTCAAAAAAAGGGTGATGTAAGGTGGGGAAATTGAGGTGAGTCTCTTTGTGATGTGGTTAAAGTATTAACAAAGGCACTGTAATCAAACCTTGTTTAAAGCTGTGCAGGGACCAAGAAAATAGTTGGGTGATGTGATGTAATGTGCAGTAAAACTTGGGTGGGCTTGCTGATCAAGGACTTGAGTGCTTTTGAGGCTATAATATGCTGTGACTAAACACGGAAAACTGTCTCACTGTTTCTTTTTACATTGTCCTGTGGGGATTACAGACATGGAGGTTTTACCTACCTCATAGAATACATTTAGTGTCTGAAAAATGAATAGGCCATACGTTATATTTGTATGAACGTGAGTGTCTTACTTTTGTTTTCTTTTTTTCTTTTATCATCCGTCTTGAATGCTTAGAAAGTAAAGATGGAAACCTCGACTTGCACAGCAGTATTCAGATGAGAATTTTTACTTATTTAAACTTCAATTTTTCATCCTTTATTGATGTCCAAGCAATTCATTGGTTATAACGGATTATATTTTACAACTGGCACTGGTATACTTTTCTTTTACAGTCTGTATTTCAAAAGCCTAAAATCGCTATTGGAAATTGGTATTTCATGTACAAATATTATTTAATATCTGCTGGCAAACTATTCAGACAATTATTTGAACAATCCCCCCTGCTACCTCACACACAAAAAGAGAGACACTCATCATGTAACTCACTCAGTGCCATCAAACTATGAAAACTTTTGACTGACTGGAGGTAATGAGAAACATGTCTTCAGCGATCATTTTTAAGATGAAGGCCGTTGTTTGCTATGCACAGCTCACATTCAAGTTGCTTCGTCTGGTGGCAAAGCCAGCTATTGATTGTTGGTCTACGGATAGACCGTCTGCATAGCTGTGATAGACGTATGCCAAGTAAGCTTTACCTGCCAGAGTTTGAACTGCACTTTTTAGAGAGTTGCAAACAGAACTTTTTGACAACTTTAGTAGTCTTCAAATGTTTCTGCTGTTTGTACCATAACATCTATTCTTACTGAGCCACATACGTTTTCCTGAAGCCTGGTAGTAACATGTTCTTTTGAACACTGTTATTTAATGGAAGTTAACAAAAAGAAACTCTGGTTTTCTGGTAGAGATGAGACCAGACTATAGTCGCATACATTATTTTATATTATATGATTTATTGACTATTCGAAAAATCTAAAATCATGACTTATCCTTAATTGCTGTGTCAGAAAAAAATATTTTTACAAGCTGTTTAAAACACAAAAATCAGCCACACCACTGCACATGTTCCCTCATTACGCAACCACAGTTGATCCCACATACACCCTCCTTGTGCAGTACATATTCGGTGGTGAACTATGGGCCTGATTTACTAAGATCTCAAATAAAGGGTACTAAATACGACCGCAAAAGGAAATATCTTCTTTGTTGTTGGCTGTCAGTCATTATTCAGTTCATTCAATAACTCAGAAATGTTATCACGGGAAATATTTTGGAATATTTTTTCCTCTGACATATCAGACATGTTTAAACGGGTGTAAAAACACGTTCTCTACGTATTCTTTAGTTTCCTGCGCCTCCTTCTCACCACAATAATAAGAGCAGCCATCTCTCCAGATTTACGTACCTGATTAATACGTGTCCTTCAGTCATACTAAAATACACACTAATCACTTCCCCTTTTTCTACTTTCAGGTTTAGTAAACATCATTGCGGGTGCTAAATGTATGCATTTGCATTTCCCCTCTCAGTATTTTGCACGTTCGAGTAGAAACGCCCAATATTACATATGCATTCAGGCAAATACTCAAAATGGACAACATGTGTTAAGTTGCACATTTGAAAGACGCAATCTTCACTGCATGTAGTTAATAGATCAGCTTGGACATTTTTTTGCGGGTGATGCGAAGCACGTGATTTTACACACACGGACCTTTAGTAAATCAGGCTCTGTATGTGTATCAATCCACGTCTCATAATAGTCTCCAACAAACACACTGTTAGCTCCGACGTGAATATTTTTTCCAAAATTATAAACTGTATCCCCAAAAATATTGACATTCAGACGAGCACAAAGACTTGTATTTGTTAACAATAAGGATTATGAGATAATAACAGCCTCAATCATTAGATCTGCATTTAAATCAGAAGCACTGCACTTACGCTTTAAGTGGCAGAAAAATCTAAATAATAAAATCCTTTCCAGATGGTCTTCACCAGTAAGGGCATGGACACGGTTTCTATCTGAACACTTTAAGTCTATTTATCTCAGACTCCGAGGTTTTCTGAAGAGGCTGGATCACTGCCACTGGACTTTATCTGCTGCTGAGTCTGTCCAGAGATAGACAACCTGACCTGGCAGCACAGCAGGCTAAACTACCAAAAAAGTGTCCACCGGTTTCTGGTTGCTGGCCTAGTTATATGGTGAGTTGGCATAGATAGAGCCTGCTGAGCCACAGGTAATCTGCAGGCTGGTAAAATGATGTACAAATCATTCTTTTTGAGGTTTTTAATCACATTTTACTGCCTACAGTTGCTCTGATTGTTGCTGCTGATGGTATTGTCTGGTGACAGTGAATGAGCCACAGCTCATCTTAATTAACAGAAAGCCTGCAGTACCCCAAACTGCCTGCAGTTTACTGTTGTGTGTAAAAACTATGATTATTTATCTCATACAATTATTACAAAGCCCAGACATTCTTAACATGGAGGATAATAAATAATTCAATAGATTACATTGACATAAAAAGGGAATAAAAAGCAATAAATTAATGCATATTGGAAAATAACATTATTAGTGAAATAAAAGCATAAATAGTTAGAACTGTCTCCTGCTTTTGCTCACACATACAGACGGTATATTTTACACATAAGGTTGATTGCCAACTTTTCTTTGCTTTATAATTATTCCTGTTTGCACAAATTGGTGATTACTGTTTGCATTTTAATCTCTGCTCATTTCACAATAAAAACAGTAACTTCATGCACTGATTAGTGCCCCATTTTTTAGACAGTGGCGCCAAATATTTTGTTAATTTCCTACACTGATTCAACCTTTAATTGTGAAACCTCATATGCTGAAAAGTTCCAGAAAACAAACAAAACAGCCTCAATACCTGAGCAATAACATCACATGTTGTTGTCATGTAAACAGAAATTAAGTCTTACTTTATCCAAACAAAGATACTTTGAGGGTTAATTTTTTTGTAGTCTGAAGCCAAACCAAGAAGGAGCCTCTGAATCAGGTAGTTCTGTTCAAGTTTGTGAAGCCCAGGAATGGTACAATCACCTTTACGATCGCTTAGTGAATCTTCAAGCACACTAACAATATGACATTTTTGTAAGCACTTTTTCTGCCACAATGAGTTTAAATAAGACTGTTGCCATTTTGAAAAAAGCAGGTGGATAAATCAACAACTCAGCATTGAAGAGTTGCATCTCATTAAATATATAATAGTACTGAAAGCATGAATACAGTGCACGTTTATCCCGCAGAGTTCTATTTATTGGGCGCACATCCCCTGTTTCACACCCATATAAGCTGAGTGTAAAAGTAATGTCTTTTCTCTGTGTCTGGTAGCCATGGATGCACCCCTGAACCTGACAGCCAGTGAGGTGAATCACCGCAGTGCTCTCATTTCCTGGCAACCACCAATCGCAGAGATTGACAACTACATGCTCACCTACAAGTCAGCTGATGGCAGCCGTAAAGTAAGTGTCATGCGCAGCTCTTGTCTTAACTCTGTCTCCAACTCACATATTTTTATATTTCCGTGATGGTTAACATCTTATCTGCAGCCAAAATGTGTTTCCGTATCTAGTGCATGAACTGTACTTTTGTTAGTCAATTCCCCTGAAAATAGAAACCTAATTCTGTACATATTGTAGGAGATATTGAAACCACTTGCATTTCTGCTGAAGTTATTACACCCGAGTTGAACAGCGATGGGGAAAACATATTTATGCACGATCACATCTCTATGACAAGCACTTCAAATTCTAATTTTATCTTTCAATCATGTAATCCCTTGGTGTGGAGCGTGCAAACGTTCAGGCACACAAACACACTCACAGATTGAACCACA
Organism: Embiotoca jacksoni; assembly: GCF_022577435.1. Classification (NCBI taxonomy): domain Eukaryota; kingdom Metazoa; phylum Chordata; class Actinopteri; family Embiotocidae; genus Embiotoca; species Embiotoca jacksoni. The sequence goes on along the minus strand of NW_027185363.1, from coordinate 3,726,252 downwards.
CAAGGGAATTACACAGTGAAATTGCCTGTCCAATGGACATATTACTTTAATGTGCCACAGCAGAGACATTGTTTACTTTGATTAAACATTTTGATGTGGCTGAGTAATAGTAGGAAAGCACATTAGGAAGAGCTGTGTGGTCAAAACACACGCACAGATCAACTCTGATGTAGTGATGATCTATCACAAGTCTCACACACACACACACACACACACACACACACACACACACACACACACACACACACTCCGACTTTATAAGTGTGGCACTGCTGTGCGGTTGACCATCGGGTGTCACTCATGCACAAAGAATGCAACAGTAAGACTTGAGTTGATTTCTTTTATAAGATGAACTCTCTAAATCAGACCGACCTCCTTTCACAGTGCTCTCACTACTGATCCGCTGGCCTGCCTTTTTATCCTTTTCCTGGATAATGTTCTTTTTTTTGTTTTCTCAAAAGAATAGTGAGTCAACATTTTATGTGATGTTTCCAAGACTGTGCATACATTTGCATGTTTAATTTACAGAGGATAAATTTAACTTTTTTTCCTCTCATAAAATATAATATGCATATCAGTTTATTACATGTATACACAGTATTCAAATCAATACCCAAAAAGAAGATACCTTTTCAGGACACCCCGATCGTTGCATTTAGCTATTGCAATATCACATCTCCACCTACAAAGATTGAGAACTTCTTTCATACCTTAATCAATTTTGTATTTGCGTAACATGTATTAACATCACTGTTGTATCTTAAACTCAGTGTTAAAAGTACTCATTATCTATTTAAGTAAAAGTACCAATACAGCAATGTAAAGAAAATGTATTACAAGTAAAAGTCCTGCATAAAGTAAAAGTGCAGGTGTTGTCCCTCTGCCTGATATATTATTATGACACCACTAGATGATTAATACTGAAGCATCAATGTGTAAGCAACATGTTGCTGTTGTAGCTGTTGTCTCCTTATGTAAAAGACTACATCTCTTATTCTGGAGACCAAACAAATATTCACTGCAGAAAAGTGAACTTCCTACTTGGGCTGACCTTTAATCTTCTAAATATGTACTGTATATGATACGTATACACAAAGCACTCCTGAAATGAAATTAATGGGATGGAATAGGCCAGAAAGAGGACACTTTGTCCACTTGTGGGATTTATAGTGACGTCTTAGGATGAGAACAGACTCCAGCTGCAGAGAGCCAAAAGAAAACCAAAACAGACAAGTTTAACAGTGTTTAATAATGACGTGCCATCAAGTTGCTCACAGAATGAATGATGATCAGCAACAGCTAGTGTGCCCTGCCATAAGCTCTGATCTCCAACCAGTGAGTGGCGGTCAGTGTCAACAAAAAATGAGACAGTGAACATTCTGGACACAAGGGGTGGGCTGTAATTTTAATAACATATCATTTCAACAAAAGTTTTATAGATTTATGTCAGCAAAAATGTAACATTAAGCCTTCAAATATTCATTAAAAACTAAACAAAAATGATCTCAGTTCTTTAGTTGGTAAAGAACTGTATCTCAAAGTGAGATTCAGATCCTGTATACAGCACTGAGGGAGATTCAGAGGTGCAGCGGTGCAGAAGAGCTGCTGCTCTTTCAGGACGACTACATGATCACTTGCAGAGCTTCTAACTACTTCCTCACCACTGTCAGCAGATTCAGCGATGTCTTGGCCTGATTTTCTAAAGTTTAGGGGCGACATTTGTCCAATAATAACGCAGTTTGAGTCGGGTACTTCACCTGAGCATCTGCTGCGCTCCGTGAGTGGAGCTCTGTGTGTGAAGCAGGGCGGAGCTGCCCGGTGTGAAAAACAGGGAGGACAGAAGAGGAACGGAGGAGAAATAGCGCGTCTGTCAATTAAACTCACACTGACCTAAAAACCTGGAGAATACAGCGGCTCTCAGTCATGCTTGTTGCTCGATAAGCTGCATATGTCGTATGACCGCATTTCGTCAGCAGGTTGAAAAATTGCCATTATCACGATATAAATATTTGATATCGTCTGAAAAATGATACCGGTATTATCGTGAACGATATGATATGGCACACCCCTATTGAACACTGCTCTTTGATTATAAGAAAAGAGAGATGAAGGAAATATTTGCATCAGTTAGAGCAAATCTGCATATTTTGACAATCAAACTGCCAGCTTTATTTTAGCCGATATCAATCCATTAAAATATCAGCCCCAATGCTGATCCCTAGGATGGGCGCGGGACATCTCTACTGCTAACCTCACTTTGCATGTAGCTAATAAGCGTGTCAGCTGTATCACATTAAGCAGGTTTACAACCCCCAAAACGTAATTTCAGTCCATTCAGATGCTGGCGCTCCTTACCCATCAATATACATGGCAACAAAACATTGTAAAAGCTACTAATTTAAGTTTGTTTACTTAGTTTTCACTCCTCTGTCTGTGCTTAGTCTGAGACTGACAGGAAAAGATGTATGTGTCATATTTTCTCAAATACTTTTGAGGAACAAATGTTAAAATCACTGACATTATTTTTTGACAAACTGTGTGTCCTCTCGTCTATTTATGTAGGTTATTTAGATTTTAAAATCACTTTCATTTTACAGTTCTCACCACATTTGGTCGAGTTCTTTTAAAATGTATTCAAGTCTTGTTTCAGCACGGTGAGCAGCCTCAACAAGTTCCACATTTTGAATTCACAAATCATTATCAGCTGATACACAGAGCAACACTGATTGCTGCAAGCTCAGATTCAAGTGCTCCTTGTGAAATGTTTCTCAGGTTATCTCCTCTTGACATCTGTTTTGGCTGAAAACATGCAGCCTTATCAACTCAGTTGTGGTATAAGCACATATGGATGAGGCTCACAACTGTTCAGCCAACTTACCCTCTTACCAAGATAATGGACTTTTAAAATCTATACAAAGTAGCCGTGATATTAATTTCTTATCAGATGAACGTTCACTGAATAGTTTGTAAATGCACATATCACTGCTGGTGAAGTGTGTGCCTGGAATGATAAAGCTCTCACACAAGGACAACTACACATCCACCAAACATCCAACCACTCAACCACACATACACAATCGATAGCGAGCGTATGAAGGTATGTATTAGGCTTGATAAGATAGGGCTGTTCGCTTGCAATAAAAATCTTATGTTGACCCTGAAAGCCCGGTGGGAAAATGTCATATCCTCTGAGACAGAAAGACACCATTTACCAGCTGCTGCCCTGCATAATTCACATGGAAACATTCCCTGGGAATGTGTGATTATTTTCTTTTTTCAACACTGACTGAATATTTCATCTTTTCTTGTTCATATTTAATGTGTATCCAGGCCAAACTGTAACACACATGCATACAAGCTCATAAACACATGTGTAGACAGGTTTGTTTGTTTTAAGCCATGTGCCAGTGGATTTATGTCACATTCAAGACAGTGATGCCACAGAAAGTCCTCTGTTACGAACAGTCAAACGGCTTGGCCCCTTCAGATGAGCTCAATAAAAGGGGATTGGTGAAAAACGAAGGGAAGTAACTGCACTGCAGTGTCATGACTCTTTCCACCAAAAATAGAAATGTTTGTTTCCTGATTGCTTCGCAGCTTCTCAGCTTGGCAGTCCGATAAAGAGCCTTTTATCTGGTTCTCTCCGTCTAGTTGCCTCTTCCTCCTTTGAGCCCCCACCCATCCACCATTATCTTTTTTTGCTTCTCAGTTCCTCTATTATTTTATTTTTCACACACTTAAACACTCACACAGGAAGCAAGTCATGTGCTGTGGCCTGTGGAAGTGCAACTGTAACTTATATAATATTTTAATTGGCCGAATACGATTTTTCTATTTCTTCTAAATACTGTTCACCTCACCTATTTATGTTTCCATGAGAACATTATGCTACTGGAACAAAAAGCGATCAGTCATATGTTTCCTTAGCAGGAACAATTCGAAGAGTTCTTTGTTGCCTTAAATATTTTGAAAACTCACAGGCTCATTTCAGTGTTTTATCAAAGAGTCTAACAGAATGTATTTTTACCCTGAGGTTTGCACTGAATGCTCATTAAATAATTACCTTTACAGAAGGCTTTTTTTTTTTTTTATCTTACATAGTTGCCGTCCTGCAATATGTGTTATGTGAATAAATGTGGTCCTGTGTGCACACTAGGAGCTGATACTCGATGCGGAAGACACGTGGATTCGACTGGAGGGACTGGCTGAGACTACAGAGTACACTGTCAAGCTCCAGGCTGCAAGAGGACTAGACACCAGCGCTGTAGTCTCCACTACCTTTACTACAGGTACAGCATACACACATTTACACACAAACACGCATAATGTATTATTATTCTTTGATCTATGCTTGGAAAGTCATTCTAATAGGGTGAGTTTTCTTGGCCCTGGAGATTTTGCTTTGCATTTCACATTAGAGTCACCATAACAAAGGTGCACAATAATGGGACCACAAAGTCAGGCACAATTTTCATCTCCCCACTCTATAGCCTCGTGAGAGAGACTTATTATTAGGCTGCACCTGCAGGATGGCTGCGTTGAGCAGAACAATGTGCTTAAATCTCTGATGTGCTCAGTGTGTAATAGTCTGCTGGACGCGTCATGAATTTTCTAATCGCCAGGGATAAACATGACATGACAACATGCCAAATGTAAATATGCATATTAAAACCACCACTGATATATAATGGCCTTATGTAGCTATTTGTGGCCAACACGTTGGGAAGCAGTTGCTTACTGGCACATCCAGTAGACTAAGAACAACATTTGCATTTATTTGAAGCCACGTTTCTGTCTGCCTAACAATCTGTCTCTTTAGCTGCTAAATGTTTCACTGTGGTCACCAACTAGTCACAAACTTTTTCTGCTGGATAAGTCGAGAGAAGTCATTTATCGGGATTTTTTTTTTTTTCCTAAAAAGCAAACAAATTAGCTTAAAGACGCAAAAAGGCTTCGCAGAGCTGATGGGTTTTATGTTCTTTGATGCCACTCGTTTCAAATAACACATTGTGATTTGATCTACTGTTAATGTTAATATATAAATTAATGAATTCCGAAATTTGTAATGAAACATCTTGTTTAAGTTCTATCCATGCACTGTTCAACAAACTAAAGAATAATTTGAAGTCGCAATGTGGAAAAAGCAGCAAATTATAACCTGACACGACTGGTCGGTTCTGTGCTCTTCTCCAGGGAGTCGTCTGTTTGCAACACCTCAGAATTGTGCCCAACACCTGCTGAACGGTGAGACTCTGAGCGGCGTCTACACCATTTACATCAACAGAGACCCCAGCCAGGGTGTGCAGGTGTACTGTGACATGGCCACAGATGAAGGAGGCTGGATTGTAAGTGTCTGCCAAGATACCACTTTCTTTTTATATCTCTCTTGTCAAATTAAGAATTGCAAATAACTGTGTTTGTTGGATAAAGAAAATAGGAAGAAGAGCTGAGAAACTTGGAAATGAATTGCTGATACATGTCAGCCATTTTAGTCATAACTCCTGGTTTGCTTTTCTAATCTTGTTACCTCATCACGTGTGTGTCCAGGTATTCCAGCGTCGACAGAATGGCCTGACAGACTTTTCCAGGAAGTGGAGTGACTATCGGGTTGGCTTTGGAAACCTGGAGGATGAGTTCTGGCTCGGTAAGTCCGTCACTGTTTTGTTGCGAAGCGCTGGACAGAAAAGCATCATATTCAGCTTTTGATTTACTTGCAGGATGAAATGAAAATCTGTATTGTGTTCCTCAGTCAAGGGAGCTGGGGAGTGAACGCTCTACATCTATTTTTTTTTATCCCCTTAACAAACCTAAAACGATACTGATTGACTAGCAGGTGTTATAAATAATTCACAGGTAAGGTCATGTTTGCAGCTGCCTTATTTCAACCTGTCACCCAGCTCAATATATTTCAGCTACATTTTATGGCCAATATTGAGCTGCAACCTGCCACCCATTTTGTTCAGTTTCTGCTCTGGTTTTCTAACGGCTGTATCCCCTCTATATCAACACAACGTCTCCATGACTCAAGCGGATTTAATAGGTACAATCAATAGAGGTTCATAGCTTTCACTTGGTTTCAATTGATATATCTATTTTACAGAGCGAAAAGATGTCTTCAATATTTTGTGCAGGCAGTAAAGCCTTTCTTGTGAGACTTTTTACTTTCTATGAAGATGGAGAACCATGCTGCTAGACTTCGTTTTTTGTCTCTTGTCATCTTTTAGCACTCGACTTCACAAAGTCTAGCCGATTCATTACTGGATTCTCTGAAAGCTCATCTCTCCCTGAAATTACTTGGTAATTGTTTTTAGCGTCACTGTGATCCAAAGACACAACAACAGAAAGTCCTCACTGTTTTGATGGACTGTTGAATATCTTTCTCCCCCCTTTTTCCAAATCTCATTATGAAACAATAATTATATTCATTAGAAAATGTGCAAATGAGTCATGTTTTTTCATGGGCCAGTTTTTGTGTTATTGTTATGGTGCAGATGATTAAAAGAAAATATTACATGAATATTTCATCAAGTGAATCAGGACCTTGAAATGAATGTTTTTTTAACTTTCTGAATGAAGAAACTAAAGAACATGGGGAGGGAGGAGGAGAGGGAGGGGGATGGGAGGCGTTATGGCGTTGCATTATCACCCCAGAAGGAAGGCTGTTACTTTTCCGCTGAAACATGGTAAATCATAACCTAGATAGCTGTGACACGCTCTAGTAGTCCATTACTCTCTGAGTAAGAACACTGTTAATAGAATAAAGCATAAAGGGAGGTTTTTTAGCTCAAACCCATCCTGAACTGGAGTTAATGTATAAAACAGTCCAACACAGTGGCCTGCAGCTGTTATTTAGGATATTAGATTTGTTTGTTCACTGGTTATTTTTAAAGCTTTAGTTTGTGTTGTTGTTGTTGAATTGAACTGAAAAATACTGTCAGTTGTTCCCATTACTTCAACAGCTGAGAGGGCGTTCAAAGGTAGCTGTTAACATTTCATCACAAGAGGATTGCTGTCTGCTGCTATAAATCAATAATTTACCTTGTTTTTGGATTTCAACAAAGAGTGGAGGAAATTACTCCAGAGAAGGACAAGATATTTGAATAGCTAGTTGTAAAGTGACAGTAAAATCGTAGCTTGTCTGGCTCATGCACCTGAAGGCATCACGGAGAAATATCCTGGCACAGATCTGGCAGACTTTTAATGCCTGTCTCAGTGCACTACAACCTACAGACACCTGCGTATATCTGCCTCAGTGAGTGCAACATTTCCTCTGACCTGTTTCCACTACAGCTGAATCAGCCATAATCTGTCCTCTCACCACTTCTGAACGTACACCATAGAAGGGTACCTTCATCTCCAGGGTCCTGCTTTACTTTTTAGGTGCCTCCAAGGATGCACTCCCTCCTCCCCCGTTCCATCCTATTTTCTTCTTTGCTGTACTGTAACTCTGTCCTCTCGGTGCATAAAAGCAGCTTAATGTAACCTCAGGGTGTGGAGCATCAAGAGCTGCCCCATAATGCCAGATTACAGATAATATAGCAGCAGGGAACCCAGCAGCCTTGGTGTGCAGCCCAAAATGTTGAGACTGCTGCTTGAAACTAACCCGTTAGTCTGTTTAGTTGAAATTGTTGTGAGCAGCGAAATATTGGCCTTTTCCACAACAGAGGTGTCATTAAAAACATTACCAATGGCTCTATTCAGCTGTCCTTGTAAACCATGGCTGTATGAACAAGCCTCCACAATACCTGGACCCTGAAAGTGAAGCCGCTGTACAGAATACAGCCCTCATTCATATCATTCACACCCATTTCATTCTTAATGTGACATACTGAAATGTAAAAAAAGGTCTGCTGGAGTATTATGTGATTAAATGCCCGGTCTCAGCTGAACATGGGTAAGGGAAATTCATTGTAAGATCTTATGAAATAGGTGGTGTTAGGTTATCAATGTGGGACTAGTTTTTGGGAAACTGTCCAGTTTTTAATTTAAGAACAAAATCCTCGGGGCTCCCTGAATACACACAGCGCTGCTAACGTTCAATAATCTTGATTTTTTTTTTTTTTTTTTTTGTAATGCCTCTGTTGCCTAATACTCATTAGTAAAATGTATTGAAAGTTGAATTTCCCAGCGTGCATTTTATTTTCCTCCATGAGGAAGTCCACTGATGACAGTGATTTCACCTAAGTGAAATATTTTTGAGCCAAACCATTGTTGTCAATGATGCTGTGACTGGGCCCCAATTGAACAAATATTCGTCAGGTTTTTGTTTTGTTTTTTTACAATATGTTATCCACTTGTTCTTACATGTTACGAGTAAAACAAAACAATTATGGGCATTTCAAGCTAAAATCCGATTCGATATTAGCATACTATTCGAACTTGGACGTCATGTGTTCTTCTCTTATTGTTGTTTAATGGATGTTGGCAAACAGCTTTTTTGTGCATTACCGCCATCTTCTGTCAGTCAAGACGCATTACTACCAAGAAGACGTTAAACAAGACGATAGCCACATAAACTTTCAATTTTGTTTTGTTTTTAATGAGTTATTGAAAATTTGAAAATCATGATCTTCACTAACAATTACAAAAAGCTATGTTTTCCAAAGTCAGTACTGTTCCTGCTCAGCAAACAGTCAGTTTCCTGCCGTGTATGTCCTTCCGCTGCTGAATAATGGGAGTAGCCACTTTAACATCAAAGAAGCTAACTGCTGTATTCCTGTTTTGTGATGAGTTGTAATTATAAACACTGTATCGTTTGCCTGTTAACTGTGGAACAAGTGTCCTTAGAATTTATCATCCTTATGATACCGTCATACAGATGCTCACTGCAGTTTCAGTGCGTGTGACCTTCAATCTTCTTTCAAGAGATTAGGTCAATGTCGTAGCCCTGGAGAGCCATTGCAGGGAACATTTAGCTAATCACTGCCTCTGCGCACTGAATAGCAATAAACCGGACAGTAGGAACCATAAACATTGATATTAAATCTACTCAAACTGAAAAGAAGAGGCACTTAACTGGCCAGCAGTAAAGAATATGGAAATTGAGCTTTCATTATTATCTGTTACAGCTTGAGAACGACCATTTTTATTGCTGCTCTCGGGCAATCTATTCTCCCAACTCGCTGACCTCAGCCAGTTTCATGCTGAACACAATGTCAGTTTGATGATGTAATAACAGAGAGAAACCACCGTGGCCCTGTGCGATCTGTGATCATTATCCCATTCTCTTTCCGTTTTTAATCCCCCCTCCTTGTTTCTACAGAGGTATGAGAGCGCAGCTGGTAATAAAATGTGATGAGATGGTATTATTGGTAGTATAATAGGACAAGCGTGCAATAGTGTGTCAAAATGTATTTTTAATCGCTGCGGCTTGGAATAGAGTCTGATCCCTGATAAAACTGTCCGAGGGGAAAAAAACTGAAAAAATGATGGGTGGTAGATTAATTGATGATAATACAGCGATGTTATACAGTAGGAATTAGAGATGACTAAGTGTTAAACACAATTTTATTACAACAATAGCTTTCCCCCTGTCACTCTAAGTGCCTTTGGGTTGTAACATAGATTTTATCTGCTTTCCATTGACATATTACAGCAGACTTAGTTTCCCTTCTCTCCCAGATTTCTACTTCCTACTTCTTATCAGTATAATGCTTGAGGGTTTTTATTTTTTCTCACAACATTTCCCCGGTTCAGAAAAAGTGCACATGCGCTGCTTCTGTTGGAGGTGAAGCAGGGAAGGAAGCTCTTCTCCAAATGGGTGCTTGTTGTAATCTGATAGTGAAGGCAGTTGCAATCGCTCAGGTCTTGTGTGGAGCCTTATCGGCTGTCGGGGTTCAAACGAGCCTCCTATCTGCTAGCTTTGAGATAGAGAGCAAAGCCGCATATCTCTCAAAGTTGCAACATGTGGCATTTGCAGGAGGCCTGGTAGTGACTGTGTCCATCACTTGAGAGTGTCAATCATACACAGTCATGAGACCAGTGGACAAAGACAGCTGACAAAGTGTTTATCAGGATTCAAACCTTTAACCCACAACACTCCCGCTGAGAACTGTCACAGAAGAACAAGAATCGAAGTGAAACTTTGAAAACATCGCTTACTCACAAAAAGCTAAAGAAATATATATATATATTTTTATATTCTTTGTGGAAAAACGTTACATTATCTCTGATCCACATTCCTCATTTAAATATTCTACCGTGTCACTTTTTCGTACTCTGGCGTGTCTCTGCATTGACTGAATGCACACAGTCGCCAGATAGTATGACTCGACTGGAATTCAATCACAGTAAGAGCTTCACAAATTCCAAATCTCATTTTGAAAAACAAGAAAACTGAATCTCTTCTCATTGATTAAATGTGTGCATGTTGCTGTAACTGAAAGATGAAGGACAAGTTCACACAGCAGATTTGGTTGATGCCTCAGCTTTCTAAAATACAAGCTGTTTCTCTGCAGGTCTCGACAACGTCCAGAGGATTGCTGCTCAGGGCCGTTATGAGCTGAGGATTGACATGAGGGACGGACAGGAGTCAGTCTACGCCAACTATGACAAGTTCTCCATTGGAGACGCAAGAAACCTTTACAAGCTCAGGATAGGAGAGTACAATGGCACTGCTGGTACGTGGCTGAGTACAAAAGAAACATTTGTAACAAGTAAATTTGTTAAAACACTTCATTGTTTTGCGTTTCTTTTGGCTCTGTGGATGAATGACTTGTAATGACACTTTTTGTAATATGAATACATATTTGATGTCAACAAAGCCTCCACCCATTCTCTGCCATTTTGTTCTCATCTCATTTTCTCGTCCCTGATGTCTTAAACCAGCCTCAGCACTGCTCCACTTTTCCACTCTTGTCCTCTCTCTTCATGTATCTCTGTCTGTCAACATGTCCATATGCCAGAATTACCTGTCATATTTATAAAACATTATTATCTCTGACAAAGTAAATTCATGGAGTCTGCAGCAGGGGTTCTTTCCTCTCTCTTCCTTTTTTGTCTCCTCATCTCCCTCTTGCTTGTCTGGTCATTTACGTCTCACATTCATACTGTTATTCACTGCAGCTATATTCAATATGTTGAAACTAAAAGCTCTCTTCCTCTCTCTCTCTCCTCTGATCCTAGGTGACTCTCTGAGCTACCACCAGGGCCGGCCCTTCTCCACAAAAGACAGAGACAATGACATTGCTGTCACTAACTGTGCCTTGTCTTACAAAGGAGCCTGGTGGTACAAGAACTGCCACCGGGCCAACCTCAATGGCAAATACGGCGAGTCCAGACACAGTCAGGTTCGTCCTTCACGAGATCCACCAATTTATCCAGGAGTGAACGCGATGAATAAAGTAGTCAATGAAACTAAGCATCATTATGCCAAACATTTTGTAGCGTAAGTTAGAAAAAAATGAAGTGTTGGTTTACGTGAATTACTGAATAGCACATGACAGTAAAAATCTTTTGTTTTTAGGGAGTTTTAGAGGGGAAGAGTGAAGCCCAGAATCCTACGTATCGTAAACACTGTATTTGAATCACTGCATTTTTCAATAGATAGTATCGAAGCAATGCGGTCGTTGCCATAGCAGTCTCTAAGCTTTGCACTTAGTCCTAACTCCAATTGAAAAAATACGTTGTTGGTTTGAAGAAGCCTGCGCTTAAACTAAATGCGGTCATTACAAAAGGCCGTCATTTTGAAAGCGTATTTTGACATTTACAAAACTCACGTTAATGGCCATCATTACGGAACAGCGAATAAAGGTTAAAGCAAATAATTAATAAATTAAATAACATGAAACTTGCTAAAGACATCCATCTCTTTACTTACTATACCAATAGGCCTGATGGAGGAGCTGTAATCAAAGGTCAAAATTTGAAGGAGCAAAACTGCTGCCCCATTAGTCCAATTTTAAAAGAAACCTTTAAAGAGGATGCAACTTAATAGTGCTATTAGTCTGAAGAGACACTTTCAGGAGGATTTTAGTTTATTCAAACACTCTCCAGCAAGTTAAAATTATGAAAGTATTTATGTGGAAGTAAAAGTATTTTCAAGGCAGGAAACAAACATGTTCATGTGTTTGATTATAAATAAGAACCACCAGCACAACATGCTCAAACTAAAATGGATTTTTTTTTTTTTTCTGTTTGGTACATGTGAGCCATCAGTTTGGATGGCCCTTCTGGTCCTTTTGACCAGAGTGTGATGGACCTCTCTCTCTCTGCTTCATACTGAAATGACTCGAGAAAGCCAGAGAGGTGTTATGTGAAGCTGTGATTAGGCTGAACCACAAAGGCTTAGAGCACCGCCACTTCTCTCTCTGCTCTGTGCCTTTCTCTTGGTCTTTTGATGACATTAAATGAGAACAGGTGGGAGCAGAGATGGAAAGGCATACAAACACAGAGAAATGTTGGTGTAGAGCTGCAAACGAGGGGGGGTTTGGTGATGAGCAGGATTAGCACAGCTAAAGTGAGACCATAATTACAGTAAGATCATAAATGCGCGAGCTATTAAGTCAGGCTTTTTGCCTTCCTGCTTTGAGTGTTGTCTTCAACTGAAACTAAAATACACTTCACTGAAAGTATTTCCATCTTCAGCCTTGGTTTGTCATATGTTCGGTTATTTTCTAAAAATGCCCTGCCTAAAAAGGTCCTGTTGACTGGAGCAGCTTCTAAAAAATCATATTTTCACTCCTACAGGGTATCAACTGGTACCACTGGAAAGGCCATGAGTTCTCTATTCCTTTCGTGGAGATGAAGATGAGGCCATTCAACTTTCGTAGCATCAGCAGCAAGAGGAGGCGGTCTGCCCCTGTATAAACAAACCACCTCCTCCCGGCCCAGAGTCATGGATAAATGGAGTTCGGATGATGTTTAGTGATGAGTTTCTGCTATCTGCGTGCCTCACTGACCGTAAAGGCAGGCAGGAATGTAACAGTGGGGAGGCTCGTTAGTGAGACTGCAGAGAACAAGTGGGTTATTACAAAAAGCTACTAATATTTTATTAAGATTTGTAAGATAATACTAAACATTAATGTACTACCAACAATCAGAACTTGTTATAACCATGGATGGGATCATAAAATAGCAGAGGCTGAAACAAAGTCCGAACTCTGTTGATCTCCGCACACCTGCCCAGCTTTAGCTGTCTTTCCCTGCTGTACTGAGATGATAGAAGACACTGTATGTAATTTATTAAATACTTTGAATGACAATGGTTCTATTTGCTGTAAAAAACAAAAACAAAAACAACAAAAAAAACGAAAAGGAAAGGCAAACCAATACGCTTTGTTTTCCTTTAATCTGTGATTTGCCTTTCCCTGGGATGCGAGGAAATGTGCTCAGAAATGCCCTCAAGAGTGAGAGCAAGCATTATTTTAACCATTATGAAATAATACTTTTAACTAAAAATATACTGTATATGCCCTTAAAACCCTTAACTGTAATATATATATATATTTTTATAACTGATATTGTGACAAAGTCCATCTATTTAATATAATTTGATGGCTTGGTTTTTGACCTTATATTAAATTACCATAAACATGATGACAAATACTGGACATGAGATCAAAATTATCATTTAAATCTAAACATCCAGTCATCATTTATAAAGCAGCACACCAGCAACAGCTTCATAATCATCTACTTGATTTTATTGTCTACTTTTGATTTGTTTTGATTATTACAATACGCATAATGAAAATAATTCTCAATACAAAAACTATTATTATTGGTCGCCGCACTGAGACAGTATTTGCACTGTGAGTGGGAACACAGCAAAACTATTGTTGTTCAATCAGTTCATTTCTTTAGTTGTTCACGGGCATTTATTGCTTCCTGGATTTCATTTTCAAGCAAATCACAATCGTTTAATAACCGCTTCACCCCTGCTGTAGATGCGGTGATTGCTTGCAGAGATGGTGCTGATCTATGTAACCAAAGATCTGCATAATAAGGACCTTTGTCAGCCTGCTGTTTGGAAAGATGCCAGTCAGTTCTGTCACCAAAGACACTGAAGCAGATTTTCCCTCGATAAATAAAGTCCCACTTTTTAGAGCCTTTTATGGTAATCATGTCCCCAGGCATTATTTTATGCATTGTGATCACGGAATTCTATGCAGAAGAAAATCAGGGTGGGCATAGTGAAGATTTTAGCCTTGCCTCTCTCCCACTGCTATCTGAAATAAAGTCAACAAAGAAAGCAGAACAGCAGGTGGAGTGGAGCCAAGTCTTTCTTCTGTGTTCTTCTTTTACTTTCTTCCCAATTTAAGCTCCGCAGTGAAACAACGAAATCCGCCAACATGGCGGAGAATGTATTCTTTTTAGCGGGGCGGGTGTAATCTGCAGCATGCCTACCAAACTGTGTTTTATTCAGTGTTCAGTGTCAGTTAGTCTACTGCATTTTTCTGGGAACTGTTTCATTGTAGTTTTCTGCCTCCTCTGTGGGAGGAACATGTCGATATCTCCCCTCTGGTTTCACACTTATAAATGAAAACAAGTAAGAATTGCCGGCTACAATCCATGGAAATCAATGTCACCATCACTGCAAGCAACATATGGTGTCATAAATTCAATATTCCAAATACGTATTTTTTTATTCCTCTTGGATTAGCTGGAAAATGTGTTCCTTTGTATTTCTGTTACTTTCGTTAATTCACTTTTCTCATTGCAGCGAACCAGCAAATCTGGCTTCCATCACATGACATGTAGAGTTTTCATTAGTTTTTTTCCTCTTTAGACTTGAAAACGATAGTACGCTCCCCTCTATAAACTACTAATAATATAATCATGTAGATATAGAGTTGAAAATACTGTGTCTTTTGATGTGTTCCCCCTTTAGATGCGAACTAATTCAGAAAGTCCCCTTGAACATTTCCTTTTTAACCACTGTATTTTTAACCAACGTTGTGCTAAGGGATAACTGGAGCCTACTGCATGTTAACTAAATTGCGATCAAGAGCCTGATAGTGAAAAACAAATGTCCTGATGATATGTTTCAGTTTGATTTGTAGTCACATTTCTTTGCTGATCAGGGTAAAAGGAGCTCTTGAAATGGTTTCTAAGGTAGAAGATGTAGATCTCTTTGATTATTCGCCTGATAATCAACACGTGACCTTTCCCAGGTCTGATTTATGTTTTGAAGTGTCAAATTGACTGTTTCAGACTCTCTCATGCAATCCATCTCCCATAGTGAGTTATAGTAGAGTAGAGACGTTTCTATGTACTTATTTCATTAACTACTTAGATGAAGTTTGCCTCGGTGGGTTTTTGTGCGAGGAACAAAGGTCAAGAAGTTCTGCAGAAAAAGGAACAGAATGTCATTTGTATTGTGAGGATTATCTCTTATTGCAAACTATAAGGTGCTCTTAAATCCTTCAAGAAGAAAGCTAATATTATATTCATCTATATTTTACAAGTTTTTTTTTAATAATCTCATTAATTTCCTATTTTTTTTCTCGTTGCATTTGTTTAAAATATTCTATTGCATGGGACAAACATTGCATTGTGTTTCATAAATTGATGTAACAAAAGAAACTTTCATTGAGACATTTTTGAAAAACAAATGAAATTGAACAAATCTGTATTGTCATGGCGACATACCAGAAATAACATTGAAATAAGGAACCTGAAATATTTTCTTGATGTTACGCATAGTTCAATGTTATCTAATATTCAGTCAAGTGGCATTAATTCTTTTCTTTTTTTTTTATATCATTTTGGAGGGCAGGGGGATATTAAATTGGCATTTTGTTTGAATTCTCAGTTTGCCATTACGGAAAATTTCATCTTTTCAATCTACTGTATGACATTATGTTTGAAAAGAGAATCTCCCTGACTGTTTAAACTTAACACTCCGTCTCAGTGACCCAAGTACTTTTACACTGCATCACTGTTTGTACTGAGCCTCTTGAAGGACAGGAAACCTGTTCCCCTTATTTATTTCTCTGCTATTTATTTTCCACATTTTCTCTGTGATTGAAGCAACACAGGGTCCTGAATGGCATCAAAAGCAAAAAGGCTTTATTTCAGGGGTTTACGTTCACAAGTTAATAAACCAATATTGCCACCATGCTTGGCAATATTTGTTATATAAGCCAGATATAGTAACTGCATTGATTTGAAATCTTGCCATGGAAATGTAAATGTTGACAAAATGTGAACTTGACTGTTTGAAAAGCTTATATAAAGCTGAAACTAAGGATTTATTGTTGGATAACCTTGGATATTACTGTCAAATTTAGCTCTAGTTTGACTTAAAACATGTACTATATAGTTCCTTTTTTAATACATTTTCTACATATTAATAAAATATTCAAATAGTCTGATATGTGTCGGTTTCTCATATTGTTTAGAAGATATCAATTACATACTGTTCAGTCCCTCCAGGATTTTGCAAATTTTAGGTTATTTGCCTAAAATTGCAGGAATTAGAAAAAAATTGCAAGTGATTTTTTTTAAAGCACTACCTGATAAAGGAATACATATACAGCATAATCACTTTTTTTGATAATAATTAAGCTGCACACCACAGAAATATTTTAATTCTAATTATTTGTGTTTATTTACTGAACTTAGAGAACCATAAAAGAGCACATAAAAGTGCCGTAACTTTACAGAACAGACAGTCTGTGACTAATATAGAAACAACGACTACATCAGCCATCAAAATAAGAGCTTTAGATGCTGTTTAATTCATGTTAATTCAACACAAAGGCTGACTGTATTCACAAAAACAAAGTGCAGTTTCTTACAACTTGACATGTGTATACATTTCCTGTAGCATACAGCAATATGTAATCGCTTCCATTGATAATAAGCATTTCATTAGAAAATGTTATTGCGAAGGCCACATTTTCCACAAACCGCACCACTTCCGGTTTCCTCCGGTGAGTTTGTTTTGGAGAGATGAAAGGAGGAGAACTGCTGATTGTAATTGAGGAGTTATTTTGTGTTAGTAGAGCAAGTTTTGTTTTAAAAGACTTACTTTATGCCGTAATGTTTTCAGCACAGCTTCTGCTGATGACATTTTTTGCGGAAAAATCGCGGGAATTATAAAAAATTGCAAGCTCTCGCAAATATTTGCTTGAATATGCGTTGATTATTGCGATCGCAAGATCTGGAGAGACTGACTGTTGTATAAACAGAGGGAATTTCAAGTGCAAACATGTATATTGTATATTTACTGCACTGAAACATGAACATATATGCATAGCTGTGAAAACCGTAGTTTATTGTGTTCATCTTGGAGCCGACTTCTATATTCAACAAGTTGAGTTGTGGTTACTGTAACTACTCTTCCATTTTACTCCAACAAATAATGAAGCAACGTGGACTGACTACATGGCCTCAACTCATCAAAGTAACTGCAGCTCTAATTAAAAGGCCATTAAAAATCAAAGTGAGTACAATTACTGTTGTGATGAACAGTGAGAGGTGGGGTTATAAAGGCCACTGTGGTTGGACTCCAAGACCTATACCATATGCTCACACACAGAGACATAACAATCCTGATTGGACCTGAAAACATATCACAACACTTGTAGATAGCAACACTTTCACTAACGTATATGTTAAGTAATCTTCAGAGGTGATTGTAGAGAAGGGACAGTTAATAAGAGCCCAATTTTAAGTTAATTAGACTGTCCAAATTAAAAAAAAAAAAAAAAAAAAAAAAAAAAAAGCATTTTAATTCATAAAACAACACATTAACTTTGGAAAGAGTAGGTAAGTGAGTACCTTCACTTTAATGGAATAACCTTTAACATTTTGGGATTACACTATAACTGTACTGTCATGCGTGTCTGTTAAATGAAGATACAACCGGCAGCCAATTAGCTTAGCTTAGCACAAAGACCGTGAGCCAGGACTCCACAAATTAAAAAAATCTGCCTCAGAAGCAGCTTGCATCTTATTTATTCAAACTAAACAAAAACTGCAGTTTAATTGCTGTTTATTGTTGCTCCTCTAAAAGCAATGCATGCTTTTACAGTATATTATGAGACAATTTATTCATGTTTTTACTGTGAGGTTGCCAAGCAACCACTGGAGACTCAAGTGAGTTGCTCCATCTGCCAAAATGTAAGATACTGACTGAGTTATATTGTCTCTTAACCTATTGTAGATGTATGCTTTCCACTTGTAACCTCCTCATTCAAAAAGAATACCTGAACACACATTTATCTAGTCACTGTGGAATATAGATCTGCTTAGTGCATATGAGGGCTCATATGTTGTACGCTAATACAATATAATTTGGGTTGTCTTCCACCAAAAAGTCATGTGTATTGATGTATCCTTTGTTGGTTGGTGGAGGTGGGGGTTGTCTTCCTTCACCCCCTGGAATCCTCCAGACAGCCGTCTGATAATGCCTCAAAGAACAACTGTATGTGACCCCACAGGTTGCAGACCTCCTACTGTGACCTTTTGGTTTGGCCAAGCAGTATCACTCACATTTACATACACAGCCTTTTGTCTACACCTTAAGATTGGTAGTGATGGTACGACCTATATGTAAGTAATATGATATATATATATATGTGTTGTATTGTTGTAAACATATCCTAGCACAGAAGCACAAAATACATACTGACTGTAAGCATTGTAGAACACATTGCTTATGCAGGAACTTATCACGTTGGGGTCACAGTAGGGTGCAACTCACTATCAGATCAAAAGGGGGATGTGGTTCAAACGGAGGACAGTGGAAAAGTACTGAGACAAACATACTATGCAAATGTTCCCGCCTCACTGTAGGTAACACCTCTTCCTATAGTATAAGTGTATGTGCCGGAAAGGGGGAAGTCAGACTCCAACAAAGAGACCTCAGGTCGATGTTGGGCTCTCCAAGATATCTTGTAAACTACGCTTAATAAAAATCAACTAAGACCGGTAAATGCCTAAAGACTGCTTCTATCAACGGACTCGGGGAAAACAATTGGGGACAACAATTTGAGATACAACATCACCAAATATAACAAAACTCAGTATAGTTTTTCTGTTCATTTGGCTTCGTTGCTGCAGTAATACTGAAGAAAAACCTGCACTCCCACCTCCTGTGCTATTAATTCAAGCTTAATTTGACAAATTTTCTGAATCATCTGGTCTAATTGACGGTTATACATGACTAGTGTGCTTCTTCAAACACAGCAAGAGAAATAATACGCACGACTGTAAATGTAAACATGCATTATTCTTGTACACAGCTTGAGATTTTATCACAATGATATAATCACAAACCTGAAATTCAGCAGTTTTAAGATTCATTGTTTAATTACAGCATGTTCTAATCATCCATTAATTATCCATTCAAGTGCCTGGTCAGCAAAAACAACTTGGTAAATAATGAGCCTACGTGAAGTTTGGGAATATATTACAGTCAGACTCAAATAAATGAGCAACACAGCACTAGTGCATTAAAGGTCAGAGATAAACTAATCTCTTCAGTCTTCACCAAAACTAAACTCTTCACACGACCCTGCACAGCTGGAGCATAAAAACAACACTCATAGTTTGACAAAGTTCTCCGTTTATCGTGTGGACCTTGATACCTGAAATTTTATAACTTTTTTGACAATAAACTTTATATTCTGCAGACCACGAATGCGCGCTGTGACTAATGTTAACTTTAACGTACGACAGAGGTCGTCAGGGAGAAGCAGTTTCAGTTCAAAACTGGCCAAACTCATGTTTTTGTTCCACAGTCAAAAATATAAGACCTGAATATGAAACTGACTAAATGGACTTCAGATCATCTTGATGACATGATTGGCACAGACAGGTGGACTCATAGACTGAAGCAAAGACTATGGCTGTACTTCTTACATAAAGTATATCTTTATCAAACTTACAGTTATCATGGTTGGGAAATGATTAATTAGCAGCAGTGTCCAATGTAACATTTTTTCCCCCACCGGCACAATTGGCCAGTAAATCAGTTTCACTGGCCAGCAGCCAAAATAAGAAAATAGCTATTCCTCCATAATGTTTGTGATTTTATATAAATAATATGTAAAACAGTGAAGTTCATCATGACAGTCTGCTAACAGCTGGGAGAGGCTCTGTCTCTGCAGTACTTTCAAGAAAAGAAAAGAGAGGTAAACAATTAAGAGAGAGATGCTTCAAAACAACTTGTGCCCAAGGGAGGCTCTGTGTCTGTTGTTTGAAAGTTTTGGGGTTTCATATAATCCATCATAGACCAGAAGACTTTATATTGTAAAGTTTGGCAAGGCACTGTTGTCACTGTTGATGTTAACACTAGCAATTAGCCATCACTTCAACAACAACAAAAAAACATGTTAGAATACAAAGAGCGGATGCCATTACGTCCACTAGTAGCATCAGTGAAACTCTGAAGCCAAAGATTCACACATCGCATGATGAGGAATTTTCTTGAGGAAATACACGAGAGGAAAAGCAGACAGCGAGAACACATTACAAACGTAGTGAAAATCACAACTTGTCTGTGTATTTTGCAGAATAGCAAGTAAAGGAAGAAAATTAAAACTTTAGTCTTTATTTAAGTGTCACAATGAATACATGATAACATTAAAATGTTATGTTCTATGTAATGCTGACAACAGAATAAGCCACTATAAACACTTACAGAGGCCCAATCCAGCAAAAGAAAAAAAGGGAACTATGAAACCAGCCAAATCCGTGACACAGGTTTGTTTACACTGTCTGACCCTCCCACAGACAGCTCTGCTGACGGCTGCTGCCAGTCAAACAGAGTCCCGACCAGCTCTCTCTCTGTATCCGATTAACCGCATAGCTCATTTCAGATGGACCTATGACACTAAAATAACCCAACTCAGAACCGTGTGCTGTTTCCCTTTGGTCGTATAATGCAGCAAATCACGATGCATTTCATCGGTCACGCATGGAAATGATAACATCATCTAAAAGGAGCCGGTGGTTATGTTAGCCCCTGAGTAGGCAGGGTAATCTGCCACTTATTCTTTAAACTCACAGAGCCCACTTTTTCTCGTTGATCTACAGCAGAAATATGTTTGGTTTTATAAAATGAATTAATAACTTTCTAACTGCAGTCTAGGGACATTAAGTCTGGATATTACAACAATTATGTCTATATGTGCATTTATGTATTTTTTTGTGGCGCCTGAGCAACCATTCAGACGTAGTTATAATCCAATATCCCACCTCAAAACATTTACAAACAAATTAGAAGAAGTCAATCTGACCTTGATTACAATACATTATACCTCAAATTGAAAAAAAAGAGAACATCAAGCTTATTATTCTAAAGTTACTCGTTTAATTTGTGTTATTAAGCTGGATAATATGCCAAGTTACCACATTATTATTTTAGACAGTTTCTGAATTACTGGTAGTTATTCAACCATCACAGGCAATGCTTAATTTACTTAAGGGGCCCGATGTGATTGTAACGACAAGTCTGGAGTGAACCACAAGAAAGCAAATTTTGGGGTCAGACACAATCACTTTCACTGGGTCTAAGACACTGTGACCAAGTCTAGAGTAATGTATCTTTTTGCTTCTTAAGTCAAGGCAGCTTCACAAAGCTACCCTAATAAAAGTGAAATTTTACAACCTTCAACTTCAGTGAAGTAAGCATCTGAATAAATTGAGCCCACCCTGTTTGGCTGATACGCAAACAATTTTGATTGCACATTAACCAGCTAATTAGTTTTTATGGCACTGTTCCAACTTTTCCAAACCTAATCTTGCACACTTTTGTCATTCAAAACTTCACCCTACTAAAGCAAAAGCATAAAGTGAGCACACACCCACAAACCACTCCAAAAAAAAAAACTGCTGCAGCCTGCACATTAAGACAGAAACATGCTTTTCTTTCAATCTAAATGAAAGCAAAGAGAGTTTTATTCAGTTTGATGTCAGTCCTGGAGAAACGGCTCAAGTTGGGAGTGACGCAGAGCTGCAGGCAGTGCGGGGCTTCTGTCAACTTGGCGCTAGCACGCGTCTGGACTGCAGGACCAAAACAGTCATCCCAGTTACTGTGGCCCCCGGAGTCTGTCTGGCCTCCACTCCAGCGTCGGGTTCAACCTCACTGTTGTCCCTGTGGTGCACTTTAACTCATTTTGCGGTAACGGAAGCGAACTCAAAGAAACTACAGCTGACCGATGACACGCACTTTGAAGCTTGAAACTACAGCGAACACTTAGCTAAACTACCGCCGATACCTCTGTTAATTTAGTAGCAAGCAGCTGACTCACGGACTTGTCCTCCGCATGTACACACACAAACACCAATAAAGTAGGAAAACGTGTGTTGGCACTTGTAAGAAGCCAGTAGATTAGACTGCCACCGTAACACACCTTTATTGTTTTTTCTTCAGGGTATTCATCTGCACACCTGCCTCGCTTGATCATATCATAACAATATTTTCACATGGAATATTCCTCAGGCACAAATTAGGCACAGAAATACCTTATTTTTATTATGATGCCTGCTGGGTACTTCCAAAACTATATATTCTTAAAGAAAAATTGTTTATTTACACTTTAAGACTCAATAGCTAAAATCTATGACTAAATAGAAAATTCCCTTTGAGACATTGAAATCTATGTGTATTATTCATGCTTCCCTTCTACATACACTAATAAAAATGAGGAAAAATACTGCACAAATGTTAGACAATTCGATTTTTGTGGTGCCAAAACGCCATTGAACAGCTATAATGTTTATTACTACACGGTCAAAGGAGGAGGAGACATCCATTTCCTTTTGTGAGCCATCCTCCTCTTCCTCTCTCCTCGCTCTGTTTCCACCATTCCTCCTCTTCTACTCATCCCATTCATCCAGTAATGTCTCCATGTCTCTCCACAGGATTGAACACAGAGCTGGTGATGGCGTGAAGCTGATGAAAAGCGGCGTTGTGAGCCATCCCCAGTCTCCCATGCGCTCCGAGAGTCTCTTTACATCTCACTGAGCCCAGAAAGTTAACAGGCCCTGGCAGGCATCTGAATAAGAGGGAGGTGCAACCCCGATTTCCCAGTTAGACTCTCTCTGTGATAGCGTTGTAAACACTGGGGCTTAATTGGGCGACCGGCCAGTGAACAGCTTGATTTTCATCAGACGTTTATTGATGCTCATAGCTCCATGAATTGGAATGGTGGAGCACGAACAGGGCCTCACATAAATCACAGATACAAGAGAGGCATAAAGATTTGTCTGTTTTCAACCTCAGCGGAGTAGAGCGTGTGGTAAGACCCGGTGTGCTGGTTTAGCATCACATACTCCTACTTCTTTTCTCTTTGTTTTATTGGGTTGTTTCGTGTGTGTCTGAGTTTGTTCTAATTGGAGGATCACAAATGAAAATGAGGAAAAACACCCATTATTGGAGAGATCTATCTAACCATTCATTCAGGGTTTCAGCACACTCGAACACTGGCAATTAATGAATGAATGCATGAATAAGGTTCTGCAGCCTGAATACTCTTTTAATGAGACTGCTCTTCTCCTTCGTAACTACTAATGACCAACCAATTACGCCCTCCACTTATTTAGATTTTAGATTTAAATAAGTCTTTACTGTCTGCAGCTGCTAAGGTTTTATCAATACACAAACTAGAGCCATAACACAATTACTAAAAGCACCACACTCCTGTCTCTACCTCTTAAATGGGCTCGCCTGTAAATGTTGGGAATTGCTGTAGATGTGAGCTGACATGGTTCAGAGGGTGAGGTTATGCCTAGAAAAATATTCGGATTGACAGCCGGGCTGCAGGAGAAGAATCTGGAAAGGAAGAAGAGGAAATTATCAAACGAGAAGTTAGAGTGTTAAAACATGTGTTAGATTTGAGCTGATTTCAGAGGGAGAAGCCACACTTCCTTTATTCTAGTTGTGATTATATTTATTTAACCACTGTAAACATCCCCTCCTCTTGTTGGATTTGATTTATCATTTACATCAGTGTTTCCCAGTCTTTTTCAGCGTACTCCTGACAGCTATATCAGATGGGCTTGTGTATCCTACTCCTTTTTTCTAGCTTATTAGTAGATGGAATTTTTTTTTTACCATTTTTTTCAGTAGTACTTACCTGCAGAGAACACATAGTGGCGTGTGAATTGATGTCAGGCATGGATTCCAGATAGTAATTATTTTCTTTTTAGTTTCTGTCAGAATTGCAATCATACAACTGAGAAAAACAAGGCGCTTCAATAATTTACAACAACTATTACATTTTGTTGTCTCTTCTCGTAGTCTTCATGCAGTTTCATACCTCTTCCAAACCGATGAATGAGGTGGGGATGTTCTATGTATTTTTTTTGTCAGTGATCACGGGATGATCTCAGGTCATGAAAATTCAGACAGGACCTGGATCAAAACCTGGGAGAGATACACGATAAACAACTCATAGGCTAGAAATGTGCTGGACAGGCAAAAAAATAAAAAAAATAACAACCCAGGTTGAGCCATTCACATTGGAATCTACCCTTGTTTGACCAGTGGGTCACAAAGCTGAGTAGAACTATGCAGTTTGACCCCTTCAAACACCTTGGTTCACCCTTCAGTCTGAAATGGGTCTTAATTAGCTTACATCTAAGTCAGTGAGACAACAATAGTGGGTTTAATATTGTGGCAATAACAACATGTCCTCAAACCAAAACAACACAATACTGTATTGATTTCCACCGACTCCCATATGAGCGTTTTATTTCCCTCTAAAGGACCAACATGTCTTCACACCTGTGGAGGAACATTCCTTCATCACTGGGTCTCTCCGTCTCATCAGGTTTTCCCGAGCTCTTGAGGTCACTATGTTCTCCTGAACTCTGTGTTGCCATATGACAAGGTCTGTTATGGCTAAAGAGAAAGACAGTCTGGTGTTCCAAGGTTTAACCAAGTTTTAAGGATGAGACAGGCGCCTCTCCTTATCCGTAGATACAGAACATTCTGGAGGACAATATAAACTAGAGCTGTTTGGGGAGGAAGTCAGAGATGGATTGAGGAGACCCCTTTACACTTGTCACTCTGCCTCTACTCGATTGAGTCTGTCAATAAATATTGCTGTTGATCATGAAGTTGGTGTCCTGCGCTCTGGCTTCATGATTTCCATCACAACACTTAAATGACAGAATGGGTAACAGTGACATGTGGTTAACATTGTGAAGAGGTTGCTGTTTGGCTAGGTCAAGGCACTATGAGGCACCAAAGGTTTCGGAAAAGATCATGTTTGGAGTTTGTTACGCGACCTACATTACATATGTTAAATACTTTACATAAATTAAAATAAGTCAATGTTTACTTTGGTTTTCTTACAGGACACAAATAGCACTCTCACCTCTGGCAAAATCCACTACACAACAATAACACTGTTGTCTGTGTTTCTTGGTTGTTTGTATATAATATATATAGATATATATATACTGTATTGTATATACTGTGCATTTTATATTTAATACTTTTTTACTGCTATTTTATTGCTTTTTATTATTCTATTATTATCTTATTGCTTCCTGTATGCTGCTGTAGCGAAAAAATTTCCCCTTGGGGATTTATAAAGTAACTACCTACCTACCTACCCTAGCAGTCTCCAGGGGGAAAGTCCGGTGTTTGAGCCCATTATAATTTGTAAAACCACGAGAGGTTGTAATTCTAAAAGCAAATATGGGTCTGAAGCTGTTATTGTTATCAGTTTGAGGACAGGTTGCACCAAAAATGCTGTAATGAAGATCAGCATCATGCAGCTTTGTAACCCTAATTGTGTGCTTATTTTCCTCCAAACCACAAGTACTACTGTACTATACTATACTGGGTGTTCTGTGCTAAATGTTTGGCTTGCGATCTCTTTAGTTTTCACCAGAAGAATCCTTTCCTCTCCAAACTTCCCAGATGGTTTCATGTAAATAACTGGTCCAGGTCCAATCACGTAAATAATATATACATATATATATATATATATCACAAATAGGCAAAGTATAATAGTCATATTAATTTTAACAAACATTTATAACATGACATATAACTCATACGGGCAGCTGCATTTGGTCAACACATATGGCTTAAATCTGTTTATTTTAAGCATTAGATTGTCACAGTCAGTTTGTTTTTCCTGCTTTGCCATTTTCTTTTCAGGATTTGGGGCCAAATTGGAAATGGAGTTAGATTTTTGTGGTGTGCCAGCAGGGATCCTTACACCCCGTGAATCAGGTGAACTACACAAAAGTCCTCAGGAGCCATTCAGGTTTGAGAGCCGAGACATGTGAAAGTGTCTCTCAGGGCTACAGTGACCTGAGGGACGAGCTCAGCAGACAGTTTGTTCTGCACTTAATGACTTCACCTACAGGGAAACCAATCCTACATGCCCGAGACTTTAGCACAGTGCAAGTAGTGTGTGTTTGTGTGTCTGTGAGATCTTTGGATCACATTTTCTATGTAAGAGTGCATTTTAGCCTTTATTCAATGCACACAGTTTGGAGGTGAATGATAACCGTGCTGTAATGGTATGCGAGTCAGTCTGCCAACTTTATTTGTTTTTATAGTTAAAAGCCAGGAATAAACAAGGACTGTCAATTAGAATACTTGAAGGGAGAACCTCCTCATCTTCTGTTACATAAACTATAACACGTGTGCACAATCAAGGCTGTTGTATGCAGCCATGTAACACATGGTTTGTGTTGAGAAATTTCCACCTCAAGGCAGAAGTGTCTATTTTTAAATCATGCTGCATAAACACAAGCACACGGTGGTCAACACATGTTTAAAGACACATTTCTGCTGTCAAGTTTTCTTTCTCACACAAACTGATGTCCACTTACGCAAAGTGCACTGCGTAGGGTTAGACACCGGTCTGTCTCGTTGATTAACAGCGATTACCTGGAAGTGGGACTGGACACAGATAATAACGAGATAAGAAAATGTGACACGGTAAGGAGATTAATGCAAGCCAAAGATTCAATTACTGTCATATGGATATAAATTGAGGTTGAACAGCCGAGCGCCTTTGAGTTTTAAAAGTATTTTTTTTCCCCCACAGTGGATGTTAAAAATTTGTAATTGAACTTGTTTGCTGTGTCAAAAACGTTCCTGTAGCTACATATTAGAAATTAAGCATCTGCTTCAGTCTGAATAAAGTTTGTCATCATGTTTACCTAAATGGGTATAAAGCAGCATACAAGGGCTGACATTTTAAACACACACACACACACAGAGAGAGAAGGGCAGTGTATTAATATATTACTTGGTTATCTTATGACCACATAAGGTTACATCAGGGCCTGTGTTTGTTTTAAGACTGTCTATCACACATTTCTCAGTGTCAGAAACAGGAGGCAAAGTCTGTCTGTGAGAGATAATGACAGCATTGTTCATGTAGTATTGATCTGCTTTAAAAGGGTTTTAAGAAATATGTATTTGTTTTCTTGCTGGGACTATGTCTTTTTGGTCAGTATAATTAAGCTACAACCAGGCGCGTGTTATCTTGTTTTAGCTTAGAACAAAGCCTGAAAATAGGGGGAGGGGCTTGCCTGCCTCCTTCTCAAGTTATCCTTTTCTTGTCTATAAATGTGTCTGTCTGTCCACTTCTACAGATATTATGAGTCATTCATACTTATTAGTAATCATCTTTTTTTCTCACCACCTTCAACTCAAATCTCCATGGCAACCACACATGTTGGCTAACATGACTCTTTATTCCCACGGTGTGTAATTTTTCTTCTTTATTTGGAAATACCGGGTGAGCATAGAGGAACTTAGAAAGTCCCCATTGATTCAAATTATGCACTTTGGAAAATATTTCCCTCACTGCAAGCTGACAGCGTTAGTCTTTATTTATTTATGCAGTAGAATTGGCCAAACTTCTCCACCACAAGCCAAGAAGGGCACGTTTACAGTAACATAAGGTCTGGACCTAGAAAACAGTGCATGTCATATGAGAACCATGCTGACATTATTACATAATTAGATGTCAAAATGGGCAACTGACTTCATAGCTGGAATGTGCAATTATAGGTGCCCTTGTAAAAACCTCAAGTTTACATGCCAGCCAATAGCTCTTTGTTGCTTCTTCTTCTTTTTTTTTTTTTTAAGTAAGAGGCAATTCCTTATATAGCCTAATCACATCTTTCTCTGTGCCTGTAGTCACGGGGCTGGGCCCAAACATTTTACAGGATTGAATCACTGCTCAGGTTTGCCTCTGGAGGGACTGGTTTTATTAGCAGGCTATTTCTGGATACTTGTCAGATTCCACTACGACAACCCTTTAGTCACTTTTCATTAGCGCTCCCATTCAAGAACTCACAGAGTGCACAGTGTAGGGTTCGGGCTCACTCATGTTTCAGTATATGTTGGCAGATCCAGTAGCGATTGGTAATGCCCTCTTGCATAGGCCAGTAATTCCACAAGGCTTTATTTAATGCTGCTGGTAATGTCACAGTCACTTTTTTTGCTATCATAACTGTGTGATCGGTGATCCAGCGGGAGCTCAGTGGTCTTTCCTGCAATTTGTTCAGCTGCAGACCCAAAGTAGGATAAAGGTATATATTGTATGAGGTTTCCCTCATACGTGAGCTCCACTGTGAAAGGTTTCTATAAAACAGATGGGAGCTATACGCCCGTTATAGCTCAGGGTCAACGCAGTATAAATTGAGAGTAAAGTTTCTATAGAGGAAATGGGACGTACTGAATAAGAGGGTCACTGCAGTGTAAGTTGAACATAAGGTATCCTCAGAGTGAAGGGAGGGTATAATGGAGTCCTTATTATAAAAGAACAAAACACAGTCTCTTTCAATAAAATGGAAAGAAATAGCAGCTATTGCTCATTTGTTGTGAAACAGCTGCAGCCTGGTTTTTCTATTACCTGAAAACGCAAATTGTTGCATAAGATCCAACACATTTTTCAGGTTATTCTATGAGTCATCTCATGGTACAGAAGCATCAAAAACATACAATAAATCAAGGATGTTCAAAAAAAGCCCGCAGGTTTAAAAGGGTGTCTGTGGATTTTGTAGATATATTCACAGAAAAGATGACTTCTACATGCAGGTTTTTGAAGTAGCAATGAAAGGCAGCAAATGGAATATATAGCGAAATGATTTTCATATAAACTTCAGTAAAGAAGGATTTCCATCAGGGGGAGCGCTGCGCCACTGAGGTCATTAATCAACACTAGCTCGAGGTGACTGGACACTGTAGTGCTTCAACAGCAGCCAGGATATAGTTTCACTGTGTAGCAATGCACGCCCTGCCGACCAGACAGCACCCTCTGTGCTGGGAGTGTGTGTGTTTGTGTGTGTGTGTGAACGGCTGGTTGCTATTTGTCTGAGATGGCTCAGGCACACCTGCAGACATGGTGAGGCTTGTCTCATCAATTTTCATGTAACCATGCCCCGTAGCTACAAAAGAGCACACTGCATGTACAGCCAGTCAGATGATCACAAAGTGGGTTTTTGAGATTATCAGACAACAATTTGTCCATCTATACTAGCAGCAGTAGCTCAACAGTAGTGCTCTGACCATATTTCAGATGAAGGACATGAGCCTTTTTGAGTTTTTAAGTATCACAAATCTTGTTTGGCGTTTTCATTAACCACCAAGTGTATAAAAGTGAAATTGCTCCTTTCTTATTATGAAAAAACAATTTTTTTTTAAAAATATTTTATAAATTCTTCCGCTGATGCTGAAACTGGAAGAAAAACTCCAGTAAATGAGCAGTTTCTCTAAAAGGATATGTTTTTGAAGGAAATTCATGGTGGTTGTGGGACCAAACTACACAGGCACACATTAAACACTTATGCATGTTCACAAGCACACATCATACAGGATGTGAGTGCTTACGCAGTGCACGTGTCAATGCGCTTTTACTCGTAATACCCCTTTGAGGAGACGAATAGATCGACTGCTATTTAAAGTAGGTTGAACACTTTTCTTTTCTTATCTCTTACTTGAATAAAAATCCTCTTTTGCGTGACTGAACTAAAAGGGCACTTGCCACAACGCCACAGGCGTAGTAAATGTGTGTTCCTGCATGTGTGTGCGCACTTCACATGACCTCACATTCACATCTTGCTTGCATCTGGTTCTTACACCTGCGGTATTCATAACACATACACACTTGTGCAGTTTTCGTTTCCCATTTTCTTGTATACCCATTTTGAGGCTCTGAGATGGGTGGAGTGGTGTTTGCTTGAGCAGTCATTTAGTGTTATTATGTAAAGTCCTTAAACCTTGCCTGCAACTTATAGTGGTGTTGCAAGGTTTTCAGATTAGTGCACATAAGGAGGAGGGTTGTTTTTTTTTTTAGAGGTATTCAATCCTGCATTCTTGTGCTTTCATGTCACATGTTTTTACTTAGTTTACCTAACTTTCTGTCTCTGTCCGTCTGACGTAATTCAGCGCTTGTTCTGTGGCTAAAGTAAAGCAACCACAAGAATCCAGTACGCCATGCAGGAAGCACAGAAGCACAGACAGAGGGCCCATTCTTATACAAAGTGGGCAGGGTGCAGTGACGTTGTGACCAAAACACACACACTCACAGAGAAGGAGGAGGAGGAGGAGGAGGGGGAATATGGGTATAGAGAGGGAAATAGGAACAGAAAGTGAAGACTTGTCAAGATGTCTGGGTGAGCGGGACCAGAGCAGAGCAGAAGCCAGATGCCAAAACAGAAACAACAGGAGTTTGAGCAGCTGAGTGGATTAGACAGGAGGGGAGACCTGACTTGTAACTTCACAAGTACACACAGGGTAAGGTGTTGCTTTCAAAGAGATCTTGAGTGCCAGCAAATACTTTAGAACTGTCCTGAGTGCTTTATATAAGCTGCTTTTTGTTGTGGGGTTCCAGGTTAAACTGCCGCTGCTTTAGCAGACTCCATTTAAAAATCTTGTTTTGGCAGTTGTTAGATTTGACAGGATGTTTGACAAGTTGCAACGATAAGCTGATAAGTTTCTTCCTGACAACGAGTGCTCTAGAGTGTCACTTACATGCTTTATATATATTTTTTTTAAACAAACTACCCATATCAAATATCAGTTCATGAAAGGAAAAGTTTCATTTTGACATTCATTGTAATTTGCAACATAAAATATACCGAATAATGTACTGATTTAATACTGAGGGTTTTTATTTTCTCCTCCTCCTGGTCTTACTGTATGTCCTCCACTTTGCCCCTTTCGCTCAGTCAGGATCAAGCTGACACAAGTCTGAACTGTAATGAGCTTGTGCACTTGCTCTTGCTCACGTTAGTGAACTGTACTCCTCCAGAGTATCAGTAGGCCTGTAGCTACCAAAGCAAAACAGCTGCGCTTTGTGATCCAAAGTGTTGTTGTTTTGTTTTTATAAGCTGTCTGTATCTGTTTGTTGGTGTTTGACTTAAGTCAAAGTACAAGTGTTACTGGTGCCTGTTGGAGGGTCTGCTCTGACCGTGTGCTCGGGGCAAGTCATTAAAGATTCCTGCCTTGCCTTCTGTCGCAACTTTGTCTTTTAGGTCGCATATGTTCCTTAAAAAAGCAGCAGGGGCTAACGGAGTGCAATCATAACATTTTTTCTCAGCCCCTTCCTGGCTTTGTGTGCCCCAGAAATGGCCTTTTCCTGTATATGAATATCTCAAGGAGAGCACAAAGTCATGAGAAATTGAGGAAGCCAGTGAGAGTCTCAGAATGGCATTTCAGTGAGATCATTTGAAGAAGGCGTGTATTCAAAGAATGGAGTCTCATTGAAAACATACTTAGAGTTTTTTGTAAATTGCGAATATATTCTCTTTATGCTTTAAAAGGACCTGTATGACAGACCAACCTCAGCTCAGAAGTGCGTCACCAGCAGTGTGAACATCCCTATTGCTCTCACAGGAATGCAAATTGCCTAGTGAGAAAGAGATTCTTGGCAAAACAATAGTGGCAATCATATTGTTTACTTTAAAACAATGTGTGAAACAACCTGAACTGGAAAATATTCTATTTTATGTTCAATAAACCACTAAACACAGTGGTAAAAATAAATTATATTATAGCACCACTCCTCTAAGATGATTTTTATTTATTTTTTTATATTTCCTTTGTTAGTGTGAACATAGTAGTTCAACCATGTATAAACATCACCTACAGTGAACTCATTTTTCCTGGCAGGAGACTATAATCATCATAACGCTTAGTGACTTACCCATTCCTTTTAATGACTTCACTGCTAACTCACTGTTAGCTGTCTCTTTTATACAGCCAGATCCCACCTCTATGCAGCTCTCCTGGTCTTTGTCCCGCTCTGACAGACTTATACTCTTCACTGTACGGTGGCTTCACATGTTGACAGTGTTTTCACAATGTGAGGAAGATCAGGGCGAACACAAAGGTATTGCAGCTCAGCCAAACTTGTCGCAGCAACATGCACTTGCAGCCAAGAATGATGTGGCAGTGAAACCACAATGTGCACAGTCTTTGGAGCAGTCTACAGTCAGGTTTACATCCAAACATCTGGATTAATACACATGTCCATCCACTGCTGCTGATGTTTTGGTTCATGAGGATGAAGAGTTGAGCTGTCAAGTGTGATTAAACCAAGAGCAAGACACATCTGTGATGTTTTTGTCTGCCACCATTTTTCTTCTTGTCAGCGGAGAACTGTGGGACATTGAAGTCACACTATTCGTTCACTATTCACTCATAAGTCTCATTGCGTTTAGATTTTTTTCCACTTCAGCCAATCATAAATGAAAGGTTTTTTTATTTTCAAATTGAAAATTTGATGGATGTCTGACCTTCTTTGTAAAACTTTGATATGAAAAAACAAAAAACGAAAAATAACATTTAATTATATATCTGGAAAGAAAGAAGCGCAGCCTCTAATGTGGTGATTTATTTTAGATCAGTTCTATTTTCTGAGATGAGTTTACTCTTTTTGAACTCTAAATCTGAAGTTTTGGGTACTACTTAATGTTAAGCGTGTAGCTTCCTGTTGAGCAAATGAGTTGCAGAAAAGTTAGTGGTGCTGTCTGCGGGTAAATAAATTTCACACATGAGACACGCCGCACGGTGACAGCCACACCGAATCTATTTCCTCTCCGCTTGCAGGTGCATCGTCTTCTATCTCTCTCTCTCTCTCTGCCGAAGAAGCAACCAAATGTGAGATGAAAATCTTTTCTCCTTTCTGCAACTAGAATACAAAGAAGCTCAGTAGCCGAAAGCTACAGAGACTCTAAGGAGCATACTTGAATCAGATGGTGTTTGAAATCATTTGAAAAACTATAGTTGTTTAACACCATTTAAATAAAGATGTTGCCTGAAGGCTTCAGACTAAATCAAACAGTTTGTACTCATACCAAAAAGGAGCAATATTACTTTTATTTTTAAGATTGACTTTTCTTTTGCAGACCAACAGAAGCTCCTCACTTCTCCTGCAGGATATCTGTTAAAAAGAGGTTTTATCTGAGGTCAGAGGAAAATGTAACTATCAGAAATTTATAAAAAGACAGACTCCGTTTATCGGCCTGCAATGGGAACCATTAACTTGGTATATTCATGTGAATCTTCTGCAGCAGGCTTCTCTCAGGCCTTCCTCTCTCCCTCTTTTCTTCTTTTTCAGACACTCTGTCGCACTCTCCATCTCAGCGGGGCTCTTTAGAAAGATTGGTTACCTCTATCTGTGTCTTGTCTCCCACCAGACAATTTCTTCCTTTCTTTCTTTCTTTCTTTCTTTCTTTCTTTCTTTCTTTCTTTCTTTCTTTCTTTCTTTCTTTCTTTCTTTCTTTCTTTCTTTCTTTCTTTCTTTCTTTCTTTCTCTCTTTCTTTGTCTCTTTTGTCTACCTCAGTGGGAGTCTTAGAAATCTGTCCTGAATCCTGAATGACTTCTCTGCAATATTAATGAGGGGAAAGCTGAAAAAAAATCCTAAACTGACATTGACAAGAGGAGGAAAGCAGGAGTAGAGATGTTAAAGACAGAGACAGAAGACAGATGGATTGGATGCAGGGAAAGGGAAAGAAGGAGGAAGATGAGCTGTCTGCCTGAAACCAAATTTCTGTCTATGTTAACCTTATCTCTTTTTTTTTCTTTCACAGACGCACTTGCATTAAACCACCTTTCTGCAGCTCGACAAAACCCATCTGACAGCCAAAGGGCAAGAGGACAAGAGGTGACTCAAAAAAACAATTTGAGGAATGTGGAGCTGCATAAACAAACTTGGCTCGAGCGCAGAACACAACTGACTGATTTCAAACAAAAATCCATCAAATAAGCAAGTGAGCTTTTGGTCTTTTGGATTTGTTTGAATAAATCAGCCTCAGAGCTGTGTAAACTCGCATCTTCATGAGAAGAAGGAGCACATAGCGGTTCAATGTTAAAACAGCAAATTATCTGACCCGACAGCTGTGGGATTGATGGGTGTTTTGTAAGTAAAAC
Organism: Embiotoca jacksoni; assembly: GCF_022577435.1. Lineage (NCBI taxonomy): Eukaryota > Metazoa > Chordata > Actinopteri > Embiotocidae > Embiotoca > Embiotoca jacksoni. The sequence continues at coordinate 3,691,936 of NW_027185363.1, read as the reverse complement.
TTGATATCTTACATCTTATAAACTGGAGCCACATCACATGAAAGGACTTTTAACTCAAACAAACACCATATCTTCATTACTGTGGTGTCTCCAGCAGCCTAATGTGCACATTTACTGTCTCATAAACTTCACAATTCTCTAAAGGATTTATTAAAACGTTAGAACAGCGAGCCAGTCTCAATTAGAGCAGGAGTCCCAGCTCTGTATCTTAAAGCCATGGATGGGAAGACGGACAGCATACAGGATTTTTTCAACCAACTTTGGAGCTTTGCTACAGACAAACACAACCAGGGCGTCTACAACACCATCTGCCTGGTGGTCCTCCTAGCTCTTCCCCTGCTGGTCCTCCTCACCACTGTGGTGGTGTGCTGCCACTGCTGCTGCTGTCGCCATGCCAACGGCTGCTGTTGCTGCTGCTGCAGAGACGCCATGGCAACATCAAGGTCAGAAACAAAGAAGAAAAAGAATTCAGCCAATACGGAAGACTTGTGGATCTCGGTCAAGACGGGGCCGATGACGCCCGACAGGGTGGCTCTGGCCGTGGTCTAAGAATCCATTTTTTGTTTTGAGACTGCTGATCCTGGGTCAGCTTGTGCAGCAAAGCTAGTGGAGCTTCTCACAAGTGTAAAACTCAAACTATCTTGGAATCAAAGGAGGCTGAAGACATTGTTCAAACTAACAGGAAGAGTTCACATCTTGGCAGACACAGATACGGTTGATTTATGTAAACAGTGTAGATAATGTTATCACTTTGTATTCATGTGATGTCGTGCGTGTTGGTTTTATGACCATGTTTACAGCATTTTTATGAGCTTTTTTAGTGTGTGGTACATAAAGGAAGAAATATGCAGACAGAAGCATATATATATATATATATATATATATATACCTGCAAGTGTGAGGGAGAAGTACAGTGTTATTGAGAGCACTTTGTTCTTAGAGCTCCCATGTGAAATTCATTGCGTCTGTATTTGGGAGAGAGAGACAATTTAAGGTCTGCCCAGTAGTCAAATGGCTGTATTACTGCCTACTTTTCACTTTCAGGCTGCAGTGTCGACTGTGTTTGACTCTCACTTTCTGTCTTAGATATTTTCCAACTTGTTTACCCACTTTGGGTCTTTACAGAGAGTTGGACTATTCAGGTCAAATGAGACACGATTTATAATCCAAAAGTAAGAAAAATCACCAAAAAGCTCAAATAGTACAAAAAAATAGAATAGTTGGTTAGACAGCATCTATAGAAGTCTGTAATGTTTCTTGGTCCTGTTTTCATTGAAATTTTAGACTGAAGTAAAAAATGATTTACTTTTACACCTACAAGCAAACTTAAGAATAAAATCTATTTATTAAATTCTTTATGACTTGAAGATGTTTTTAAATATAAGAGACCGTAACAGGATTCGTGGTCAAAAGTAGATCCTGGAAACAGAGGTGAACATACACAAGTTGAATTTTTTTTTTGAATCATTACACAGGAAATCATTGAGGTTAAAGCAACATCTATAATTTAGATCATTTTAGTCCACTATATGAATTTATTTTGAACATTTGAGGAATTCTTTTTCTTTTTCTTTTTGAAAACAACACAAATTAAACTGGCATTAAATGTGTTTCACTTTTCAAAGTAAGTTTTACATATGATCTCAGCATGTGTCAGCAGAATTTTTGCTCCAGATTCTTCCTTTTTTACTAGCAGCTAATTTGGATTAAATGGAAGACTATAGATTGTAAGCACTGAATACAGATATAATTAATCAAAATAATAAAACAAAAGAGAATAAAATTATGTCTTTGCAGAAAAACACAACAAATGTGACAAATTGTTGTCTTTGACTGCCTCTTCCAGCTCTGAACATACAGATCATGTCGTGTGATCTGTTTAGAGCTGCTCCTGTTTAAACCTTTTAATGTGTATTTCTCAGATGTTTGATGAATAGTTACATCAATAATGTTTCAAAACACAGCAGTGTTTTAACTATATTCTGTTGAGAAGCAAACACACTTATGATTTATTTCCTCTGTGAGTCAAACTCTTCAATTATTTACGTAGCCTATTGCTCAAAGTTATGTGTTAAAGCAAAAATAGTTTGAAGAGTATTCAAAGTTATATTTTAACTAATTTAACCGCATATTTTTGAGAAACTCTGAAATAATCAAATGATTTGGGATTCGAGTGGATTGTGCCTGAAGGCTAATTTTTGGATGACATCTCAAAGCCCAATTAAGCAGAAGGGTCTCAGCAGTATCATCATCATCTTTATGCATTAGCTTATTCTGGCACTAAGTTGATCTTCTTGCTCAAGTACTGCCGGGAAAACAGGCCCCACTCATTCCATTACAACTCAGACAGAAACATCCCCATGTGGAAATTGCAGTTTGTCTTTTCCGGTTCATGTTCACAGAAAGGGACTGTACATGTTGGGCTAAATTCGAAAGCCTGAAAAAAAAAAAAAAAAAAAGCCTCAGCAATACATGATGACTAATAAGCACAGCCGCCTTAGACCGTAAGGTTTGCCAAGAAAGAACATCAACATGTTCAGAGGTTTGCTGAACATATCATTGTGGTTTGTATTTGTCAGAGATTTACAGTTTTATATATATATATATATATATATATATATATACTAAGTGGAACAATTTCACAACATAACAATGATGATAACAGGGGTACATAAGCAGATAAAAGAAGAGAGACTAATGGAATTGTCCCAACATTGTGGGAAATATTATTTGTTTTTTTGGTAAGAGTTAAATGAGCTGTGTGCTAAATATGTAGCCACAGCCAGCAGCTAAGACAGTTCGCTTAGTTTAGCAAAACAAACTGGCAACAAGGATTAATAGCAAGCCGGGCTCTGTCAAGCTAACAAGGTCATTATTAACACATTTGATCTCATCTGTTTACCAGTGTAAAAACAGAAATTCACAGTTTTGCAGGGGGGGGGGGGGGGGGGGGGCGGCTACGTTTGGAAACCAGCAGAGACTCCAGGAAGTTGTTGGTGGCTTTTGTTACTTTAAGCACCAAACTGTTTCCAGTCTTTGAGGTAAACTCAGCTCACCGACATGAGAGAGGAAACCACCTTCTCATCTCGTTGTCAAACTATCCCTTTAAACTACAAAAAAGCTTTTACATATAAGCGAGTTCAGGAATAATCTACCTTTCCAACCCGACATGCTAAAACATCCAAAAATGAATCATTAGTGATTGATTTTAAGCACTGTGGCTGAAAATAACACTCTATGTAAGCACTGATTTTTTGTTTCTAACAGTGGTAGAACTTATTTTGCTTTCAGCCATTTTACCAAGATAATTACAAGGACAAATGTTGGGGAAAAAAATGGGGTTTTCTGTCTCTACCAAACACGTTCAATTATTCAGACGTGAATGCTAATCATTTTTTTCAATTTCTTCCATCTCATTTGCCTCCCGGCATGCATTCAGTTACCAGCTGACCATGAGTAACTGATGCTAATTTCACATCTGTCATCGGTTGTATTGTAGGTGGGGTTTTTTTTCACAGCCCTCTGCTATATTAATCTCCAGTTTTTGAGATCACTTTTTCTCTTAACATGTTCACACCACTTGCGCCTTTCTCCTCAACACCATCGTGATGTCGAGCCTGTTTTGACTTCATTCACTTTTCGCAGATCATGGTTTTTTTTTTCCCACGCACCATATAAATTAGCAGCAGGAGTCAAGGGGAAGGAAATATAAGATATATATGTTTTGCATTTTCACTTTGTCAGTTTTCTGTGGTCAGAGGGAAATGCAGGTGAGAGGACTTGTCATCTGTTTGAACAGCAAATCTGTCCCCCTGGATAGTTTTCTATACGATAACACAGGTTTGTTTTTTTTGGTGTTTTTTTTCACTCCATCCAATTATGCATGACATTGTATATTTAGGACATGTTTTTGTTGTTGCGCAGTTGAAAAAATGCTGAGGTGATTCTTTTTGTATTAATTATGCGCCTGGCTGGGTTTTGTTGGTTGCTGTGCACGCATAATTTATCCTGACATATTGAAATACAATGACAAAGCACAATGTGGAAGATGACAGGAAGAGGAATAAAGTATTTTTCCAGCTTCATGAAATCTCGTTTATCTATTTCTGATTTAAATTGAAGGTAACAGAGCCTTTACATTTTGACATGAAGTCATTATGTTTAAGTGTGCGCGGGACTCTTCATTTAATGTGGCTGCCAAGAGAATATGCTCATGAAAATGTTGTGTCCATACATCCGGTTCATTTGTGCAAGTCAGTGGAAAACAATGCTCCTGATTATTTTTGCAGAGTGTCAACACACTACACTTACAGGAGCTGTGACTGGCTGGGAAATCGGAGAACAAAAGCCAAACAAAAGAACTGCATTCACAGAGCATGATACAAGCTGTGCACGGCTCCATGCTGCAACATTTCCTGTTACACAAACATCATCATTTATTTGAAATGAATTACAGAAAAAAAGTCAATAAAAGGGGCGGAGTAAGGTTTCTCAAGGTATAAACTGTGTAATTAAACAAAACTGAAAAGCTGCTGAGGCATATGCAATTACTCAGCACTTCTGCCTCCAGTGATCTTGGTGAACATGTAATTTCCATCATCACTTTGATGGCCGTAGCCGAGAAACCTTTGATGCAAGTAATCAAGTTTGGCTGGAGGAGCAGTTCATCTTTGACAATGGATGTGTACTTTGCACAAATTTGTTCCATCTCGCACATCCTGATTATTAGCTTGCGTGAGATGATTGTGAGCATTAGCATAACTTGAATATCAGCATGTAGACATTTGTCATTCTTTAAGGCCTGAGGTTTCTTTGAGAATCGTCCTTTAAAACTTTTACAACAAAAAAAAATTCTAGCACCTTGCATTTGATTTGATCAGGAGGTGTATCCAACTCGTTGACAACTCTTTTTTTTTTTTTAACGCTTATGTGCACAAGCCAATGTGTGATGAACGATAACCAACAACCAATGTGATGACAAGAAGTCTAACACCTCAGGTCACCATTTGAAAGTACTCATTTCCTTGTAGCTTAGCTAACACTGAACCGCAACACAGTTGTGATGCCGCATAAAAATACCACTCATGTCATTTAGCGTGTTGAAATGATCTGGTATAGTAAACTGAGAAGGCCTCCGAGCTGTGACTCCTGACTTTTGTTGTAAGAGACGTGATATACTGTAGTAACAGGTGCATCTCACGTTGTTAGTAAAATTAAAGAACGACTACAGAATGTGACGAATTGAAAAATGTCAATAGGAATCAATCAAGAAAAACAGCCCATGAGAGGTTCAGGGACCCCTGGATAAGAAACAGTTTTTCATCCAAAATGTACCATAAAATGTATACATTTTCACCATGATGTCGGATCAGTCGGTTGTACTTAGTGTTCCTGTGTCCGTGTTCCCAATCAAGTCAAATGTCAAACTGTCTGATTTTCACTGACTAAAAAGTTGAATTTCCATGACCTGTAATAAACAGAAAAATGTTTCACCTTTTTGCTGATCAGACAAAATCCAGCTGTTATTTTATTCCAAAGTAATTTGGAGTTTATTTAACAGTTCAAAGGCTTGTTTAGTACAAAACCTTAAGTTTTTTTTTTTTTGAGCGGCTAATTCAATAAACTGAGCACAATATTTTGTTATTAAATGGGAACAAAATTTAAAAAATTTCCTCGGGCTGCCCCGCCTGAAAATTCTCTTCCACTGGGAGCAGAGCAGTGAGGGGGGTAGCATGCTTTTTACTGTGGGTGTGGCTGTGTAGGTCTCCTTCTCCCATACCCCAATAGATTAATAGTAGTTATACAAACTTTACATTTGGCTTTTCTGTCATCTACTCAACCAATCATTGAAGTCATTGTTTTGTAGCCAAAGCTGTTGAAACGTATATTTTCCTCCATGTTTGCGTTCGTTAGCAGTGACAGGAAAAAGCACATCTTGACTGAAGTGATTGATAACGAGCAGGAAGGGGATAAAACCACTCAAGAAACAAGTTAAATAAGACTATACACAAAAATACTTGATGAAAAATATAAACATTTTGATAAATGGCAACTAAACTTTAAACATGCTTCTCCAAAACTCTATGATATTCCATGATTTGGCTCAAAAACAGACCAAATCCCTTGACTTTCCGTGTCAAGAATAGACTTTATATAGGTTAGGTTAGGTAGTTAATTTATTAATCCCCGAGGGGAAATTTTTTTCGCTACAGCAGCATAAAATATCATCATTCATATTCATTCAATGATATTCCAGAAATTCCATGAACAGTGGGGAACCCACTGTGTGTTGTGTTTCAGTGAATATCTCAACAAATAGAACTTGATTTCAGATGCTTTCACTTCTTTTTCGGTCAGTTCTCCTCTCTTTCCACAAACTACTCACGCTCCACCCCTTCAAACAAACACTCCGTTGTTGCATTACCAAGTTCTCTCATGGAAAAAATACATCACACTGAACCTCAAGGCGTAAGTGTCAACCCGAGTGACACAGGCAGACAAATGTGTATGTCAGCGAGCTTATACTGTACACTATATATACAGGAGAGAAACAGAGAGCGAGGGAGAGAAGGGGCAGAAGGCTCCGTCTGTTTATTCTGGCACTGAGCGAACCATTTGCTTCGCAAAGCAATGGCAGGAACCAATCTCCTTAAAGTAATTTGCAATCACTGTGGCTGAAAAGGCCTCTTGCATCAATGAGCTTTTGTGAGACATTTAATTTCAAAGTTGAAATGAAACGCTATGCGAGAAATATTTGCTTCCAAATTTGGAGGCGGCCCCATACTCAATCTCTTATTTGGTTTTGATGACTAAACACTCAGAAATATTATCTTTCCACCAATGACATTCCTGAAGAGTTCCAGTGTTGTTCAAAGAGATTATATCTGATATCTCTATCTTTTCATATTTAAATGGTGTGATGTATTCCTTTTTATATCCTTCCCATACACTTTTAGCCTGTGTAAAAATGGCTCCGACCCAGACAGCCAGTGGGCCGTTACTGTCTACAGATTGAGATAGAGAATTGGGAAACTGTTAACAGACCAGACAGCAAACAGTCATCAGTTCCTGAAAGTACAGTTGCTCAACTCAGTGTGATGAAAGTGGAGCATTGTAGAAACACTGCAGATAAAACTGAGTGTCAGTGCTCATGTTTCCACCAGTTGCAGCAATGCTTGGTTTAAATAATTCAGTAAATTAAAGCAGGGGCAGTTTAACTGAGAGGTGTCATTAAAGGTTTCACAAGAGATTAACAATATGCTCCAACTGAGTAAACTCCACCTGCTGATAAAGACTGTGATGCAGTTGCAAACAGAAGAGGCCAAATTAATAAATTCTGTACAACTTAGCACTGTGTGAACCTTAAATATCACTGGACTACAGCTATTGATATTCTTGAGGTGGATGTCTTACAGCAATGCTCGTAAAGGACCTTCTGTTGTCAGCCCACCCAACTATTGGAAGGGTTATCATCTGATGACAACAGTATCATCAGTTGTACAGACACTCATGGTCTCCACAGGATAAATTTGAATAACTTTCGTGATCCCCTGACTTTTTCATCGAGCACCACCCCGAGTTTGACATTTTTGGTTCAGGGAACAACTTCTGGATGGATTGTAATGAGATTTCCTAAAGATATTCTCCCAACAAAACTTTAATAAGGTTGGGGATCTCTGTGTAAAATTACATTTTAAAGTTCAGCTGAAGGTAACATGGGGCTCAGAGAGTCTGCAGTTAGATTGATATTCTATTAAGGACAGTATGAACAGGAAATATAATTAAAGCAACTAATAACTATGTGAGTGTAGGTATGTGTACAGATCTGAAAAATATGAATCACTGTGATAAAGCAGCATTAGACTTGAGCTCAAAGCTTTACTGTGCGTACATACAGCCTCAGAGAGCTACTGGTATGGCTGTAGATTCTTTGAGTGGTTGTGTTTCCACAACAGCAGTCATGAAATAATAGAACATCTTATCTGTCATTTCCACAGTAAGACATTCAATCTTCAACCAACCTCATTAAAATCTGCAGAGAAAAAAAGATGGAACTACTTTGCAGGTAATTATTTTGTTCAACCTGGATCCCTGAAGGCCTTGGTTACACCGAGGTGAGGAAAATGACAAAGTCTTCATGTAACAAAACTTTTTTATTCTGTGAATGGCAGCATGGCTATGAATGAGCAGTTATAATGTCAGTTTGACGATACAAATTAGTTAAGAAGTTATTCATATAGAGGTTTTTAATTCCTTAGTGAGACTCCTCATTTCTGACCTTGAACATCCTGACTGAGGATCGGCTGGATTAAAACCGTACAAGCCAGGAAAGCTTAAAAAGAAAGTTTTGGGGAATGCAAAATGTATGAGGGGTAGGGACGACAAATCAGTTCTGGCAGATTAGCTGAAAGGTTGATTGATGTGCTCCGTCCTTGTCACATAAACCACGTTTGTAATAAAAGTGTAAAAAATGTAATTAAGTAAAGTCAAAGTCAAAGCAGTATTAATAACTTGTGTCAGCCCTCCAGATTGAAAACAACAGTTTGGTCATTAAATTCCTGAGGATGGGGCAAACAAACTTCATTCTTATTGACATTTGACACGGGCACATCACAATGATTGATACGAGCTGTCCCTATCATATGAATGTAAAGCAGGAGCAGTGGGGCTATTCCAGACAGCCATCCGTTGTTATTCTCTGGCTCGTCCTACACAAACTGATGAGATGTGACAGCGTTAGAGGCACAGTGGCAGCATAATGTGATGCAGCCAGCCAGCTTCATAATCAATAAACTCAGGGGTCTAACTCTAATAGTCTACATCTGATCCATTAACAAAACACACAGGCCACTTTTTGTTTTACATTTATGCTATTTAGACAATACTACAATACACTCAATTTCTTCCTAGGACTTGAAATAAACAGATGTAATTCACGTAACCTGTGCTACTGCCCTGAGGCTAAAAAAAAAAAAAAAAAAAAAAAAAAAAAGGTTTAAATGAATGCAATAATTGGAGAAAAAGTTATTTCTTTTCAGTCTACTGTTTCCTGATTTATAGTCAAGGTTTCTACTAGAATCAGTAAAACAGAAGTTTCTAAAATTACAACAAAACTACAAACAATTCAAAGGCAGTTTTGTTATTTGCCACTTTCCTACAATCACACGAAACCTATGGATTTCTGATTTGAATACAAACAGATAATAAGTTACTACTGCATGTGAGCTTTTCTTTATTTTCCCATAAAGTTGACGAAACATTGAGGCACATTGATGTAAATAGACCAGTGATGAATATATTGTGATCCGAGTACCAAGACATACCTATGTGTGTACTGTATGTACAGAAACACCAAATTCTAGCGTGAACGCAGATTACTGGGACTGATGATGTCTGTTGTGGTTTTAGGTGCTCTGCTACTTCTCCTGGAGTTTTGTGGCTCTGCTTTTTTCCCGGGCCATCAACGATCGCCTCTTCCTGCTGGACAGGGCTCCCACAGGTCGGATCTTCATTTCGGTAAAGTCGAGGGATGTTAGGTGGCCCTTCCATGGCTCCCAGTTTACTCCCTGACAGCAGAACAGCACATTCAGAGGGAAACAGAGGAGAGACAAAGGGGAAAGCAAAGTGTGTTTATACAGAGAAGTTGTGAGAAAAGAGACAGACAAGGAGGAGAGAGACGGAGTCACGGAAGAGGCTAGCAGCATGACAGACAGGCTGAATGACAAAAACAGTAATAAATACCAGCCTCTGGCTTCATTTCATGTGAGAACAAACTTGTTTTGGCCGTTATTGCATTTCACCGACAAACATTGCAGGAGACATCTGCAACAGCAATATTATGGATGAAATCGTGACGAGAGCAGAGACATCCTCCGGCATTTCCTTTGGTATCAGTCTCCCTTATAATAACTGTTGTTTTTACCCTATTAGCCTGGTAAAACACACGTATGGTTTATAGCTGGTGTGAGAAATGTGTTTTATTATCACTGCTGATGGATTCTGGCCATTTCTGCCTCACCTCAACAGTCCAAAACAAAACAAGTAGAAGTGGGCTGGAGTGAAGTTATCTTTGATTGCTGACCAGAGAGCATTTTCTGTTGCCATTCTGTGAGCACCTTTAGAAAATATCCCAAATGATAGTGATACAGTTTTTAATCATGATGGTCAGTTCTGTTTGTTGCAAATCCTGACAGAAGTAGCAGTTTGTTGTGAGCGGAGGCTGTAAATACTGTTTCTTTGTACGTGTTAGCAGGGCTAAACACAGTGAAAAAATTATTAGGAAAAAGAAACTCCTCCAAACTTTGTGACTAAACCTCAGAGCTGAGGTTTCCAATAAGTGTTGAATTAAACAACACTGTGAAAATTGTATTTTCCACAGTCTTTTGGGGCTGAATGGGATTCAGAACTAGAAGAATAAAACCGTTTTGGGATCCACTAGCAGTATTTTTCAAAACCATGAATCTGCTGTGCCGTTTAGGGAACTATTGTTTATCTTGTCATAAATGCTCGATTTAAATGGTAGAACTTCAGAAAAAGTTTGCAAATAAAGTACTCTAATGGGAAGGTTGAAGTGAGGCCATGATGGTTGGGCCAAGCCCCTTTTCTACTGCCGGTATCGGCTCTACTCTGCTTGACTCCAATAACTTTGGTTCCAGGTACTTTTCTGGATTTCGTTTCCCACTGCAGATAGAACCCCATTGAAGTGCAGTTAAAAATACACAATGCCATTTTCAACGTAACACAGTGGAGGATATCGTTTTCAACCAGAGAAATGTTTGCATCTTGAGTAGTCTAGTGAATAAAAAGTTGCCGCTACCATAGTAGCTTGACTAGTTAACAACAGCAGGTTTATGCAGGATGTCCCAGGTCGTGCATGCAGTGGCTTCTGACCAATCAGTTGTCTGCAGTGTTTTCACGTCTTAGGTTTTAGTGTCGGCTCAGCTTGTTTAGAACCTCGATTGGAGGTGATGCCAATAACAGTACCAGATACTATCCACAACTTTTGATTGATGGAAAAAAAAAACGACAACAAAAAAACAAGGGCGTAGAATCAAATCGAGCTGAGCATGTACCAGAAGTTGAAAAGCGGCTTAACTGCATGTTATTATACTATAAAACTGTCACCACATAATACCGTCAGTGCCTCCTACTGGTATGAAGGCAGACTACAACACCAGAAAAACTGGGGTTTATAAAGTTAATTTCCATAGCTCACCCTTAAACTTAATCAATCAGGACGAGAGAACTAATGGTATTAACAACAGTATGTGCTACAATGTATAGTTCATTCTGCGTATGTATGCTGATCTAGACTGCATATACATAGAGAGAGTTTTTACATAAAGAGCTTTACAAGGGACCTCTAATGTATCACACACTGCCAAGCAAGGTGCTTCACGCCGTACACATGTTGACTGGAGGAGCAAGGGATCTAACCGCTTACTGATCAGTGGATGAACCACTGTGCTAAGACTGTTCTTCCTTATATATTGTTCCATTTTAAAACCCACACTGACAAACTCAGACCAGGCATGACAGCGCCTCATGACAGAAAGGTACATTTTCCCCTCATGATCCAACAACCCCGAGTTCAGTGTTGTAGAACTGCCAACTTGCTCACTCACCAAACTGTGCCTGTTGTCGCCCCATTTCCCGTTGAGGTTGGCCAGGTGACAGTTTTTGTACCACCAGGCTCCGCGGTGAGTCAGGGCACAGTTACCCAAAGCGATGTCATTATCTGAATCGACAGTGGTCCAGGGTCGGCCTTGGTGGTAGGTCATAGCATCACCTGAGGATCATAATTAGGACTGTAAAACATGTGAAAACGTCATCCAGTTCAACATTCCTCTATCTGCCATATAGTTCGGATTTTGCGCTTCACTCTTTTTTTTCCTTGTGTGTTCACTGCTGGAAGGAATTTAATAGACTGCCATACAGAGCATGATGCAGTACTGCAGTATACTGCATGTTGTTTCTGCGCACAGTGGTATACAGCATGTAGACACAGCATCCCATTTGCTGTGTGTCTGTATCTGTCTGGCTTCAAAGCACACTTAAACCCTCCCTTCTTCAGATACCATCTTCCCTATATAGCTACTGTCTGAGACTGAAAGTAAGATTGTAAAGCGAATATCCCGCCGACTGTTGGTGGATATTTGCTTTCTCAGCAACCCTCAGCACGATGGGTGGGGTTACCTGCTGCTTGAAACCACTTTATTCCTGTCACTGTCTATTTCATTGCTATATTTAGCATCACTTCTTCTCTATAACTCATTCTATTTGAGTGTCAGAGAGAAAATCTTCAAATACTGTTTTCACAGCATCAGTCTTTTATATGACATGTAGTTGTAGGAGCCAATGACCCCACCTGCTGTCCCACTGTATTTGCCGACCGTGAGTTTGAACTTCTGCTTGACTGGTGCAATCTTAAAGCTGTCATACACAGCGTAGGCCCTCTCTGAGCCCACGCCCAGGTCAAACCTCAGCTCATACTGAGTAGGAGTGTTGGTCAGCTCATATATCTTGTCCAGACCTGAGGGGAACAGACCAACAGATAATGTGAATGAGAGAAGAGATACTCTATTACTGTTCATATGTGCATGTTTAAATATCTGCAGAACTATCCAGCACAAAACACCGGAGTGCTCACCAATCCAGAACTCCTCGGTCATGTCGCCAAAACCAGCGATGTACTGCCTCCAGCGTTTCATAAAGTCCAGCTTTCCAGTGGTTCGACGCTGAAGCACCTGAAAGCAGCGAGCAGAAGATTTTCACTGACAGATGTTAAACAAACATTTCAAACTGTTTGCTTTGGGTTGTTTGTTACCATATCCACCACAAACATACCAGTAGTTATAATGTCAACTACGAACATTAGGTATTTAGCATTGCTCTTCCATAAAGCTGGGAGGCTCAAAAGAAACAGATTTTCAACCAACAGAGAAGATATCTTCTTCTTCTAGTCCCGTGGCTTTCTCAAGCTTCAAAAAGACTGGATTAATTCCCCACAATGCAACCCAACAGCTTGTGGACACCCTCAGGTTTATTTTTCAGACTTTGTATGGCTCACTCCAGAAGACATTAAATAACAGCTTTCACAGGTTGAGCAGTTCTCTGTGGTGAGTGGCAAGTAAACTGAGATTCATGTGTAAGATAAGTAAAATACCACCTTAACATTTACTGGTATAAATTATTCCCATGTAATAAATATCACTTTAAAATAGTAGCAGTCTTATCAGTTTTTCAATATATTAGTCTGAGCAGTGTATCAATAATTCTTACCAGCCAGCCGCCTCCATCAGTGTCCATGTCGCAGTAAACCTCTATTGGTTTGGAGTGGTCATTGTTGATATAGCTGGTGTAGATGCCACTCTTCTTATTGCCGTTCTTCATGATCTGAACACAGTCCATTGGGAAGGGGTAGAGGACACCAACTGGGGAAGAAGAGGTGATGTGAACATGATTAATGTTGATTTCATACTCCTGAGCTAAAAATACTTTTTATAGCACAGAATCACATTAAAGCACCTGATACATATCAGGTCAACTAAAATGAGATATGGTAACATTGTTGTTCAGTTAGGTGGTATGTACAGACCTGTTTTGAAGATGGTCTCTACCACCTTGCTCCTCTTGTTGCCTCTGTAGGCAATAATGGTCACAATGTAGCTCTTCCCCATCTCCAGACTGGACGCAGCAAAGCTGCTCTCGCTGGCTCCGAGTTGTTTTTCAACTGTCTGATCACAACACGACACAACACAGGTGAAATCAATTACAGTGAACACTATAAATGTATAGTATTTTGACCTGTCATGTATATAAGGTACCTGACATTATAAAAAAATAGCCTCTGATCAAGTTCACTGTAATGAAACTGTATCAAAACTCAACAAAACAAAGGTATAAAATTGGCTCCTCGGTTCTTTTAAAACCAGATTTGTTCTGTTTGTGGCCACAAGAGGACAGTGTTTCACACAGCTTAAATTTAACATGCACCTTCAGCCTCAGCCTCTGTCACACTGTAAAAGCAGTTGTCCAAATGGCATACGGAGTAAGAGGATTCGTGCATCCCCCCACACTCTTCCACAGGAGTGTGTGTTCTTTGTAATTGAACAGTTGTGTCAAAGTAAACATAACATCGGAGATATATTTGGCCAACTTTTAACTCACATAAAACACCTGAAAATGCACCACTTGTTTATACTCTCAGTATGTTAAGCGTCAAGAATTACAACAGACATGAGTTAACCTTTTTAGTATTGCAGATGATCTACACATGTCAATACCTTGTGGTATGGTGTTTAGCTGTTTGAGGGAGAAAACGTCTGTTAAACCTGATCGCCCAGTTACCTCCAAGTTTCCCTCTTCATCTCTGTAGGTGAGGATGTAACCCTCGATGTCAGCCAGAGGAGGAATCCAAGTCAAAGAAGTCGAGTCTAGCGTCACATCTATGGCCTTCAGGTCCTTAGGGGAATCAATGTCTGTGGGCACGAGTGTAAATCAGAGTGGATGACAGCAGAAGAACAAAACTGAATAGAGGTGCTTTTACACGTTTTTAAAAAGGAATTTAAGTGATATGTGTTCAATAAATACTTTTGTGGGTTTTTTTTTTTTTATTTCATTTTCAGTTTTAGTCTTGGGGTACAAACCTTATTCCCTTCATGAAGCTCAAATGATGACTATAAATGTAATGCTTTTGACAGAGTAGCTTTTCTCTCCACCTGAAGCACTGGAGTGGAAGTGAAGCGTCTGCCTGCATTTACAATTTGCCTTTGCAGATAAACTGGCAGTTATTCTCTTCCTTATTTAAACGCTTTGGTGGTTAGACCGGAAACAGACGCTGAAATAATTTGTCTGACAAGAAGACGCCTGCTCGAGCAGTGAGAGCTTTACCCGCCTGTGGTTACAGAATTTAGAGGATGTGTGTGTCACCTTAATGTCTGATAACACAAGTGTGGTCAGGGGCCTATATGAGGTGTCAAATGATCCAGCCAACAAGTCCTAGTACCTTCACCGTGTTCCTGCTACGCCTATGGTACTCCAATATATGTAAACATGGACTTTGGCGAGCTGTAACAAACACCATATTTACATTACACCTAATTTGACAGATAATTTACATGTGCATATTGGCACATTGTTGTGAGTGCAAGTCATATCTGCTGCCTAACCTAGAATTTAAGGTAGGCTATATCATGAAAGCTCATTCTGTTTTCACCATTAAATCAACCAGATAGCGTTCGACTGTTTTGTTAAAAATTAGACATGCAGGCGTTTGTTGCAGCACACCAATGACATTACACGTGCAGGCAGGTGAATGAGGTGTCAAACAATTAAGCCAACTATCTTCCTCCTGTGTACCACAGTACAAACAAACACGCACCTGTACTGGAAAACACGAATCCCCCCAAATTATTTCAGCGCACGCCACACAGCCTGTGTGTCCTGGTACAAAGTCATCCAAAACAATCTCTGATTTTTAATCAGGAACCATTCAATTATCAGTATCATTGTCAGTGGAAAACGAAATTGCCTTTTTGGTGTAACAGCAAAACATTCTGTGAAGAGTGATACATTTAGTAACACCACTGTTAACTAGTGGGAAAAAAAGGCTCCTGAAAAGTCTGCAAAACTCACGTGATGTGGTTTTGAGACAGTTTTAAGTGACATATTCATGGTGCTTGTTACTATGTCCAATAAAGTCACAAATGTAATAACATGTGCTTTTATGTATCCCAGATGATATCCTCTGACACAATAACTTGGTCTGGAGCCACTGATGGTTTCTAATGAGTTACGACGAGCAAAGTTTATAATCCAAAACTCGGCCATTTGCTGCCTAATTGAAAATGATCCAGCTTTCACTTAGAGCTCCCAGGAGATTTTACAGATCATCTGGCTCACACAAAGATACCGCTGTTGAAGCCCATTCACCATGTGCTCCTGCTTCTCACCCCACACTGAGTTAGGAGACATACCCAGTGACCTTGCCAGGCCTGTTGGAAGTATTTCTGGGTTGAACAGCAGTGCTGGAGCTTCCTGGTAGTTTACAAGTTTGGATTAACAAATGTTGACTTTGTTAGAAAATTGTGGTTTCATAAATTAAAGTTAATTGGGTGTGAAAAATTATGAATTGCCTTTTGGTGTGCATAAATCATCAAATGGCATCATAGTTTTTAAAATCAATTCCATTGTGACAACTACTGACTCACTGTTTTTGACAACACTGAGCACAATAATCCATTAGAGCATACAGGCTTCTGTTAATCACCAGAAACATTCATAAATAAGTCTTACACAAGACACAGGCAATGAAGAGAGCTCTGCTCAAACCAAAGTTCCCAGATGTATTTCCTCACCCACTTAACCCTTGACCCTCGTGAATACCAGGGTATGCAATAGTGGAGTTTAAAACAACATTAAGGCAGTACAACATACCCACAACATCTCTTAACAACTCTATAAGAGAACAATTACTGCAGTTCTTGTTCTCTTGTTTTGAAAGGCTTAATTAGGACCACATGTAGCAGACCCTGACTGACTGGATATTATTATCAATGGTCTCAGACAAAGATCTTTTCATCAACACTAATAGAGCCAGTTTGAGCTTGTGTATGGAACAACACCTGGGACTCATTACTGAAAGGCTGATGATTGTTTAAAAACAGTCTCACAGTGTTTCATCCTAACTGTATTTCAAATTAAGAGTAAATTTTAGCATTGACAGGCTGGCAATTCTCAGAGTTGGCTCATATAAACATCAGATTAAGGCCTCCTTAAATTGGATAAAACTCGCTCTGAATGGCATCCTGATGTTTTGCCCAAATGCATCAAAGTATTTGAAAGCAGAGATCCGGGTTGCCACAAAATCTAAGAGAAAAAAATGACTAACATTTAAAATGAGTGACCATTTCAAGAGGCAGAAGGACCTAAATAGTACCAAAATAAAAATCTGCCTGTTTATATTGTATTAACCTGTCTCAGCTTGTGTTGAAATCTTCCTGGTTTCTTTGCTCCCCTTGATGGCCCAGATGTAGACAGTGTAGAGAACCCCAGGCCTCAGACCAGTCATGTTGTGAGAGGTCCTGTCAGACACAACTGGGATCTCGTCACTAGCACCCTCAGTGGAGCTGTAGGTGAGCATGTAGCCATCAATTTCTGCCTGGACTGGATCCCATGACACGCTGAAGCTGGACTCTGTTTCGTCTCGGGCTAAGAGGTTAGCAGGAGCATCCAGTTCTAGAGAAAGAAGTTAGTGGAAGTAGTTTAATATACTACTCATGCAAACTACACAGACTCCTAATGCAAACTAGAAGATGTGTTGTTTCATCCCTCATTAAAAGGAGAAATGAAACAATTCAGCTTGAATTTACTACATGTATTAGTACATGTATTAGTACCACAACTAAACAAAAATGATGATTACATTAAGATATTCCAAGATTCAAAAAAATTGCTTTTTTTTAGTTCAATGCAGAAACCTTGTTCCCCATTCACAACCCAAATGTGGGTGATGTAAAGTACATGAGGAGTCGGGCAGTTCAGTTAGACACTGGAAAAAACAGTATCAGGCTCCAAAGGGGTCTCTGTACTTGTGTTTTCATCAGATTCATTGATTTCTGTTTGTACTTAGTCTGATGACAAACTGAAGATTGTCTTTCTTCGTTCGTAGGGTACGTGGGAACATCCACTTCTGTATGGAGACATTCTTGTAAGAGCTGAGAGAACCAGCACGGGAGTCCATGCTGAACACACCCCTCATGGCCAGAAATCAGTCAGAGAGATGCTGATGATGTGGATAACACAAGGAAAAAAAGATCAAATGTATATCATCTGGGATAGAAAGAGTCTGAGCTAATGCTTTAGGTTGAGAGGGACTGGCTAAATGTTGTCAGGCTCACCTCTGGTCCAGACTGAATGTGGTATTTATCATATTCAGTAAACAACCAACAAGTTTGAAAAGTGAACGTTCTCACAAATTCAGTCTGTTGCACAGTTGGAGATTGTGCAGGTGCATCTGCATGCTGCAGGGAGAAGTCATTGCTCAACATATTCCTCTGTACTTGCTGAGAATACCTGGTTTCTCTGCCAAGAATAATCTCAAGTCTCATCCCTATTATGCAACATTTTATAAATGAAAGGTGATGCGACTTGAATATATAGAGTGCTTGTGATTGTGGCAAACCAAGAAATGCTGGTGTACATGACCATTGAAATCAGCTGTTAAAAAAGTAATAAGTCCTTCCAAGCCTTCTATTGTCCTCTTCTGTCAAAAGCTTTTCATCCTATTGAGAAAAGGAGGCAGCCGTTACACGAATCCAAGTGTATTTGGAAATGACACACAAGTTGGAGCGAAATTGAACAAAGCTCTCATATGGTGCAAGTGAAGAGACAGATGAGCCAAAGCTCTGAATTTCTTGAGTCAATCCTCAATCAAAGCTTCATCTGTGGTCCAACTTTGAGAAGATACCGAAATTTTTGGGAAAAAAAAAAGGCTGAGATGAAGTTCCCAGCATGCTGGCTCACTGCAGTCTGCATAAAATAGTGAGAGGTCCATTAATCTAAGAGGAACTTTTAGTGCAGCAGCTGAGCAAATAGCAAATAGCAGAGGGCAGAAAGAGCCCGAGTGCTTCCTTACACTGCAGGCGTGACTGATGAAGAGGAGATCGCATGGTTGTTTCAAGACATGCTGGACCTCTGAGCTGGCATGGGACTGCTCAGGAACAGCCAGAGTAAGCTGTTGGGGTGAAAAGATGTCTCGGCAGTTTTGCTCCTTATGACCCAAAGAAGAAGATGGCAAGTAGATGAATGAACTGTTGGATGAATACGTTGGAAAACTGCACTATACAAACAGGCAGATTCTGATCGTTCTACCATGTGAATTGACCTGTTGTCCTGTCAAAACAGCTATAATCATTGCATACTCTGAGGCATTAAACACAAATGTACAAGACAGATAATTTGGTTTAACAAACAGTGGTGATTGACACCTGTATCAGCTTGTGTTGAGATGTTCCTGCTGGCTTTGTTTCCCTTGACAGCCCAGATGTAAACAGTGTAGAGGACCCCAGGCCTCAAACCAGTCAGGGTATAAGAAGTGTCGTCAGGCCCCACTGGGATTTCCCCACTAGAGCCATCAGGGGAGCTGTAGGTGAGCATGTAGCCATCAATTTCTGCCTGGACTGGATCCCATGAGACGCTGAAGCTGGACTCTGTTTCATCTCGGGCTAAGAGGTTAGCAGGAGCCTCCAGTTCTAGAGGAAGATGTTAGTGGAGGATATCAATACACAAACTACAATGATGCAAAATATGATGAAAAGGTGGGTGGCAAATTAAAGGAAAAAATTCAGATCTCAGCCACTAGTGTTTAATGGCAGATTTTGAACTGATATTTTAGAGAGCACTCTCCATGACCAAATGATCGAATGTGTTTTGGAAGTATTGTGTCCGTTCCTACAGTAGAGTGGAGGGGCTACAGCCACACCTCACGAAGACACTTTGCTCTTTTTTTCCCCTCTAATCTGTCACCCATCTCTATGTCGTTATATTAAACAGTGATATAAGGATATTATCATGTCAAACACAGGATAAGGGGATTCCTTCAAATTTTACATAAGTTATTCAGATAATTAAGTGATTTGGTTTTGAACAGATGGTAGTAGATCTGAAACCTGTCTCAGCTTGTGTTGAGGTTTTCTTGCTGGCTTTGCTCCCTTTGACGGCCCAGATGTAGACAGTGTAGAGGACCCCAGGCTTCAGGCCAGTTAGCACATACGAAGTACTGTCAGACCCAACTATGATTTCCTCACTTGAGCCCTCAGAGGAGCTATAGGTTAGGATGTAGCCGTCAATTTCTGCCTGAGGGTGATCCCAGTGCACCCTGAAGCTGGACTCTGTCTCATCTTGGGCCAAGACTTCAGTAGGAGCATCCAGCTCTGCATGGGGAGTTATAGTTAGTAGACACTACTTAAAAGACATCACTACATCTGGTGCATTCATAACAGAAACTACACACCTACAGCTGCACCTACAACCAGTGTGTAAGAGGTTAGAAAGACTTCAAACTTGGATCAAACCGTGTGCTGCGGTTTAATGATCTTTTAACCTTGTCCTTTTCTCATCAAGCAGATTTGTTGTTTGTGATTCATAGTGAAAATTAAATGTAGGTATATTTTTTTTCAATTCTTAAAAAAAAAAAATCTATATTTGCCAAAAAGAACATATACAATTTTTTCTTGTTGAATTCAAGTTTGACGTCATATCACACTGAAACGTGGGAAGTAGTATATTAAATATACTATGAGCTATGTTAATCAAACAACATGCAAACTGCAGTAGCACACTTTTTTTGTTACAAAGAAGCAACAAACTCTAAAACCTGGATGCTTTGTAAATTATGACCTTGACCTTTGACCACCAAAATCTAATCAGTTCATCCTCGCACCAAGTGACTATTTGTGCCAAATTTGAAAAAATAAATCCTTCAATGTGTTCCTGAGGTATCGCATTAATGAATACGGAACGGACAGACGGACAACCCGAAATCATACCACCTCCAGCCACTGCTGTCACTAGCACTAGAGGCATAAAAAAAAAACCTGAACAACTTATACTGCATCTGTTTCATTAACTCATGTCATTATTAGATTAGAAAAGATTCCCTGTCTTTTCAGATTAGCAGCAATTGGGGTAGGTTTCCATCTGAGGACATCTGCACGACCCTAAAAGGAGAAAAGGCAGTAACTACATATCATACTCGGACAGATAGAAACGTCGGCAAACAAAGCTATGGATTAAAAAAATAAAACGAATCAAGCACAATTTTGTCTTCTTGAATAGCCTGCGTAGTTAACAAGAATAAGAGGGCAGAGAAGACACATTTTATTGATAGACAGTGCAGAACATTATGCAAATAAGGGATCTGCATATTTTAGGTACAGGGAATGGTTTTCTCTGCCTCTATCGTCACTGCAGCCTGTTTTTGTAGGGCAGTGTACAACTCTTTACTTCTGGAGAAATCATTCTAGAAAGGAAACTGGGGATAAGTATATTTTTTAGTATTGTAAGATTGTACAGACTTATTTTTGGTGGTGTCGTATTGCAAGTGACTGTGAAATCTTTCAAGACATATTTAAATAATTCACACACCTCAGTAGCATCCATCTCTCATTAAAAACATTTGTCAATGTTTCTCCTCCCATACTGCTCCCTGTTATAGTTTAACTTCTGATATTTGGTTCCTGCTGTTTGATGTATGAGGGAGGTTATTGGAGTAAACATGTCTGCAAACCAACCAAGCAAAAAATCTGAATCCGGGTTCGAAAAAATGTACAATTGTAAATAAAACATTTTTAAAAAATAGAAAGGGACATGTGGTATTTTCAACAAAGACAGCAATTTAAAGCAGTGGCAATGGCTTAAACTACTTAGCAAACACACAGACACACACACGCACATAGACACAACAGGTGTGCAGAAGTGCGACAATGGAAAACATAATTTCAACAAATTCATTATGACAGTAAATGTGGATTGTGCTGTGTGAATTTACATCTGCCACATGTACAGTACATTGAATACCTGACTATGTCAAACATTTATATTGGTGGTATTCTACAGTAGCATGAATGAATGTGGGGATAATTATCTCTTCACTTCCAGCTGAATATGTAAATGCCCTTCAAGTTTTTGATCCTGCAGCTCAACAGAATTCCCAAAGCTCTCTGGATAAATGCCAGTCAGGACTCAAAACTGTTCCTCCTCCGACTTTCTTCTGAAACATGAATGCAAACAGACAGCAACAGCTGCTAACCTGTACACTAGTCAGATTAGGAGACATGAGAACACAAGAGATCAGAGAAACTAAATAGCTGGCTTTGTTGACCATGTAAAATTTTCTTCTTATGGACATTCAGCCGCAGGCTAAACTGAACTGCCTTTAAATGAGGTGTCCAGACTAATTATGTTAAATAGCCTTTTTCAGGGAGGGTTCAACTTTTCCCTCTTGGCAGTTAGAATAAAAGGGGTTAGTGTGCTAAGAGTAAAATGTCTGCACTGATGCTTTTTACTTGCTGCCATCTCAAAAATAAAGGAAAATTGTGCAGAAAACCAACACACAAAAGATAAAAAGGAAGTGATTGATGCATGGTACATAAGGGTTATTAGATATAGAAGCATCTTGCACAAAGGAGTTGGAAAAAATAGAGACCCTTATAACATATTTCCCTCTGTTCACAGGCTGTAATAGGCACAGACAGAAAATAAATGACCTGCTTTTGAACACTTTTCTGAGAATCACAGGTTATTGTGCAGTCAGTAAAGAAGTGTACTGAGGATGAAATATGTTTTTCTGTTTGTACATTGGAGGTTCAAGACCATTTTCAAAATGATGGGTTAGTAATTTATCTTTTGTGTCTTACCTTTGTGGTTGACCTCAGCTGAACTTTTAAGCTTAGTGTCCACCGTTTGCTCAAATATAAGGCTGTTCTGTGAAGCTCTTAGATAATGGACAAATAATCAAATCAATCACTCCTGTAATGAGACAAAATCCCATTTAAAGTTTACCTGTTTCAGCTTCTGTTGAAGTCTTACTGCTGACTTTGTCTCCCCTGAAGGCCCAGATGTAGACAGTGTGGACAACTCCGGGCCTCAAGCCAAGCAGCTTGTATGAGGTGCTATCCCGTCCTAGAGGAATGTCTGAGCTGAACCCCTCAGTAGAGGTGTAGCTCAGCATGTAGCCCTCTATTTCAGCCTGCACTCGATCCCACGACACTGTTGCAGTGTCCTCTGTTACTTCAGTGGTAACAAGGTTTGTCGGAGCATCGATGTCTGAGGAAGTAGAGATACAACAAAGAAAGAAAGAATCAGAACAGAACTCTCAGGATAGAAAACAGAACCGAGGAGATATATCACTGAGATAAGGAGTATACTGGATGTAAATAAGACAAGCATGAGCAACAGGACAGGAAGATAATTTTGTGGCTAATGGAAAAAGCCATAAAACTGCTTTCCGACTAGCAGCTAGTGCAAAAATTAAAAAAAAAAAAAAAAGGCCTCTGAGGAGGAACAAAGGGCTGTCAATTTACAAAACCAAACAACATTCATGACAAATGTTGTCCATGTGTGCCTTTTATAATAGGCAGTATGTCAGTTAGAAAATGATTCATGAGATCTTCCACCTCTTTAAGGAGCAGTGTATAAGGTTTAGTGGCATCTCGTGGTCAGGTTAGAGATTACAACCAAATGAACTCCCCTCGCTTCATCCTCCCCTTCCAAGCATGTAAGAGGCACTATCGTGGTCATGAAACTAATAAAAGGACTTGCTGGTAGCTCATTAGCTAATATTAGCATATATATTAGTTATATGTGCTGCATTCCAGCAGAAAATTAACTCAGTAATGCTCGCTTGCTTCACAGCCAAGTGGATAACTGAGGTAGATGAGTCACTGCACTCCATCCCTGTAGTGTACATACATGTATGCTGTGCCTAATATTGTACGAGTTAAAGTAGCGATGGCTGGAGAAAGGATGTGTTATTGTTTACTGCACCTTTAAAGCACACAATTGACTTTTTTTTTTCCTATATAAATTTACAAAATCTTGTTATTGAGAGTTTGTATTTTGTATGGAAATATGTATGGAAGAGGACAAATGAACCACAGGAGACTCTGGCTCAGCTGAGGAGCTCTGTGAATCTCTTTAACATCGTGGCACACAACCCATCCCACGGTCCTGTCCTGTTCACTGAACTCCACAGCATGAGCTGCAGAGGGAAGCGGACACAGGAGCAGGACAGAACACACATATGGAAGATACAGGCGGAGCAGTTGGTGCTGCATGTGCGTGAATGGGTGTTAGGGTCTGTCGCGGCGATCTCTACGAAAGTGAGGAGAGAGAGCAACAAAGACAGGAGGACAGAAAATAAAAGAGAGAGAGAGAGACACACACAGAGGAAGCGGAGGGAAATGTAAAAGCAATCATCATTTAGGATTATTCCTCTGCGGCAGCGGCTCAGTCAAGGTCAGTCTTGTGTCAGTGTACAGTCTGCATCGTGAAAACTGATTGATGATGCATCCAGGAGAAGAAAGGAACTATGCAACTGTCTAACTGTACATCCCCTCTGGTTGCATCTCCTCTCTACTCTTTCTGTCACTTCCCCGTCCTTGTGGCTGCGCTGCCTGACAGTCTGTCATGAGCGAAACCACAGAAAGAATTATAATAGCTCCCATTTTATTAGAGTTGACTGTTTCCTCCAAGGATGAAAAAAATGAGAGGTCGTTCAGTAGTCCAAGTACCTTAAGTAAGCAACACTAAGTGAGCTCAGCATGCTCACAGTGAAACACCAGGTTGGCATCCATCTAAATGTTTGGACAAGTTTCTTTCAATAGTGCTGGAAATGATAAAAAGCTTGTCTCTCAATGCAAAAAAGAATCAATAACAGTTATTTTGTGCCAGACTGAATGTTCACACAAACTGTGAACATGTTGCCATTTCAACTAATAATTTCACAGCTTCACACCAGACCTGTGTGAGTGTGGTTTGATAGACAAAGTGGCAACATGGGCCACAATAAAGATTGTGTTTGGGAAGAGACTGTCAAACATACTTAACACAGGCCTGAAAAAACATCCAGATCATTTCAACCTCCTGACAACAACCAGCCTAATGTTTTTAACATTTAAGGACAGATTATTGTTTGTACAGTCACTCTGAGGAAAATGAGCTCTACCTTTTATCTTACTGAAACTTTTTGTTTGTATAGAACAGAAAGTGTTGCATGCTGGCAACATATGTTTTCTCATTCCAGTAAGAAAATGATTTTTGAATTGATTTACAACAGACAGACAGCCCAAAAGAATCATAAAAGTTGCGTGATTTGGTTGGCAACCTTTGAAATAAAGTTTGTATTGAATTATGTATGCCTTGTTCTCCTTTAGAACACAGTTTTCCTTCTCCCTTTGCAGTGTTTTTTTTGTCCCCCCCCCCCCCCCCCCCCCCCCGAAAAAGGAAGTGGAGTTCATGTTCATTCTGCTCTTCTAGACAGTATAGCTTCTGTCATAACTATCTCACGTACATTAAAAGTTATTTGATTTTCTCTCTTGGAACTGCATGCCTGTGTTTGCTCTGAAGTTACAGCGTATGATGGATCCAGTTACTCCAGACGTTCTACCCGACTAGCTGTACAGCATCAGTGGCTTCCAGGCTACACAGCACAAGCAGTGGCTTCTGCCATTTGGAAAACAGCTTATCCATTATGGGTGGCATGTTCAGCAGAGGTACTGACCACAAGGCATACGGTAACAGGCCGTCTTTCATAATTTACAGCCATGCAGCTTCACAGCCTCACAGTATAAGGGAATGTCTATAGATCGAGTCAATAAAGTGGTTTCTTGTAGAGACTACAATATGTCAGGTGTGACATATGCTTTGTTGTGGAGTCCCTTGGCAACCACAGACTTTTTTGTATGTTTGCTCAAGAATCTAATATGTACTGTAAGCAGGTCATAACTCTTTATGACAGCACTGACTTATCTGTATACTGTAGCAACATGAATGACATGAAATCCCTTTCTTGCCATTTTAAATAGCCCTCTCATCACTCATTCACAGTCCATGGCAGACATAGAAATATCACTGTTTTTAAGAACACACACACAGTTTCATTTTATTTTTCTTAACTAAAGGATCAAAAAATCTAATCAAAAGCAAGCACCACTGTTACATCGTAAAACGATCCAAATCTGTAGAATTATAAACATACTGTGTAATAAGCTTCACACTGACAAACTGTGAACTGGCCTAAGTAAGAGTGATAAACATACACAAAACGAATTCTGGTGACAGTTCAGTCCCAAAATTATACACTTAAACAATAGGAGAATGTGTGTAGATTTACTTTTACCTTCTTCAAATGTTACCAAGATTTAAAATACGGACACAAACAAAATGCATCCTTTCACTACCTTATCCTTACTACAGAAATACAACAGAAAAAGAGTAGTTATACACACACTCCTTCAGTCTCGGTTTGACCTTTCATGGATTATTCTTGTATGCTCGTATTTTTTTTTTTTTAAATGTTCCTACTCCCATTTTCACTTGACATTTTTCCAACATCTAATGTAAAGAGCTGGCTCCAAAGCCTCTGATGGACAAGTCAGAGCTGACAGGGTACTCCCTCTGGACCACATGAGGTGCTATAGTGTATCCAGATAACATTAAGACTCAAAAGTCAATCCCTCGACTGAAGCCAAGCCATCTGCTTTTGGTTATATAGGCTTTGGTGGCGTCTTTATTTTATCTGAATCAGCAGTAGCAGCTGTGGTATGTTGCGTTTATACGCCTTATAATCTTTTTGCAAGTTGGTGACTGCGAGAAGTGTGCTCCAAGTTGAGATTCCTTATATTCAGACATTTTTCTAAATGTTTGCTGTCTTAGAATCATTTTACTTTGGAACCGAATATATTACTAATAATTCCAACATAGTGCAGGCTGAGGGAGGATAATTAATAGAGTCACACTGGAAGCACAAATGGAGGTCCAACCATACAGTAATATTAAATATATCGATTTTGGAACCGTCTGTGCCATTTTGCAAGATACATGAATTCCCATACTTCCTGAATAATGAACCTACTTTTCTGTTTATAATTTTTTGATGGGAGATGTAATTGTAGAATAAAAAAAAATGTGTTAAAAAAAATAAAATCTACAAAGTACAAAATCATATTTTGGAATATTGTGTTATCAATAGCAGCGGGGCCACCCTCATCACATGAGGGTAAGGGCACAATATGAGAGCGGTAGCTACAATGTGAAGCATTACATGCTGCGACATAATTTTACTGAAATTGCTTCTTTGTGACCCAATATGTTTCTATCCTGCCTTATTCTTGCTCTTGATTTCCCCAGAAATATCTTGATTTCTCACCATATCCTTATTTTCACTGTTATACCATTATTTCAGCAAATTTTTGTCTTTAACCACAGCACTTACTGTCCTATTTTTCTTTCTTTCTGCCTGCTCTGCATTTCTTTACTTTCCATATTTCCTCCCCATGTTCCTTTTATCTCTCACTGTGTATAACCACTACGGCCGAAGGCAAACAGCGTGTTTAGTGAGATAATAGGTGACAGTGCTCTATGTTGCGCCATGCCAGTCATCATGAAACCAGCACATCCTCTCTGGCAAACAGAGTGGACGACTATCCTCTTCAATCACCTCTAAGCCTTTTCGTGCTACACCTAAAATGAAGGATTGCAGCAACTGAAGTGGAGACAAGCCACTGTCTGCCTGGTGTAGATTAGCCCATTCATACACCTAGACACACATAAACACACATGCAACCACGACACAAGGTGGTGGTACACTTGGTATATATATATATATATATATATATATATATATATATATATATATATATATAAAAAGGGATTAGCAAAGTCTGGAGCACTTGAGTACCTGGCGGTCTTCAAAAGAAGAGAGGTGAGTCTTGAAAATACCTACCTAACACTGATGACTAAAAACCATTCAATTGGGAGTCTCTGCGTCTAAAAATGAAGAACCATCAACCTAGAGACTGCTTTTTAACTGCTCTGAAAGTGGATGAGAGTGAAAGTGAGGGAGGACAGAAGGAAAGGGGAATGAAAGACAGAAAATAGGAGTAACTGAGGACCTGTTGTGCCACTGTGGGCCATTTCAAACTCACTTAAATAATAACGTTATGGCAGCTAAATGTCAACAGCGGCTGTTAGTGAAGCTGAAAAATGAATTCCTCCTCATGTAGTAAACCTAGTCCAAAACACAATTAGACCAACATGCTAATATCCAACATTACCAGATGGAATCATAGACCTCACCTCCACCATCAGGGAGCATCTTATAGTCATTACACCATTCATATCATGTTTCCCCTCGGTGACCATGCTCACCACAGCCACTAGGAATTGTCCGGATTATTGGGCTGTAAATTCCAGCCCTCCATCTTTAATCCATAATCGTGCCTCTTGCTGGCTGTATTCATTATTCTATTATCATTGGCTGCGTGTGGAAGGTAATAGCAGGTTGTATTGTACGGTATGTCAGTATTGTGCATGACAGATTATGTGTTTTCCTATTAGGTCCTGACCACTGGTGACTTATAGGCGATATGACAAGAGCAAAGAACCGGCTTTGATGTTGCACCCAATTCAAAACTAAGTGGAATATGGCTATCCTCGCTTTTTCTTTAATGTGTTTCAGTTCCACTCGTGGCTGATCAGTCATTTTAAGTGTCATGCCGAGTCAGACACCACCAGTGGAAGCACAAAGGCAGTCTCAGTGCAATTAATGTCAGGCAGTAGTCAATTTCAGGGAAATTGGTCCCATTTTCTGCTTACTGATAACAAGGTTTGGCCACATTGGGTTTAAAGACTCATGAATGCTGATGTGTTGACACTGACCTGTTGCCCCAATGACAGAAGAACGTTGTCCGTTCGAGATTCCTTTGATGGCCTGCACTGCAATCTGGTACTCTGTTCCTGGATACAGACCTGTGGAAAGGATATTAATGAGCTTCAGTGTGTACTATAATGCTCTCAACAAGTGGTTCACATACTTGGATTGACTCTCTCTCAAATTCTTGCCTTTCCTTTGTGTAATGTTAGATATTTTCACCACAATTCTGTTTGTGATATAATGATGTGACATAAACAGATAGGATATTGCCATCTTTTTATGCATTTGAGTTACATGATTGTATTCTATTCAGTTCTACTGTATATATGTTTTTAATTTTATACAAACATATTCCTGTATTTGTGTACACATACTGTATGTATGATAGTGTATATTTCATGTGTGTTTGTAAGTTTTATTTATAAAGCACTTCAAAAGAAAGATTAAAGCATTTAGCATGAAACCACTACCAAAAGGAGCAGTGTGTTAGATATCGCGGTGAGGTTGCAGATTGCAACCAACTGAACATCCCTCACCCCCCCCCCCCTTCCTCCTCCTCCTCCTCCTCCTCCCTCTCCAAGCATTAAGGAGAATCTACAGTGGCTGAGAAACTCAGGAAAACACAAAAGGCCATCTCTGGATTCAGTGTTTAGTTCTTCTGAGCTACTGTAGAAACATGTCAGTGCATCATGTGTTCTGTGCAAACTTGTGTTCCCTCTGTTACAAGACTTACCCACAAAAGTGTGTTTGATGCGCGCCTCTTGGCTCTGCTGTACGTTCAGCTCCTCCTCCTGTCCTGCCGGGTCAGTGTGTGTGAGCCTGAAGTAATCCACCTCAGCTGGTGGGTTCTTCCAGTCCACCTGAATGGAGACCTCAGTCTGGCCAATAACTTTTATATCATCAATAGTTGAGACATCTGGGAAGGACACAAGCTTTGATGGAACTGGATGTACAGACACAAACCCCTTACCGAAAAGCCTGCATTAAAGCTTGTGTAATCAAAAGTATCTGCCCTGCTCTGTGCCCGCATGTCCTCGAACTACACAATGATTTTCTATCACACTGAAATATGACGTTCCTGAGGAGTAGGGCCAAGCAGGAATTTCCCTTTTGGCCATCTAGAAAATCCCCAAACCAAATGATATTAATATATTTGTTCTTTGTTCCGAAAGAAAATGAAAGTCACTCATATGGAGGACTCATAAGGTTTTTATCTTTTCTTCGTCCTGCCAACTAATGTTTACTCAGAGTGTCTGGGTTTGTTTTTACACAAGTAATTTTACTTCTACTTGAATAAAATTGCTTTAAAGTAACAGTATAACTTTCCAGTGCTCTTTCCATCACTGCACATAACTGCTATCCTTCTCTACTGTCAAAGATTAGAAACATGCTTTAGCACACCTTTTCATGAGAACATGAAATACATGTAATTGTATTTACAGACAGGGAACATATGACAGTCGTGAACGTTGTCATAGCGAGGAGGGACCTCTGCATTTGAGGCATATGGTGAAAAAAGACCAAACAGAACCATCAAAGAAAACAAATCTTACCAAATTAAAATACTCAGCATTTTTTCATGCCGGCTATTTTGTTTTGCTAAGGGAAACAGAAAAACATTAATTTAAACCCTCTTTTGAAGTAGATCATCGTTTGAAGTTAAAATGAAAACTATGTGACCAGTGAAATGTCTCTTGCTGTGTACTCCTTACACAGCCATAAACCAGATGATGGCGTGTTTTCTCATGCCCATATGGGAATGCTATGCTCTGTGAGGTTTTCCATGGCAAACATGCCTAACCACACGTTAGCGTCAGACTCAGTCTCTCCCATTTTTTTAAAGTCTCACTCACTACCATCAATCCTGTCAATCTCTTTCTCTGCACATCTGTCTCCTACCACATCTGTTACATTAAACACATCCGTGGAGCCATTCCCTTGTAATTACCTTAAGATTTAATGCTCAACCAACCAGTGCTTAATGAAACACTTAGTAATCACAGGCTTCAGCTTGTTGCTTTTTTGCATAGCAATGGTGTGAAAGAACTAGATGGCAGATAAACATATAAATACAGGGGGGGGGGGATGCTTGTCCTCCAAAGGTAAGATCAAATAACAGGCTGCCCATTCATTCATAAATATACTCCTTAAGCAGGCCATATGAAGAAATACGATCAATAAGTGATACTGTTCAAATCTGAAAAGTCAATGTTCAATATGTAGTATTGAATCCGCAACACTTCCTTCCACTAAACATTTAGGAGTTTGACATGTAAGTGTTTTTATACCTCATCACACACATACTTACGTTTAACCTGAATGTGACTATTAAATCCACAGAAAATCTAAGTACATCCCTCAGACTTGCAGGCCACAGCTGGCCTCACAGCAGAATGAGCCTGTAATAGGTGACATATGCCTTTACTCTAAACCACCCACTCATTTCAAGGCAACATGCTGCATTCTGCCTAATTTTACTTCACCAGTGATTATTCTGAAAAATATCAATTTAATCAATGGAAACACATTTGAAAGCCTCATTGTCGTTCCTCAGTCCTGATGAAAGCCGTCTGTGCTCACCTGTCATGGCTTCAATTATGTCTGCCTGGCTCTGGATTTCTCTGATGACGGCATACACTTGGACAATGTAGGTGGTGCCAGGAGTCAGTCCTGTGATGAGGTAGGAGTTCTCTGTGTTGGGAATGCGAACCTAGGATACCGTGGGTTGAAATTAATGAGTTAGTAAGATGTTATAAAAAATATAGCTCTATGCCACACGCTTTATTTGACACTGATATGACAAAAAAAAAAAACATCCTACCTGCTCCAAGGCCCCCTCATCATGTTTGGGATGATATGTCAAAACGTAATAATCAGCCCCTTGAACGGACTCCCACTCAACCAGGAGAGACACGTCTGTCACTTGGACCAAGCGCATACCCTGAGGACCGAGGACTGAAAGAGGTTGAAATATTAATAATGTTCCATTTTTAAATTACATTCCTTGATCTTTTTCTCTCAGACTATGTATTTCAACCTCATGTACATGTCCACACATATTGCAATTACCTAAAGACCGTGAAAATATATTGTCTAAATCAGCTTGTTACAAGAACCAAAGAAGAAGTCCTGACCAAGCAAAAGCACGGAGGTTTCTCCCTGAGTTTGAGACAGAAATAACTGGAAAGAAATATTGTATTTCAGTGGTTGTACAAGGCCAATGTGCTCCAATGGAGATTATGGAAAAAATACAGTAAGAGGGGAGGACACTAAGGTATATACTGTAACTATGGGGGAGTACAAAAACAAAACAGCAGCCAAAAGTCAGAAGACAGCACGTCAGCAGTGTTGGGGAGGGAGGTTTTCCACAAACAAGAGGAACTTTGTGTGGCCCTGATATCGGGAAAAAATGGTAGAGTGTGGTTAATTTTGAGGAGTAAAACATGGTACACAGGAGCATATTTCAAGTGACAAATTGTGAACCGAGTGGTGAAGGAGTCCGCCATAACTTTGGAAGGGAAGGAATTCACATCAGATTTAAATGCCGCTCCACAAGTCAGGAAGTTCAATGTTTTTCCTCAATTGTAACAGCCCCTTTTCCATCCAGGAGCAGTTAATGTTCCACTGTTGCCACTTTTGACACGATGATCAACAATCTTTACCCTAAAATAATATTTCAAAACAGCTGAGGTGAATAAATTAACATTTAACATTTGGCATAGTGGAAAGTAATAGGGATTATTGTTTCCTTCTGACTGAATATGAATTATGACTGAAACAACATTTCTGAACTCCTGAAAAAGTCAATAGCAAGTGAACACAAACAACAAAATAACAGTGTTTATGATGTTCAGGACAAAGGAAATGGTGATTCAACCGAGTTCTTTTTTTGTTTCCCTGTGTCCTATTATCCTGCCTATTTGTTTATTAATATTCTAAAGTTAGACATGTGACTCAATCCTGAACCATGTTTACAAAGACATAACTGGCAAATTTGAAAAAATGGCCAAATATGGTTTTAAATTGAGGACAAAGTTCAAAGTGTACATGCTGTTGAACTAAATCTCTTACCAAAGTGTCTATGAAAGAAAGGAAACATTTCTGAGACAGCCAAAGAAGATACAATAATAAAGTTTAATCCAAAGCATCTGCCTTGTGTTAACAGGGCTTTAAACAGCTTCAATAATCTCACCTGCATTATATTTAGATTACCTCATTAGATGTGCCTGCTTTTCTAATATAATCTGATGGATAGACATGAGTTAAGGAGTAAAGGCTAAAACAATATTTTCATTGTTAAAGCACTGCTGATTTCTAAGCCACAAGGCATCTGCCTTTGATAGTGAAGACAAAAAATAACATTAAAGCAAAGACTGTTAACATCCCTGGCAAGGAGTGAAATTACACTACCCTGGATGTGTAGCGTATCTAAAGCCATATTTCAATAGTCCCATTGCCATAATCACTCATAGAGCAGATTGACATCCATCATCCAGGTGTTGAAATGGCAAGTAGCCATATAAAACAGAAGAATGTCTCCACTGTTTTGCTTTTGGACTCTTCTCCCGCTGCTTATTACCACTATTATTGCTAACATGTAAAATAAACACGATGTATTTTTTTTCCCTTCCTTCTTACTTTTCCTTTGACACAATGCCACTGTTGATGTTGGACTCCATTCAACATCACCTACACACGAAGCTCTAGACCTTTATAGCTATTCTTTGCCTTTTTGCAGAGCAAAATACAGATAGGATAAACTAAATCTAAGGTTTGACATAGCTGACCTGCTACTGTGAAGTTTGAATCATTTATGCTCTTTTTGCAGTGTCTAGAAATGTGGTTAAGGACCTGGAATGGTTTGTGGAGTGGACTTTGGTGGATCCACTCGACGCAAAAAATCTCCTGCTTTAAAGTATAGGCTCTGCGCTGTAGGCTAAATGCAGAGGAAGAAATGCCATAGAGAAGAATAGACAGATGCTGCCATATACAAAATATTATTTTAAAGTTCAAGAGATGAGCACTTTGTGTTGTTCACCTGCAGCCAAATATTCCATTTTGCTGGAGAATTGATTCACAGTATGAATTCAGTGCCGATTCCTGGCTGCTGCTGCTGTTGCTGCTGCTGCTCACATTTCTGCTGTCCTCACCTTAGACTTTTGAAAAATGCAATTTGTACTCTGCTCCTGAGGCAGTACAGCAATAGTGGTCTAGTGAGCAGTGGATTTAGCAGGGAAGGTGATGATTCTTCTGCAGGGTAAAAGCCAGATGTAGCTCCAAAAGAGTGATGGGCATTCTTATATTCCTATGGTATTGTGTGACCTGATGTCATAAGTTATCTGGAGGGTCACAAGGTCAGCCCACTGAATGGGCCCCTTCAGCTGCTCTATCTGAAATAACTGTGAGGAAAGATGCTTTGAATTCCACAGAAATAGGTCACAATGGCCATCATCACTAAACTCACTCCACTACTCTTACTTAGCTGACTGATTATTGCAAACAGTTAGGGTTTAGTTGGACAGACTGATCTTTGAGAGAAGCAGTATAAGGACTCTGCTGGTCATTATACTGTATAACCATTATATCTTATAAAGGTTAAAGCTAACTAAAGTCACAAATATGAGAAAGATTTGGTAAATTTGCTGAGAGCTCTCATTGAATCTTTTATCCATCATTGCTCTTTTTGGTTTTCAAAGAGCCCGGTAAGAGACATTAAATATTAGGTGAGCAGGTGGCCTGTTTTTGTTGGTGCTGAGCAGCTGGCAAGATGCAGCAGCAAAGCCAGTGACTACTGCCAGCCTACCCTGTGAACCTGTATGAATGACTGGATATAATGAGTTGGAGATGGTGAAACATAAATTAAACAGATGGAGGCAGATCGCTGACCAAAGCACAATTTCATTGCTCTTCACAATTATTCCGGCAGGATCTAAAGGTTTTTACTAAATGACGCAGGAAGGAAATTTATATGAAGGTGAACGGGGCATTAGGGGCAAGTGTTATATTTTTAATGGTCCCAGAGCTCCTTGTAGCATCTGTGCTGTGTGAGCTAGCTGTTAAAATACCGGGCCTAATGTCAGAGCCATGGAGGTGACTGTATTACAAAGTTAAATATGAATCCCAATGTCTCAGGAGAAACACAGATCAAACTAAATGCAAGGCTGGGTCATAAAAAGTTATAATACGCACCCTAAATACATAATTTAGTCACAAAAAGTTAACAGAGGAATATGCCCACTCAGACACTATTCTTCTCTACAGAATTCATTAAATGGTGACAGGAAATGTTGCTGGGTAAGATGAAAACTGACCACAGCCACAAAACATTAAGGATTTATGTGTACATGGACATCAAGTGAGCTTTTCTTACTTGAAAAATGTTCCACCAAGTTAGTCATAGACTTTCTGTCTATCAAAGCTGTAACAGTCCATGTTTAGTCCTGTTTAAGGATAAAACCTAAAAACTGCGCCAACTGACAGTTTGGATCTTCACCATTTTAAAAGAGCTTTTTACTAACTATTACCCGGCTAACTGACGATTAACAAGTTAAGAACTTTCACCCAATTTATAAATCAATAAATAAATAAAACACTTTTTTATCAAATGAAAATATGTACAATCCTGATAACACAACTATATGGGGAGGTGTATACAGCAAACTGTCCATCCATCCATCCATCCATCATCTTCTGCCTTTCCGGGATTGGGTCACAGTGGCAGCAGGCCAAGCAACCTGACCCAGACTTCCTTCTCCCCCGCAACATTTTCCAGCTCATCCTGGGGGATCCCAAGGCGTTCCCAGGCCAACTGGGAGATATAATCCCTCCAGCTTTTTCTGGGTCTTCCCCAGGGTCTCGTGCCAGTTGGGCGTGCCTGGAAAACCTCAAGAGGTAGGCGCCCAGGAGGCATCCTGTTTAGATGCCCGAACCACCTCAGCTGACTCCTTTTGACACAAAGGAGTAACTCTAACTCTAATATCCTCCTGATTTCCGAGCTCCTTACCCGATCTCTAAGGCTGAGCCCAGCCACCCTACATAGGAAACTAATTTCGGCCACTTGTAGCCGCGACCTCGTTCTTTTGGTCACGACCCAGAACTCGTGACCATAGGTGAGGATCGACCGGTAAATTGAAAGCTTTGTCTTCCGGCTCAGCTCCCTCTTCACCAACATGGTCCAATGCAGCGCCTGTTTTACTGCTGCAGCCGCATCGATCCGCCTGTCAATCTCCCGCTCCATCCGACCCTCACTCGTGAACAAGACCCCGAAATACTTAAACTGCTTGGCTTGAGGGAGCAATCCACCGGTTTCCGGCAGAGCACCATGGCTTCAGATTTGGAGGTGCTAACTCTCATCCCCGCCACTTCATTCTCGGCTGGAAACATCCCCAGTGAATGCTGGAGGTCTGAAGAGGCCAACAGGATCACATCATCTGCAAACAGTAGAGAGGCGATCCCGAGACCCAAACCTGACGTCCCCCCCCCCCCCCCCGCTGCGCCTAGATATCCTGTCCATGAAGGTCACAAACAGGATTGGTGACAGAGGACAGCCCTGGCGGAGGCCAACACCCACCAGAAACATGTCTGACTTATTGCAGAGAATACGAACACACCTCCTACTGCAGTAGTACAGAGACCGGATGGCCCGTTGCAACAGGTCCGGCACCCTGCACTCCGGCAGCACCAAGTCCACAAAGCACATGTAGACTGGATAGGAAAACTTCCAGGACCCCTCCAGTAGTCTTGCGAGGGTAAAGAGCTGGTCCACTGTTCCGGGATGGGATCTGCACTGCTCCTCTTGAATCTGAGGTTCGACAAACGGTCGGAGCCTCCTTTCCAGCCTGCTGGCGTAAGCTTAGTCTGGGAGGCTGAGTAGTGTGATACTCCGATAGTTGGAGCACACTATCCGGCCCCCTTTTTTGAAGATGGTAAACACCACCCCGGTTTGCCAGTTGATGGGTACTCTTTCCGTCCCCCATGCGACATTGAAGACAGCCCAGCTATGTCCAGCGTCTTCAGCATCTCAGGAAGGATCTCATCCACTCCTGGGCCTTGCCACCGGGGAGCTTTTGGAGTACCTCAGCGGCCTCTGCCAGGGATATGGGTGCGACCCCCACCAAGTCTTCAGATGCTGCCTCCTCTCCAGGGGGTATGCTGGTCGGGTTTAGGACTCTTTCCACCGCCCGACAGTGTCCCTGTCCGAGTCTGCAGTTCCCCCCTCGCTGTGAACAGCCTTGGGCAGGCCCTGCTTTCCCTTCCTGAGTTGTCGGATGGTTTGCTAGAACTTCCTTGAGGCCAACCGAAAGTCCTTCTCCATGGCCTCCCCAAACTTCTCCCATGCCCGAGTTTTAGCATCCGCGACCACCGCAGCTGCAGCCCTTCCGGCCTGCTCTCTCAGCTGCTTCACGAGACCCCTGAGCCAACCACACCCAAAAGGCCTCCTTTTTCAGCTTGACAGCTTCCCTCACCCCCGGTGTCCACCACCGGGTTCTCGGGTTGCCGCCACGACAAGCACCGATGACCTTCTGAACCACAACTCATAGCAGCCGCGTCTACAATAGAGGCTTCAAACACGGTCCACTCGGATTCCACGTCCCCAACCTCCCTCGGGATGTGTGAGAAGTTCTTCCGGAGGTGAGAGTTGAAGACCTCCCGGACAGGTTCCTCCGCCAGACGTTCCCGGTTTACCCTCACTACACGTTTGGGCTTGCCAAGTCTTTCCAGGCGCCAAACCGTGACTAGCACAGAAGTCCAATAACCAAACACCACTCGGGTTCAGATCAGGCAGGCCGTTCCTCCCAATCTCAAAACAGCAAACTACAGAAACAAATTGAAGATACCTTGGAGAGCTTTTATTGTCAACTTCTAGCATGTTGTAATATTAGCCGTTAGTTTGTCCGCTAAGTTAGTTAACCACTAGCTCACTGAGCTCTTCATATGTTAGCATGCCTTCGGTCGAGTTATTCATAGTTTTTTCTAAAAGCTGTATTTCTACAATCCTCAAAGACTCTTCTAACCATGTGGATAAAAATACATGATATATTCCATGCATAAAAAAATACTGAATGCATTTGTTTACCAAGTTGTATCCCTGTTTACCTTTAAAAAATGGCAGCCCGGCTACCTGGATCCAAAACAACTATTACAACTTGGAAAACATGCTCAAAACAACAATTTGAGACTGAACGATTGATAGAATGTGTGATAAGCATATTAATATCTTACCTAATGAACAGTCCTCCCCAAAAAAGCCTTCGTCGCAGATGCATTTGCCGTCCACACACTGGCCATTTCCAATGCAGTCATTAGGACACTTCTGGACGCTGCAGTCCTCCCCCGTGAAGTGCGGGAAGCACACACATTTTCCGTCCACACACTGTCCCTTGTCGTTGCAGTTGTCTGGACATATCAGCTGGCTGCAGTCGTCTCCTGTGTAGCCCTGATGGCACACACATTTCCCGTCCACGCAGCGACCGTTGTCATTGCACTCGTCAGGGCAGGAGGACACAGAGCAGTCCGGGCCTTCCCATCCGGGGTTACAGAGGCAGCTGCAGGTGTTGTGTTGGTAGGTACCATGGTCACTGCAGCTTGTGTCCACACCTTGATGATGATATGGATGAAAGTTTATACTGTTTGCAGTTGCTTGCAGTTGCTTGCAGTACCCACTCATACTGTAGGATTATTGATTATGCCTGCACATACCAGATTAGTGGTAGAAGTACCTTGCTCACAGGAAATACTATTGTCAGAGTGTAAAACATAATTCTGTGCATCTTCCTGACTCCCAGAACCTCCACCTTTCCCTGAATTGAATTCTGGATCAAGATTTTACTTCCCATGTCATTTATGCAGCTATATTAGGCCGTGACACAACCTACCTCCACCTCTTCCGCAACATCCCTGAGAACACTGTATCTTTAGGTAGGTGACTTCCTCCTCCAGTCCATTGACTCTGTACAACAGAGACTTGAAGTTTTCAGACTCTCCACAGTCACATTTTGGTGTCTGCAGCCTAATGTTGTGTTTGAAGACAATGTCATTCTCTCCATTTTTTGTCGTGTCTGTCTGCAGACCTGCAAAATATGCCAAAAATGTACTTAATGGTCATACACAGAAATAGGTACAAGTATTACTATTGAAAAAGGAACAGCCCAAAGAGGAAGAAAGTGCACTCAATATTCCTAAATCTATCTGTAATTGTTCTCTCTTTCTTGATCTCTCATTTATATATTTTTTAATGACCTGTTTTGTCCTGGGCTGGCAGGTTTTCGAGTTTACAACTGGAGCTCCCGGGGATGTCAATTTTATAGACATGGCTGAAGGTGACTCCTTGCTCTTGGGCCAAGGGTTCTGGGTTGTTGTCGGCAGAGCTGAGGTGTGACACGGAGCAGAGTAGGGCCAGCAGGCACAGGGCCCTCCACAAGAGCACAGTGGTCATGGCTAAAGGTCAAGGTAAGAGCAGATAATTGTTATTTTTTTCTTCATTTTTCTTCTTTAAAACAAGACAGACATTCAGTGCACACAGGACAGACACATTTATGACCACTGATCTTCAGCTGAAATGAAGAGAAACCATTACATGATAGTTTCAAGGCTAGCAATGGAATGCAATCAATTTTATATGTCTAAAAAAAACAATCAATAAAACCTTTGACAGCATATATGTGCATGGAAAATGCAGGGTTCATTTTTCAGTAAAACTCTCAAGGAGGTAGGGACTGGCTCTCTCCAAATTGAAAACCTATCATAACATAGTATGAAATAGTAAAAAGAGAGAAAGGTATTTTGTGCAATGAAAGCCATTAGTGTTCCAGCATATAAAACAAAAACACAAAAGTGTTTACTATTATTTTACCCAGTGCATTCAAATAACAGTGTATGGTACATCATTAAAGGAAAACTTCATAATTTGGGGAAATTATTCACTTTCTTTGAGAGTTAGTTAGTTGCCTGGCAACTGGTGATTACAAAACTCCAGGAAGTCCCAAAATCTACCTGCTGTTTGCCAATATGTAGCTCAAGCCCCCAGGAACAGAGGTGGGCTGTGAAGTCATTTTGGTGTCATTGCTGAATTTGTTTACTCCAAGTTGTGATGTGCAAAGCTGTTCTTTTCTGGGTCCCAAATCACTAGAATCAGTTTATTAAAATTTGTGAAAAAAAATTGTTCAGGGAATAAGTCCGTACTTAATTTGAGCTCCGATTGCGTAATCCCACTCTCTGAACTGAGACAGCATATATTCCTCATGATCTCCTGCATCCAGAAAGTGCTATTGCTTTGACAAACATCCCAAACACTGTTTATAATTTTGATCAATTTGATAAGTCTCCTTGCTGATTATCTGAGATGAATGCTAGTTTTATAATGACTTTTTAAGTGATTTACTTTTTGGCATTATTCTTATCCTGCTTGGCCTGATTCTGTCAGTTTGAGCGTCTGACTTTCACTCAAGGCTCACAATCACTTTGTTGCTTATTCACTAAACGAAACACTGAACATGCACTGTTCACGTGTAATGAAAGTATCCGAGACCATTTTTTCTTATTGCAGATATCATTGCATGTTGGAAACTGTAAATACTGGAGGGGACTGTTGACTGTTACATTTCAGTTCACAAAGTTGAAGATGACTCCTCAATGCTTTTTCAATCAGATTGTGGAACACTTATATAGCTCAGTCTACTTCAGACTTCAAATCTCTCATATATGTGTGATCAGTCAAATTGTAAGGGCAAAAACGAAGTGAACTTGGGCCCCTGGGAGTCTCTGAGGTCCCATAGGCAATTGTGTGCTTTTCTCTTTTTGTAATGCAGCCTTGTTCACCGACAGAATCTAAAAGAACAAATCGAACACCTCACTGGTGACTGTTAGGCACAAGAAATTAACTTCTCACAGAATGGAATGAGTGAAAGCTTCATATGATGAAATTTTCCATCTGTTCTCTGGTGCTGGTCTATACATTTTACACAGATTGTATCTTTGGCACGAACTTTGTGAAACAGACCACTGAAACTGTCTACGTTTTTCTCGTTGTGGCTGACTGGACCTGAGTCTCTGGGTTGAAAGAGGGTCACGTTTGTTTTCTTCACAGTGTCAGTGTTTTATAGAATTGAGGACAGAAATGCTGTCGGGGTGATACATAAGGTACATTACATTCAGTGGGGCACGCTACTGTATATTTAATCTCAGAAAAGCTGAACCATTATGTCACCCCTTGTGTGTGTGTGTGTGTGTGTGTGTGTGTGTGTGTGTGTGTGTGTGTGTGTGTGTGTGTGTCTGTGTGTGTGTGTGTGTGTGTGTGTGTGTGTGTGTGTGTGTGTGTGTGTGTATTCCTGTAAAATGATGCTCCCACTCTCCAATATGGCAGCAGAAAGTGAGTAGTCATCACTTTGCCAGAGGTCCTTTTTCTCTAAACCATAAATTGTGCTCAGTCAGGCGTTTCAAAGCTTCAGAGAGTGCAGAAACTTGTCCTCGGTGATGATGTCATTGTGTTTAATGACAGTGATGTCATGTGAACTTAAAACCTTGCAGCGGCTTCCCCAAGGAGCTAAATTACATGCTTTCAAAATAGTACGCCTGGTTTAACCTTCAGTAGACCTCTTTTGGACTTTGGTCTGATTTTAAATTTCTGGTTTAAAAGTTTTAAAAGTGGAAGAAGGATCTTCTGATCTAACTGTGCTGAGCTTGTGTGGTCTTTGGAAACAGAAAACCTCTAATAGAGTGAGTGAAAGTTCAGCAATAAATTGGGTGATGCCTGACCACTGGAAACTATATGGTAGCATATGCTTGAATAAATATGTTGGACTTGCTTGAAATCATACAGGATTATTCTGTGAAACATACAGGCAAAGTGAAATGCCAAACCTGCAACAGCTCTACACACTGAAGCACAGAAGACAGAAACATAAAAAACAAACAGGCAGTTGTGATTTTATACTTTTCCAGCATGCCTTCATGATGAAAAACTAACTCTCTAAAAATTTTATTTTCATGTTTTAGCTGCATTTTACTATAAACTTTAAATTATCTTGAAATTTAGTTTGCTCACAGCTGAATTCTGAAGAGTAGAAATTGATCACTTGGAAACCCCTACAGTCAAAACATTTGCTCATTGAGCATCAAAGACTGAAACAGCTGGGAAAGTAAGAATTTGTGCAGAGAAAGAAACAGATACTTAAACTTCCATTGGACACAGACCTGACCATTAGTCAGAGAATTTAAATGTCAACAAGTGGACTTAAAACCTGCCAATCTTCTTTCTACCATGATGATATCATTATCAGATTAACAGAGCAGGGAAGAAACTGAGAATACCTGACATGCTGAGCGATATGTAAATGCATTTTTTTTTAGTAGCCAAAGTGGAAAGTCACTTCTCTTACTC
Source organism: Embiotoca jacksoni (assembly GCF_022577435.1). NCBI lineage: Eukaryota > Metazoa > Chordata > Actinopteri > Embiotocidae > Embiotoca > Embiotoca jacksoni. The sequence continues at coordinate 3,650,123 of NW_027185363.1, read as the reverse complement.
AAATGGACACCGTTTTTTTTCAGCTAAGTAAACTTTGGCATATGAATCTTAAATCTGATGATTTATACATGAAGTAACTCTGTGATTCAAAAGGCTCCAGTCCTTTTTTAGGAAGACGAATAGACATAAAATTACCACGATCTGCTTCTAACGAGTCCAAACTCAGTATGCTTGACCTTTTTGGTTATTTTAGCTGTCTATTTGACTCCTGCCAGTTGAAAGCTTGAGGTCCGAGACTGGTGCCTGTGCAAACAATCCAAGCTATGACATCACTGGCAAACTGTTGTTTTTACCCTATGTGGTGGTCAAAACTTGGACTTCAGAGATTATTTGTGGGCGAAAGCTTAGGAAGGTCTACCAGAGATGAAACTATGGGACATTAAGAGAAGGAAATGGAGAGAAAGGAAATACAAAGATGAAAAAACTGTAGAGTGAGAGAGATGAGGTGAGTGAAGGAGAGTTAATAGGTGAGAGAAGGAATGATGGAGGGAGTGTGTTTGAATCACTGCAACTCTAGCAGTTAGCAACATTATAGACAGTATGCTGTAGCCATGTGTAATGGCACTGAGTACTGGCTCACAGAGATGCTTAACAAGCATGTTAATAGTTCCCTGTCAAGGTTTTATTTGATGCTCACTATTTTCAGCCCCTTTTCTTATTTCTTTTGGAGGAGATAGCACTGTGACTTTCCAAGCATAGCAGAGGGCTGTTACTGACTGCTGAGAGTGTACCAGTGTGGGAAGGAGAGACAGATGGAGGGATTAATGGTGAGAGGAAATAGAGAATAAAGAGGGAAGTGAAGCAGTCGTATTTGAGAGTCACTGCCACAGAGGTGGATGGATGAACGGGTAGAAGAATGGTTAGATGGTTAAATAATGGGTGACGTAAGAAATGGAAGGATGTTAACTGATGAGAGGTGGATGATGGACAGATGAATGTATGAATGGAAGGATTAAATAGATAGATTGATAGATTACGTGTATTCAAATAATAATTATGGATGTATAGAACAGCTGGTGGTTGGATGTGGAATGAAAGGCAAGATTAGGTACCACTGAATGATGACTACAAGAAGTTTGTTACATAAAGTTGCTGTCATTACACAAACTAACACAGAAAGTTTTCACTTGATTATTGTAAAAACAGAAAGGACTTATTGGATGGATTCCAGTGGACCGGTCAAATAAAGATGTTCATCACAGGTTTGGGATCAGTGTCCAGTACATTCATGATCTAAAGGCAATTGACTGTCACAAGTCTTTCTAAAACTGCAGGACAAAGCAGGAAAACAGAGTGGCCTCAGTCTAGAGGATGCACTCAGTAAGTCAGACATGGCTCATCCAGACTGCGCTTCAACCTGGCTTTTAAGCTGAAGCAAGTAAAATTCAACATGTCCATGAACACAGTTAAAAACTCCTTCCTGACAATAACTTATCTATGTTAAAGCAGAGCTATGTCAATGGGCCTGTAAAATGTTTGTGGACTGCGTGTGATGTGTGCTTACTCGTTTACATGAGAAAAAAAAAACATGCTCTGTCCATGTGTGTACAGTATGGGAAACTTTGTATTTAATAGCTTACAGGGAAGGTGGGAGGGGAACCTCCAGAAGTAACAACCGCAATTTAATTATCCAGAGACAATACAGTCTGGATCGACAGACACCTTTTACTGAAGCTTTGACGGATGCTTGTGTATGTGCGTGTGTTTCAGAAAAATCTCTTTTAGAGCTTTGAAAACTGACTCTGTGAAACTATAGGCTACAACAAAGAAAGAAAGGAAAGAATAGACAACCACAAATCAAAACGAAGGCAAACAGCTGTAGAGAAAAAGTTGAATTGGTAATAGAGAAGGAGAGAAGCAGTTCCAGAAGACTCAGTTGGTCTATCCACATTTGCCCTATATCCTCTCTTGAGAGGCATTAAACCTCAGACAAAAGGCTGACTGTTTCACCAGGTTTCAACTCAGGACACATCTCTTTGGAATAAACCAACAAGCCAGCGGATGAGAAGAAGTAAAGTTGTGACTTTATGTGCGGTTGAAAACTTGTGGACATTCCTTTCCTCTCCTCCTTCCCCCATGCAGCAGCTTGCAGACAGAACACGGAAACTGAAATGAATAAAACGAAGCTGAAAGCAATTATCGTCTGAGTACAGAGCTCATATCTTCATGATTTTCTCTGCCTCCTGCTGCCATACAGACCACAAGGAGACCTCGATAAGGACCTTGCTTCATATAGGCTCTGTTCTCATCAGAGCGGCTGTCAGATGAAAACCTAACCTGCTGAAAAGGCATTAATAAAACTGCCTAAATTCTACACACAGATAAGTTTTTGAAATAATAAAGGAGTGCTTTCAGTAGCTTGCATGTGCCCAGGGGTCATTTTCAATCAGTGAAAGTAAATGAAAAAAAAACAAAAAAAACGTCATAACTGGAGTTTTGATGTTTCCATGAAAGCAGTCACGTTATGCAATCTGAACACTTTTTTATAAGCCACCCACTCAGGGTTGTGGGTCTCTCTCTTCTCTTTTTGCCTCCTCCTCTCTCCATCATTCTGCATGGCTGAGAGCCCACATCTGTAGCTCATTTTAGGAGGGCTTCTGTGTATTCCCTGAGCCAGCACAGTGGCATTAAAGGTAAATCTTCTGGATCAACAGCCCTGTGAGAATTTCTATCACCCCAGCACACAGTTATTATGAATATTTATATTTTTATAATGGAGGAACATTAGTGCTGGCAGCTTTGTTGACAGACAATATTGGATTATCTACAGTACAGTGCGGTTATTAACCAGACATAAATCATAAACAATAATTCTAAAATATAAAAAATCCAATGGGGAAATAATCATGTTGATTTATGTTATATTATTTTAACTTTTTTAACTTTTTCATTAATTATCTAACTTATGGCAACTTTTTAATATTTTGTCTGTCTTTGATGTAAAACATGTTACAAATAACGGATGGTGAATATGGGCTCACACATGCGCATATTTATCTCAAGACACTTTTCATTGCAATACACTAAGAAAACACAATACAGCACTTTCAGTATGAACATTGAGCATGAATGCTCACATAACTTTGTTAAGGGTGTCGAACCCCGTCAACAAGATCTTTGAAAGTTTTCTCAAACAAAGAGCTGTAATGCAAACCCAAACTAACACGAGAGCAGCTTCATATTTGGGACACTTGATGAATTCTGTGTGTCAAGTTAACCTTCAGACTGTCACGTAACTCACAGCAGAGCCAGGGTGAAAGGCTTTGAATGTGCACTGCTTCATTCAAGCCTTGCAAACCATCTCACCACGGGATAGCAGATATGTAGAAAGAGGTGAAACAGAGATAAAGAGAAAGTTAGAAAGTGAGAGAAAGAAAAGCTGGAAAGAGCTGGGAAATGTAGAAATAAACAAAATGTAGATCTCTTGAGCAAAGCAGAATTAACAGCAGATAATTAGTTGAAAATTGCTTCTACGTGTTTATAGATGTCAGAATGAATGCGTCTAAGTCTCAACAAAAATGACCAATATACCTCGTAAAATTGTCACACACCAACAGGTTAATTGGACGAATGATGGGTACTACTTCGAACCCTTCAATAAATAATAAAACACATGTAGAAATTAAGCTGAAAGTTAATAATGACAACGAAAGATGAGAAATCACAAAGCTGCCTTACCCTTGAGGGTTTTCTTTCACTTTTCTCTTTTCTTTCTTTCTTTCTTTCTTTCTTTCTTTCTTTCTTTCTTTCTTTCTTTCTTTCTTTCTTTCTTTCTTTCTTTCTTTCTTTCTCTGAAGGACTGAACGTCACTCACCGAATCCTCTCCCTCTGCCACCTGCTGACAGGCCAGTGCCAATGATTCAAAAATCTCTACGCTGCCAGTGACTTTAGCTCTCTCCCTCCCTCTTCAACAGTTAAAATCTCCCCCAAATACCGGTAGGCCAATGGGCAGTTAGTTTGGGAGTGTCTCGTCTCCTCTTCTCTGTAAGTGATTAAATGAAGGGGTTGAAGGACATGAGGAGGAGGAGAGATCATGAGTAGCATTTACTTATGTTTTCCTTATGGAGAAAATCACTCTTTACCCGAACACACTTCTCACCCTGGTTCCCCATTGTTTCAATACTTTTTTTTTTCTTCTCCCTGTGTGTGTTTGGTCACAGTAACAGTGAGGGTTAAAATTAATCTCTTTAGCAGAGGGAGTGGGGTTTTAAACAGTAACTGAATAAAGCTTGGGTTGAAAGGGGCAAGACTGAAGCCAAGAAAAATCCAGAGTGGGCTTAGAGTAGCAGTAACCACAGGGGAGAAGTTATATTTGACAAAACACATTTTTTAAAATCAAAACGTTCACAAGAATACACGAGTAGAGAAAGTTTGGATTCAAAATGACATGGAAATAACACTGGCATACAGATTGTGTTAGAGATGGAGACAAAAAAAAGAGCAGCATCGGTGTTTCCTGGAATAAAATTGTCTTGGGATATTGGTTCTTGAAAATGGTGATAATAATCACTGGAACATTTATTGTTGGTTACATGACTGGCAGTTAGAAACCAAAGAGTCTTGAGTTGATTTGACATTTACGCACTATTGTGTTTGAAGTGTTTCTCACATTATTTTTATGAAATATACCACCAGTAAGCATGAAACCTTCTAGCTGAAAGATAAACCACAACCTACCCCCTCAAACTGTGATCTCTTTAAAGCATGCAGAGAAAAACATAGTGGCTTTCAGATGGTTTCTGTTATGCAAGTGTATCCATTAAAACCAACAACCAACTTTGCAAGTGCATGCATACAAACATGGACAGAGAAAAGACAGTACAGTCTAACGCCATGACCAAAGACCCTATATGTCAAGGTTGGCAGTAGTTTACTCTCATAGTGGCTGCTTATCTCTAAATATATAAATAAGGTTTCAAATTTCTGTGGAAACAAGTGACACTGGAGCTGAAGCTGAGGGTCAGGTGTGGTGGTTGTACATGTTGAATAACCAGAGGTTTTTGGTCCATAAATCTTATCAAATATCTGAAAAGATGGCACCATACCTGCATGTCGCAACAAAGGAAAGTTAAAACTGATAAAACTGTAAACCAGCAGCTGGATATTGTAAGTTTTCAAAAATAATAATTATATTAAGTTAATAAAAAAACATTTTTTTATAACAGCCAATAAAGGCTCAATCTCAAGAATCTAAGGTTTATAAATACAAATGAATGCCAATTCTCGTTTTCATTTCTTAAAGGATTGGTCTTTTCTAACAACAGTCCTCAGTCATAACTACATTTTAAAGTGTAATTATCTAAGAATCTAAGATGCTCAGGAAAAATGTGAAAAGCCCGCTCTAGAGCCAGTGTTTGGTTTGTCTCTTCTGGGCTACTGTAGAAACCTGACAGTGCAACATGGCGTGCTCCGTGGAAGAGAACCTGCCCCCCATGTAATTATGAATGTTTCATTGTAAGGGAACAAATACACAATAATTCTTAGTTTCAGGTGATTAATGAGAGGATAATCATGAAAATAATGTTCCATTTCTGCCAATAAATCCTCCTAAAATCTACACATGGGACCTTTAAGATTGGTTTTGGTCTCCACCACCTCCCACCAGAGTTATAAATTAAATCTCTACAGGTTTGTCACAACAAGCATCACTTTTTGGATCATTTAATACAATTTAAACATGAAATATGTATTGTTGCCACCGAAAGGTGTAGTCATATTACTTTGAATTTATTTAGGGTGTAGTGGTAATGATGAAACAGTGAACACCATGAATAGTTAAAGCTACATGTTTTTTTCAATTTGTTATATACCAAAAGCAAAAAGAATAAGAGTTATATTGCTGTCAGTTGGAGACAACATAGACAATGTCTGTCCTGAAGCAGTAGTGTCTTTAGTAGCAGCTTGCTTCCTGCAGCAGGGACAGACATGAACGACTCCTCGGCTGCTCTATAATGACAATGAGTTTATGCTTCCTCTGGAAGTTGAGATATAACCTTTGAACATCAATGCATGTAATGCCCACCTTTCAAATCTGCATTATCAGAGAACTTTGAAACTTGGACACTTTCTATTGCATTATGCCTTGAGAATAAATACTTGTTTAAGTTGCCTTGAATTTCTTTGTATCGTGTTGAGAGATTATTTTTAGTGCAAAGCTCTTTAGTCCTTATCATTAGAAAGCGGTACCTGCAGATATAAATCTGAAGTTGTATTAATTAACTTTGTCAGAGTGGGGGGTTGACATCAATGAAATCACATCCTTATGGAAAGAGAGGACTGATCTGATATCCCAAATGACAAAAACATGTTTTTCCACCATATTGGTTTTATAGTTCAATAACTAAATGTGTGGTATTGCTTTTAAAAAGCTGCTCCATTTTTCTCCCCTTTCCTGTCACAGAGAATATGTGACAGTAAACTTGTTTGCTCTCTCTTTGAACAAAATAATAAATGCTATTTAGTATTCTTTCATGTTTAGCGTTTCCCCCTGATTCTAGCCTTTGTGCTAAGCTTGGCTAACTATTCACTTGTGTAGTTTCCAATGTACTTCATGAATATGTGACTGGTATCAAGCTTCTCATCAGCAAGAAAGAGAGTGAGTTTTCAAACATATCAAAATGTTGCTCTAAATGCTCAGTAGACTGTATATTATAACACTGTACAGCATTTATCTTAAAATCTGTGACACCTGTTAGGATGCATGTAGTATACTGTATATTTATATGTTAGCATCATGATTGCTACGTCTTTTCAACAATCTTTATGTCCTTTTGTGTATTTTTGTCTATGCTTGTGTGCAATGATGTCAAGCATTGCTTCTCTGAGATCAGTTTGAATGGTTTTGACGTGATTACTGACTGCAATTTGGACATAGATGAGCAATGTGGTAACACAACACACGTTGCAAACGGACACACACACACACGCACACGCATACACACACAGTTGTTTAGTTGAAAATATTGACTCCTCCTGTCCATATGCCTAAGTGTCCTTGGGCAAGATGGGATTGATAATGGGATGGGATGATTGAGAGCACTAAGGTGATAAAGCACTAGACATTATCACACAACTCCAACTTCATTCTCGTGTCTTTAGTTGCGAATCAGACTGTAAACAAAGACTTGGGCCGAGTGAAAACGGTGAAGATGTAATCTCATAGTAAATTAGAAGAAATTTCCTCCCTTCCTGAAATATTGAATTCACATCCATGGGTCAATGTGAGATGACAGTGAACTTGACCTTTGACCACCAAAATCTTATCGATTCATCTTTGGTACCAAGTGAATGTCTTTGCCAAGCTTCACGAAATTACCTGAAGGCGTCATTGAGATGCTGCATTCATGAGAATTCAACGGCTAGACGGACGGACGGACAACCTATGGCTATCGCCGGGGCTGAGGCATAAAAGTAAGTATGCTTTTTATAAAGAGAGAGTCAGGGTCCTCAGTCCTCATTTTATTCATGTTAAAACCTACCATCTCTTCTATTCTTATTTGATCTATTAATCCATTAATCTCTCAGATCATATTTTAACTAATCTGTTGATGGATTTTAACAAAACAGCAAAAATCCTTAGCTTCAGTGAACATAAAGAATATATAGAATGTTTAATGGAGACATTTAAGTTCATTCACACACTTTGTAGTGAGTGCTTGTTGTGCAGGAAGTGATGACATTTACAGTACTTCATGGGACAATGAGAAAGTATTTCATGCATGTCACCATACTTTAAGGAAAATGTGTCTCATATTGTGCGTGTTGGTTTCATCCCATGTCGGGGAATGTACCCCACACCAGCGGCAGATGTAATAGAGCTCTTCACAGCAGGGTCAATTTTATATTGTGTTTCCTTTAATGTGATGCATGTCTGTACTCTGTTTTCCTTTTCTGGGAAAAAGGCAAACCCTGACTTGCTATTAGAGAAACCCACGCACCTCTGATTTACTTTTTTTTTTTTTATTCATCCCTGTTCTGTTTCTGCCAGGCAGGAAGTTGACTGGAAATCTACTGAGTAAATGTGTTTTTGACAACATCACAACACAAACCATGACATGCTTAAGGGTCAACACAGTTGTTGGATACCTGACGAATCCCATTGATTTGGCCTGCGTTTAACAAGCAGGTGCTGATTTAGACTATTTGTGTGTGTCAGTTCACATTACTGTCTGCTGTCTTCAAGAGGCAGCATTATTCATGTAGTGCATCTGTATTTTGATTCTTATTAACGATGTGTAGGAATAGACTTGTTAAATAGAAGGATCTGTGGAAGATAAAGCTGTGTAAAAGAAATGTCTGCCTTCCTATTGTGTGATTGAAAGACTTCATCTTAAAGCTGAGCTTTACAATGAAGTATAGTGACAGATTTACAACACACAAATTTAGAAAAATGTCACAGAATCACAACAGCATTAACACTTCGTTAAAGTAAATGTCTTTGTTTTGTGTTCTGGTAAATAACTGTGGAAAATCTTGGCTTTAACATCAGTGTCACATTTCAATTAGGTTGGGTTCTGGTTAGTAGTATTAGTCATGGCCTGTGGTTTACATTTTTTTCATGTTCTGAAAATGAGCAAACACAAGCTTGAAGAGTAGAGAGGATAATGGCCCTTCAGAGATCATTATAGCCAAGACAGAAATATTTTCTTGGAGGCTGACATTCCTCTCCATGTTTTGTCTTTTAGTAGTTGATGTTTTTTTTTTTTTTATCACAAATTGGATCTCCTGCTGTTGTGGTGTACCTATTGTGATTATGGGTACGACTGTACTTTATTTACCCCTAAAATCTCCAATTGCATACAAAGAAACAAGTAAAAGGGGAGAAAAAAAACACAACAATACAATAAGAACATTGGAAAAAATGAACAGTATAAGTCAATCACATCTGTTAGTCCTTTTTTTTTATCAACAGGAAATTAGTTTTCACATTTAGAATTTTGTTCTATGAGGGGGACCACAAGCTCCAAAGGCAGGGTTTTTCCCCCCAATGTTGACTCCATGGCTATGGCTTTGGTTAACACAGATATGACTGTGAGTACTATTTGTCTCATTTAACTCTCAGAAAGACAGCTAATACATATATTTCCCAAAATATCAAACTATTCCCCCTAAGTAACTAAACTTTAAATCCTGAACAAGGGTAACACCCATTGTGAAAACAAAGGGTAACACCCATTGTGAAAACATTTAGCCCAGTATATTACATGAACCCGCCACTTAAGAGTGTCTGAGGCTACCGACCACATTAGTGTAAATACATTTGATCAGAGTCAGACATTTATAATGACTGCATGTGTATCTGTGCTTACACAACCACTTTCAGTAATGAAAACCTGAAGCCTCGCTCGTTTTCTTAAGTAAATATACAAAAAGCACATTGACCCGTCCCTTTGAACCATATTTAATCATGCACAGGCTAACTGCGGAACAGAGAACTGAGAGATCACTGATTGCGTGTTTCCTGGTGGATCTGGAAACTGTTGATTGACTTGAGCTGACTTGGAGCTGCACTATGAAGGCCTGTGTGTGAAATGGGAGGTGACAGATGGATCCAAATAGCACCCGCAGATATATAACACATGAAATATGTTTAAGGACTGACTAAGTGTCTGGCTTGTCTGAGGCTTATTGGGCTCCTTAAAATAGCCAATTCAAAGCTGACAATGTCCCATCACTGCGGTAAAAAGTAGATTTTTTTTTTTTTTCATTCCCACTGAGACATGCAGAAATTTGGGCAAATTGTGTTCTCATTGTTTACACAGAAATGACAAGAATCCTATCAGAGGAAGCGTGGCCAGTGCTTGCTTCAATGCCCCATTGTGCATGTTTACAGTCATCAAATGTCGTGCAGGCTGTTCTTATGTCAGACCAGTGTAAACTGAACATGTGCGGAGAGCAGATCAGATTAGAGGATGCAGCGCAGATAAAGCCAAAATCAGTTAAGGGGAAACAAATGCATGCCAGATGAAGGTTTGGTTGAATGTGTTCCCTACAGAGCGCTTGTGTTCAGATTTCTTTGATGACTACCACATTTTGTACACACAAACAAAACTTGTGGATACACATACACACACGCATGATGCACATGTTCATAAACTATTAGCTGTTGCCCTGCGTCTCATTATCTTTAATACACACTACAGTTGGGTTTTATGTTCTTTTTCAACCACACAAAGTCGCAAAAGCAACATATGTGGAGTAACTATTAGTTTATATCGTGATTATCTGCTAATGTTGTTTAACTACTGTGAGCAGTCAACACACCCAGCTTTTAGATTGTTTTGAAAGATCAGTTTTTAGTGTGTCGTCTGTTTTGTCAGACAGCATATGGCAAAAAGCAACAAAAATGATCTGACAACATGTAACAACAGCTGTGGTCTTGGCTCAGGCCTGTGACCTGTCAGGAGAACAGTAAATGGCGCAGCCTCATGCTTTTTAGCATAATTCAGAAAATTAAGGAGAGGAAGAATGAATATATTTCTTGTTTCAATTTCACACAAAAAACTTCAGCAAAGATTAACAGGCAGTTACATAATCTGCAAATCACAAAATGTGATGTTTCTGCCACCAGAATGAAAATTGATGACTCCTAATTTATATAGAGCCTATTAGCAAGTGATTTAATTGGAACAGACAAGGGAAGTCAAGCAGCAGTCAGACAGATGAACTGGTGTCAGTAGCACTACAGAGCTTCCTGGCCTGATGTGGATACCAGTCCTCAAGATTGGGTCATTCCTGCCATGAGATGTCATGTGGAAACCTGATCTTGACCCGGTCCACCAGCTGACATAACTGACAGAAACTGCTCGTGCTTTTTGATCTTACAGACTCACCGGTCGCTTCTTTTGGCCTCAGAGAAGACAGATGAGGTAAGAATTAAAAGAGAGACAATTTGGGGCGGGTAAAGTTTCATCACTTCCTGCCAACACCAGTCGTTGATGTCCATTTTACAGCATTAATAGTTATGGAATAGACTGGAAGGTGTAGATTTGGGGACTTCCTCTATAAAAGTTATTATGCAGGGAGTGGATTTCAACAAGTAAGAAAACTAAAATGGAAGCAATTAACACTGTTTTATTGCTGCATTTGCGACAAATCAGTGCACTGGAATACATTTTTGGCAAGCATCATCAGAAAAATCACTTTTGTGTGAGATATCTGTTTTCAGCTGACACTAAAAACAAGGTTAAGATAGCCTCTGACTGACAGGCCAGGACCTCCAGGGTCTCCACTGGAAAACAGATGTATTGGGTTACAGACAGAGTGACAGTGACAAATAACACATCGTGTACTCTTGTTCTTGCCTAGAGAATCTTAAACAACCCGTTTTCTGCCAGTATTAATACGATTCAAACACAAACAGAGAAAGAGAGGTCACATGAATGAACACTTCCTCTAACGCTGACACAAAGGAAATTATTCCAGCTTTGAAAATCGGCAGCAGAAGTTACCCTTCACCTGATCCTACTGAGTCCAGAAGGATTTGTTTTCAAAGCTTGCGGACTACACTTCCTAGAGCATTGGTGGTCATGTAATTAAGTATAATGACAGATGTGTCTTTTCCCACCCGTCTTCTTGTCTACCTGACTAACTACCCTCATTTGAATCCAGATCTCATCATCTGAGAGTGCTTCTGTTGTTTGCCTTGACAGTGACTTTAACATTTATTATATCCAGTGAATAAATCTTTTGTCTTTTACGAATATCTCTTTACATGATCTGAAATGGAACAAAACAACAGTAGCACGATAAAACATGAACCAGACAACTTTTTTCTTATGAGATTATGCATCTAACATTTTATAAACATAAAACAAAAATGTTTTGAATTGGTAAAGAAGTTGTTACTTTCAGAAAAGTGCTGTAGTATGATGTATGATGTAGTATATCTGCAGATGGGCCCCAAAAGGCTCATTTCCTAGTCTTACAATATTGTGATTGATAATATTACGTTGGAAATGTATCTCCCAGGACATAACATGATAAAACAGATGCTACGAGGCAATCACACATATGACTGATGCTTGCTCTACCTCAATTAGAAGAGCCTTATTTTTGTATGTTTTTGGAAATGTCCTATACTGTAAATGAAAGAAACAGTCAGACAAATTTATCAAAAAGTTTATTTATCATAGCCTTGAGTTTTGAACGTACAGCATTTCATGTTAATGCATATACTCTGCTCTGTCCATCCAAACCTTGCTGTTATGAGACCTTATAGTCTCTTGTCTCATGTTAAGAAACTTTTGAATATGATTTTTTTACCTCAAACTTTTTCATATGATCAAGTTTCATCTGACGCTTATAAAATGTGGCATGTATTGTGTGTAAGTTAAGTATGTATATTACGTGTAAGTCCTCTTTTCAGTTTTTTTTTTAAAGATTTGATGTTTTTGAAATATTAAGACATGATCTGCATTTTCATTCCACATTGATAATTAACTAAGAAAATAAAAATCTTAGCAGAACCGAGATTTTAAATTTCCCTGTCACATCACATCAGGTATAACAATCTTATTTCGGGGAAGGACCAAGAAACATATTAGATGAGTTAAAATAAGTAAGCTGGATGGTCTGTGGATGTTGTGACAGGTCTGTATATCCAAGTATTGTATTACCTCAAATGTGTGTATAGATCTAATCCTGGTAATGGGAGTACAAACCTGCTAAAGCACACATGCCATCAAGTTGAAGAGTCAGTTTCTCTTTGTCCAGGGGGAAAGCTGAACATTCCTGAGCGATGGAAAGCAGGGACTTCTGACTCAGTCAGGTTATGGCTTACTGCTAAACAAGCCGTATCAAATGGACACTGATTACCAGGAGGTGAGCGATTTCCCATACTGACAAGTCAGTGAAAGTATCGCAACAGCTACTGAGACAGCTAAGTGCTATTATCAGTTTCTGCACCAGGAATATTTGAAATAAAATGTAGGCTTTCATGCAATACAAAGCAAACATTGTAGCGCTAAACTAAAAATGTGTTTTTTTTTCAGTAGTGTGGCCTTTTATAAAGTGTTGGCCTAAAAGATATTTTTCTCCCTTTATTCTGCTGTCGCTCTTGTTTCTCCCATGGCACGCATTCATGTTGTTCAAATCTATGTAGTTGCACTGCTGCACGAGGTTTCCATGATCAAAAATCCAGCCTGAATGGCTCGCTTTGTCAATGGTTTATTAAAGCACCTTTAAATGCTGTAACATGTGCTCAGTTCTTTTCATTGAGCGAAAAAGTTTGCCAGAGACATCCGCTCCCGAATAATGGGCCAGTTGAAGGCCTGAAAACCTGCGGCTCGCCTAGTGAAGTTTACGACATTGCAAGGAGAGAGAGAGTTATTTATTTTACCCAGTAAGAGAAATACAGGAAATGTGTCTGTTACATTTTTTCCTCTTTGCACTAGGTACTGTATGCATTTGACTATGGTTTCATAGAAATGGAGGAATTTTTCAAATGACCTGTAACCACTTTACCACATTTTTATAGACTGGTCTTTCAGGACATAATACCTTCTTCATATGAACTGGCTCTAATGGGTTTGGTGTAGATTGAAACAAGCACACAAGTGCCTGTGTAAAGCAGTGTTGTTTAAAAGAAATGAAAACACTTTATAGACTATTTTGGTATTAAGCAGTGTCAGTGAAGTGTTCGTGTTCTTGCTATAGTCATTATTATTTTCAAGGATAAATAGGTAGTATATGAAAAGAGAGCCCTTCCATGTCACTCAGCATTCACTCTATAGAAAACACTTGAAATCAGCAAAGAAAAGATTTCTTTCTATTACCAGATAAAGCGGTTTCAAAGCATTAAGTGTGTTAAGCTACATGCCCTATGATGTATGTGATGTTATCTACTGACTTATTAACATGTAAACAAATATGGAAACGCGTACCTGACTCAGAAATTATGACCAAGTTATATGATTCTTAAAAAATCTGGATTACAGCCGGGCTGCAACACAGAGATGGCGGTCTGCTTCAAAGACACGTCATCTCTGTTTTTACATTATGGCTGCATATGATATAATGTTATGGTATGGACATATAAGGAACATTCTTGTTTTGGTAGCTGGACGTAACTGCACTCAAACCTGGTGTCAAATATCTGAACTACCACAGGAATACGTCCTAAAATGTGACCACCGCCCTCAACGGTCCCAACTGAGATCACATTCTATCCAAGATGCCAAAGTTAAGCTTTGTTAAGTTTCATTGATCTATATTTCACTACTATTTTGCTTCTGCTGCTGCCCGCAGTCTGATTATATGGGCTGTGTATGATTTATGTTCATAAGTCAGGTTAGGTCAAGAGTGTAAAAGCCCACCCAAGTAAGAAAGACAACATTTTGTTTATTGCTTACAATCTGATTGTTGGCCATACAAATGTCAATCTGCTCAAAAGGGGAAGACACATTAAGAACATTAAGTTCCAATGTGTGACTGTCTTTGCCTACAATTATCCTACATTTCACCAGTAAAGCATTCAGATAATACTAATTATAAACATTATTTGTATAGCACCTTTCATACAAGAAATGCAGCTCAAAGTGCTTGACAGCAAGAAAATGACATACAGTGTTTCACATAAAAACAGATATAAAGGAGCATTTAAAAATATAGATAAGAAATGAGATGCATAAGAACAGATTAAATGCATGAAATCAAACCCAAAAAAAATTGTTAAAATATAAAATAAGCAATATACATTTTAAAGGTATGGTAGTTCAAGTGCAGGCAGGCAAGTGCAAGAGAGCTTCAAGAGTAGCTGGTTAAAGGCTAATGTAAAGAGATATGTTTTGAGCTTTCTTTTAAAAAAGTATTAACTGAGCTAGCTTCCCTTATATCTACAGGTAGTGTGTTCCACAGCTTTGGAGCGTAGTTGACAAAAGTTGACTCCCCAATTTTCTTGATAAGAAAGCCAGAAATGGTGGCAGCAAATTCTCCACTTCCCCATCCTCTGAAATCTAAATTATATCCGAATCAGACGCTCTTAAAAAAAAAAAAAATGCACAGGAAATATACAGACATACTGTTCCTGTCCCATTTCCATCTCTCTCTGTAAGTATGTCGTAAATCAGCCCAAGGGATCCTTGTTGGCTTTAATCATGTTGTTTAGGGTGGGATGAAAGAATGCGTAAACCACGATAGCAGAAGGTATCGTTGATGAACACCAGAGGTTAGCTCTTTGCTGATGGCTGTCTGTTACGTATTAGAGGAGCTTTCCGTGTGTCACACTGAGGGCACAAACCTTTAACTGAGGAACTTCGTATGGACTTTACATCTCCACAACAAGGCACTAGTATACACTGCTAAATGGCCTTATGAGTGACAGTTTGGCAATATGTATACTATTTTATTAAAGATGTTGCTTTGATATGATAGTATAAAGGTCAGAGTAAAGCCTAACATCCACATTGTCAGAGTACATGATACACTGCGTCGCTACTTCAGGCCTTTTGTGTGTAAAAAACCCCCAAAAAAACAAGTTCTGTCCAGCTCTGTATGGATTCAGACAGACCATCCATTATATTATTGTATTATTGGATGGATAACTCATATTTAGGTTGTCTAGTTAACTTGGTATTGCAATTCTAGAGTGTAAGCAGCGCCTCACGTTGACCGTGTTCACAGCATTGCTGTCGTTTTTTATGGATGAGGCCACCTGTCTGCTGTCTCGCTGAGTAATCTCAACGTATCTCAGTAACACATCAGTTTTATATTGCATGGCTTTGTTCCCAAATCTCCCAAGTCTTTGCTGTGATCCGGCCTGAGGTCTCAAAATCTCCTGCAAAGCACACAACTGTACTGCTGTTCCAGTGAGACACCAGCACGAGACACCTTTCTTCTTTAAAGCCAGCTGGCGAGAGGCGGCATTTGTACACTAATTTGTATTATCTGTTTGTAATGTCTAAAAGTCCAAATATCTGGGATCTTTCTTTCTAATACTATTTTGTTTAATTATTTTGTCTGATGTAGTTGACCAGTGTGATTAAATTTGCTCAAGCAGAATGGCGGCCAAATTCTTCCCTGTCAAGGGCCAAAAGTGAATCTGGATGGAGGCCTGCCAGCCAAAAATACATGTTTTATTTCATTGAAATGTGATATATTAAAAAAAAAAAAAAAAAAAATGAACATTATAAATCTAAAATAAACTTTCAGATAATTTACTCTTTAGTCTGTGTAACAGTAATTATTTCAAAGAAATTGTCAAAAACAGTCATCCTGCAAATGTCAGTGTGCCTCTGCCTCGATCTGTCATCTTGACTGGCAGATCGAGTCAGTGACGTAGACACACTAACAGCACATGAGCATCAGCAGGAAAGAGAAAATACCACAAGATGTGGGCCAATGTCATTTAATAGGGAAGCTTAACAGCATGCTGTACATTGCTCTAAAACTCATATTATGCACTTTTTAGCTGCACAAAATTTATTGTCAGTTACATTTTTTTATAGCAGTTAAAAATTAAGGAGAATAAGCACAATTTGTCAAGGGCCAGTACAAAAAGGGTTGGGCTGCTCTGCCAAGTACAAACGCTCTATATTAGATGTGTTGTAGCCGATATGGTGTGCAGAGAGCTAAACCATGATGTCTGTTAATCAGAAAATAAGTTGTTTACTCTAATCAAGCTGTTGAAAGTCTGACTGAAGAGTGTTTGAACACCTGCAGCAGAGAGGTATTTTTGCCTTGCAGCACAAGTTAATTCCTGCTGGCAGAAGCTGCCAGCCTGACATTTTTCATACAATTCAAAAACCTAGAAGGTCACCTTTCAGATCCCTTCATGCCTCCGACATCTCTATGTTAGGACGGTAAAATAAATTACAGAGAGAATGATTTTGGCTTCCTGGTGGGCTTGGAAGAGCCGCATCAGTGGCTCGAACTACATGCCAAAACCAACTGAGGGCCGAAAAGCAGCTTAACTATGATATACTGTGGCTGTCAAATGACAATGCTGTATTTTCCAAAAATTTAAAAACTGAACAAAAATTGTTTTTTCCCTGGTTGCAGTGATTTGAAAAGATTTGCTGCTGACAACTCCCAAAAAATATAACAGTTGAATATTTTGACATCAATCAGTAAATTAAATATATTTATTTGGGGTTGCTGTATATTCAGTGACAGTTCTACACTTACTCTCCTGTCATTTATGATTTAATTCAACGCTCAGAAGCCTGTGCAGATTTTCCACTGTGCTTCATAATGTTGTTCTTTATAGAGAAAGCTCTGCCTGCAGTTTGTCATGTGTTAATATTTATCTAAGAACGCATCCCCCTCGAGGCGCCAAAATAATGGGGATTGTTCAGGAAAACCTTAATGGAATCTGCTTTTATTGGGGTTTTTTTTTCTTACTTTTAGGACAGTACCCTGCTGCACCATATGTTGACAGAACAGCAGAGAGTCCTGTTTTATATATGTACTTCCTTCAAACACAAGGGTTTCATTGTTAGTGGTACCAGGGGAGAAAAGAGGGGTCTGAGTTTCAGAAGATTTAAGAGGAGGATTTCTGTCAGAGAAGGTTTGGATTCAGCATCAAGAGGCACTCTGCTCATGGTGGGTGGTGGTGAGAGAGAGTATGAGCTCATGATCACAGAACTATACTGCCACCTATTGGTTTGTAATTGAGCCACATGGATCTAAAAAATCATGCCACTTCAAGATCATCTGTTTGATAAACGGACTTGGATTTAAAACTTGGATTTGCTGGAAAATGCATTGTTTCTCTGAGCTTGTTGACTTTAGAGATGCATTGTTCTTAAACAACAGAAACAATACAAACAAATGATAATGTTATGGAATATGATGTATTACTGTAGATTAAACTAACCAAAAGTAGCTTACGTAAAGTAGGCAAAATAAGCACAACCTTATGGCAATGAAAGGTACATTAATTCAACAGTATTAATTCAAAAACATCATATATAACATTAAAACACTGGAGCATTTACTGCATAGTGTGTGCTTTTACTGTTGATACTCTAGGTACATTTTGCTGGTGATATGTATACTTTTACTTAAGTAAAGACTTTTACTTGTAGTGGACTATTTTCACAGCGCATTATTAGCATTTTTACTTTAGTAAAGAACCTGACAGTCTGGATATTTATATTTATGTATTAGGCTATTATTTTTTCTTTGTATGGCATGTGTTGTTTTTTTTTTTTTTTTTTTTTTTTTTTTTTTTCCCCTTTCTGATATCCTGCTTGTAACTTTTTATGCAAAATATGATGGTCCAAACAACTCTCAGATTTTGATTGTTCTTCACACTCCTGGTCGACAGGTGGCGGTATAGCTTTGTTCTTCCTCTCGGTGGTTTTGCGCAAACACATCCAAATCCAACATGGCGGCTCACAGACTGGCATGTTTAGGGCTGAATGCCCTTTACTCCACCGTCTGCGCTCCGAAGCAGGTAACCTACTCATCATAATCGTACATGTTGTGGTCGAAACGTTTTCATTAAGACTTACATTGCACAGCTGTCACAGAAGGCTGAAAGAGAAGGGCTGACGAGCGCTCTGTGTGACGCACACTTCAATTGTAAAGCCCACTCTTGTGTATACTTCTCACACTTAACTTCAACAACTTCCTCATACTACAAAAATGCGTGAGCAAAAAAGCAACATTTTCTCCTGTGATTTCTCAATTAACTGCACGAATAACTTGCGCTTTTCAAAAAAAAAAATTTACGTTTGTCTCCGGCATTGTGTTGGTTGTATTTGATAGCTAAAAAAAAAAAAAAAAAAACTATGTGCAATGGGAACTGCCAACATTGATCAGTGATGAGGCCAATGTGAGTGAGTTTCAAACTGTAGCACATTACAGAGCCAAAATGATCAGCGTTTAGTGGGACTGTTTTAGATTTGTGTCAGCAGGCGGGGCGGTTCTCGCATATTCTAATAATATCTGCTTTCTCCGATAAAGTTTTCACAACAGATTCTGGGGAAAAAAAAACTCTGTGTGAGTCATTCACTCTTGTGTGTTTGTGTGAGTGGCACACAGGCACATGGTTAGCCGTCAGTCACTAACTGAAGGAACACTGTGCTGCAGGCACTGAGAGGCTGCTGGGGGGCGGCGGAGCAGGTGAGAGGTTACTATGTCGACTGGAGGATGCTGAGGGACGTCAAGAGGAGACAGATGGCTTTTGACTATGCTGACGAGAGGTTACGGATCAATGCAGTGAGGAAGAACACCATCCTGCCCAAAGAGCTTCAGGTAGACTGCGGTTCGTCCACCTGCATGATTGACATACCGAACAAGTTATATGTAATGCAAGACGACACGTTTTTAAGTATGTTGTGATCCGATAAACTGCACGTCTCGGTCGATTTTGTAGCACCTTCCAAAGACTTTATTTTTGTGCTTCATTATGTCACACAAACCGTACTGTTGCTTTGTTACACTGGACTCTCGCTACATGTGGAAGCAGGGCATCTGAAAAATGCAGTGTGTGCTTTAATAAACGATTCACTAAGGGGGCTCGTGCACCGGTAACGTTTGGATTATTCCTTTGCTGATGCAAGGGGGTGTGTGCATTTTTTTTTAATATATATATACATCTCTACAGGAGGTAGCTGACAAAGAGATTGCAGCCCTACCCAGAGACAGCTGCCCCGTGAGGATACGCAACAGGTGCGTGATGACTTCCCGACCCAGAGGAGTGAAGCGAAGATGGCGACTGAGCCGTATTGTCTTCCGTCATCTGGCTGACCACAACCAGATGTCGGGGATCCTGAGGGCAAGGTGGTGACTTGTCCCTCGTCGGACATTTCAGTCAGATTGCATCGTGGGGAAAACAAGCTGTTTCAGTATGAACAGAGGGGAAAAGAGCGTTTGCTTGTCACGCTTCTTTAAATTTGTTTGTCCTGGTCAATAAGCTGCTTTTGTTTTCTAAAGGCTCTTCTAAGTATAAGAATGACAAACCCAAATAATATTTAAAGAGGACGTAATAATGCGACACAAAAATGGCAGAATAAATATTGTTGTACATTACTATTTTCACAAATGTCTTGGTTTATTGCACAATGTTGATGTCGATACAGAGACCAGCAATGATTCATAATTTCATTGGTATAAATGTGGGCAAGGGGAAACATTTATTTTCACCATCTGGAAAAGAAGTTGGTTACCTAATAAAAGTACTGACTGACATAAAGTCTTGCAACATTGCAATATTTCCCCCTTTGCTAGGGCAAAGACATTTCCTGGATTTTCCTCTACAGTATGGTTGTATAAAGTTCAGGAGAAGCTCACATACTCAAATAATTATATGTATTGAATACTAAATATATATAATGATATATTCATATATTGTGAAGACTCCAAACAAAGTTGAACAGCTGTAGCTTCTTCATTTTTTTGGTGGGGTAACATATTATTTGATCATACACTCTCTCTGCTTGGGTCCCTGCTTATATGGGTGTTATAGACAAAAGTACAAGCAGATAAACAAGCAAAGAAGGCTCTTAAAATGAATGACAGCTAAGTGATAAAAGTAGCAGAAGGTGGGAGAGAGGCAAAGTCACTAATGAGAGCAGCCATAACTGACACCTCGCAGAAGGAATGGGATACAGACAATAAAGAGACACATCACTATAAGATACAGAAGTCAGATCACGTTAACAGGTTCAAAGGTAGATACCGCAACAGTAAGGAAGGATAGCCGCGTGATTTAAGACATAGACATGCAGAGTTTCACTCCACATTATCCATGATGGAAAAAAAAAAAAAGTAAATCAGACATGTGTCAGTGGTGTTATGTGGTGTGGAGGATGAAGAAAACGGTGCCATCCGTTATATGTCAGAGAGGAAGATATTCAGGGATGTTGGAGATGAGAAGAGGCAGGAATTGAGTTTTTTGTTTTTTTTAAATCAATACTCAGCGCAGGACAGGACTTCAGGGGGACCGAAAGGGGACTCGTAGACTTTATAACAAAGGCGAGAACAAAATATTCATATAGAGGCCACGAGATACGTTTCAGATCAGGAAATAGTGTGTAGGTTTGACTTTGTTTTTGGCTTTCCAAGCCCGGCGTCGTGATTTCGTAGACACACACACACGTGGATCTACACACTCCGAAAACAGCAGGTGGCGCTGTGGACCGTGGAGGTTTACGATCCACCGATCCACCGGCAGAAGAAGAGTCGGAGAGTCCTGCGGAGTCAGAGCAGTGAGGAGGCACAGACGGAGCCCTGTGGATAAAGACGCAGCCTTAAAAATGGATCCAGCAGAACAGGTGAAGACTCGTTTGGTGTACAGCTTGTACAAAAAAAACTGGTGTTGGCGTGATTTTAGCTGAGTTAGCTGCATTTACAAGACTACACTGAAGGCGATGCTAGGTTAGCTAACCTTTAATGATTAGCCAGCCACCTCAACCCTCTAATTTATCTCTAATTTCAGATACCGTCAGATTATTATTTTTTTTTTTAAAACTAGTGTGAAACTCCTGTCGTTGTGGATATATATATATATATATATATATATATATATTAAAGATGATAACAATGGCTAGTCGTGGCTGGCTGAACGAGTCAGTAGCTAGTTAGCAATAGCATCCAGTTAGCTTGCTAACTTAGCCGTTAGCTTTGAGGACATTCCGGCAACACGGTTCGAGCTCGCGCGCTGCTAAACGTCAGAGCCGCTACGTTACTGGTTGCCATGGCAGCGAGATGGAAGCGGAGCGGCTTTGGTAACTAATGTATCTATTCGTTGTGATTGGTAAACGATATCTTGGCTTCGTTCATGTTTTGTGATGATGTAATCGATCCTGTTTATGCCACAATGCTAAACTACACTCTATAACTACACATTTTGTGTGATTTGCATTAAGACAAACACACTGGTCGATAAGTAATATTATCTATACTGAGAATTGATCTTCAGAATTTCATTTCTTTATGTTTTTGCAACTTTTTTTTTTTTTTTATCACGCACATGTTTCTTCAGATCCATTTAAGCGTGTACTTTCAGTATCTTTTTTTAATCAAAATGTGTTTCCTGACAATCGGCTAATGAAGAAGCGTTTCACCTCCTGCAGTGTCGACCGGACGTCCTCCCAAAACGGTCACGTCGCTTAATACTGGGAACGCGCGTTTCTCAGCGATCTCGCGTCTTTCCCAACACAGATCCACCAGCTGGAGGCAGACCTGCAGGAGTTGGGGTCCCTCCTGGAAAAGGCGGAGAGGAAAAGGGCGCAGGAACTGTTGAAGCAGGAGCAGAAGAAGGTGGAGAAGGAGCTCGCGGCCAAACGACAGCAGAAGGAGCAACAGGCCAGGAGAGAGGCAGACCCATCCGCAGCCTCCAAAGCCGCATACACGGTCAAGATCACCAGCTACGGTATGGGGCAAGTGTTTGGTATGAGTATTTGTCGGAGGATGCTGCAGTCGAGATGTGTGAAAGAGCTGGAAAAAAATATTGTAGCCGTTCACACTTGTGCCTCTTCTTTGCAGCGTGGGACCAGTCTGAGAAATTTGTCAAAATTTACCTCGCGCTGAAAGATGTGCACAAAATTCCACCCGAAAATGTGGAGGTCAACTTTACAGAAAGGTAAGTTGATAGTCAACATAGAATAATCACTGTGTTCATTCATCACGTGCCATGGTTTTCTCATTGTCTCCGTTGCAGGTCGTTTTCTGTACTGGTGAAAGAGCTAGACGGCAAAAACCATCAGATGACAATACTCAACCTGTTATATCCAATTGATGAGAAGGACAGCTACAAAAAGGTAAAAAAAAAAAAAAAAAGGGACACGTGTAACTTTTTTTTTTTGGTCTGGTTACAAACGATCACCAGTAGATTATCTACAAGCTGACATCATCACTACCTTCCTGACTTCCTCTTTTTTCAAACATGATAAATGATGATGAGGGCTTTTTATATCCAGAAGTCAACAGCTGGCTTTGGGTAAAAAAAAAAATCTTTGCTCTCATCTTAGACATCAGGGAGTGTAGTAGCAGTAGTCGAAGAGGATTTGTCATCAGACTAGCTGGCCCCATATTTCTGAAACATGTTACCAAGCGTGGTGTCGCCAAAACTGTAGGTCGTGCATTTCTTTAAGGCAGGTCGAAGAATGAAAAATTCAAAGATTCAGATCTGCTGTCAAGCTCGACCTCTCATCCACTTTGTCCCTGTATTTGAGACGGCCTCTTTCTTGCATATAGCTTGTGTGATGCTGTGCCTGATGTGGGCCCTTCCTTCCTTAAAAGTGCCTGTTCTCCTTACATGGATGCACAGCAGGTGTATGTTTTTGCTTTGTGAAAAGCCAACAGAAAAATACTTCTCTTATCAGTTTGTCCTGCTCAAGAGGGTTGCTGGATTTCTGATCCTGACTTCACCTGCTATCAGTAGTTTGCTCTATATATATATATATATATATATATATATTTTTTTTTTTTTTTTTTTTTTTTTTGCTATTTACTCTTTTCTTGCTTTTCAAAAGCTGAGTAATTGAAATTCTTTGTCCCCAAATAAACACAATATCATCATCTGTTCAGGGTCATTCTACCTTCTGCAGCCATTTTTTTCTGCAAATACTCAATTTTCAAAACAAAAACAACAACAAAAATAGTACAGTATAAGCTTAAAGGTGGGCTGGAGCGAAATGTTTACCTTGCCTAATTAAAAAAACAAAAAAACAACATCCACTTAATTGAGGAGGAAGGGTAAAAGTTAATAATAACTTTTTTTGATGCATTCTTCCGCACCATCCATGCACACCAGTTATGTGCACCTCTGCCTGTGCATCAGTTTAAAGACATGTTTATATTTTTGGATAAAAGGCCGTTGCAGTCATTTTGCTTTTGGCAAAGACAAACTGAGGCAGTGAGTCTTTCCGCAAGGGAACGGCCTGTGCCAGACAAATAAGAGCAGCAGTCAATGGACTCGGTGACAGAACATCTTAACTCAGTTTCTGAATCGTTTGGTTCACTCTTGGTTGTCCTGTCGTACTTCTTACATTTAGATTTAGACTTTATTTATCCCACGGTGGGGAAATTTAGTCGTCACAGCAGCATAGAAACACAAAAAGGTGCACACAATAAGAATTTATTTATTTTACAAATACGTATAAAATAGAATAAGATAGATACAAATATCTTTTTTAGAAAAAAAATAAATAAGAGCAATGAATAAATACACAAACCTGCTCTGGTAAAGAGGTGTGCCATATTGCATTGTTTACAATAATATCCGTATAATCTTTATTATGATTGTAAATAAGCCACATCGTGATAATGACGGTATTTCGACTTATTGACGTAATGACATTATTCTGTTACATAACATAACATTTACAGTAAATTATGCACAGCAATAACCGGCATGACTGAAGGTGGCTTCTCTGTGGAGAATTTAGTTCCTAATGATTCACGCTAGCGCAGATGTTGATCATTAAAAATTGTTCAGACACCGGAGGGCACAAAATACTGAATTTCCACATCAGAGCAGTGAGTCTCAATACACTGCATTTACTTATCAAAGACTTACGGTTATGGTGATTTGACTTAAATCTGCAGCCGTATGAAATCTAGACGGTCATCTTGTCCCTCCTCTTGACAGGTGATTGAATGCGATTGCAGCGGTCCAGTTGCATTTTATCCTCAGTTTGATCTGCCAGCTTTTGAAGAACATATTCAGGAATGTTTGTCTTTGAGAAAGCGTTGTAACTGTCCCTCCTCTCTGCAACAGATAAAAACAGACATGGTCTTGGTCATGTGCAAGAAGCAGACAACAAAGAAGTGGGATTGCCTCACAATGGTGGAAAAGCAGTCAAAAGAGAAAGAGTAAGTTCAAGATGTGTTGATGAATTTCACCTTCAGTATGAGTTAATCAGTCATTTTGAGTGAGGCTGAGGCCACGGCGGGCTGAGGTGAATTAGTTCATTAAAACTCGAACGTTATATTGTTGGTGCGATTGTGCCTTCCTGCGAAGGTATCATTAGCTAATAACGATACCTCGGCAGGAGGATTTGTGCAAAGAATAAATTTATCCAAAGCCGTGCAACCTTTTGAAAGGCTGATAATTTTGGCGCTCTGACTATTCACTGAAAACAGCACTCCTTTTGAAGCATGAACTGGCCTGCACATCGAAATGCAGTCCAGCTCTGTGTGCCAGGTGTCACTGTCTTATCAGGCAGGGATTAAATGCAGCCTGGGTGCAAACATACAATTCCAAGAATCATTTAAAGACATTGTTAACAGTGTTTTCCTCCTTGCTCTCGGCAGGAAACCCAGTGGGGATGCCAATGCAGATCCCAGCGATGGCCTGATGAGCATGTTGAAGAAGATTTACTCAGAGGGAGACGACGAGATGAAGAGAACCATCAACAAAGCCTGGACAGAGTCCCAAGAGAAGAATATAAGAGGAGAAAACGTGATGGACTTCTAAATATTGCCGCTTTTCTGCAGCAGGGCCAAATACGAGCTGTAAGGGCTGCATGACTTCCAGTAAACAAAGCTCACATATATATATATATATATATATATATATATATCAGTAATAATATCCCAGCCTTGGATGGCCTCATTTTGACCCTGCTTTGAAAACAGGCTATTACATTTCATTCATCATGGCCCATAATGCATAGATCTCAATAAATTGCTTTGAAAATGTGTGTACCAACAATATGGGTGCTGTCCAGCAGATGACGACCCCAACAGGGCACAACCTCACACCATTTCATCATGGTTGGTTTTAGATTCTGTCACTCAGGAGTAGATTTTAGGGGAAGTGAAGTCTTTGTTCCTGTTAATATTTCCTCCTATCTTTCTGCCTACTCTGGAAGTTTGTATTCTCCTCTTTCTAACCTTACTTGATGAAGTCATATTTAAAGGGTTAAAGGACCACAATGCAGGTTTTATGGGTCTTGTTTTCCTGTCTCGATTCAGACGCACATGTCTATCAGTCTTCACGGTTTAGATCGGACCAGGGTAAATGTAATTGGTGAAACTTGTTAATATTATTCTTGTGTCAATTCAGTGCAGCTAAATCGAGCTGATGTTTAGGATGTTTTCATGTGTCTATTTGCCAAACTGTGGCTCATACTCCTGTTGACATCTTTAAATATAATCCTCCCATAAGCTTTTTATTTTGTCATTCCGTAGACAGATCAAATGATTGCTGCAAAGACAGTAATACTCTTTACATCAGCCCCGTGTAGTAATTTACATGACCGCAAACATCTGATTGACATTTAATGTATTTCACTCAACTTGAAGTGTGATGCTGTAAAACACTTCTTTGTAATTCTTTAATGTGACTGCCGCAGGCCTACAGTGTTGGACAGTTACGTGCTATATGTTCTATGTATGGTAGCACCGTTCACATAGTAGCATTCCCTTCATCATTGTGAAAATGTGTTTTGATTTTGTAAATTATTTTACAATGGCTCTCGTCATCATCTTACACATGTTGCTGTCTGCCCTCCGGTTGTTCAAGCATTTCCAACAAATATAACCGTTGAATTGACTCTGCCTTCTGGTTTTGAGATCAGAATAGATTTTCTGAAGCATTTTTACCTTTTAAGACTTGGCTTGCTGCAATATATCATGCATGCTTCCATCCTGTCTTCTACAACTCAAAATTTCAGGCTGTCATGCTTTAATACTTTTATAGAGGCCTACCTGTCCATCAAAAGTTGTATTTATTTCTAAATGCATTTTTAAAACTTCAAAATCCAGAAAAACAACCTGCATCTGTACGACTGAAATATTAGAATAAACATTAAGGTTATCAGTGCTCCAGATGCTAGTTGATCCTCGTGTTTATGGTGCAGTGCAGGGTTGCTTTTGAAGACAGTCAAAACACAATAGAGCACCTGATAAAACAAATTTAAAACCATATCAACAATCAAAATTTAATAGGGCCAGCGTTTTGGAGCTGCACGTTTTGTCCACCAGGTGGCAGCTGTATTCAGTAGTTCAGTATTTCCCTGGGGGGGGATTTCTCAGGGGAAATATAACCCAGGATTTTACTGTAGAAATTCTTTAGCATTTCTACAAGGGGGGGTTTCTGGAGTTTTGGGTAGAATATAATTTACTTTTCAAAATCAAAATAAGACTCACTGCATCCTTCTACGATCTGTAGGCCCTGCTTAATTCATGTGTGGACTTATTTGCAACTTGCGTATTCATGGTAGCCTCCCAGAGATTCCATGCTTGAACGTGACTAACTGGAAACTATGTGTTGTGTGTTGTGCAGATTAATTTCCAAAAAAAAAAAAAAATTCCCCATAGCTCAGAATATTTTCAGGTTTCACATCCTCTTGCCTTTCTTAACAAGTTCTCCCTTAAATTATCAGGATCGCGTGAGCTTTCGCTCTCTCCCGGACCCATTTACCGCATGTAATAAACAGTAGATTGAGGGTGACAGAACCCCGGAGACCCTCCCGTCTGGAGTCGCAGCGTGTCACTGCCCTCCAGCAGCTCTGAGACATGAACTACATCAACGGGAGTTCGACCGATTCTCTCTTCATGAGCTCCTTCATTCATCTTTTCTTTCTTAGATGGCGGATACATTTTTTTTTTGTTTTTTTTTTTTGATTGAAACTCTGCCTCTGCAAATCGTCTGGACTTTCTCCCCCAGTGCACCACCTCCCCCCGCCCCCTGTTCCGTGACGTCGCCGGTCTCTATATAGTCGGGGACGATGTGCCCAGACACGCCAGATGGAGACGGTCGGACGAGTCGGACGTATCATTACGCATCAGACTTACTGAAAAATATCAGCGAAAGGGATATATAAACGAAGCGGTCATTTACAGCGTTGTGTTAAATGGATACCGGCTGTTTCACCGCGGCGCAGCGTCTTTCGTGCCACACCATGAATGCGGATTTATTTAAGCCTGTTTCGGAGCGTGGACCCCAGCAGTCCTCTGCCCCGGCGAAAAACAGCAGGAATAAACCCGACCAAACCAAAACGGAGCTGGCTCAGGTGGTGACAGACTACAAGACGGGAAGATCCTACAGTAAAGGGAAGCTGTTGGGAAAGGTATGGAGATTTCATGTATCCATGTGCTGCCTGTATCTGTACGAATGGGAATTCGTGTGGTTTGGGGTTGCTGTGGAAGGTGGACGTTCGGGTGATTTCAAATTCATTAGGAGCTGTTTTCCAGGTGTGTTTGTGATGCGGGAAGAGAGAATGACCTCGTGGTGAATGAGACCAACCTCCCCTTGCTGTGCGCGTCATTGCTGAATGAATCGGGCGCAAGGTGTGCCCAGCTCCTGTGAATACACATGGTTGGCAACACCTTAAGCAAATCTTAAGACTGGTTTATTCACAACACTCCTCGCTTTTTGAGGCTATCCGAGACGACTGTTAAAACTAAATACATGTCTGCCTGACGGTATCATGGTCTCTGTCGCTGATAATATCGCCGCTGTAATGATCTGTGTCTCTGTATGTGCCGTGTATGAATGAAGCAACTGTAGCAACATGTTGCTCGTCATCGATACGCTGCGTCGGGCAGCCAGCCAGGTCCTGGTTTTTTTTTTCTTTGCCGCCTGCCGCAGAGCTGGAAACGTCTCCCGTCAGTTTTACGGTTAATGAATGCAGCAGCTCGGTCTGCCTCATCCTTCATGTCCCCGCACATTTGATTGAATCAAGAAAAATACATGAATAAACGACAGTGAACACATCTGAGGGTTGATTGTGTGTTTTTAAACGAAGCCAGGCATCAAAGGCAACACAATATGCTGATTTTGAATTATAAAATGATGCATCTGGACAGATTTAACCCTTTTGTGTGTGTGTGTGTGTGTGTGTGTGTGTGTGTGTGTGTTTAATCTTTGATTTATTATTTCCTGTTATGATTAATTGATGACCCTCCACACTAGGCCTTCGGAACCGGCAATAATTTTAATTGATTATTCTCAAACTATTGATCCTTGGGTCAAAGACTTACCATTGAGGAAGATTATTCATGGCCATTGCAGGTTTTTAACCTGCTGCTTTTGTAAACTGATTATCCTGTTTGTCTCTCCCAAGGGTGGCTTTGCTCGATGCTATGAGATGACAGACCTGTCCAACAACAAAATGTATGCTGTGAAGGTGATTCCTCAGAGCAGGGTGTCGAAACCACATCAGAGGGACAAGGTATACAAGATCATACCTCTTTGTGTCCCTTGCATAACCTGAAATCAATGTCTTTGTGGTGTTTTGTTTTTTATTTGAAATATATGCACACATTGATCAATTGTCAAATGTTGACAGATCACGAATGAGATCGAGCTGCACAAAACCCTGTCACACAAGCATGTGGTGAAATTCTCTCATCATTTTGAAGACCAAGAAAACATCTACATCTTCCTCGAGCTCTGCAGTCGAAAGGTGGGACTTCAGAAACCTCTAGAACAGTCTGCACAGCTCTCGTGTGCTCAGTTTGCACGTATAGTTTGCCTTGTATGACTCCACACTGGCACTATAATGTTGTATTCATATTTAGTTTTACCTAATTTAACCCTTTGGGCTGTTGGCCATTTTTCCCTGTTACTGCTGCCTTGGGTCATTTACTGTATTGAAGTCTCTAAACATTCAGTACCATAAGGGAAAGTAATTGCAGGTTATCAATGTTTTTTCAGCACAGCCTGGGTGATATGAATATGTATACTGCTGTGACGTCACATGACATTACAAACAATAATTGAAAAGACCCACATGATTGAATTAGCCGTGTTTAACAGCCAAACCACTACTGATGTAGAGTCCCAGTCGCCTGAATTACAATGCCATCTCATTTTTGTGCCAGTGAGTGAGTGAGTGAGTGAGTGAGTGAGTGAGTGAGTGTGTTGTACATTCCCACTGACAGATGGGTGGTTAACAGTTGACTCATTGCTCTGTCTCTGCAGTCCCTTGCACACATTTGGAAAGCAAGACACACACTGACAGAGCCAGAAGTGCGATATTACCTCAGACACATCATATCCGGCCTCAAGTACCTCCACAGCAGAGGGATCCTGCACAGAGATCTGAAACTAGGTACGTGAGCATCAT
This sequence comes from Embiotoca jacksoni, assembly GCF_022577435.1. Lineage (NCBI taxonomy): Eukaryota > Metazoa > Chordata > Actinopteri > Embiotocidae > Embiotoca > Embiotoca jacksoni. The sequence continues at coordinate 3,620,154 of NW_027185363.1, read as the reverse complement.
GATTGAAATGTGGTGCAAGCACAAGCATCCCAGGAATTTGGGCAGGCACATGTTATCTGTGGAATGCTGACTGGACAAATGTTTTTGTCTCTTTCAGGCAACTTCTTTGTCAATGAGAACATGGAGCTGCGGCTGGGAGACTTTGGCCTCGCTGCCAAGCTGGAGACTGTCGAACAGAGGAAAAAGTTAGTTGTTTTTTTTTATTGTTTTTTTTTTAACTACTTAAATTGAGGAGCAAATATTTTAAAAAATATATATACTTGGTTTATAGTTCTCAAAATAAACTTTACCATAACTACCCCAGCAACCTTATTACGTACAATAATTAAACATTACTATACTTTTATTTTTTTTAAGTTAAAAACGCAAACATTACTTGTTGGGTGTCCAGATCTAAGATGTAGCTTCTTTTTTTTAGATTTTTGTTTTTTTGTTTTGAACCTGACCTAAAACCACTACCTCAGTTACTAAGCACATTGTTACTCCCACAGCTTTCCCCTCATGTACCTGACTAAACCGGTTTCCAAGTGGCAGTTGAATGCTGTGCTTAGAGCAGAGTTTCACTACCTGTTTGACACCTTCCTGTGGAATGCCAGAACAGTGATTGTGGCAGATGATATGCTCCAACTGCTACTTTGTTGAGTGCTCAATGCCACAAAACAGAAGCTATTTTTGAATAGTTTGAAGCATTGTCTAACCTAGATTTGTTTTTTTGTTTTGTTTTTCTCCAGAACAATCTGCGGGACTCCCAACTACTTGGCCCCCGAGGTGCTTAACAGACAGGGCCACGGCACGGAGTCTGATGTGTGGTCCCTCGGATGTGTCATGTGAGTTTGAGTGATTTCGTTTTTGCAGCAGTCATGTTTAAATTGGCAATTGTGTGGTTTGAAAGTTGGTCAGGAAAAGAGGATAAGATACCTCAACTACCAAGATCTTTTCAGCCAAGTCTTTACTTTTGTCTCTCGAGTTGACTAATGGTTCCACTGGTTTCTCCCCGACAGGTACACACTGATGTGCGGCAACCCGCCGTTTGAGACTCTCGACTTGAAAGAGACCTACAAGTGTATAAAGGAAGTTCGGTACAACCTGCCCTCCACGCTCTCGCCTGCTGCGCAGAAACTCATCTCGGGCATCCTACAGAAAAATCCCAGTGACCGACTCGCGCTGGATCAAATTCTCAACCACGAATTCTTCACCAAAGTATGTTAACACTTGTTCAGCTTTTATCGGTATTATAAAACCATGATTGGATTTAAAGCCGTCATTAATATGTGACATTTTCGCCTTTTTAGCTGAAGGTGTGAAAATGGTGCTTGGAAAGTGGACAAAATACAGTTTTTGACATGTTCATTCAGAATGAACTGTGCCATCTCCATTCTCCTTGCCCTTGCCTCACCTTCTTTTCCATGTGCCTCTTCTTTCTCAGGGTTTCACTCCTGACAAACTTCCCCCCAGCAGCTGTGTGATGGTGCCAGAGCTCCACCCCCCGAGCCCCGCCAAGAAATTCTTCACTAAAATGGCCAAGAGCCTCTTTGGCAAAAAGAAAGCAAAAGGTAAGCAGCAACGGCAACGCAGCAGTCAAGTGACTGACCCACTAAAAGGCTAGTTCATCCATCCGTCTGTCGGTTACAAACTTGTTCCTTTCCCAATGTAATTACGTGGCACCTGTCATCTTTTTAATATGGTTTTGTCTCATGAGGACTTCCCTTTGTTTTTAGTTTCCCCTCTAGCATTTACCACAACTCCTGCAGGTATCTAAACACTGCTGTGGTTAAACATATTTGTTGTGACTACAATACAGACCTCTTGTTTTTGCAGTGGAGAAGATTCCATGCGAGGAAAAAGATGACAAGGACATTTCCAAACTGGTGTCAGGCATAGTTAAATGTTCCATCAACCGGCAGATCAGCTACAAAACAGTGGAACCCAATGAGGTACATCCTTTATCTTTTTTTCCCCCCTACTTCTGCAATAAGATTTTGACCTAAGGTACTTGATACAAAAACTGGGTAATTCCTGCCATTAATACACAGTTTTAATAGAAACACATCACAGTTCTGAAGTAGACTTTAGCCTAGGGGGGAAAACTGAAGTATGTTACTCTCATGACGGACAACCCCTGTTATGACTGAGACTTGCCTTATATCCAGAGTTTGACATAAGCTTAAGACCTTATCAGCATGTTCATTTAGATAGTAAATCCATTTTAGGAGTCATGCCAGTACAAATGGGGTTAATAAATATCTTTTAATTATGAGTACTGCAGCGTTTCTCTCAGAATAATATTGTAAACAGCAGCTTTGAAGAGACCATCTTAGACTGACTGAAAATAGGGCAGCCATATTGTTTGGATGAGGGATTTTTCTTTGAAATTATACAGACATTTCAAAGGAATTGTCTTTTTAGCTTAAAAGAATTTAGAAGATTGTTTTTCTTAACTTTGCCAGATTGCCATTCGAGATGCTAAAGTGTCCCAGACATCCTTCAGCTTGTCAACAGACAAATGAAATGCGCAGCTGTTTGTTATTGCAGTTTTAGCTGTTGAAATGTTGTCAGGAACTCGAATACAATCATTCTAATTGAGGACATTTTTCATTGAGAATCTGAGGGAACTGTTGCTACATGGCCAAATCCATTGCTCCACTATAATTATTGCTTCACTATAGACTGTCTTGTGATGTTTTGATTTGAAAAATAATGTGGTCCACAAACAGAGCTGAGACCACAACAGCAGGATGTTCAGCTGTCCAATCCCTAATCAGGCTGGTCTAGTTCCTATTTATAGAGCCCAATAGGAGTTACTTTGTTTGCTCTTTGGAGTGAATATTTCTGTTGTCTCCTTAATGAGCCTGGTCTGAGAAACCAGGCTGGATTTAATGAGAATATCTTTTTATTTTATTTTTTTCAGATTACACAAAGTGGTACTCAAATGATCTTGTTTACATTTCTGTCTGCATGTTTGCAGAAAAACAGGAAATGCTAACAACTGGATAACTGACAGATTACTTAAACAGCTTGGTGGCAGCTTGACATTAGAAACTACATGTTAAACTTGTAGCTTGCTTGCAAAGCACACAGAGGGAAACTGATACCAAAAGTAGTTTCACAACCAATGAAGCAAATTTAAGACAAAGGAGCCGCTTTGCTGACAGAGATAAGCTAATGCACAATATTAAATAGAACTCGCTCACCCAATGGCTCACGCAGTTCTTTTTAAGTCTTTAATTCTGTAGTTACATTTTTTTTTTTTTTTTTTTTGGCCATGTTTTTTTCTTTTTTCAATCCTGTGCAAACATTTGGGTTATTTCTTGTCATGAATGTGTTAAATCATGTTACGTTGTGTTGCTGCTCAGGTGCCCTCTCCCACCGGTCAGCTGGTCAGCTCCGTGCCTCTGGAACAGACTCCTGCTGAGGAGGAATCCAGGAAGTCCATGTCACGCTCCTTCAAAGGCACCATGGCCAGCAGCACTGAACGTAGGTTTACTCCTCTTCTGAACAGCAGATATTTATTTATTTATTTTCTTCTTTTTTTTTTTTTTAAACATCATTTTGTAACCAATGTTTTGCTTTGTTTTTCCTCCAGCATGCGAGGATGTCCTGAGCCCTGCAGCTGTTGCTGAATCTGCAATGAAAGTTCTCAACAGCTGCCTCTCCACCATGCCTGCAGGTAGGAGAGACACAAGATTGCAAGAGTACTTTTGCCCTAATAATGATAGAAATGTTTGACGTGCGAGATATCTGCTGAATAGAATTGTATAACCTTTGCATCTGAAAAGTGCTGCTTACCTCAACAGGAACCATCTGTTTCATTAGATTACAAATGATGCAAAATCATTCAAGTTTAACCTGCCACGTCTCTTTTCTTCCGTTTCTTTAAATCCTTTTGAATATCTGCTGACTCATGTAGCCCTTAGCACATTTAAACTCATGGCTTTCTTAGCAGCCTTTTTATTTATTTTAAAGAAATAAAATGTGTTGGAATTTGAAAATATAAACATTACTTCTTTTTTTTTTTAGCCATGATCTTTCCACTTAAAACTAGGACTGGTATTATATGCTGTCAAATTGTTCTGTAATCCCTAAAGGTTTTACTTTGTCTGTGTTTCCAGCCACCAGGAACCCACCCTGTTTGTCCAGTCCACAGTCCTTCCTGTGGGTGACGAAATGGGTTGACTACTCAAACAAATATGGTTTTGGCTATCAGCTATCGAACCAGAATATAGGAGTGCTCTTCAATGAGGGGACACATCTCAGCCTTTGTGACCAACGCAAGTAAGTACCTTAAGAGCTCCAGTATTTATTTAAGGTGTAATTTCCATTGTGCTTTGAGCCTGTTGATTATTACATAATGACTTGACTGTATGTGTTCCAAGTAATTTCCATATATACTAGGTAGCCACCCCTGCTCAAAAGTTTTGATTATTAATTTGAAATTTAGAGAGTATAACTTTAATTTCAAAAGTTATCTTCCATCAAACAATCATTTAAAGAAAAATGTTTTTCCTTCCAAACAGGACAGTCCACTACTGCTTGACCAACAACAAGCACTTCACTTTCCCAATCAACTCTCTACCTGAGCAGCTTCGCAGCCAGAAACAAATTGTGGAGCTCATGGCCAACTACATGGAGCAGAACCTTATGGAGGTATGAAAAATAAACTGACTGTTTTAGTGGATAGGGTGCAGCCCTTAGTATAAGCAGTCTGAGTGAAGTTGACACACCTTTAATGATGGAATGTTTGTCAGGATATCATGTTTATACTGACAGAAAGCTGTGAGATTATTTACCCTGACCTCATCTGTCCTCCTCAGGGTGGAGATCTGCAGTGTGAGGATCAGGTCTCAGCCCCTCCTCCTCTTCTCCTCCAGTGGGTGAAGACAGACCATGCTCTCGTGATGCTCTTCAACAATGGCACTCTACAGGTTCGAACAAACATAAATGCTACAATTATACTCCTTGATATATTCAGAAGACAAGTAATGTTGGTTTAATTTCCTTTTTTGGTAACTGGTAAAGCTTTATTGGATTGTCGTTATCCTTTTTGTTACATCCTGTTCTCTATTTTTAATCTCTTCCAGGTTAACTTCTACACGGACCACACCAAGATCATACTGTGCAAGTCCTCAGACGACTCCTACCTGCTCACCTACATCAGCCGGGAACGCATCTCATACACTTACCTCCTCAGCATGCTGAATGAGATGGGCTGCACCTCTGAGCTCCGACACCGACTCAGATATGTGGTCCAACTGCTCCAACACCACACTGATGCCTGAGAGCACAGCTCGGTGCCTCCCAGGCCGCCTGAGTGGCAGATGCCTTAGAGGCAACCTGACTGGTTAACACTTTTTCAGAGGCAGCCTGACTGGTTAATATAATTTTTTAAGGCAATGCCGAGAGGGACTGACACCTGTTCAGTTGACGGACGGAAAGGCTGCTCAAGTCCTCTGAGAAATATTCTTGTCTGGACTGTAGCCTAGGCAGCTGATTATCAGACTGACTGACCTTGATAAACACCAAGCAGTCAGGGAGTTGCCCAGTGCAGCATCTGCCTAAAAGCTGTTGTGCCTGTCCAGCTTATGCCTCAAAAGTATCCACCTGGAAGGTATTGATACCTAAGATAAGAGACTCATAACTGGCCTGATTTGATGGATCCTTCACAGACAGATGCCTACATGAACACCCAGTTACCTTCCCTCACTCATTCAAAACCACTGCTTCTTGCCTGGATCTTTTAAAGCCACCAATCCTGCAGCTTTCAGCCTCTCCTAATAGCCCATAACCCAGGCATGGTTTCTCAAAGGTATCCAAACACTAAAATTGTCCTCTTTGCTTACAATGGAACAATCTTGCAGCTGAAATGCTTTAAGGCTCAGTTTTCCAAAAAGTATTTCAGCACCGAGGTCTTTTACACCATTGACTTGCACTGCAACTGTGATCTATTCAGCAGAGAGGCTTTGAGGAGAATTACGGTTTGACTGGAGAGAGAGAAATAGAGAGAGAGAGAGAGAGAGAGAGAGAGAGAAGGCCTCCTACCCTCGATTGGTTTCTGGCCTCTTTGAACCATGGTGCACACATTCATAGTTTTGTGTTGTTTTTTTTCCCTCGTTTTTTAGAAATATGAGCCAGCTATAGGATCACACTACGATCTTGACTTCACATGCACAAATAACATTCCTGGCCTTATTTGATGATGCTAAAGTTTTGAGAGTCATTGCTTCTTTTGCATCACTTGTCTTATTTTGTTATTGGATACAAATTTCACAGATGTGGTACACGGCATATTGCAGGGGCTACGGGAGCAACACAATTTTGCACTTTTTTTTTTTTTTTTTTTTTTTTTTTTTTTGTGAATTCATCTGGAAGATGAAACCTTTTTACATTCACTTGTTGTTTTATTTGTTTTTAAACTAGATACCAAAAGGCATTTTCTTTTGAATTTTTTTTTTTTAAATGATTCAGTTTTAAATTCACATGCAGTAGGTGAATATGTGTGTGCGTGTGTGCCACACATGTGCTGGTAAGCAGAACTGTTGCTTGGAATGAGGGTGGGGAGGGGGGATAAAAGTGCCTTTCTGAGAGATGTCTGTATAGTGCAATAACAGCCTTTTGTGAATGTCAAGCTGGCTACAAATGAGATTTGAGATTGGTTTTACAGGTGGGATTTACTTTTGTACTTGGAGCCAAGTTTAAAAGTAAATCTAATAGCACTACACTCTCACTACCTGGTATAAGCTTTTAGAAGAACTGTTATGATGAGTATATATCCCAATAATATCTTCTGTGGAAAAAAGAAAACATTGTACGCTGTTGTATTGAACTGTAATCCTTATCGGTTTACATTGCTTTCTTGATCCAGAGTTGTATCCTTAAAAACTGTGACCCGGAATGCAAGTATTACATACATGTGTTTTCAAAAAACCCAACATTGTGAAAGCCATCTGCCAATTCAGAAGAGTCTTTATTTTTTTGGCACATAATGTCCTGTTTATTTATTTTTTATTTATACATGTTTTTTTTATTTATTGTGTAAATGTTGCGGTCTTGACACAAGGAAATGTTCAAGTCCGATCACCTTTTTGTATGTGACATATTTTGGGAAAAGTGGGACAAAAATAAAGTTTATTGAAAATTTATCAAGTCTGCTTTTATTGTTGCTCATTGAAACATGCAGCATTTACATAGTTTTGATTAGATATGAGGAATTAATTTAGGTCATTGATCATGACTGCTACATGAGTACATTATTTGTACACAAATATTGTATAGCTTTAGCTCTTAATTGGTGCATCATTTAATCTTTTTTTTTTTTTTCCCCTGAGAACAAAGGTGGCTTTTTCTTAGAAAATAACCCTTCATTCTTTTTTTTTTTTACGTGGATGTTTCAGAATTTATGGTGGTGGGTGTTTTTAGAGATTTGGCATGAACCAAAAGCTGATTTTTGTTGGTGAAATCATATCTTTTAGAGAAATGTGCTCACCCAACTTCCCATTTTTTACTATTCTACCCCTGTGAATACTGTGGCTACCAGCATGACCGTTAACTGCAAGGAAATAAAGTCTACTAGACCTATTCAACACGGTAGGAATCTTTGGAAGCGTGTTAAAACGGTGAAGGTGTCGACTCAAAAGGGCAGCCTTGGTATGCCTGATAGTCTTGTCAATGTGGGGAGGAGTCATGTATTGTGTTTCCATGTGGACTTTGGACTCTTAGGCATGGCTTTTCTAATAGATTGTATCGAATGGTTTTGAAAGGTAAAAACTAAAGAATTCAAATCTATGAACATCCTTGTAGTCTCAAGTGCATTGGCAAAACTACAAATAGTTTACATCTCACCTGATATAGCTATATGTCAAAATGGTTTAGCTGCGATTAGCAAAACTTTTTATTGGGAGAATCAACTTGGTTGCAACCACACAAGACAGTGCAGGAATTTAACTTCATATTTGCCTTGCAGTGTCACTGGTATTGAATACTCGAATGACATTGCACTGCACAACACAGTGTCCCTATATACAAATCATGACTTTCTCTTGGTGCAGCTGCTCCTACAGGAATTTGACATTTCCTTCTCTGAAAAATGTGAAAAACATGCAGGAACTACGTTCAAGATCCAGCCAACCATTGTGAGTCGGTGTCATCATGTTTCATTCTGCTTCATGAGACACAATTGAGTCCTAAACCAGATCTACAGCTTGACTGTAAGGGGAAATCAGTTCTTTAAACAGAGGAGCTTGTGGACAGAAGCCTGTTCTTGTGCTGCCCTGCAGCCCACAGCAGAAACCTTACGGACACCCCTGAGTACGTTTCTCAAAGCATCTACACCGGCTCAGCGTCTCCGGTCTAAAGTTCCTCATCGCAGTTTTGGTCCACACTTGAAAAATGAAAAAAACTATTGTCTATTCTGTTAGCTCTACCCTTACTTGACAATGTTAAAAAGCCACCGCTCTTGATCCTCTCACTCTACTATACTGTATTTAGGTACACATGGCACACAGGATCACAACAGAGACAAACTTCAGACTCTACAGTCAACAATTAAACCTTATTTTAATTTATTTAATTTCAAGGTTTTCTGAGCATTTAAAATAATTTGTTCAATGTAGCATGGAGGATTCCCTTCTTATGTTTAGCAAAGACTGGTTAACAAAAGTTACATTTCTAACTGTCCAGGCCTAAATTAAATGTCCTTATTTTTTTAAAACTGCACTAAAAAAATTTAAGATCTGTTTTGGTATCTGTCCAAAACACAGAGTCAGCTGAAAGACTTCCTCTTTAGATAAGGAGGAAATAGTTCCAGTATATGATGTAAATAGGAGATACAGATTGTTGTTAAAACTTGTCAAGCGTGTCATATTATCTGTGGAAGAAAGTTGTGCATTTTTTTGTTGTGTTCTTGTCTTATCTAGTTTCTATATATACGCAATGAAAAGAGAGTGCAGTTATCCACAATAACGACCAACAAGCGCTCACTGGGAAATTATAAACTACCTGTAAAAATAGTCAAATTATCTGATGCTATAATGGGAAAAACTATAACACAGTTTTCTGCATGTGTTAAAATAATCTACTGCAGTCTAGTGGGACTTTCTGGTATTATTTGCAGGGAGAATTCTGAGCAACAAATCAAGCTGACATATTAGAAAACAACCACACAACACATGGTGTACCAATGAACATTGACATGTGATTCCACATATGTGCATACAGACATGTTTCGCATTTAGTCACAAAAAAAATCACATGAACAAAATTGAGTCACAGAGCCCTTCACAACATGAGTGACCAGCAGACAGCAATGGTTGTCAGGGAAATGTATGCACAAAAATTGCACAACCACATTAAAGAAGTTTTAAAGAATAATATGCGACATAAATGTCTACTGTGGTCCTTCCTTTTTACAGCGTGATGAAATCATGACTAAAGCAATCTATATTTAGTTTAAAAAGCCGTTAGGTATGTTTAATCTGGGTAATCCAGAGTAAGTCATGGGTTTTATGTTTGCAGCAACAATACTGGCTTGTTTAGAATAAACAGAATATTTCAGTAGCAATAATGGAGAGGCGACAAAAGAAAACTGTGCCATAGTATGGTAATGAGATACAAATCTGACCTTTGTGGAAAGGTGTGTCCTTGACAAATGTTTGGGATATATCCTGGAAATATAGACCTACTATATCACCTCCACAGCAAAAAACATAATATCAGTAAGCTCTTTTGATACTGTACAGCAATTTCAGCATTGAATCATTTCTTTGACTGTACCTAAATGGCATTATGCCAAACTTCCCTCAGCAGTATGCTAGCTTTTTCAGCCCGCTACTTTGGCAAAGTCATCTTGTTTCTTTTTCTATATTTTATTAACAGTATTTGATATGCCATTAGCTGTTACTGCAAATTATTAAAATTCAGTTTTCCGAAACATTTGATCTAAATGAGGTCACTTTCTTCAGTGCATGAAGGGAAACAAATAAGTGCCAGAACTTCCCCCTATTCACAAGTTGGCATGTGGTTTTCAGAAAATCATTAAGTGTCACATTAAGACTTTCTAAAGGGAAAAAAGATAAGATAAGATAAGATTTGCTGATGTATATATACACTACATGAATTTATTTAATCAAAGCGAAAAACATTTCAAAAATAATGACGTAAAAAGACGAGATCAAAACCTAGTATATGGCTGGACCATGTATGAACCATGCCAGAGGGCTTTTAATTTGAAACCAGGCCTTTTAACTTTACAGGAAGTTGACCAGTTAGCTTGCTGCTCTCTGCCTGCATTTAGCTCTGGTTGGGAAGGTTTTGACTGTCGTAGCTCTGCTGTGTCATCATTTGACAGTGTTCGTGTTCTTTTTGTGGCCCTTTGGAGCCAGCCCAGCATTATTGAAAGGTTAACGTGACGTCACTTAGACTAACCGCCGACAGTGAAACTTGGCCAGCGGGAATGGGAAGAGCCGAGCGGCACGTGGTGCCACCTGTGGAATGTAGTTTTCTATCACCGTTATCAATCGATGTGGCGATGGACGAGTGGTACGCTAGATCAAGTCACATGGAGCAATGGTTGTGAAGTAACTCTGCCGTGTATGGGAGAGACTGTGACTTTGGCAAGGACACTCAGCTGGCAACAGCAACTGAGCTTGAATGCAGATCGTAAGTATACTTACAGTAGGCCTAGTAATCTTAGAAATGTTTGCTAGAATTCATGAGTTCCTAAACAATTTAATTGTGATACTTTTGCACCATTACATGTAAAAATTGCTGCCAAGAATCACTCATCCTTTCTGCTATATTGAATTGGATGATTGTCTCTGTAGAAGATGTGGGGAGTCTTTTCATTAATTAACAAGTGTGAGGGAGGCACTCACACTCTCATATTAACCTACTGCTTAAAGTGTGACACGTCACATTGTTTATAAGATGATCACTTCCCCAAATATGTCATATGATGTCATGTGTTTTCACAGTGTCACACCCATTCCCAAAACTAATATGATTTCCTGTGGAAGGAACCACCTGTAAAGTCCAGGCCAGTTCTTGTGATTAAAAACAAAGCAGACACTGCTTTTCCATATTCAGTCCACAAGCAAGGTTATGTGTCAATGAATCAATTCAATATAAATGTCATTTTTGTTTGATTTAATCAGTTTAATAGGTTATCTAACTTATCCAACAAGAGCTGCATTGTCTTTCAACATTCACCAAGTTTACTAGAAAGCTTAAATGCTTCTTTCAGTCCTTCACGTTCCTTTATCGTTCTACACTTACTGTATCTATGTTGGTTTCCTTCAGACTGCTTTATTCACTACTCACTTTGGGACAAATGAGTGCCAAAAAACAAATGTTTGCTTTTCGAGCCAGCTGTAAACTTTTTGTGTTTTCTAAGTGTGGCCAAGTGTGTGCGATTCTCTCATTTCCACACCGCTTTGTCTTTAAAAAATAGAAGTACAGTTGTTTAAAGAACACTTGAAGGGATTATGTTCCCTCTTGGGGATTGCTTATTTCGTGGCAAAGCTTTTCCCTCACATTTACGGGAAAAATTGACTGCTGTGATCTATAAAATCTATGAAGCCAGGAGTGTGAGGCAAGGCTAAGTGGGTGGCATTGCTTAAGGTGTTAAAGGAGGGGAATGTCCTTCCCTTCCTCTGTTACTGTTTCGCTGACCTATGGCCACATCCTTTTCTGGCTATGATGTTTGTGCTGGCTGCGGTTTATCCTTCATGCGGGATCCTGCTGCTGATGTCACATTCCTGCCTGTTAAGGCTACAAAGAGTGCATCAGACACTCTTATGTACGTCACACACCACTCCTACAGGAAATGTGCGTTTCCTTTTACGACTCTCCCTCTGTCTCCCATTAAAAGCACAAAGGAGAATGTCATCCACTTGTGTGCTGCCAGAAATAAATTTTCTCTCTCTGTTTCAGTGAATCAACTAGCGCTTCAGACAAGAATTTGTTCCAAGACTGTTGAGTCACTGATCAGCCTTAACACGTTTGAGCTTTGAAAACAGCCTGTATTCAGATGGTAGTTTGATATTGGTTTGGTCCCTCTGTGTCAGTGGACAGACAAGTCCTGGACATGCTAAGGGGCCGGTTGTGTGGAGAGAAAGTCAATCTCTTACCAAAAGAGGAGAAGTGAGACTCCCTGTAGTTCCAAAGATGTCATATTTAGGTGTTTTGTGTTCTTAACTGTCTTGTTAACATAAGCCCTGTGTATGCTTGCCTTCAGGAGGCACCCTAGTCACCAAGTTTTATTTAAAGTTGGAGGGTTTAAGTGCGTAGCTGAGGTTGCGACCTTGGTAGAGCTGCATTAAATCACCATGCCTAAGATAGCTGCCACATGGTGAGTAATTTCCTCCGGATACACCACTCAAAATAAATATTTTTTTTGAAACTTTAAATTTCACACAGAACTAAACAAAAGCAGGTTTCACATTTTGCCTGATGGCTGTGGATTTTGTTGGCTGAAGTGAAAAGATTGTTGCATTTAGACTTTATCTGCAGTAGCGAGGTAGCAGAAACTAAAGCTGCAACTCATGATGACTTTTCCACTTATTCATCGTAAAACAAGTACCCGTAAAATGGCTGTAAATGCTTGTGGCCTGCATGCATGATGTAAACCTGTAAGACTGATGGCTAAAGCTGCCCACAGAGATGTTCCAGGTGAAACGTTTGCACCTCTCCCACCTGATATTATATAAATAAAGCTAGAAAATAAAGGGGCATTATTTCCCAGGGTAGTGTTATTGAGACAAAAAAAAACCTGATTTGAACGTGTGTCGAATCACTACATTGATTCGATATATGCTTTTTGCATTTTTAAATGTAATGTCTCTGTTTGTATTAATAGTTTCCTATTAATATAAGCCTGTTCACTGTAATTAAACCCACATTTAATGAATATGGTGTTAGTTTGTCTGTGCGGAGTATTTATATTGTTAAATGAACAACTCTGTAATCATACAGCCATTCTAATTATAGAATGGAAAAAAACACACAGGGTAGATGTCCTTTTTACTGTCATTTTAGTGTCTTACAGACTTCCTTTTCCAAGATGTTCTACATACAGACGGAGCCCTTTGAATTGTACAAAAGCCTGTATCCTGTATCTCATGTCTCCTGTGAAACATATTGTTCCTGTTTTTCTACGGTGCCTTTCTTTTATGTCTTTGGTCTTTCAGCTGGGCTCATTATTTATCCTCACTAATGATCAGCCACTATTTCATCCTGCTGTGACAACAGAGCATGAAACAGCACTAAAAACCAAAGTCAAAGCTGTAGGAAGTGAAACATCTGGAGACTTGGGAGACAGATGAGGGGAAAGAGAGAGAGAGAGAGAGAGGAAGAATTCAGCCAGACATCTAACTGCTGTGGGACAATTTTACCTAATTAGTAACTTCTGTTTTCTCAAGAGCTTTCCCTCTCCTCAGCCCCCTTCACTGTGTGTGTGTGTGTGTGTGTGTGTGTGTGTGTGTGTGTGTGTGTGTGTGTGTGTGTGTGTGTGTGTGTGTGTGTGTGTGTGTGTGTGTGTGAGAGCCAAAGCAATGCTTCTTCCTCATGAATTCCAGCCAAGGCCACAAGAAAAGGCCTGTGTGAGTGTGTGCGGGTAGGGTTTTGCTTTTGAAGGGTTTCTCTGCCTGCACTCGCTTCCTCTCAGGAACATGAGTCATTTGCATCAGTTTCATCAGGCTTTTTCCCTTCCCATGACTTTGTGCTCCCGCCTGGTGCATCCTAATGCATTGTTCAGATCTGCACATTCATTTCCCAGATAGATTTCTTATGTTTATGGTATTCCCATCCACCTCCTTAACACTCCAGGTTATGTCTCCCTCAGGAGGCATCAACTGTTCACACAAAAATAATCCACATCTCAGGTGTCACCCACAACCTGTTTCCTAAATTTCCTTCTGTTTTCCCAATTCCAGATCTACTTTATTGTTATCGTTCCTATTTTATACTCTTAGTGTTTTTTTGTTTTTTTACCAAAATAATTCCTAATGCATCTCAATGTTTCTTAGAGCCACTGAGTTTCTATTATTAAGAGCATTTCACTTTTAACCTGTGCATTCCACCTGGCATCGGTTTACCATGTCATGTTTGACATTTGTTTTGTTCCGTCCTCTGCACGACTCTATACCCCCTGGGAGCGTTTCTTTAAGTGGAGTGTTTTGTCTGCCTCATTTTGTTGATTTCAGACTTAGTCATTTTTCATTGACTTTTGTGCTTCTAGTACAGGAAAGTAGGCTCTATAGTTAAATTATTTATTTTTTGTCCATTTAGTGTTTGTTATTATTTCCTACATTATTGTGCTGTAGCCTACAGATTGAGTTTCAGACACCGCCATTAGCTGGTTCGAGTCGAGCGGAGACCAGGCCAGTTCACACGGCTGCAACGCTTAACTGCAAAGTTCTAAAACAGATTTGCAGAGTAGTGACTCTTTGGTCTGACCTGGTTTGACAGTAAATGTGCTGGTTTATTGATCCGGTCTCCTCTGTCAATCAGTCATAACTCATTAAATCTTGGCTGGCCCTGTTGTGGGCAAACTGATTCACCACTTTTCATAGATTCTAAATTGAGGTGGATGCAGCCAGCATTTAAATATCTTGGAACATGACAAATGGCGGTGCTGCCAGTATATATACACTCAGAGCACATTTTTAATATGAGCCGGACGTGTGTAGAGCCTTTTAAATGGAACAGCCTAGTGGTAACAGACTGCAGACAGTAAGTCTTCATCACTGTCATGCTTTGATAACTGGTACAAGTGTGCTGCTAAAGACAACATAACTGTCCAGATGGCTTTCAGTGCTTTGAGCAGAGAGCCAAGTCAAAACTGTGACTGTCCTTCACTTGTCTGCGGATGTGTTTGAGTGTGTTTTTGAGGCACATGGTAGACACACACTATAACAGACAATAAACTCATGCGTACATGTGGAGAAACTATTTATAGCTGAAAAGTCAAGTCAAGTATGTGGGTTTTACTTCATGGAAAGATCACTATGATTATCTTGCATCCTGTGGTCTATACATACACACGCATACACACATTGCACACACCTTCCTGTTTGCCAGGTGTATAGGAAACTAGATACACCTCCCACGCAACAACAAACTTGTAATACAGAGCAAAATAATAACACTTCCGTGGTGCAACGTGATCTTTCCATCAGCTATGAATATCAAAAAGTAAGTCAGTTGCAGTTCACTGTTGTAATAATGGTGTCATGCAGGTGTGACCTACTCACCAGTTATAGTGCTGATACCGTTAGAGTTAACAAATCGACTTGTTATAGAGACATTTAGAAGAATATTTGTTCACATTTAATCTACAAAGGTTTGAAAGTATTGCAAATAGTTTTTTACTCTTTACAAAATATTATCCCTACCTACAAACGGTGAGTTTTGTCACTTTCTGGTGACACATTGTCTTTTTATACCTGACTGCAGTACCACTTAAGAAGTGACTGGGTAAGATGTTCTACATGTCAGTTTTCCGTGCAAATGTCTGCCAGCAACAAAGCAGTTTATTTTACCACCATCTGAAATTTGTTTTGACTTATTCATCAGCAAGGATGTGAATGCTCCAGTCTTCTGAACATATATTGACCGACTTATTTTGTTACTAGACTTCTGTAATTATTTCCTTTAGCAGTTTCTTTTCCTTTTTCAGCTTCCAATGAGACAGCATTTTTTTTTATTTTTTACTTTTTTTAATCTTTTTGGAAAACAGCTTGTCCACACCCTTGAATTATGTGGAGACACCTTGTGTGAGAGACTGTTAATCCACTAATGTCTTTGATAGGAAGAAACTCTGCTGGCTAGACAGAAACGCACAGCGCTGGGAAACAGATGGCCTGAAGACAGTAATGCAGAGGAGGCAATGAGGCTCTAGATTAAGTTTTCTAAAGGGATCTCATCAGGCATGTGCTGTAAACTGATGATTAATTATACCAGGCAGTTTAAATCGATCATGACAAGTGTCATGATTAATAAACAGCAGCATCTCAAAAGTACAGTTCATAGATACAGTATGTGCTTGACTAATCACAAAATCAATGCACTCAAAGGGGAAGTTTACAATATAAGAAGCAAAAGCAACTGATCTGACCGGACTGTGGTCAACAACACTCATGTGATAGGAGGCATGGTGGGATAGACAACTCGTCCTTCGCTGAATGAGATCATTGAGAATGGACAAATCAGCAGCTCCTCCGCTCATATGACTTTAGATCAAGGCCATTCAGCCGCTTGGTCAACAGCTCACATGACTGACACCAAAAACCACCAAAAACTTTAAAAACTTCAACGAGCAGTTTCATCAAAGGACAAGTGAGGCAACAATTTTAAAGGCATTAAACAGATTTTCTGCAGATCCATCATCACAATAACAAGCTGACAACATAACAGTGATTACAAAAAAAAATGGGGCTCCTTAACTTAATTAACAGCACCAATACAGCAATTCAAAAATACTCCATTCCAAGTAAATATCCTGCATGAAAAATCTTACTTAATTTAAGCGACATAAGTATTAGCAATAAACTGCAATTCAAGTTTTAACTATGTATTACATTTTTGGCTGAGATATTAGATCATTTGACCATTTAATAAAAATAAAAACATTTAATAAGTTTAGAGGGAAAAATCACTATTTATTGGAGCTGTTAACAACTCAAAGACCTCTGAAATGTGACCCGACTACGAACTGCTGTTTGAAGGGACATACAGGTTGGAAACCACTGGTTTAATCTTGACTAATGTGGTGTAGTGGCATTATTTAGTACAGTATCAGATTGTACTGAGTTTGAGCAAATGTTCTTTTTCCACCACTGGATGAACATGCTAACATGTGAGCACAGTAGCTGTATAATCCAGGATGTGAAAAATATGAACGTTTTTTTTTGTTTTTTTTTATCCTGGGAAGAAGGTTGAACCAAAAGAAATTTCCAACTCAAAGTTCACTTACCAGAAACTCTGGGAAATCAAATAACTTATTTTGAGTTGTTTCATTGCACCACTGTTTCCACATTAATATATTTACTTTCATACTTAATTCAGGTTGACTCAGGATAGAAAATACCCCGGGATTCCCAAGTGAAAACTCTACATGTGATCAGCATCATGTAGTGCAGTCACATGGGAAGGATACGGTGCATGTTTTGAACTTGTAAAATGTGCTTTCTGAACATGTGGAAGTGTGTGATGCATAAAACCACCTGGGACTTTTGTGGCTGGAATTGGCTAGAAATCTAAAATTTTATCTTTGCATGTGTATAATTAGTCCCTTGATCTAGCAGCTCACAAGGTCACAAAGTCAGATTTAGTCCAAGCCTCATTTCAGCTAAATGTTCTGCCTTTTCACACAGAAGTGTTTTTGTAAGCCTCAAGAGATGCATTTTTTTTGTTTCTCCATACAATCTCTGAAGGCTGTTTGACAATCAAGACACTGAAAAGCCTCCTACTATAAGTATGTTTGAGCTCCAGCCCATCTGTTGTAGAATAAGAGCTTGTTGTAGGACCAGGCACCCTGGGCCCTCTCACACATCTCAATAGGACACTTTGTGCTCTGTCCATTTCTATGTGGGGGCAGTTTGAAAAACCCCAAGAGACCTTTATTAGCGTCTCATTTAAAGTCAAGACTTTATAAAAATGCAGCTGGCAAGAGAATAAAAGTTCTCGCTGTTATGAAATAACACTGCAAATTGAAATGATCTGGATGCTGAGATTTACATAAAAGATCAATGTTGAACTTCAGAACCAATTCATATAATTTTATTTCACAAACTTTTTGTCTGTCTCTGTCCCTGTTTCTGTTCCCCTCTACTCTTTCACCGTTTCTCTTTCTTCTCTCCACAAACCAAACAAACATTAATCCTAAAGAGGGATTCCAGACCAGACTGACTGATAAAAGGGGAATTCCTACTCTGTGGATCATTTGACACTCTCTCTCTCTCTCTCTCTCTCTCTCTCACACACACACACACACACACACACAGCTGCACACAGCCGCAGAGAGAGCCAAGTTTCACCATGACACAAAGTTCAGCTCAGATGAAAAGCTCAAAGTTCAGTCAAGATTTATTTCTACACTAGCTTTAGTTTTTCAAAACATGAAGGGAAAATGTTTGATTTACAACACGGGAAGTACCTTTAATGTGATTTTTGTATCCCCTTACTAACACAGGAAGTTAGAGATAAAAGAAGATAACTGGTTTATTAGACAGAGCTACCGCTGATAAAATCCCCCTTTTTATCTGAATTTAAAGACACGTATGAATGAGGCACAAACTCTCTGTTCTAGTTAAAAGTAAATGAGAATGATCCATTTCTAGGATCCACAACCTAGAGAATGACATACAGTATGTGGGAAACACTTTTTAAAACCTGTTGTGAAAATTGTATAAATCTAACATGACATTTGCCAACTCACTACCATTGTGTCTACAAATAACACCGTGAGGCATTCTGACAACAATACCCGTAAAGAGATAAGGAGAATTGAATCTAATCCATGAGGAATGAGGGGAAAACCCACAAACTAACTGATTGACTGGAAGCAAACTCAGTAAGCCATAATAATGGGATTATTGTACTATATTTCAAGCTGTCCTGGGCCGACAGCTAGAATAGTTGTATGACTTTGTTTACTACAGAACAGGTCCTGGACCCCATGAGCCCCGAGAGTTGATACCATGATGAATGATTTTTCTGTCTACCGCCCATGTTGGATTCCATCCCAAGCTTGGTCTGAGAAACAGGATACTGTAGGTGGTAGTGATTAACTGTCAGGAGCCATATGTTAATGTGTTTAAATGATAGACACTGCAACAAAACAATTAACATATGATTAATACAGTTTGTGGTTGTATCTTGGATTGGCTTAAATGAGTGCCCTGTTTTCTTCTGGCAACAGCCTGGTTAGGTTGCAGAGAAGGAGCTCCACCTGAGAGGAGGGAGTGGTGAAGGATAAGAAAGCCTGCTCTTACAGACCACTTGTTCTCTGTCACTTGGCAGCCTTTTACTCTCTCATGGTCTTAACAGATCTTTAGGTTCCTTTGTTTTGCACCAGCGGCAGCCAACAGTGACATCACCCATTGGTTGGTGAACTGCCGTTATCAAAACTCGAGTTCGGATCTCGGCTGCAGTCATTTTGCTAGTTTGGAGTGGTTTGGAGCTAGAAGTGACCATATTTGGACAACCTGGCGAAGAGCGAGCAGTTAATCTGACTCGATCGGATTGGGAACGCGACGCTATTACCTCCCACCCGCTGATGGTGGAAACGTGACTGTACCACAGGCCTGTCAATCAAACAGACACGCCCCCCCCCCCTTTTTTTAGGCCTGTTTTCTAATTAATAATGGGATTATTGTCAGATGGCCCACCAGAAAGCTAGTATCAAAGAAGGACTTTAACTAGCAACACCAGAACTTGTGGACAGAATTTGCTGACTTTGTATTTCAAGAGACAAGTTGAATGTGTCTCTATCGAGCCACAGCCTTTTTGGAGTCAACCCCTAGCGGCCCTCAGTGGTATTGCAGTTTATGGCACTTCTGCATTGGCCTCATTTTTCAGATCTGGAGGCTACATCCACTTTTATACACCGTCTATGGGTGGGAGTGGTTTATGATACAAAATCCTGCTTTTGATCTCTCTGTCACTTGGCAGCTGTTTACTTCCTCACTGTCTCAGCAGATCGCAAGATTACCTTGTAGTATAAAAGTGCAAATCAGTTTTCCGTACACTTTCACACTAAGTTTGAGTAGCAGTTGGGCATCGAATCCTTTTGTGTGCACACTTCTACTTTTACAAGCCTTTGCTATGTGTAACACTATTTGTAATGTATGAACTTGCAGCAATGTGGAATTGATGTCACTGTTTGGAGAGGAGAGTTTACCAATATTGGCGGATGTGCCGTGCACTTTGAAAAGCTATGACGACCATGATCAAGATTAAACTCCACAACTGTCACACTAAGCATCACTGTATAATCCGTTACAGTATAATTTTTTTCAGTATGATGTGGTGAAGTGATTACACAACTTAAAATCACATCAGTTACTAACTTTAAACCACCACCATATTCCAGCGGGGTTCTGGTCAGCTGTACTAACAGAAAATACCAGACTTTTGTGCTGCCTTTGGACAATTTAATAACATTTATTCAGTAGCAGCTGAGTAACTGCAAGACCAAAATGAACAATCCTGGGCTCTATGGACAAGAGGCACTTGAGAGAATTTTGAAATACAATAACCGTCTTTGTCCCTATCACCAGAGTGAGATTTAAAAAACCTCAGAAAAATGTTAATTTTTACTTCTGCCCAATTAGAAAAAATAAAGTGTAAATTACATAGTAACAAACAGTCTTATTACAATTAGTTGGTGACATTCATGTTGTTGAATATGTCTTGAAAGTTATCAACTGCAACTCTGCCTTGGTGGTCTCTTCAGTAAATATGCCACATGTGGCAACCTTCAAAACATGGTTCTGGGTGCATTTTTATGATGGATTTGGCCTGGTCCCAGAACAGGGACCTTCAGGGTGGAAGCAGATAGAGTAACACTGTTGTTGTTGTTGTTGTTGAGGGAGGCAGGCTTATTTTTAGTGAGAAGATTGTGCACTATAGTCTAACTGAAGCCAAAAGTAACTGTCTTGAAACACATTGTTACAATGATGAATATGCCATTAAAGTCACATTACTGAGTAACCTGTGAGCCTAGGTTGATTAAGATACACTGTCAGAACTTGTATTGTGGGTGTATTAAACAAAATGCTTACCTACTGTTTGTGGGGGTTATTTGTATATTAGTTCATTTAAATGAGTTTGTTCAACTGAAGGCATTTACACCTTTGGTTTTTACTTTACTGACAGGGAAATTCTACCAGAAGGAACTAGATAAGTCATTCTGGCTTTTAATAATATGGTAAACAGTTGTCAAATAAAAAATGAGTGTGGAGGAGGGGCAACAATAGTTCTTTTAGTTAGCAGAACACCCTGCTACCCACCTCTGGCTCTCCCCGCAGCAGCATCCACTGCTTCTTATAATGTCTTTAATGTATTTGAATGCAGTGCGGGGCTGTCCCACTGTTGCCACTTTCATCAGAACAACCCACTGTATGTATTCATAATCAATCTTTTAATAAGAGGATCGTAGAAATCCCTGCCTCACATCTGAATTGCGGGTTTGCAGAGGTGTGTGCGTTGGCGTGTAGGGGAAACCAAAATGAGAAGTTGGTTTGCCTTGAAAGGCCCAAAGATTTCTCTGCTTGACGATGCGGGGTTTACCTCTTTTTCCTGTAATCTTTTCAGGGTTTACCGGTGCGAGATTCCCTTTTTAAACGGAACAGTGGGCCAGAAGGAGAAATACTGCAAGATCATAGTTTGAAATAACATGTTAAGGACATCTAGCACCACAAGAACTGAAAAACATGTTGAAGTGAATCAAAGCAGCTTATAGCCCATCACTTATCTGAATGTTAGACTAAAATACGGTCGACTGTAAATAGCTGCAAGCTGGCAGAGCTGTAATGTATAATGGTTGACAGATAAGGATGGTGTTAATTGCTATAAATGTCTGCTGATATTTGGTCATGAAATTTGATCAGGCTGCTTTAACCGACATATTTTCACGTGTTCATGACATCTTAAAAAATGTCAAGGTTTATATCCGGTCAAAAAATTATGGTTCAGTTCTCTGAAAAAAATACAGTTTTTATTATGTTGTAAAGTGAAATCAAATTCAGGGACAGTAAAGTTTTGTTCTCTTCTTTCGTTCCTCCCCCCTCCAGTTTATGAATTACCTTTTATACACGCACCTTTCTCAAATTACTGAGATTCCAGGGAGTGAAAAGAGGGAAGTGAAAGGGAGTCTGTGGCTAACAGAAGACTTCACTATCACACTATCACTGTGTAAAACTGTGAAAATTCCAAGGAAAGTCCTAATGTCATCAACACCAGATACCAAAACATATTAAAGGTTAAATCAAAATTTTAATAACCAAAACAGAAAGAACAATATTGTCCACAAACATGGTCCTAAACAGTTATTAATTTGTGTTTTAAATTGTCTGTGCACTTCTACTTTGGATAATAAGGATTTGAGCTCTCATGAGACTGCTGACATGAAAATGAAGAGTGTTTTCATCAGTTATAGATGTGAATTTATTAGAAAAGTACCTGTATTTTTTTTTTAAACACTGTTCCACTAGCAGGATATCCTAAGGAGAACAGTTAGTAGCTGTTCTGGAAACTGGTGGAGCGCAATGAGACACCTTTCAGTGTGTGGATAATGATGCACGCTCTCTACTGGAAGACATTCATAGTGCTGCACTTGCATGCAAATGTCAGAAATAGTTGCGTAACAAATCAAAATAGAACATTGGAGTTCCAAGTTCAAGCCCTGGTTATGTTCTCACCTTCTCACACTTGTATGTTTACCTGCTCATTGATTTTATGCTGAAGCTTTGTGGATGTGGAGCCAACTGCTCCAACCTGCTCACCAGTAACAGCATACGCACACACAGTGGATTACATAACTACTATCCCATTGTTATTCTCACACCACTGATAGAGAGTGCCATAGTAACTGCTTTTGTCAAATAAAAAGCAGAGGGGGTTCACAAAATGATTTCCACCTACTCGTATTTATTGTAGTCCAATACATTATGTTAATTGTTGGTCTTCACAATTTATCCACAAAGCTTGGTATTTACAACCATACAAACGCAGTAAATCTCTCGTTATAAGAGTTACAAATTAACCATGTAACCCTGAGTCTGGGTGCAGGTTTGGATGGAGTTCAATTCAGGGAGTTGGTATCGGTCTGTGTCAAGCTCTAAAATGTTCTCATTTTCATTTTCCTGTAAACGGGCAGCACTCCCACTCTGAGAGGCTGCAGAAATTCTAGGCTCATGTTTGCAGGGACAAAACTCAGTCCTGCATGAAGAAAATGCATAAATATTCTTATCTGTCATGAATATCAAGTATTAAGTACGTGTGGATCTGTGTGTCTGCTTTCAGGAGAGGTTGTCACTACAGTGGGAGGGAAAAGTATGTGAATCCTTTGAAGTTAACCTTCAAGGTCATCTGATCTTCGTTGGATTTACAAGCAGACAAACATAGTCTGCTTCAATTCACAAATAATTATAACATTTCATGTCCTTATTTAACACACACCTTAAACATTTTAAGAAGAAAAAAACTGAAGAAAAAGTAGGCAAACCCTCAGATTTAAACATTTGTCAAACCTTCTTTGGTGTTTAATAATGACATTTGACAGGAAAAAAATGGGCATTATGTAGACATGGGAATTTATTTACTACCTAAAATTAGTGTTGGAATCGGCCCTAAAAATCCAGTATTGGTTGGTCTCTGAACTGTATACATAACTACTGACCTTCCAAAGGGTTCACTTACTTTTTCTTGCCATGATAATTAATTTGTACCTACCAGCGCTAAACGTGATACTTGTGGTATTTATTGCTCTGCGTCAACTCGGCCTATCTTAATCACATGTCACACATCTATAAATCAGATGTCTTCGCTCATTTTGTCTGACTGTATGACACATAGGGTGTCTGCATCTACAACTGTTCTGTTCTCTAACTCTATATTAAAGCCAGGTTACCATGCTGCTGTTAAAATAACAATCTGTGTTTCAAACTGTTGTTTTCAGCAACTGATGTGATGTTGGGCCAATTGACAACTGTTAAAGATACAACTGACCAAGCTTTGTAGGCTGTTTTTTGGGGGATGGCATCCCTGTGCATTGCTTAATAGCTACCTGGTACATTCATGGAAAAAAGGGACAAAAAAATTGGCAAAAAGTTTGGATGAGGTTGATGCAGCTGTACCATTTTTGTAATAATTAATTGAATGTTAAGTGCTCCAAGTAACCATTACTTGAGCTATTTGTAAACATGTCTCACCCCTGACACCAGAATATGACAAATGGTAGGCTGAAGGAATTAAGTGAACCAAAATGGGAAAATAAAAAAAAATAATAATAAGCCATATATACGTTGCTACGAAAAATGTTTTTGCCAAAAACCTTTGGAAGTCCGTGGCAGTTTTCTCATTAGTAATACACTGTAAATGTCCAGTCATTTTATAGCAGTTATTTCTTTCCAATGAACCTCTCACTGTGCAGCCTCCGTGTCACATCGAAAATATCTATGCTGTCTGCCTCCGTGCAATTAAAGACAAGTGTGACATTACTGTCACCCTCCACCCACTAACACACAAACAAACACGCGCACACTCAGACACAGAAATGAGGCATTAGCACATTACAGGATGTGTTGCCATGGTACTACCGACAACCCATAATCACATTGTGAGTGTGTGTCTTGGTGAGTCATCCACGGTACTAATCCATATTCATAGCCAGTGCTTTTTTTTCTCCCACATATGCTACCATGTGTGTATGTCTATGGTTTGATGTGTGTGTGTGTGCTGACATTTACAGTCGATAATTAAATTGGATGCACTTGCTGAAATTTATCTTTGAACTTCATTGGTCAGGATGTGACCAGGTGATTGTCATTATTGCATTTCTCCCATTCAGCTTGTTTGTGTGTGTGTGTGTGTGTGTGTGTGTGTGTGTGTGTGTGTGTGTGTGTGTGTAGCTGAGATTGCTACTTTGTGGAGAAGTGTCTCTAATGTTTTCACCAGTGATCACCTACTTCTCTCTCTCTCTGTCTCTCTTTCTGTCTTTGTCTCTCTCTCTCTCTCTCTGCCTCTCTGTCTGTCTCTCTGTCTGATGTATTTTCCAGAAACTAGACCCCTGCTTTTTCATTCTGTGAAGAATCATGCTCAGTCTTGTTTAGTCCCAGGTGCACAGCTACAAACAGTAGCTTGGAAAATCCTTTTTTTGTTGTTGTACTATTCTAAACAAAAGCCCCTTTATAGCCACCGCATCACATAAATATTATGGCAGTATTACATATCTGTCACGTGTTGAAATAGTAATGCAATCTTATCACTCATTAACATTTCTGTAACACAACTCTGAATTAGGTCTGAATTGAGTGATGTCTAATTAGCATAAATACTACTACTGCACATGGTTGTAGAAACAGAAAGATTTTAAAATGCAACTTGTTCCATCTCTTTGTCATCGCCATCTGTTTTGCCCAAAGTAGTCCAATAACACATTGAATACTGAGTGAGCCAATATCATCAAGCCGAATCCTTACATGTTGGATTATTTTACAAAACAATGTGTTTTCATTGAGTTATTCTCCATGTGGTGCAGGACCACCACTACAGTTCACCCTTTCTCGACCAAATACTGGACATGTTAACTCTAATTATGCCGTCCTGTTTGATTGATGCTGTAAGAAACATCATAAGATTGAACTGTTGCTAGTGGAGAAGCTGGAAATACTGCAGATTTCCAGTGTGAAAAGGGTTTTATGGTAAATCAGTGTGGAACCTGCGTGTTAGAATTCAATTCCTCATCCAAGTGAATAGCGTTCATTTGCGCTTAGTTGAATGCACACAATTCATTTGACCACTTTGATTGTTTTTGTATTGATATTTGGAGTGTTTAATTATTTAGAAAGATAATTAGCGTCGTATGGGTGCAGAGTGTTTTTCTTGAGACCAGCCCCCCTGCAGTCTTCACAATGCACTGCAGCACCCCATACTGTTTGATTACTGAAGGAGGTGGGATGTGGGTGTGTGTTGCTGAGGTTTGTGTTATCTCTGTGTTTGTATTTAACACTTACTGGGTGAATCACAGACCTGGCCCCATGCAGGGCTGTTGATCTATGGCAGGCTGGTGTGAACTCCTCACAGCTACTCTCAGACATGGCGGTCTGTGGCAGGAATTGCACATCTTACAGTTCTGGTTAATAAGTCAGTTCACTATTGCAGCTCCACTTTATTTTGTTTGCAAACATGTGTAAATAGGATGTAGACAAACTATGCCATTGGACATATTGTAATATTAATAATACAAAACCTTTGTTATTCTAAACTTTGATTCATGCAGCTTTGGGAAAAAGTGCATTTGAGTCTTTAATTTAATTTCCAAGAAAATATTTCGATTTAGAACAAATCATTTCAGAAAATGACTGATGGCCAAAATCGAAAGCTCATTGTACCGTATTTTTCGGACTATAAGGCGCACTTAAAATCCTTAAATTTTCTCCAAAATTGACAGTGCGCCTTATAATCCAGCGCGCCTTATGTATGGTTACTGGTTGTGCTTATTGATCGATTTTGTGTGGTACAATGCGCTCAAAAATCTGTTGAAATGTGTAAGTACGACTTTGGTAAGCAACGAAGCCGCTCCGCTCAATGGATATTCGGAGCATTACGGTACGCTGTGTCACCACCTGATCGGCCCCGTAACAGGAATGTAATGTCTAAACTAAAAGTGCATTCATGTAAGGCGGCCCGCGTCCGGAGTATGCGTTAGCTACAATAAACCAATCAGAGAACAGTATTTAGTACGCTTACCCCCTCCACTTTTTATACGTAATACTTACTGTGCTTCAACATTATATTACAGTACATTTGTGTGTACATATAGTACTTACAGTCCGAAAAATACGGTACACCGAATGTTGAAAAGTAATTAAAAAGCATCTTTTCATTGTTCACATAATTAATAAAATAACCGGTCTAACAGCCATTACCAAAGAAAAATAAATCCATTTAGTCATTGTCTTTATTTACTTATCATGTGCAAGGCCACAGAGTGCAGGGGTCTATCCCAGCGTGCACTGTGACAAAAGGCAGGGTGTGACCTGGGCAGGTCTCCAGTTTATGACAGGTCAAGAAAAATCCAAACATTAAACATATGTTAAAAACATCTATTTCTTCCATTGTTATGTAAATGCTTATTTTTGCCCAGAGACTCAAACCACTTCCACTTATTGGAACAGTATATACTCATTATCCTTCAACTAATCCCAGTGATGGCATAATCTCGGTTTTAATTACATACTGTAATACATAATGATGATAGTTCCCAAAAATCTGTGATGTCTGAATTGAGCTGAAAATAATCACCGTATTTGTTGTTCAGATTGGCGGATTTAATTTTCAAGGTAATATTTTAATGATCCCGTACTTTCTCCATCTCTGTGAGGATGGCTGTCTATTAGTATTTTCAAGTTGCGTAAGGCAAGGGACAATAATGAAGATGATAATGTGTCACATAAAACTTCCCTCCAGAACAAGATGTTTCACTTGTCAAGGATGAATGTGCAGAAAAAAACCCAGAAGCCTCTAATTAGCCCTGCTAATTGTTACACTTAAAAGCCATATTGTTGCTGCGTTTAAATCCTTTTAAAACTAATTGAGTTGATAAAATCATCCAAACCACAATGTCACACCACAGCTGATGTGGATTTCTTTGCAAATAATATCACTTGTGTATCTCCCAAGAGATTTGCTCAGGATAACATAAACAGGAATGAGGACAAGAGGCTGAATCACTCTGCACACAGAAAACTAAACCGAACCAGATAAAGACATGTTTAGAAAACCAAAATCCTTGAATGAGAACAGATAATCATGGCTCAATAGAAAGTACAATACCATGTAGCTGAGCTTCCTCACATTAGAAAACACAAAAGGATAAAGAGGATTACGATCCAGTTGCCATAGCAGCTGTAACTTGGTCAGTAGGATGTGAGCGTGTGTGCAACATGACTACATCAGTCGCCCAGAACTGACGTATGCATTGGATGTAAATGTTGACCGTCAGGAGAGATGATTGTATTCATGCTAAAGTACATCGATAAAACATTTTTTTTTAGCACGCATCAAACACGGCAGTTAAACACACATGATGTGACTCATTAATCAGCCGGTGATTTTTGCCTCAGACACAATAAACACCATGTCCTCTGCAGTAATTCTCCCCTCTTCGATGGCTTTAGCTCCGCAATCCAACAAACTACTAATAAGCCAGCTATACCCACATACTTCAAAAATAATCCGGCAGAAAATATTAACGTATAGAAGGCCAGCATGCACATATTTTAAATTTAGAGAACAAAAGAGACAGACCCTGTACAATGAAGTTCAGTCAATGTCATTGTACTTAAGGACTGTCTAATTACTTTAAAACCTGGCACGGATTTCGTCAAAGTTAATTCGTTTGAATCACTTCAATTGTTTTCTATTCTTTAACTTTGTTAGCTACGCTTGGATGATCAAACCATTCCGCACATTATGACCTGAATGAAGCACAGAGCTGAACTTTTAATCTCCCCTCAAACCTCACATCACAGCTGTATTTAGAAACTCGCAGCAAGAAATTCATTATAACTGGAAGTCATAAAGTGCAGCAGTATTTCAGTTTTTTCAATATTAAGGCTAATTCTACATCTGGATGAATATTTATTATCAGTAATTTCTTACTGTACGTTTGCAACAATCGCCTCATCATCATTTACCTTATATACATACAGTGTACTTTAGAATATGCTGTATTTTCTGTGGTTAAAATGAGATACTTTTTCCACCACACACACTTGATCATTTGTTATTGTCAAAGTATTGATCATAGTTGTTATATTAAGGAGGGTTTTTTTATTCCAAATATTCGCAGAAAAAAACATCCATGTCAAATTCCATGTTAATTTAGCAAAGCCACAGAGTCCCCCACCCAGATCAGACCCCGGGAGAGAAGCGGACATGTAATCAATACAAGCTCCAGATGAAGTACGTCATCATGTGTTCTCAGAGCAGATCTATGCAGGGGGAAAATTGGGTTACAATGATTCATGACTGCTGATATGCATTCCTTTACTGGAGACAGTAAAGACGTGTGCCTCTCCAGGCGTACATGAATTAGTTAGAGTCGTGTCCTTTCATCTCTGAATGGGCAGATATTGAGGCAGAGTGGCCTCTCATTGTGGAATTCATAAATATTGCCACGGGCCATCCTTGCGTTTGGGACCTGCGTGCACATTTTACTGCCCTTGGGATGCAATCAAAGAAGTACACTTTGCATTTTTGTGGCTCAAATTGAACCGAGATCAGCGGGGGGGGGGGGGGTTCACACCAAGTTCAATTTAGTTTAATCTAATGTTTCTGGAGATCTTTTTGTGAGACCACATTTTGTCGGCACTGCTGAAAACTGTTCCCTTGTTTCAGAGAGCTAGAGAGGCCTCATGAATGATGAAGCAGGACTGTAAGACAGTGTGCATCATGCCTCTTTCAGCACAGAGGCTGCCATGCCAAGTGAGCGCAAGGGAGAAGAAGATACCAGGGAGAGGAGAGTCATATAATAGCTTCCTTTACACTCAGCCAGCCGACCATCCATGCATTCAGACACAGACAGGCAGTTCCCGGAGGTACCTCTTTGGTGAATAAAAATCAGAGGCCAGGCTGCACCATTTTCTGTCATCCAGCCATCCATTTTTCAGTCTTCCCTGTTCCTGTATTTTTCTATGCCCTCTCTCCCTCGTCCATCTCTGTCTGCTCTGTCTTCTTCACACTGCTGACTTCATTGCGATCGCTTACCTACTTCATTTCTCCCCCCTTTTCCTTCCTTGCTTAGACATTTACACACCCACAACATTTCTTTCATTCATTCACTCACTTTCACTGCCTCTCTCACACTCTTTATTCCCCCCCTCCCCCTCCTGCGTTCCCACTTCAAACCACACTGGGAACACAGCAGCGTCTCTTGGAATAGAAGCTGCAGAATACCAAATAGAGGACAAAACACGAGACAAAAAAAGAGAGGAACAGAGAGGGAGAGAGAAGCGCAATGATGTCACAGCTCGGACGTGATCAGCCTACATAACGGGGTTCCCACCACACCTGTCATCCTCACTATCATCATCCTCTGGTTGATGGATCAGTGTGTGTGTGTGTGTGTCTTTCATTTGTTGGTTACTAGAAGTAACAACCAGCAGAAAACAAACATGAATGGGAGCATAAGCAATGTGATATTACAACAAGATGCTCGGAGAGATCATATTGTTTGCTATACCATAAGTAATTGATTTACAGTGAACTCTAATGCATTCAGAGCCTCATAATTTCTTGTATTTTAAAGTTTTAAGTGTCTGGTAGTGGTTGATGCAGACATTAGTGGACCATTATCAAACTCCCTTCACCTCCCTCCCAAACTCAAAAGCTTCCGGCCTGTCCGTCCATATGGTTTGTGCATCCTTTTGTATATGCACACAACAAGGAAGGCTTACTGCCAGCTTGCTAGCTTTACGTGTCGTGGAGAGGAACCAGAATACCTTTCTTTTCTTCAGTGAGCGTCTCTGAGTAAGCTCAGCTCTGACACAATCCCACTTACAGGGAATCTAAATATTTCATATCTTTAATAAAACAAACTCTGCTATGTGAGTCCTCTGCAGCTGGTATGTGTGGTTGCTTTTAGTCACTCCCTGCAAGATAATGATTCACCACAGTCTCTGAGAGATGCTGTAAATTCATGTGCTGAAATTATATTTGAAAAGATTGTTAAGAGAGTTGGCCTGCAGCATAACTGGTGATGAAATGACCCTGTGTATTTGTGAGTGTGGCAGTGTGTGAAACAACCTCGGATATTTAAGATCCCCCAAAGTCTAAAATTCAGATGAGGTATTTTTCTTGTTACTCATCTCTGGTATTGCAGTTAGAGGTTAATTCATTATCAAACTAAAAACATAGGACATTTACGATGAAGAACAAATTACATTACTTGACAGAAGATTTGTAAAATTAGGGTTGAACAAGTCATGCATATTTTTACAAAAGCTGATATTTTAGAAAAAAAAAAAGGCCTATTTGCTTTCTTGTTCATAGTTAAGGAAGATGGATAGCTTTCTCAGTGTAAGTTCGGTAAACATGAAGCTTCCCATAACATTCGGTGAACTTAGCCAGACCTTGTCCCATGCTACCTGCACTTCTAAAACTTACTGACAATTCAAAAATTTGAAAACCAAAGTTTTAAAACAGGTTGTGGTGGTTTTATAGGAGGTTGTAAGTGGCTTAGCCCACCTAAGAATCATCCCGCACATAACCTCCCATAATATCACAACGTTGTCTTTTCACTTTTTACACAAATGAGAGTTAACATGTCAATTAATGAGTGATTAATGATTATTAATTTCGGTCTTTGAAGGCTGACGGTGGTAGGGAGGTTCTCGTCTACTCCTCGACAAGAAAGCAAATCAGCATATTTATCAAAACTACTCGTAACAAATTGCAATGCTTGTTGAAAATCTGCCAAAAACCTCTCTAGTAGTTGGCAGTGTAGTCATGCTTGTCAACATTAGTTAGTTTAACCGTTTCTGTGTCAGAATAAGCACAGGCTATTACTGGGACTGTAATGGTTTCAATAGACAGATCTTTTAACTAGATAGGTTTGCTGTTCCCAAAGCTGTAAAGAATTTGGGAAACCAGACTCGGCTTTGTAATGGGGGGGGGGGGGGGGGGGGTACTGGAGCAGCTCAAGCAGCAGCAGTTGCGTGTGCCACGTATAAATATTCATGCGACCCCTGACAGACTTTAGAGTATAGCGATCCTTTTAGGGGAGTGTTTGTTATGGTCGCAGTAGATCTTTGAAAGAAGCAGGCTGGCAGCAGGAGCAGCAGCTTTGGGGCATTGTGGCGAGTCGACATTGCAAAGCCTTGAATGGTCCTCCAGCAGGTGGGATCAACGGTACCCCCCCCCCCCCCCACCCCCCCACACACACACACACACACCCTGCCCTGCACACACAGACACGAGACAAATATATTTGCATGGATGACAGCAAACTAGCTTGCTTTAAACAGTCGTGTATGTAGCAACAGGACAATAAAGAGGTAGGAAGTGGATGGAGCGGCAGAAAAAGTTTTTTGTTTTTTTTTAAAAACAAAAAAAAACAATGGCACACAAAAACTCCATCTGCTATGACGAAAGCAGAGAGCGCTGACTTGACACATGACCTTAAGCCTATTGCAGCCCTAGAAACCATCACCGCCACAGCTCCTCCTCCTCTTCTTTCTCCCCCCTCTCCTCTTCCTCTTGTCTTCAATGAGAGACTACAGGCTCCGGTGATTGCTGCTGCTAAAACCCCCATAAACCCACCAGCCATCTCCTCCTCCACCTCCTCCTCATCTGCTGAGTGATCCGGGGCCCCTCGGCTCAGCACAAAAACCCTGCTGCTCGTCTGTCAACCAGAGGCGCAGGACAGAGCGGGGCCCCTACTGACTCCTATTCAGCTCCACTGAATGACATTATTGAAATCCCAGTCCCAGCTGTGTGCATGTGTGGAGGCAATAGGCTCACACCTGTCCTCTTAGTACGCCTAAGAAGACACGATAGAGGGGGGACAGACACAGGAATGTGTTGATGCACTACCAAACCAGCTGTTGTGTCTAAGCAGTTTGCAAACTGACTGTTGTGTTTTTGTGCTGAGTGGGGTGATTTTGCAATTTTTAATGTTCGGATGAAACGCACACACCAAATTCTTCGACAGCTTTTGCAGTAAATTTGGATTCATTTCTGTTGGTTCATCTAAAAATTAAGACAAGCTTTATTCATGATTTGAAACTGAATATGTTGGCTAAGGGGTGGAACGGTTCAAGTAAAAAATTTAACCTGTTTGCCGGTGACGGTTTGGGGCATTTATGTATTGTTCAGTTCATTTTAAATTGGCTATGAGGCATGTGCAGACAAAAAAAAAAAAAAAAACTTCTAATCGGTATAAAGACAAAAATGCCTCCTCCAATAATCCAGTGAAAAAGCCACCATTATGGCTTTGGGCTTCTGTATGGCACCATTACGGGTTTAGTAATGACAATGATGGAAAGTGATGGATAAATTGGTAACTATGTGCAGGCACTGTGCAACACTATTCTAGCAGCAATACTAACATGATGAACCATGAAAAAAGACATCATGTCCCTCGAGCAGAGTCGGGTAGGAAAGAGCAACTCCATCTTCATGCAGCATTTAAACAGCTTCTCCATGCAGATTCAGACAGAGTAAAATACACAACTAAAGCATGGGGGGTGTTTACAACAAAAGATATGCAGCCCTATGTACTCGTGGAGGATGCAGGAGTTCAGCATGTGATATAGCACTTGAGCCATGCTATTACAGTATATCCCCACCCGCTGACAATTCAGCAAGTGCAGTAATTCCTAAACTTTATGAATAGACAGGAGGAGGGATTGTCAAAGAATTGTCCAACACAGCCTTCATAACTTACTACAGGCAATGGACCTCCTGGGCTTCTGAACGTAGGAAATAAAAAGCTCAGTTTTGCAGCCACATAAGCCAGCATCTCTCTCTTTCATGTGACCATTTTTATTTAGAAATAGCAAAGCCAGATTTTTTTTTTTTTCCACTGTTCTTTTATCTAAGATTTGACAATGAAGAATGTTCCTTCGTGACTTAGCCTGAATTTTGTTAAGGCAAACGTTTATTGATTTTTGTTTTTGTTTTTTTGCAAGTAAATGAAAAGCATGTTCAAAATGGCAATGCCCCCCCCCCCCCCCCCCCCCACACACACACACACACTTGACTAGAACTGTACCGAACTGAAAACTAAAACCACAAAATCGTGATATGAACCTAATCCTATATTCTGTGAACCATTTCAGCACAAACTTGGACAGATATAACAAAAGCAATGTGGCAACACACCAAAAAGCAGCTTGAACTAAAACTTTAACATTTTACTATTGAGTTGAAAGAAACCAATAAAACAGGTGATATTGGATAGACCAGAAAATTGAAAGTGTGAAGGCTAGGCTTTTTTTTTTTTTTTTTTCAGCGTTTTGATATTTGAAGGGCAGAGACAAGTCAACATTTTGAGTGAAAGATGTGTGAAAGTGTCTTCTACTGTTGCTCTAATGAATAGTTTAAGAGTTTGGTGTGTGTGTGTATGCTTGTGTGTGTACGTGGTCTTAAAGTGTGGGTTATTCTATGCACCTGTTAAAAGAATTGCTCTTGACAGGTGATATGTAATGGTAGACTGTGTAGACTACCACAGATGTGTGTGTGTGTGTGTGTGTGTGTGTGTGTGTGTGTGTGTGTGTGTGTAGGATATATACTGTAAATTGTCACTTTCATCTGTAAAATTAGAGAGAAGTCTGCAGTTTCGCATCTGCTGCTCCCGTCTTCCGTGCCCAGAGATTAATGTTTGATTATTGTTTCTCTCGTTTGTGTGTTCATGTGAATCTCCTGCCTACCTACCACACTTTAAAGACTCAATTTGCTCAACACTGTGTATAAGAAACCACCTGTTTAAATAAAAAGTATCCCAGAGGGAAACCCCCACTTCCCCGCCCCTGCCTTCAATATTCACGGATTCTTCAAAGGGCACACTAATCATGACACACATCCCATTTATCCGTGTTTGCGCTGGGGCTGATACTGATTTCCAGGTTGGGACTACCCCAAGCGGATCCCACTGGATCAAGGTCAGTCAATAAGTACTGCTTGTCTCATAGACATTAGTAACATGCATCTGACAAAGGAACTGATGGAAACAATCTGGTTTTCTCATATGATTGAACAAATGATCTGCAAACAGATAAAAAGCCTTAAACCCATTTGAATAATTCTTAAAAGAAATGGGTTGAAAAGCAAAGCTCAAAGCATCATGCGTGCTTTACAAAGTGACAGAAACATCAGTGGAATAAAAAAAGAGCACATATTAATCTTTTCCTTTATTTATGTATGAGTATTTGTCGAGTAAAGTAGCTGCACAGGGCATTGTTATCATCAGCCAGTTCATAAACCTGAAACTGAAGATATCAATGTGTTGAAAAAAAAAAATCATGTTGCTGGAGAGACTGTGTTTAAATGTAAATGCATTCGTGTCAGTGAGTGAACGGTACAAACAAAAATACAGATTAAAATCACTTGACAGAAATCCTTTTTCTTGTTTTTTTATGTTCCTGTTGCAAATGATTAACATTTATCTGAAGTATTTTAAATGTGCAGCTCTTCAATGCATTGGTGTTGTCATTGCCTCTCTTCTCTTAAAGTCTTTATCAGTTGTCAGTGTTTCTATTTAAACTTTTTGACATCTTTTTATTGTTATGTAATTCTGCCGTTCTTTGGGCAAACAGATTCTCTCTCTTTCCCTCTCAACCCGAAAACACACATACTCATGATGACATAAACTAATATAAAACACCACTGGAACCACCTCAGCTGCAGATTTGGAGTATATCTCACCGTGTTAACTTTAACAAACTCAACCGAACAAGACAACAGACACCTTATTGCTAATGTTGCAATTTTTTTTCAGCATTCGCAAAGAAAATACGGTGCATTACATGAGTGTCAGCATGTTGGCACAGGTACCAGTGACAAGATGAAATACAACCCAGGAAGTCTGCTTTTAGTAATATTGTACATCCATAATGCGGCTTGTAAGCTGTCCAAAAAAAAGACAGAAATGTCTTTTCTCATCTTGCCATTGTTGGGATGATGGTCAGAAAATGGCCTTGAAACATGCAGCAGACAGAGCAACATACTGTTAGTTGTGTTTCTGGCTACCTCAAAATCGAACCCGTAGGACACCCTGCCTGTGTGGCATATATGTGTGTGTGGTGGTCACAAAATGTCAATATTTTCATAGCAGACATGCTGGCAACGTGGAGACACACAAGCCAGCGAGCTGCGATGCACACGCCATACAAGAGTCCCAGGCCGAAGTCCAATATGCTGTGTTTAACTCTGTTTCCTTCTCCACCAATGTCTCTTTTTGTAACTTTAGCTAAAACATACAAATGTTAAAATACAGCTTGGCATTTGCTAATTTTGTCTGTGTCATGGTTTGTACAGCGGGTTCACTGAAACGGCTTCCTGTTGTTACTGCAAACAAGGGTTTTTGAAAGCGGTGAGACCGAACCACACAATAAAAGTAATAGACTGTGAAACCAAATGAGCTGCAGAATTAATAATTGTAATATTTCCCATAATAATTGTCACACAGACAATCATCTGTTATTACAGTGTTGAAAAATATTGACTGATGAAGTTCTAGAGAAACTCACTGCTTATGAAAACGGAAAGAAAGTTGTGATGTATGTTTTCTCTGCTTTTTAGAGTTAGAGTTAGAGAGTAGCTTGCCTTGCAATACCAGATGAAAACTTCAGCCATAACCCAATTTGCAGTTTGGTGTATCTGAACTTGACAGAATGCAAAAAAAGAAACACAAAGTAGTGTGACCTGAGCTTTATTTAGAAAAGTGAAAGCAAAAAGGGGGTGAGCACAGCATTTTCAAAAATGTACATGTTTGATTAAGATGTTTTTTACTTTCATTTCAGAGATATATGAAAATATGCTGCTGTATATCTGGGTCAGCATCCAGCTGGTCCCTGCAGTTCAGGATATGTTATTTGTGTGGTTTTCCATTAGCAGGCTCCACAAATAACTTGTTATAAATAGCTCAATGGAAAGTTCACAGAAAACTCTCAAATAGCGCCTTTTTCAAGCAGATCCAAGAAGAACAGAGTTCAACCATAATAATTTTATTATTATTATTATTATTATTATTATTATTATTATTATTATTATATCTCTGGCCAGACACCTGACAAAAACAATTCCACAGCCATTCTTTGCTTGGCTTCATAACTCATAACTCTTCTATGCAGAGCCCAGTGTGTATACATTAGTTTATTTTACTTTTTGAGAAATAAACAGAAACCCTTTGGTTTGACAGTATGACAGCAAACTTTAAAGAAAGCTGGGTCTTAGTTATCACTCCACATCTCTTAGTCTTTGCCCACATGTCCAATATTCAGGGAAAACAAAATGGCAGTCCAGTATTTCACTTTTTTTGAGACATCATCACCTCTAACATTATGAGCAAGACTCTAAAATCCAGTGTGGAAATGGGGTACAACTTCTCTCCAATAACTTTCATTTGGATGCAGTGTGATGCCAAAACACCCTCAAATTCCTTCTTCCTTTCTCTCTCTCTCTCTCTCTCTCTCACACTGTCTCTCATACATGCCCAGACATGTTCAGACATGAGAGCAGGGAAACCCCCCCCCCCCTCCTGCACATGGTGGGGAAGCACTGTGCATCCTGATATGCAAGATTGACCTGAAAATACAAGCAACAAAACACATGATTACAGTTACAGTGTCCAAATGTGATAATCAGCAGGGGTGGGGGGGGGGAACCTAGATTAATTGTAGACAAAACATAGCCTGATTAGAGAAAGAAATGATGACGGGTCAAGGAGCCAGGCAGATGGACTGACAAACAGAGAAGGGCAGACAGAAACATTTATGAATATGGATGCGTCTACATGAATGCAAGATTAGGCGCAAGTGTCTGCCCGGCTGCACGTGTGTTTTGTACACGTCCATGTAAATTTGCCTGTGCTTCAATTCTTTCTTCTCGAGAATGTTTGACCTTCGACCGTCTCAATGTGTCGTCACCCCCCCCCCCCCCCCCCCCCCCAACACACACACACACACACACACACACACACCATCTCTCCTCCCTATATCCTGGACAGCTGTCAGCAGGGACCTGGCCAAAGAAAAAGACCCATCTGTCGCCTTCCTTCAAAGGTCAGGGCTCAGGGTTGTGTGTGTGTGTGTGTGTGTGTGTGTGTGTGTGTGTGTGTGTGTGTGTGTGTGTGTATGTGTGTGAGTGAGAAAGAGAGAGAGAGAGAGAGAAGGGAGGAGGGAAGCTTCTTTTCACTTGGTTAATCTCCATTGTTGTTCTCTCTCACGCTCTCTGGCACACTTCTGAGGGATATGGCACCACTTGTCTGGTGTGTGTGTGTGTGTGTGTGTGTGTGTGCCCTTGCCTGTTTGAACATGAGAGTGTGTGTGTGTGCATTTGTGTGCGTTACTTGTGTGTGTGCGTTATGTATCTCATCGATAGGACTTCATATATTAAGAACAATGCAGTGTTGGTGCATGTTAATAATTAGAGCTTTAAATTAAAAATAATGATCAAAAACACAGTCTGACAGTGACAACAGGGCCTCGGTTTCCGAGCCCGAAACCAACAGACCGAATGACAGACAACTCACAAAATGATGGCTCTGTTGTCCAGTTGCCACCTTTGCTTGGTTAAAGAAATAGAGATACAGGTTGTAGAGTCGAGTCAACTCATTACAGTTTACTGAAATACATATTACAACTGTATATGATATAAAGACCTGTCATCATGCGACAGTGTCCATTATACTTAGGCCATATGCAGAGGAAGTCTGTAAGATGTGGTGAAAAGGCTCCTGAAACGCTTTTTAGTGGACTCATCGATTCTACACTTTTTGTCAAACTCAAATTGAAAAAGAAGTGCTACGATGAGGCGAGCGCAAACGGTGGGGTTGGTATTGATGAGAGGAGGCTCTGGGACACAGTCTTCGCCCTCTCTGCACGTTGGCTTCGCTGCAGCAGTGGTTAGCTAACCCACTAACTAACTAACTAACTAACTAACTAACTAACTAACTAACTAACTAACTAACTAACTAGCTAACTAACGCCAGTTACCTCACTTGCTGTATTATTATTTACTCTATTCCATGGTATTTGTTTGTAAAGTGATTGTAAAGGGTTTAACAGGCCATGAAGACCTACAAACAGCTGTTCGCTATCGCGGTTGGAAATTTTTGTTGTGTTTTGGATGTTGTGCTTTGTTTGATGATATTTTCGATTGTGATTTTTTTTTTTTTTTGCATAACATTTCGTAGAAGGATGGACCACCGAGCCCAGTTGTGTTGTAGCCTTGGCAAGGGAGGGGTGCAATTGTTTGGCTGTTCACTTTAAATATCAACAATCTCTCTCCAGCATTGCTGACTCCATCTTTAAGTGATTCTTAAGTTAAAATTTAGATTTTTTTTTTTTTTTGTCAAACGAGACTGTATTCACTGTATCAATCTTAAGCTAACAATATGCTTACAATATCCTTTTTTTTTAGGATGTGTTATAACTGCTTTAAAATACATTTGCCATTTGTGTCGCTCTAAAAAGAATATTAAAGAATATTTGGTCTCTTTGCAAAATGATTTTACCACTGCCATGAGTATTCACAAACATGAGCAGTGTTTTTGTATGCAGCAAACCTTCACTTTGTGGTAATTTGGATGTTTTCTGAAGGTGAGGTGTAAACATCATATTTATTTTTCACATGGCATTATCGCATTTTACTCGACGACTCAGCTGAGAAGCGGTGAATGTGAGCAAAAATATGAGGCCAACCACAAAAACCATTCATCACTGACACACCCAATACAGCGACAGTGTTGCCAAGTTGCACACCCTGATAACAACCTTCATGTGCCGTTAGACGGTCGCACCATTAGAAACTGAACTGTCTGACACCACCGCTGTCACCTGAGACTGTTCCATCTTTGTCGCTGATGTTTTTCCGTTTGACAAATGCAAGTAACCTGACAGACATCTGCCAACTGACATATCATAGATAAGCATACAACTCAGCCCAAGCTGACATGTGTGACCAGCCTACCCAACCAGCTTACATTAGTTTTAGCTCTGATTGGATACTCATTCTTTAGGGAAGGGCTTTAGGGATTAATTGGTTAACTGTGAACTGTCCGCTAATTTATTCAGTTTCTTGCTCATGTCCGTTGGTCAAAGATTTCATGTTTAGGATTGTTGGGATGTACAGTCATGTATGTGCCCATAAGCACCTGCAAACACACGTTATAAAAATCATCTGCAATAAACAATATAAGTACACCTAGTACACACACACACACACACACACACACACACACACACACACACACACACACACACACAATCCATTTACCAGAAATAGATTAATAGAGTTTTACAGAGGACTAAGTTTATAAAGGATCAAGATGACTGGGCTGATGGAGAGAAGGAAGGAGAAGCATGGAAATTGAAGCATTGATTAAGAGAAAGAAAGAGAGGGGATGACGAAAAGAGAAACAACGAGACATGCAGATATGTGAAGGAACTCGCCCAGAGGGAAAGAGAAAGCAGCACACACACACACCACACAGTGTGTGTGTGCGCACATGTGTGTGTGGTATCATCTCCTGTGCCTGCGTCATTACCTTGATCAGACTGCATGAGGGAGAGGCAAGGAAACCCCAGCCTTTTCGTTCCCCTCCCTCTCTTCCGCTGCCTCCTCCACTTTATCTTTTTCTATCTTTTTTTTCTGTCTGCCCGAGTCTCTGATTCTCAAACAAACACGTTTCACATCCTAGTCAGCAATTCTTGTAAACCTGATGTGTCGCTTTGCCCCGATTACCTTTTCTTTGTTTTGCTCACTCTACTAGTCGTCATCTTCTGCCCCTCTAACTTTCTCTTTCATAGACACACTGATTCCACGTAAATGCACTCACTTATATGCACAAAAACACCCCCAAACAGAAAATGCAAAAACATGACAACCTTGATCTACAGCGAAGCGTTTGCTGGCTGCTGTAAACAGTACAGAGGAAGTCAAACTGTGTGACGCTCGTGTGGTTGGATTTAGCAACTGTGCAAGGGCGTACATGTTTTTTTTTGTATTGGTCAGAGCAACCTGTATATATCAGACTTGTGCAATTTAAATTTTGCTGTGTAAAAATTCCCTTGACGACTGACCTTTGAAAGTCTGCCTAGCAATAAATACCAGATAAAATTGTCAGACTATTTGTCATACAGGTATCTCAGATAAGCTGATCTCAGATATTGCTTGCTGTAAAGGAACTTTGGAAAGGAAATTAATCATGTTTTTTTTGTTGTTTTGTTTTGTTTTTTTGTTTTTTACCTACTTAAACACCAAAATTAGGGAGTGGCATGAGGTTGTGTGGATTCTAGGTCTTTTTGAATGAATTAAATATTTTATAAAAAAAAAAAAAAAAAAAAAATAGAACATTTTTAAAATGCATATTTCAAGTAAGGTTTCTAGATTTTATTCATTTATTTATTTGACTGATTTCATGGCTACTCAGTGGTAGTTCTACGACTGTAAACTCAGAACTGTCATATTATTTCATTATTAGATGTTATGGCAAAGACGTCAGTGAACCAGTTACACATTAAGCAGTCGTGGCATAACATTTGCAAGCATTTAGTATTGTACGTCTGGCCAGCACAAAAATATGATCAACGTTCACTCTCCTTTAAGCTTTCTTGTGGTCTCCAATAATTCCTAAAGGAAATATGTGCTAGGGAATAATTTAAGGTTCCACCAGGTTTATTAGCTAGTTGCTAGCTTTGTCTGCCTGCAGTTCGGTTTTGGGTAAGTAGTGTACAATAGTTTCATCAGAGCTGTTTAGCTGAATACAGTGGCCCGAGGATGGCTTGAATTGAAAACAAACTTGTGAGAGCAGCAACACTGAACCTACACAATAAAGTTGTGTCGTAAGTTATCTTTATAAACACGTATGTGGAATCTGTCGGCAACGGGACACGGGTTTGATACTCGAAGCATTCTGGTTTTCATTTGTACTTTGAGTAGTATTGACCAATCATGTTTGAGCCGGCTTTGGTTGCATACAGGTGAACAGTACGTATGGAGAGCAAAACGGGTCGAACACGTCGACCGAAGTGCAATAGCGGTGGTCAGATGGCAATTGAGCATTTTGTTAGCTTTTAAAAAAGTTATCTGCATTCATACACCGATATCTGTTCAGAGAGTTTAGTCATCGCTTAACTCCAACATCATTCTTGTGTCTGAAGTTGCTAATGGGACCGTAAACAGTGACTGGGGCGGTTTGGCTGGCTACACCTGAACTACCAAAATATTGGCCTTTGCACCCAGAAGCTAAATGGCTGTTGAACCAATCGCCAAACGGTTTGAGTAGTGCATCTTTAAAGTTCTTTATATCGGCATTTCTGCCAAAATCTCAAATCTTTTGGGGATTTTTGGAATATGATGGTTAATCATAGTAGTTAAAAGGCCCATATTTGGGTTAATGGTTATATTAAAATGGTTTTCAGTCTGATTAAACCTGTCACACTGCTTTAAGTCACAGACGCAGTTTTCTTATTTTGAGAATATGAACAACTTCTCTGAAACAACTCAGAAACTGCCTGTGTACTCTTTCTAATATAGGTAAAACAAAATGTCAGGGAAAGTGACAGCAAAGTTAATAGTAGATGTGGGGAGAGATGCCAAAAACAAACAAACCACAGTATGACCTTTTAACATCCTGTCTCTTCCAACCACATTGTTGCATGTCACCTTTAGAAAATCAAAAAGGAAACAAACATAACCTTTTTCTCTGTAAAACGTCTGGTGATACACCAGCATTTCATTGCTCATAACTCCTTTTTTGTGACATGTTGAGGCGACCCATTAAAAGTATTTGTTGTCCCCTCACCCTTAAAAACTCTACCCACTGACTCTCACTTTCAGATTAACATCGTGTTTCAGAAAACATTTCTGTCTGCGGTGGTTGTGCAACAGTGTGACCAGTGTGACTGGGGGTGCTCTCACAGCACGTAATGGAATGTGTTGATAAACTACCTTTTTGTAAAAGCTGGCATGGAGAGGGAGTTTGTTCAAGACTTCTTTCTGTCTAAGTTTTTGTCCATTTTTCTGTCTAACTGAGGAGACCGACAGGGAAATAAAAGTTGAAGCACCCATCAGTCTGTTCAGTTTAGTGCTGCTGCGGTGCTGCCAGGCAAACCAGACCAGCAGATGGCTGGAATGTTGAAAATGCTAAAGATCAGAGGCCAGCAGAGACACAATGAGATTAGAAGGGAAACAGAAATCAGCCGCCCAAAACTGAGTTGTAAACATCTTTGTGTCCTTTGAGTTGTGTGTTTGTATATGTTAGAAGAGGAGATTTTAAGAGATTTTAAGAGACAGATAGATTTAGTGTTGCTGATGCTTTGCTTTGACTGTACACTCTGCCATTTAGTCGTGGCCTCGAACTTTGATTTGTGGTAGTTTGGGGTTACATAGGTCAAAGTTTAGATTCATCTTTTTGTGATTACAACTTACTGTGAAATTTAAGTCTGAGTAGTCCAAATGTTTTAGGTGAGTGTTACTTTTTTTTTTTTACTGTATCAAAACAGTTTTAAGGACATTAGGCTGTCAGGGGATACATCCTAATATATTTAGACATCAAAGTCTGTTTACTGGTAGCCAGAGGCTGTATTAGCTGCTCCAAACAATACGCACCCAAATCTCCAAACTTGTGAAACTGTTGCATTGTGGGTAATGTAGCCATCAGGTTTTGACAGAGGGACATCTCCGCTTCTGCTGCTTTGAATTTTATCACATTTTAAAACTGTCTTTCCAACTCTCTGACAATGTTATGGTGGTGCATTTCTAAATCTTTATCCTCGCATAGATCTTCACAGACACATTAATTTGGAGAAATTTTCAGGAGAACAAAAAAATGCACTTTATCAAAATCAGCACCGAGGTAACACACATTTGTGTGAGCGGTGGTACGAGCGCATTTGCAATTTCGACATGCACCTAAAACTTGAGCGCAGAGCGCACATCAAATTTTGTGTAACATATGGGAAATTGGCAATGGAGACCCTTGAAATACTTCAGGAAGCCCTCTCCAATTAAGCAATGATTGGAATGAGGTGTTTTGAGTGGCAATAACGTTTCAAGAGGGGCAATAACTTCAGTGTCCAAGACCGAAGTAGGCGCCTCAGGTCAGGCACGCAACCAGGTGTTTTTTTTTTTTATTTGGACAGTCGTGCACCGTGAATACATCCTCCGAGGTCAGACTGTCAACACAGAGTTCTAATGTGATGCTCTGAGGCATCTGAGGGAAAACATGAAGTGCAAAAGACCTACACTGTAGTGCGATTGCACTTTGGTTCCCCAACATGACATTGTGCCTGCTAACAGTACATTGAAACCATGCAAGTTTGTCATCCACAACAACACCATTGTCCCTCCTCACCCCCCCTACTCGCTGCAACTTCTTTCTGTTCCCCAGAAATTTCCCTCAAAATTTGCTGTGCGCTCTCTGCTCAGCTTTGAGGTCAACGGCAAATGCACATTGACCCACTGCTCATGAAAACGTATCAAGTGCTGATCTTGATCAAGCAACATAACTTTGAATACATACTACGATTATAGGGTCGCCCTTTGTCTGAGCATGTCACAGTGCTGTGCACAACAGGAGCAGTCTCTGAACTTTTTGATTGCTCATAATGAAAACATAATTACGAACATTATATTCTATTTCTTCCAATAGATCCCTCTAAAGCCTACAAACTGGCCCTTTAAAGTGAACTTTTGAAGATGCAAGTCATATCCTCTCAATCCACTCCAAGTTTATTTCAGTGAATTACTATGATTGCACTCACAGATGCACTGAAGAATTACAGTTACAAAGGGACTGTATCTTTAACCAAGACACGCTACATTTAAAGTTAAAATGTTGGAAATGTTGTTTCTGACTTTAAAAAAATGTCTATACGTTATATCCCCAAATGGATAAATTAATGCAAATACATACAAAACATAAACGTTAAAGGATCTAAGCTTAGTTGTCACACGGTCTCTTAGCTCACACTGTTTAGTTGTACATTCGCGCCCTCTTGACAACATAGTATTGTGTGCGCAGACAGCTGGCTCTTTTGAAAGTGAGTATCTTTTCATCATTTAACCTGCTGATAGTAGATTTTACAGTAGCTGGCTGAGTATGTTTGATAGATACTGTATTAGCGGACTTGTGTTTGTGCATGTGTCTTTCTTTGAGAGATAACGAGTGTGTACTGTTGTGTGAGTGTGCACTTAAGTTCCAGCTCTTCTTTCATGACAGAACGAATAGAGACGTTTTTACATTTCTTATTATTTCATTTTGAATGGCTTCATCTAAATGATTTGTGTAAGAACAGAATGGAGCCAATCATTTCTTGCATAATCACAGGAGAAAGTAGGTCATCATCATCACTGTGTTTGTGTAATACAGCATTTTCTATTGATGGTAGAAATATTCAGATCCTCCACTTAAGTAAAAGTAACAATACACCAATGTAAAAATATTCAATTACATTTAAAAGACCTGTATGAAAACT
Source organism: Embiotoca jacksoni (assembly GCF_022577435.1). Lineage (NCBI taxonomy): Eukaryota > Metazoa > Chordata > Actinopteri > Embiotocidae > Embiotoca > Embiotoca jacksoni. The sequence continues at coordinate 3,575,236 of NW_027185363.1, read as the reverse complement.
CATACTTAAGTAAAAGTACATAAGTATTTGCAGCAGTATTAGCATAAGCGTAGTTTTCAGATTTTGACATATGTCTCATCTTAGATTTTTGGTGAGATATTGGATCATTTGAACATTTATTGAAATGAAACCATGTCAGAAGTTTAAAGGGAAAGAAAATTACTATTTGTTGAAGGTGTTAACTCATAGACATCTGAAATGTGACCCATATTACACAGATTATTTTAAGATGTCAGAAGATAAACAGATTGGAACCCACTGGTTTAATCTTTAGCCATGTGTTGCATTTAAAAGCTTGTTTGTATTAACTATTGCTACAACTCTGCAGTTGAAAAAGTAAATTAAGCTATCAGATAAATGTAGTGGCGTAGAAAATATTTCACTCTAAAATATATACGAGTGAAAGGACCTTAAAGTTGTACTTGTATTTACTTTACTTTCCACCACTAGTATTTTCTCATAATAATGCTTCATTGTAGAAGTCTGTATATTGACAAATAAAAAGCACAGCACTTGATGCCAGTTTACAGACCAGTGGTTATTAGAAGAAAAAAAAAGAGGTATGTTTGTTTGCAAAGAACAAGCTCAGAATATCTCAACCATCTTTTCATACTGGAACTTTTATTCTCAGCACCTGCCCAGAAGGAAAACTTGTGCTTCTCTAAACTAAAAGGTGAAGGTTCTTCAATTTCCCTCAACAGTACTTACATTTTCAGTGCATACAATTAACATGACCAAGATAAGGTAGAGAAGTCAAAGTAAAGACTAGAGCAACATACATACAAAGATTTAACTGTCAAACATTTCAGTGATGTTTTTGAAACAAAGAAATCTGCATTGCCGGCCACTTTGGCACAAGATTTTGGTTTTATCTTCAGATTTGTTGCTTGTGATGAACTGTCAGATCTCAGGGTTGGTAACAATCACCTTGTCTACCCTTTAGAGAAAAACCTGGGTTACACATTTTTGTTTAAATCATATCAAAAATATACGCGTTTAAATGTTCTATATGCTCATTAAACTCAACTGACATTGAAATGTTCTGTAAAAACAAGCAAAATGAAAGAAAATGACAACAGATGGTGCATTGTGATAGTAATACTTTTTGACTAGCACAATTCTGGCACACTGGCAGACTGAAACATCCCCAGAGCATTGTAAGAAGGCCTTTAATACAATTGTATAAAAGCATCTGATAAAATAACAGCATATTGTATTATATAATCACAGTTTGGAGGAAAAATGAGTCAACATGAGTTGAATGTAGGTTAAGATAAGAATGAGAGCATTGTATTCTCCTTTTACTTTCTCTACTAAAAAAACTCTATTGTCACGGTTCCCCTGAAATCTGCAAATGTTATCCAACAAAGGATTTGACACTAATGTGTTCAAGTGCCAGATTGTGAATGTTGTAAGAGAAGAACAAGCAAGAACGCTTACGCACTAAATCTGCAGCTTTTGTAAAGTACTAAGTATGGTAGTAATTTACAGCTGCATTAAGGGCAGATATCACTACATTATGTTGTTCTGGGGGATGTTCGAGATATGTTGCATGTGCTCATCCACATGCACACATATTAACAGCTCGGTGACACGCAGGCTGCATACACATAGTCTCTATCCCAGTCGCACTGCTGCAGTTGAAGGCCAGGAGAAAAGAGAGCGAGCTGGAGCGCGGCCAGCTGATGGAGTGATCAATTTAACAGAGACGGGCTCGAGCTTGAGTGTGAGTGTTGGGCACAGAGAGGGAGAGTGAGAGCGTACGCGTGCAAATACATTTAATGTGTCCGAGCTTAGCTGAAAACACCATAATGTCGAGCACAGAACCATTCAGGAGGATTTAGTTTTGTAAAATACAGAACAGTAATAACAATGTGAGGAACATGATGTAAATGAGGACTCAGTTGACTGACAGAAGACAAACACCAGCAGAAGAAAACACCTTCAGTCGTGAAATTCTCTGAAATTTCCAGACAACACAGCCCTCACTTCCTGTTTGCTTTGTACTCTTCCCTGCAGCTGCAACCCCTGCATCCTGTTAATGCAGACACACAGAGATTGATGTTGTCTCAGTGTTATTACTTAAACCAGCGTTGTCTATTTATATTTGATTTGGTCACTTATTTGTGGTTATTTCTTGTGTGGCATAAAACACAAAAAAAACCTACATGGGTTACAAATCTACATAAAGAAAGTAATTTAAAGGTAAACTGATTGATCCGCTTACAGTGTGAAGAAACAACTGAGTAAGTTTGCCCCTTTGATGTAGGAAATAATGTTGTTTTTGTCCAACAAAATATAAAATAGCATCTTTGATTGCTAAAGAACTGAGTTAAATCTGCATTCACAATTGACTCAAAACAAATAATTAAACCTATTAAACAGAAAGGAGTTATATGAGAGTGGTTACAGACAAAACATGGTTAAGGCTCTTACTCAGTATTTCACCATGGCGTTACAATGTCTTATAATAAGACTCTTCACCTATAGTTATCAGAACCAACATGACATACACCACTGTGAATGTAATAATTAGTCATTTTTGCCCAGAAATAACATTTAACATTGGTCTCCTGAGAAAAAAGTCTGAGGTCTGACCTGAAGATTTGATACATGACAGCAAAAATATTGTTTCTGTAACAGATAAAATGCGACATTAATGAAAGACATTGGATTTGATTGGACGTAATGAGCGACCCGACCTTTAACTCACTCTACCTGTTACTGTTGTACTGAACAGTCTGTCCTTTACTGAGAGTCCTTCTTCTTTCTTCCACATTAACTTCCATCCTTCTGTCTCTGTATACAGTATGCAGCTCTCTGTCCTCATGTCATGATTGTATTTCTCTTAGATTATTATATGATATATGAAATAGAAGAGAAAAAAAAACAACACTTCAGGTGAGTCAGTTATTTAGATTGAGTTTTATTTAGAAAACACCTGTTTGTATTTTTTATGTGAAGAAAATCCCCTCCTAAAACACTTGCTATTTTTGCCTCACATCTGCAGCACTTAGTCTCTCTGTAAGTGCTGGGACAGTCTCTGTGAGTGTGTATTATACTGTAGTCTGCCTGTGCAAGGATCTCTATCCTTCTGTGTACAACACCAGAATAGAACAATGCATAACTAAAACTGGGATGTTGACGCAGTATGTGAATAGATTAAAAGCAAAAAGGAAAAGAAGAATTTCACACACAAAACACACAAAAATCCACATTAAGGGGGTTGGACACAGAGTAATGCATTGCTGATTCTGTCGTGGCACATATGTCTGCGGATTAATCTGCTGGCATCTGGACTTTACCAAACTGCCACTTTACCAAAAATAGAACTACTGTCATTCCTGACTTCAGGCTCATTCAATTGTCTAACAAACCAAAAACCAGTATGGGGTCGATGGGTTGGTTGATATTTTTAAATGAAAGATACACGCGGATGTTTTTTTTTTTTAAACTTAAGGCAGATAATTGGCTCATTGTGCATTCACTACATCAGCTGAGACTGCGTGTTTGTGTGTCCCTGTGCACACTTGTTTGGCCTGGTCCTGCAGGGCAACAGCGAGATAATCTCCAGAGTGGGTGACCGACTGAGTGCTGCTATTTTAGCTGTGCACTGTCTGCATCTATGAATCACTCTGCAGGGTCAGAGCATAGAAAAGAGAGGGGTTATTACAGTAATGACACAGTGACACAAGTAAAACGGTTCCGCTGTCGCTCTTTTAAGAGTCCAAATCCACACGGTGGTGCAACTCTTCAAAGCTAAACAGAGAGGGAACATGAAGTTGACATAACTCCATCTCATGTCATGATGAAAGCACAAGAAGAGACTTAGGATGCTGAGATAATCTTCTTTTCTCGCCACCATGAACATTATGTACACATGCAGAAAACATCTGCACTTAGTGTTTGTGCTGTATATCCCACTACATGTGTTATATATTATCTAGTCTTATTATTGCTGTATTCAATAGTGATATCCATAACAACACTTGCAGAGCTTCAACATAATGGAGTTTTAGCATCAGAAATATCTTGTAAAATCATCGTTTTATGTTTCACAATAAATGTCTGTAAAGGGAAAAAAGCATTGTCGGAATCTGCAAGCTTTGTTGTTCATCAGGTCAGTTAGTGAACTGTTGAATATTCATTTCCTGAGTGTGATTAAGCATGCGAGGCAAACGTGTATGTAGGCCAGTTGCAGAGGCAGTGTTTATTAGGCTCTCATTAAAACACATGAAGAGAAAAAGCAGATCAAATAATGAGACAGCACCTGGTGTTGTCATGGCATACAGTACATGTTTCAGTGCTGGTTGTTGCCAGCTGAATCAGGCTCACCAGCATCATCATACAGTGGAGGGCCTTAGCTGTTATTGTTTGGTCCTTTTTTGGTTCTGCACCACTGAAGCGAATAAAACCCATTTTTGGAAGAAGAGCTACAGGAGCAGAGGATATGAACCAGCCAAAAGAGTCAGTCTCTGCACTCATGGGTATTGATGGTCACAAATGCAATATTGTATTGTCCTCCATTCTGACCACCTCACTGTCACATCACTGTGTTCATTTGGAAAGCTGAGAAAAGGATCATTTTACAGTTCAACAGAGGAAGGAGTGAGACAGACAGGAGCAGATAGATGGTCTCGGTCAAGCACAGCTGCACTCACAAAAGATACTTGGACAGGCAGGGAATAGCTTGCACAATGCTTCCCCCTAATGGATAAAGAAGAACACGTTGTTCTAAAGGACCATGAGCAGTCAACATTTACATGATGAATAGAAAAAGCCTCAAGCGGTTCCTTTGAAAACACATCAGACGTTGTGTATCTGTTGAATTCTCCAAGATGACACAGTGAATATAACTCGATATTTAATGTGTTCAGGATAGAGGGAGTTTCTACAAACTAGAAGTAATGTGTGGAAAAATAACTTTACAAATAAAAGGCAGTATTTAAATCATGTCTAATGTTTGCTGTGGTGCATGGTTTCCTCAGTGTTGAAACACATGCATATATTAATGCTATACTGACATCTACTGGACAGAATTTAAATCTCACATCTACAATTATTAAAGGTCCAAAATGTCATTTGTAAAAAGATTGTCCTCATGTTTTAAGAATATTTTTTCTTTTAATCTTAGTCTTTAACTTTGTTTGAATTTGAAAAATATAATACTGAATAAAGAGAGTATATTGAGTATATAACAGATTATTTATATTGCAATATGTAGTAATATGGAAATATATTTTTTTCTTTTCATATGGCTGACAGACAACAGTAAGATGACCACTGAACTTACTTTAACATAACCTTTATGTCAAGATTTGGTTTGTTTGTGGACACTATTAAATGAAAAATTAATTATGTTTCCTGATGTCATATTTGAATACGTAATGTGGTTTACTTTATCTACTTAAACAAAATTAATCTGCTTTTCATTTAGAAATGAGAGGCAGCCTCTGCATCTCTGTCCTTTTCCTGTCTATATTGTAGCAACAGTAACTATGACGTGCAGGCAGGAAGAAGCACGTCGGGTCTAAATAAAGCATACGCTGTAATGGCATCAGTGACAACTCTCCTGCAGATGAACTTATAAAGGGAAGTGGTACCGACACAGATTTATAATACATGGCTATTTGCACCATGTGAAGTGACAAAACTCTGCCAACAAACACAGCTCCTGGCAACATGAGGAAAAATGAGTCACAGAAATCATGGAAGTAACATTTCACTGCTCACTATAAGGGGGGCAGAGGACCTGTTTAGTCCACGAGCCTGTACCTGTCTGAGGAACTCAGGGTGACCAATTTATTAATCTGAAGATTTTCCTCTCATTGATATAGTTTATATTTAACTTTTTACTTAAAACTTGTTTTTCATTTTAAGTTTTTGTCTATCCATTTTATAGTAATCCACAGCATTAAAAATACTATCTAAATCAGGTTAATTTAGCAGAACTGGAGTTCGCAGCGGAGGTTTGGGTTGTCTCTGTTGTGGAAACTATTGCCTCATGTTTTACCCATCTTCTGTTTACAGTCCAGTATTTCCCACTTCATGCCATAGCAAACGCAGTGAATGGATGATAAAAATAGACCCGAGTGTGACACATGAGGACTTCCCTGACAGCTGAGAAACTTCGTGCAGGTCACCTGATGTGATCTCACCAAAGATGTGCACTTCATGTGCACCCAGTTGAAATATCACATCTGGAAGTTTTTCATTTCTAAGCTCTTACTGGAGATATTTTAACATCTTTAGACTATATTAATCAAATGGATATGTTTGAATAAGGTTAAAAAAAAAAAAAAAAAAGCCTCACAAATGTGATCACACTGAAAGGTAATAATAAAGGCAGGAGGGAAAAAAATGACCCTATTTGTGCAGGATTTGATAATATGAAAGCAACACAGGATTTAATAAAATATTAGCAGAATCAGAATCTATTCATTCATTCAGTTTTTTGTTTTATTTCTCAGACTCTATTGAAATTATATAAAGGCAAACTGATCACAGAGTCAGTGTTTATTAACCACTACTTTAATCATGTATTTAGCATGCTACTGAAATCTCATAGTATCATCATCAGTTTGACATATCAGTTAAATAAATCATCAGCCCAGACTTGATTGCTGGTCCTGTTTTTATCAAAGTGTAAACTTTCAAAACATGAATCAATAGCCAAACGACACAGGGAGAGAAGTGCAGAAATTCAGTATGATCATTTTTGTTATTGATCTGTCAAGTAGGCTTGCCTGTCATGTTATATTGTGGGCTGGAACAATTTTTTTTTTAAACTGAATGTATTCCAACTCTCCTCCTGGTAAATGTTACCATTAACGAATTAAATCAAAATCTCCCAGTTAAATAAAGATTTAGAAGTTTGTGTAAAATGTCATATTGTTGAACCAACATTTAAACCAATCAGTTTTTAGATCATGTGCAAGCCCAGTGTTTCCCATCCTGCCCCCGGTGGAGAGCAGGACCTGGGTCTAAAAATGGTGACCACCTTGATGTCATGAGATTATTATTGCCATTTTTGCATGACATCAAAGAAAGTTGGTATCAAATTGAAGAGAACCAGCATGCATGAACAGTTGCTGGTGATCAATTTGTTTTAGTCATTAACAACAAAATCAACCATACACAGCTTGACTGTAGCTGTAGGTCCTTTTCAGCAGCCAATGGGCTCGCTCTGAATGTCGAATGGACTTTGCTTCATGCGGTTTTGAACCTTGGTCCACCAACAATCTCCTCATTTTGTAAAACAGCCTGTTGAAGAAGCAAAATATAAAAAATGTATTAAAGATACATCAGAGGCATCATGAACTGTTCACCTACTTGTTTCCTGTTTACGTTGTACATCATTGTTTTCATCCAAAGCATGTAGACATGAATCACCACATCATATGTGTAATGTGCTATCTTAAGAAGGTATTTGAGGTACATGAAGTGGTACACCGGAAACAAATTTGAATTTGAAATGAAAAACTACTTCGTCAGCCTTTTCCTGAGCCCTGAATTATTTTTCTTGCTGAGGCATCTGGAATCAGCTCCAGGATTTCTTGGTATGGACCTCCACTGTGGTTTTAAGCTCCTCATCGAGCATCTGGCTTATCGCTGAGGGCTGTTTTGAGATGTTCTGCATTTCCTCCATTATCTGCAGGGCATTGTTGCAGCTCCTGTTGGAAACCTCTCGGTACCTTTGCATATCCTCAACTTCTTTGCAAAGTTCTTCTGCCACC